>NC_090446.1:1499925316-1500546311 GCF_031143425.1 Pleurodeles waltl | reverse complement strand
AATCACAACTGAGAACAAACTATAGAGGCCTACAAACTACAAACTACAGAGGTCTACAAACTACAGAGATCTACAAACTACAACATACAGAGGCCTACAAACTACAGAGGTCTACAAACTACAAACTTTAGAGGTATACAAACTACAGACGTTTATAAAATACAGACTACAGAGTCCTACAAACTACAAAGGTTTACAAACTACAGAGGTCGACAAACTACAGTGGTCTACAAACTATAGAGGTCTACAAACCTCAAATTACAAAGATCTACAAACTACAAACCTCAGAGATCTACAACCTACAAATGACAAAGGACTACACATTTCAAAGGTCTACAAACTACAGAGGTCTGCAAACTACAGAGTTCTACAAACGACAGAGGTCTATAGGCTACAAACTACAGAGGTCTATTAACTACAGAGCTCCTCAGACTACAGAGGTGTACAAACTACAGAAGTCTACAAGCTACAGAGGTCTTCAAACTACAGAGGTCTACAAAGACAGAGGTCTACAAATTACAAACTACAGAGGTCTACAAACTACAGAGGTCTTTTGAATGGTTGTTGTTAATAGTCCCTGTTGGAAACTTCAGATAAATCTTTAGTTTGAACAACAAATGCATGCATAGAAACAGGAACTATACTGGCAGAATAACCAGCAGGATTTGTAGTTTGCTTTCAACTTTATTAATGTGTGCATTGTGTTTTATTTTATGCAGTCCAGGGACTTCTTGGCAGCAGTGGTCAGTTCTCCTCAATGTCTCGCTTTGCAGGCTAGTCACCGACTGACAAAATGTCGCCTTTGTTCCCTGATCTCTCACCCCACTTCAATGCCTTCAGACTTGTGTCCTCTGTGGGCCTATGGTTTCACTCTCCCTCATACCTAGCCCTACAGGGCGGCCCTCTGCAGACCTGCAACCTCCATGTGGCTATTATCTAATTTACCCTGAATTGCTCTTCCAACATCTCATAGAATCCTTAGCACCAGTGAACAGCACAACTTTATTCAGATTGGCCTGGCAAAACCAACACAGCTAATGTGCAGAGCTACAAAAATAGGAAAGGTAGTGTAATTATTTATCATCTGCTTTTAAAAAAAAAATCTTTATTAGCATTTCAGTTTTGTGACATGTTGCTAAACACAAAATTAACATTTAAACCTCCAATGTCTACCAGGTTAACAACATTCCCCACAGCAAGACCCCCATGCAACTGGAATGTCTCTAGCTATCCATTCGAGATAGTCCTCCTCTGCCCTTAAACTTTACTATTCGATTGTGAAAGCTGTGGGAATGATAGAGATCATGTATACTCTGGGTTTTAATAGTAGGCAGTAAGCTGAGTAGATCTGGAGGCATGCAGCTCCTATGACCACTGGTTGTTTATGGTACTTTGCTGCAGCACAGTCAAATTACTAGCCTTAATCTGGTGGTTTCATCAACTTTATGGCTGAAACCTTGACATGTCCAGGTCCTGCTAGGTTGACCATTTAAACAGTACAAGCTTACTTACTGTTCTGATCTGGCGATCACAGAACTACAGAAATGCATTGATTCTCCAGACCCGAGCAATTCTGGATGTGGACATTGGTCTATTAGAAATGGGGTCTTTGGTTGGCAGTCAGGTTACCCCCTGTCCAAGCAAGGACCCTCTCTCTAGTCAGGGTAAGTCACACACAATCCAAACTATCCTGTGCCTACCCTTTGGTAGCTTGGCACTGAGCAGTCAGGCTTAACTTAGAAGGCAATGTGTAAAGTATTTGTGCAATAAATCATGCAGTGACACAGTATAACACCACAAAAATATACCACACAGTGTTTAGAAAAATATAGAATATTTATCTGGTTAAAAGCAGGTCAAAACAGTCAAGATTCAATAAGTACAAGTTGAAATATCACTTAGAAAATAATAAAAAGAGTCTTTAGTCCTTAAAAAGCAACAAGTGGCTCGTGCAAGCACAAAGTACCTGGTTTGCGTTCAATTTCTCCGCAAGTGACTGCAGAGGAGGAGATGCGTGGAAAACGGGGAGGTGTGTGTCTGTTTTGCCGGGCGCACACAGTCGATGCATCAATAATTGGTAGTCCATTGTGTGAGGGCAGATCAATGTCCTTTGACATGTAAGTGTCAGGTCTTTCACCCTTCCAGCCCAGGAAGACCCATTTAGTATGCAGATGTGTGCAAGTGTGACTAAGCATCCTGTGTCTGGGGTTGTCTGATTGAATGCACAAGGGAGCTGTCAACTAAACCTAGCCAGACGTGTATTGTAAGGCACAGAAGGATTTAAGTGCAGAGAAATGCTCACTTTCTAAAAGTGGCATTTCTAAAATAGTAATATTAAATCCAACTTCACCAGTCAGCAGGATTTTGTATTGCCATTCGAGTCATACTAAATATGACCTTGTTACTCCTTTCAGATCAGAATATGCCACTTACACAGTATATGAGGGTAGCCCTAATGTTACCCTATGAAAGGAGCAGGTTTCACAGCAGTGTAAAACGAATTTAGGAGTTTTACACTACCAAGACATGTAAACTGCACAGGTACATGATCTGCCTTTTCTCTACACAGCACCCTGCCCTATGGGTTACCTAGGGCCTATCTTAGGGGTGACTTAAATGTAGAAAAAGGGGAGTTTTAGGCTTGGCACGTACTTTTAAATGCCAAGTTGAATTGGCAGTGAAACTGCACACACAGGCCTTGCAATGGCAGGCCTGAGACATGGTTAAGGGGCTACTTAAGTAGGTGGCACAATCAGTGCTGCAGGTCCATTAGTAGCATTTAATCTACAGGCCCTGGGCACATATAGTGCATTTTACTAGGGACTTATAAGTAAATTAAATAAGCCAATTGGGTATGATCCAGTGTCACCATGTTTTAAGGGAGAGAGCATATGCACTTTAGTACTGGCTAGCAGTGGTAAAGTGTGCAGAGTCCTAAAACCAGCAAAAACAGTGTCCATAAAGTGGAGAGAGGAAGGCCAAAAGTTAGGGGTGACCACCCTAAGGCTGTCAGGTCTAACATGAGTCCCCCCCAGCTGAAACTGGGGAGAGCTACCCAACCTCCTGGGAGCTCTCATCTCTAAGGCGGAAGTATCTGGAGAGACCATCAGCGTTGGCATGGTCAATCCCCGGGCGATGCTCCACCGTAAAGTCCATCCCCTGTAGGGAAATGGACCACCTCAAAAGTTTAAGATTCTCGCCCCTCATCTGCATGAGCCATCTGAGGGGCCTTTGGTCTGTATGAACCCGGAAGTGAGTCCCAAACAGGTATGGTCTCAGCTTCTTCAGTGCCCAGACCACAGCAAACGCTTCTCTCTCAATAGAACTCCACCTCTGTTCCCGTGGTAAAAGCCTTCTGCTAATAAAGACTACCGGTTGGTCTAGGCTCTCCTCATTTAGCTGTGCTAAGACTACCCCTATGCCATGCCCTGAAGCGTCCAACTGCACAATAAATTCCTGGGAGTAGTCAGATGCCTTAAGCACGGGCCGTGCATATGGCTTCCTTCAGGGAGTCAAAGGCTTTCTGACAAGCCTCTGTCCAATTCCCCACCCTAGGTTGCTTTTTGGATGTGAGTTCTGTCAAGGGTGACACAATGGTTCCATAGCTCTTGATAATAACCAGTGAGGCCCAAGAAGGCCCTCACCTCGGTTTGGGTTCTAGGTGGTTGCCAGCCTTGATAGTTTCAATCTTGGCCTGGAGGGGCTGCACCATGCCATAGCCTACTAGGTGCCCCAAGTACACCACGGAACCCTGCCCAATCTGGCACTTACTGGCCTTGATGGTCAGGCCTGCCTGTTGCAGGGCCTGAAACACCTCCTTGAGGTGTAACAGGTGTTCCTCCCAGCTGGAACTTTGGACGGCAAAGTCGTCTAGGTAGGCTGTGCAGAAGGCATCCTTGCCAGCTAGGACCCCGTTAACCAACCGTTTGAAGGTAGCGGGGGCATTTTTTAACTCAAAGGGCATCACTCTGGGCCCCCTTAGTCAAGGCGATCTGCCAGTACCTGACGTGAGGTCAAAGCTACTAAGGAACTTGGCAGCGCCTAGCCTGTCTACAAGTTCATCAGCTCGGGGGATGGGGTGAGCATCTATCTTTTTGACAGAGTTGAGACCCCCGTAGTCCACGCAGAACCTAAGTTCTGGCTTGGCACCAGGAGCAGCAGCCTTGGGAACCAACACCATTGGGCTGTACCAGGGACTACTGGACTTCTCGATCACCCCAAGAGCCAGCATCTTGGAAAATCCATCCTTGATGCTGGACCTCACTTTGTCTGACACCCTGTAAATTTTATTCTTTACAGGTGGACTGTCTCCTATGTCAATGTCGTGGACACACGTGTGTGAGTCCAGGTGTGAGGGAGAACAGGGAAGAGAACTGCTCCAACAACTCGTAGCAGTCTCCCCTCTGATCTAGAGTCAGGGAGTCAAAGAGATTAACACCCTTCACTGACCCATCCCCTTCTTTGGCAGAGAGGAGGTCGGGGAGAGGCTCACTCTCCTCTTCTATGCCCTCATCTGTCACAAGAAGTAGACTGATGTCAGACCTCTCAAAATGAGGTTTCAGTCTGTTGTGGTGGAGAACCCTCAGGGGGTTTCTAGGGGTCTTGAGGTCCACTAGGTAAGTGGCCTCCCGCTTTCGCCCCTTGATTTCAAATGGGACAGTCCAGCAGTCCTAGAGAGCTCTAGGCTCTACTGGCTCCATTACCCATACCTTGTCTCCAGGTGAGAATTCTACCAGAGTGGCCTTCTAGTCATACCACTCCTTCATCACCTCTTGACTGGCCTTGAGGTTGCTCTTGGTCTGTTTTCAGAAACGCTGTGTTTGGTTGCGGAGGGCAGCATGTAACTGGCCACATCTTGGGGAGGTTTCTAAGGAGCTTTCTCCCACCTCTCCTTTACTATGCTTAGGGGTCCCCTGACAGGATGACCATAGAGAAGTTCAAAGGGGCTCCACCCCACCCCTTTCTGGGGCACATCTCTATAAGCAGAGAGAAGGCATGGCAAGAGGATGTCCCACTTACTCCTCATGGCCTCAAGCAGGCCAGTGATCATGCCTTTCAGGGTCTTGTTGAATCTTTCAAGAAGCCCATTGGTTTGAGGATGGTAAGGGGTGGTAAATCGGAAGGTTACCCCACACTCATCCCACATGGACTTCATGTACGCTGACATGAAGTTTGTGCCTATGTCAGACACATCCTCCTTGGGAACCCCACACAGGTAAATATCCCCATCAGAGCTCTGGTCACCACCGGTGCAGTCACTGTCCTCAGAAGGATTGCCTCTGGGTAGCGGGGGCATGGTCCACCAAAACCAGGATAAACCTGTTGCCTAGGGTGGTTTTGGGGTCCAAGAGACCAATGACGTTGATGTCCACCCTTTCAAAGGGGTTGTCAATGATGGGGAGTGGGACCAGGGGGGGCTTCAAGCCTTTTCCCTGTCTTCCCACTAGCCTGGCAGGTTGGGCAGGCCCTACAGAAATTATCTGAGTGTACCCGCATTCTAGGCCAATGGAAGTGGGTGACAAGCCTGGCTAAGGTCTTGTCTTGCCCCAAATGTCCTGCCAGGGGGATATTGTGAGCCAGCCCAGTAGGAAGGCCCAGTAACACTGGGGGACCACCAGCACACGTGCTGCTCCAGTGGCCGGTACCTTAGGCTCACTGTAGAGGAGATCATGCTCCCAATATATGTTATGAACACCAGAGACTTCACCTGCTGCTTGGGCTGAGGCCTGTTGCCTCAGACCCTCAAGAGTGGGGCACGCCTGCTGCACTTTGCAGAACTCCTCCCTGGTTGGCCCACCCTCCACTTGCCAGCCAGCAAGCTCAGGCAGGTTACCCAGGTCGGCAATATCCTCCCCAGTTGGCTCAGGGGCCTCCTCCTCTGGGACCCTGCCAACCACAGCCAGAATATCTGGGGCTGGTTTCCCACACCCCTTGCCTTTCCTCTGTGTAGCTGTCTGTAAAAGAAGCACGTTTCCTCGTTTTGTTTCCTTCTTACTTATTTTATTCCTGATAAGATACGAGCATCCAACCCTGGCGCATCACAGCAGCAACTGCTACCACCTTACACTCTATTCACCATTCTAAATCCTATCTCTAGTTGCCAGGAAGCAAATAAACTACCCAGCTACAATCCCCTAAATACAACATATCTCCCCCCTTACAATATCCTCAACTAAAACACAATATGTATGAATACTAACATTAAACTGAACTCTACTACTTAACATTCTTTTCAAATAATTACATATGTACACATTATTTACTATCACATACTCTAATCTGTGACATAATCCTTTAGGTACTCTGCTTTTTTGACCATCCTCTTTTCCATCCCTGTTCGGCCTAGCTCCTCCTCATCACTTCCTCCCGACCTCCCATACTCATGTTCCTTCCACCCTTGCAATTCCCTGCCATGTCATTTGACCACACTCGCCATATTCTACCTCTTGCCATCCTCCAACTCCACACTAAATCTCCATACTTTGATCACAAGTTTTGGTTCCCACCATTTGGACATACCCTTTTTTGCACCCTGCCCTAATCTGGTCCGTACCCAGTCAGCAACCACCACTTTGCACTCTTTCTCCCTACTTTCTAATCTTTCATCATACTTCCCTTGCATCTTTTCCACACAATGCAACAAAATCTTGCCATCCACTCTTTTCTTTCCTACTCTCCCCATCCAACCTGGTACAGCTTTGCTACAGGGTCTCCTGCCCTTCAACAACATAAATGGTGTTTCCAACGTCAAAGAATGTGGCGTAGTTCGATAATTCTACAATAAATTCCTTACTTCTCTCTTCCAATCCTAACCATTTTGGAGTGACAATTGTATATTCTCACCCAAAACCCTATTGAACCTTTCCACCAAACCATTTTCTCTGGGATGTGATGATACTTTAGGGGTGACTTATATGTAGAAAAAGGGGAGTTTTAGGCTTTTGTATTGCCATTCGGGCCATACTAAATATGACCTTGTTACTCCTTTCAGATAAGAATCTACCACTTACACAGTATAAGAGGGTAGCCCTAATATTACCCTATGAAAGGAGCAGGTTTCACAGCAGTGTAAATCGAATTTAGGAGTTTTACACTACCAGGACATGTAAACTACACAGGTACATGTTCTGCCTTTTCTCTACACAGCACCCTGCCCTATGGGTTACCTAGGGCCTATCTTAGGGGTGACTTAAATGTAGAAAAAGGGGAGTTTTAGGCTTGGCACATACTTTTAAATGCCAAGTCGAATTGGCAGTGAAACTGCACACAAAGGCCTTGCAATGGCTGGCCTGAGACATGGTCAAGGGGCCACTTAGGTGGGTGGCACGATCAGTGCTGCAGGTCCACTTGTAGCATTTAATCTAAAGGCCCTGGGCACATGTAGTGCACTTTACTAGAGACTTAAAAAGTAAATTAAATAAGCCAATTGGGTATGATCTAATGTCACCATGTTTCAAGGGAGAGAGCATATGCACTTTAGCTGTGGTAAGCAGTGGTAAAGAGCGCAGTCTTAAAACCAGAACAAACAGAGTCGATAAAGTGGAGGGAGGCACGCACAAGGTTAGGGGTGACCAGCCTAACATGGTCTTATTACAGGAGGGGTCCTGAAAGCTGCAGCCATAGGTGTTGCCCTGGAATCCATTGGCTTCATTCCATTCTGGGCCTGAAAACATGGAAAAAAGATGATTGGCTCCAACATCTGCAGAAGAGCCTCTTTGAGCCAGCTAGGATGTGGGATCTGCTGCTGGACTAGCCATCAAACCATCCAATAACAAAGAGAATATTGGTCTCAATATTGCCAAGAGAGCTATGGGCCATCTTTGATTGGGATCTGCTATTGGACTATCCATCACACCATCCAGTGAAAAAGAGAAGGTTGGCTATGATATCACTAGAACAGCCTCTATCGACCATCTTTGATTGGGATTTGCTTTTGGGCTATCCATCAAACCATCCAATAATGCTCAGCAAAGGAAGGCAGGATTTGGAATATCTGAAAGACTCCTTGGGCAACAGTCAGAGGAAACATGTCAGGCGGACCTTTTGGAGGTTACTATATGTTGAGAGGAGTATAATTCAGAAATCTAGACAAAAGATACATTTCCTAGAGGTGAGCAAAATTCAAATGCAGAAAGAGAAAGCAGGAACTCCACCAAATTTTTCAGCCCACAAAGAAGAATCATGCCTGATCTGCTGCACCATGTGCTGAAAAAAACACAAAAAGCACATTTGAATACTTGAAACACTGTGAGGGGTTTGTCATTGTACTTACTTACATGCAAACTGTATTGAGGTAAATACTTTACCCAACCCCTGACTGTCCACTTTAAAACAAGTTGTCCAGAAGGGAGGTGTGTGTGCTCCTGGCAGGCAGGCCAGCACTAGTTCTGCTGCTTGGAAAGTTTATTTAAAGAGCACTGTGAGGGTCTGGCCACTGTAATTAACTTAATTTTATTATCATTAAGTTAATAACAATGGCTGACCCTGACAATCATGAGCAGCACAAGAATTCCTCGCCCCTTGCATTCCTCATTGCCAGGAAAAAGGAATCCTCCAGGGCATTTTGCCTGCATTCTTCTCTTTTTCCAATCCCGGGCAGGTGGATGTAGAAACTGCAAAACTGCTGCAGGTTTGCATCTGCATACCACAGATGGGAAAAAGGGAATTTTGCATATCCCTACTCCCGCTGCCCTGCACTTGCTCCATCGGACAATATAAACTGTGGACAATCCAAGGAAGTCAGTATAACTTTTTTTTCTCGTTTTCTTTGTGAGAAAGGGCCTCTTTTGACATGGTTAGCCCTCACTTTATGCCTGGTATTTAATGTGGTTTCAAAGTTGTTAGTGACCAGGGTCCTCTGCGACTCCCTAGCCTCCTACTTCCACTGCAAGATGGCAGACATCCAAGTCAGCTTCAGCACCCAGACCCCCCCCCGGCAACCACCAACACCACACATTCACCTCTGACCAACGTCCTGCTCTCCAAGACCCCTGTCAACGACAACAACACCATCGAAATCATGAACACCATCCACTCCGGCTCTCCATCTGACCCCTGCCCTCACCACATCCTCAACAAAGCACGTTCTGTCATCGCACCCCAACTACGGAAGGTCCTCAACAGCTCCTTCGAGTCCGCCACCTTCCCAGAGAGCTGGAAACACGCTGAGATCAAAGCCCTCCTCAAAAAACCCAAGGCGGACCCAAAGGCCCTCAAGAACTTCCAGCCTACCTGCCTCCTCCCCTTCCCGGCAAAAGTCATAGAGAAGGCTGTCAACAGACAACTAACCCGCTTTCTTGAAGAGAACCGCACCCTGGACCCTTCCTAATCTGGATTCCGCAGCAACCACAGCACCGAAACTGCCCTCATCGCCGCCACCGACAACATCACAACCATACTGGACAGCGGTGAAACCATGGCCCTCATCCTCTTGAACCTCTCGGCCGCATTCAACACCATCTGCCACCACACCGTACGCTCACACCTCAGGAATGCTGGAATTCATGACAGAGCCTGGACTGGGTCACCTCCTTTCTTACTGGCAGAACCCAGAGAGTCCGCCTCCCCCCATTCCACTCAGAGGCCACCAAAATCTTCTGCGGTGTACCCCAGGGCTCGTCCCTCAGTCCGACCCTCTTCAACGTCTACATGGCCCCGCTCACTAACATCGCCCGATCCCACAACCTCAACATCGTCTCATACGCTGATGACAACCAGCTGATCCTCTCCCTTACCAAGGACTCCGCCAAGACCAACCTCCATGAAGGAATTAAGGCCATCGCTGAATGGATGAAGAGCAGCTTCCTCAAACTCAATTCCGAAAAGACGGAAGTCCTCATCTTTGGCTCCACCCCCTCCTCATGGGATGACTCCTGGTGGCCCGCCACTCTCCGAACCGCTCCGACTCCCACCGACCACGCACGCAACCTAGGATTCATCTTGGACCCCTCACTATCCATGACCCAGCAAGTCAACGCTATCTCCTTCTCCTGCTTCAACACCCTCTGCATGCTCTGAAAGATCTACAAACGGGTACCCACTGAAACCAGAAGAACAGTCACCCAAGCCCTCGTTAGCAGCAAACTAGACTACGGTAATGCCCTCTTCGCAGGAATCACGGCCAAACTCCAGAAGAAGCTGCAATACATCCAGAACGCCTCCGCACGCCTCATACCGGACATTCCTGGCCACTGCCACTTCACAGATCACTTGAAAAACCTGCACTGGCTCTCAGTCAACAAGAGAATCACCTTCAATCTCCTCACCCACGCTCACAAAGCACTGCACAACACCGGACCAGAATACCTCAACTCCTTCTACACCTCGACCCATCATCTCCGGTCCACCAACCTCTCCCTCGCAACCGTCCCACGCATCCGCAGAACTACAACCGACGGTAGATAATTCTCGCACCTTTCTGCCAAAACGTGGAACACTCTTCACACTCACCTGCGCCAGACCAAAGCCCTCCTTACCTTCAGGAAACTTCTCAAGACCCGGCTGTTCGAGCAGCACCATCCCCCAAACCCTTTTCCCACCTCCCCCCCTCAGCGCCTTCAGACCCTCACGGGTGAGTAGTGTGCTTTACAAATTCTTGATTGATTGACTGATTGAACCAGGTTCCCTGGTCCAGATCTCTCTCCCAGACCTGTTGTGATGCATTGGCACAATTGGAAACACCTTTGGGTGCCACTATAAGTAGTTAGTAATTGGTAATAAGGTACCCAGGGCATGAGGTACTAAAGGTAGGCCCCTGAGGGCAACAGCACAGATTGTGCCACCCTCAGGGACCATGCATCCAAGTGCCCCCAGCATTGCCCTTGCAGGCTGAGTGGTGTCCTGGTGCAATCCTAAATTGTAAAATTTACATGGCACACAACCTGTGTGTCCTGTCCACTACACACAACATGCAATATAGGTAAGTCACCCTTCTGGCAGGCCTTCCAGCCCTATGGGGTGGCTAAGAGTGTTGTTATGAGCATTAGTCACTTGGTACTGCTGACCAAGTAGGTGTTGTTCAGGGTGAACCAGTTTCTCAATCAGCATAGTGACACTGGCTCCTGTGTCCCTATAGGCCTCAATCTCAACACCATTTATTAGGGGTGGTTGCTTGTACTTACCCATATTAAGGGGACAGCAACCAAGGTGGCAAAGTCAAAACCACCATCAGAGACTAAAACAGCCTCTGTGGTCTCCCTAATAAGACCAACCCCAACTACATTACCAATGGTGAGCCTAGCTACACCCTTTGATTGGCTATTTGTAGTAGACTTCCCACCACCACTGCTATTACTAGGAGCACTAGAGGACGCAGTTGGGATTGTGGTAGTGGGAGCCTTGGTGTTTTATTTGGACAAGTGGAATCACTTGCCCAATGGCCTTTACTTTTACATAAATAACACCATGGCTTCTTTTAATTGTTTGAAGAGGATTAGGACCCACCTCCCCCAGAGGATTTTTGTGGGCCCGATGAAGACTCAGAGTTCTCTTTATCTTTGTCCCCACCCATGTCGGAAGAATTACCATCCTTCTTCTTGCCATCCTTGTCACCACCTGTATGAGCTTTTCAGCTCATTCTTGTTCTGACCCATTTGTCTGCCTTCTTTCCCAATTCTTGGGGAGAGGTCGGGTCTGAGTCTACCAAGTACTGATGCAACAAGTCAGACACACAATTATTCAAAATATGCTCTCTCAAAATAAGATTATATAGGCTTTCATAGTCAGTCACCTTACTGCCATGTAACCATCCCTCCAAGTCCTTCACTGAACAGTCTACAAAGTCTGTCCAGTCTTGAGAGGACTCTTTTCTGGTATCTGTGAACTTTATCCTGTATTGTTCAGTGGTTAAGCCAAATCCATCTAAGAATGCATCTTTCAAAACTTTGTAGTTGTTGGCATCACTCTCCCTGACAGTAAAGAGTCTATACCTACCTTTGCCAGTGAAAGATAGCCACAGGATAGCACCCCACTGCCTTTGAGGGAACAACTGTACCATACAGGCCCTCTCAAGTACAGAAAAACACTTGTTTATGTCATCCCCCTCCTTGTAAGGGGGACAATTTTGTGCAGGTTCCTTGAATCTGTTTCTCTAACAGGATTACAATCAGGAATACTGCTGCTGCCACCATGGAGAACTAACCCCAACGTCTGTCTTTCCCTCTCTACATCTAGAGACTCCCTGTCTAAGGCCAACTGCTGCTGTCTCAGCTTCAGTCTGGCCTCTTCCAACCTCAGCTTTCTGGGTTCCCTGTCTAGGGTGTTATCCTCAGGGTGGGAGGCTTGGGAATTCTCTGACACAGAGGTGATGTGGGAATGGGCCGAAGTGGACCTATCTCTAACTACCTGAACCCTAGTTACCTGGCATTTTGGAGTGAAAGGTGCCCTACTAGTGTGTGACCCCCCTCCCACTATCAGCTTCTCTAGATGGCCTGTTAGTAGAAATGTCTTTAGAAGTACCCTCCCCAGAGTCCTCAGGGCCCTCCCCTGATTCTATTTGGGTACCCTTCTCCTCTACCTCCTGATCTTGGGTTTGACCAAACTGGTTCTGGTCACTTTCAAGCAAAAGACTAAGGAGAAGATCTTTGGTAGGTTTCTTACCAATCCCTAAACTTCTTTCTATGCAGAGACCCCTCAAACTTTTAAAGTTTAAATTGTCATATGTTGTCTGTACAACTTTGGGAGTGGCCTCTACTACAGACATAGTTGCAAGAAAGAGTTTAGGAAAGAAAGAAAAAAGTTTAGAAACTTTTAAAGAAAAGAGAAAAACTTTTTAAAACGTTTCTGAAACGTTTTAGAAAGTTTTTAGAAAGAGAGTTAGAAAGTTTAGGTTAACTGTGTATATTTTTAAGTATTTAGAATATGGTTTTCTTATAAAAAGCACCAATGACAAAGTGGTAATGCAGTTACAAGTACTTATCCCACTGCTGCACCACCAATGTAGGAGCCTGGCCTGGCATATAGTGGGTACCTGATGGTACTTACACCTTGTGCCAGGACCAGGTATCCCTTATTAGTAGATTAGTAGTGTTCTAGCAGTTTAGGCTGATAGAGGTAACTGTAGCAGAGCAATGAATTTCCTCTGAGAGAGGGTGTTACACCCACTTCCTTTGGAAATAGGTGTTAAGGGCTTGGGAGGAGTAGCCTCCCCCAGCCTCTGGAAATGCTTTGAAGGGCACAGATGGTGCCCTCCTTGCATAAGCCAGTCTACACCGGTTCAGGGAATCCCCAGTCCCTGCACTGGTGCGAAACTGGACAAAGGAAAGGGGAGTGACCACTCCCCTGTCCATGACCACCCCAGGGGTGGTGCCCAGAGCTCCTCCAGTGTGTCCCAGACCTCTGCCATTTTCGATCCAGAGGTGTGAGGGCACCCTGGAGGCCTCTGAGTGGCCAGTGCCAGCAGGTGACGTCAGAGACCCCTCCTGATAGGGGCTTATCTAACTAAGTGGCCAATCCTCCTCTGAGGGCTATTAAGGGTCTCTCCGGTGGGCTTTTCCTCAGATAACGACTTGCAAGAATTCACTAGAGTTCCTCTGCACCTCTCTCTTCGACTTCTGCCAAGGATCGACTGCTGACTGCTTCAGGATGCCTGCAAAACTGCAACAAAGTAGCAAGAAGACTACCAGTGACATTGCAGCGCCTAATCCTTCCGGCTTTCTCGACTGTTTCCTGGTGGTGCATGCTTTGGGGGCTGCCTGCCTTCATCCTGCACTGGAAGCCATGAAGAAATCTCCCGTGGGTTGACGGAATCTTCCCCCTGCTCCACCAGGCACCAAACTTCAGCGTCACCAGTACTCTGGGACCCCTCTAATCCTGACGAGCGTGGACCCTGAAACACAGGTGGTAGACCCAAGTGACCCAGACTGTCCAGTGGTCCAACTGTCCAAATTTAGAGGAGATAAGTCCTTGCCTCCCCTCTCAAGACTATAATCCTGTGCACTGTGTGAACTGCAGCTACAAGGGCTTCTGTGCACCTTTCCAAGGAATCCTTCGTGCACAGCCAAGCCCAGGTCCCCAGCACTCCGTCCTGCATTGCTCAATTCCCTGAGTTGACCTCTGGCTTCGTGGGGCCCTCTTTTGTAGTGTTGAGATGACTGCCGTGCTCAGTCTTCTTGAACCCGTGTTCAAGGACTTCTGCAGGTGGTACCATCTTGTGCGTGGGCGCTCTACGTTTCTGAGGGACCTCTCTGTCTCCTCTCCCAAGTGGCGATATCCTGCTTCTTCCTGGGCCCAGACAGCACCCTTTTTCTTCAGCTGTGACTCTTGCAGCTAGCAAGGCTTGTTTGTGTTTTTGTTTGCCAAAGAAACAACTCTGCATCCTCTAGCACTCCATGGTACATCTCCTGCATGAAGGAGAAGCTCCTAACACCTCTCGTTGTTGCAGAATCTTCAGCTTCTTCCATCCGGCGGCAGCCATTTTGCATCTTCATCCGGGGTTTAGTGGGCTCCTGCCCCCCCCCCCCCCACCGACACCTTCACGACTCTTGGACTTGGACCCCTTCCTTTGCAGGTCCTCAGGTCCAGGAATCCGTCTTCAGTGCTTTGCAGTCTGTTGTGGTCTTTGCAAAATCCTCTATCACGAGTTTAGTGTGTTTCTGGGGAAATAATAGTACTTTGCTCCTATTTTCCAGGATCTTGGGGTGGGGTATCTTGGACACCCTTAGTGTTTCTTACACTCCCAGTGAGCCTCTACACACTACACCAGCCTAGGGGCCCATTCGTGGTTCACATTCCACTTTCATAGTATATGGTTTGTGTTGCCCCTAGGCCTATTGCATCCTATTGTATTCTACAGTGTTTGCTCTACTTTCTGACGGTTTTACTTACCTGATTTTGGTTTGTGTGAATATTTTGTGTATTTTACTTACCTCCTGAGGGAGTCTATCCTCTGAGATATTTTTTGCACATTGTCACTAAAATAAAGTACCTTTATTTTTAGTAAATCTCAGTATTGTGTTTCTTATGATATAGTACATATATGATGTAAGTGGTATAGTAGGAGCTTTGCATGTCTCCTAGTTCAGCCTAAGCTGCTCTGCTATAGCTACCTCTATCAGCCTAAGCTGCTAGAACACTACTAATCTACTACTAATGGATAACCAGACCTGGCACAAGGTGTAAATACCATCAGGTACCCACTATAAGCCAGGCCAGCCTCCTACAGTCAGCCTGCCTATAAATCTTACTTTTGAAAGGTAAACTGTCTCCAGTGTAGACTGTGTGCTCACACCAGGTAGTTGTACCTGGAATCAGTGAGAAGAGGTCAGAGAACTGATCAAGGAGATTTATGCAGTTGTCCTTCTGCTCAGCAGTAAGGCAATCTGCTAACACAACTCCCTCCACTAAGCCATCAGCTTCAGTGGTGTAGAAGAGGTCAGGGAAAGGGTCACTCTCTTCCTCCTGTCCCTCATCAGTGGCCAGGAGCAGGGTTAAGTCAGCCCTGTCATAATAAGGTTTCAGGCGATTGACATGAAGCACCCTATGGGGGCTTCTGGCAGTGCCCAGGTCTACCAAATAGGTGACCTCACCTTTTTTCTACACAATGAGATGGGGTCCACTGCATTGTCCTGGAGTGCTCTTGGGGCCACATGCTCCAATACCCACACCTTCTGTCCTGGGTGGTACTGAGTCAGGACAGCCTTCTGGTCATGCCATTGCTTTTGAAGCTCTTGGCTGGCCTGAAGGTTTTTGCTGGCCTTTTTCATGTACTCAGCCATCTTAGATCTGAGGCCAAGTACATAATCCACAATGTCTTGCTTGGGAGCTTTTAAAGGTTGTTCCCAACCCTCCTTTACAAGAGCAAGTGCACCTCTTACAGTGTGTCCAAAGAGGAGTTCAAAGGGGCTGAAGCTCACTCCTTTCTGGGGTACCTTCCTATAAGCAAAAAAGAGGCATGGCAACAGGACATCCCATCTCCTCCTGAGTTTTTCAGGGAGTCCCATGATCATGCATTTGAGAGTTTTATTAAGCCTCTCAACCAGTCCATTTGTTTGTGGATGATAAGGAGTAGTGAACTTAAGATAACACCACACTCCTTCCACAAAGCTTTGAGGTATGCAGACATGAAGTTACTACTTCTGTCTGACACCACTTCCTTAGGGAAACCTACTCTGGAAGATATTCCCAGGAGGGCTTTTGGCACTGCAGGAGCTGTAGTGCTCCTTAAGGGTATGGCTTCAGGATACCTAGTGGCATGGTCCACTACCACAAGTATACATCTATTGCCTGAAGCTGTTGGAGGGTCAAGGCTATGTCAACCCCTACCCTCTCAAAGGGCACCCCAACCACAGGAAGTGGAATTGAAGGGGCCTTAGGTGTGCCACCAGTCTTGCCACTGGCTTGGCAGATCACACAGGAGCAACAAAACTCCTTGGTGTCCTCTGACATATGAGGCCAGTGAAACAATGGAACAAGTCTGTCCCAAGTTTTACTTTGGCCCAAATGCGCAGACAAAGGAAAATCATGAGCCAAAGTCAGAAGAACCTCCCTATACTGTAAATGGATGACCAATCTCATGGCAGCTCCAGGTTTAGGGTCCCTTGACTCAGTATAGAGGAAGTTATCTTCCCAATAGACTTTATGGCTATCAGTGATATCCCCATCCTTCTGTTTGACAGCTTGCTGTCTTAAACCCTCTAGTGTGGGACAGGTCTGCTGTGCCACAGTCAGATCTTCCCTAGCAGGCCCCTTGCACCCAAAAGCTCAGCAGTGTCTGCTGCCAGCTCATCTGGTGTAGGTTCTGCACAGGGAGAGGATTCCTCTTCCTCAAAAGGGGAATCTTCTGGGGAGGGAGGGATAGTAGGCAAGGATATACCTGGGGGCCTCAACTTGGACTAAGGAGGCAGAGCGGGCTTCCAACACTGAAGAGAACCCACGGATGACCAGGCAGCACCCACGGAGGTCCCAGGACATGGGGACAAAGAAGGTGCAAATTGCGGTTGTTGCAGCACTACAAAAGAAGGTCCCATGCCGCCGGAGAACAACTCAAAGCGTTGAGCATCGTAGGATAGATGGCTGAGGACCTGGGTGTAGGAAAGTACCATCTTGCCTGGCATGTTACCCCCCATTTTTACATGTGTGTCAGCTGGTTTTTACCTGTCTCACTGGGAACCTGCTAGCCAGGACCCCAGTGCTCATAGTTTGTGGCCTGAATGTGTGTCCCTGTGTAGTGACTAACTGTGTCACTGAGGCTCCGCTAATCAGAACCTCAGTGCTTATGCTCTCTCTGTCTTTAAAATTGTCACTGTAGGCTAGTGACCATTTTCACCAATTCTAATTGGCACACTGGAACACCCTTATAATTCCCTAGTATATGGTACCTAGGTACCCAGGGTATTGGGGTTCCAGGAGATCCCTATGGGCTGCAGCATTTCTTTTGCCACCCATAGGGAACTCAGACAATTCTTACACAGGACTGCCACTGTCCCCTGAGTGAAATAGCGTCCACATTATTTCACAGCCATTTTAGACTGCACTTAAGTAACTTATAAGTCTCCTATATGTCTAACCCTCACTTTGTGAAGGTTAGGTGCAAAGTTACTAAGTGTGAGAGCACTCTGGCACTAGCCAAGGTGCCCCCATATAGTTCAGGGCAATTTCCCCAGACTTTGTGAGTGCGGGGACACCATTACACGCTTGCACTACATATAGGTCAATGCCTATATGTAGCTTCACAATGGTAACTCTGAATATGGCCTTGTACCATGTCTAAGATCATGGAATTGTCCCCCCATGCCAAATTTGGTATTGGGGTGCCAATCCCATGCATCCCGGGGGCTCCAGCATGGACCCCGGGTACTGCCAGACCAGCCCTCTGGGGTTTTCACTGCAGCTACTGTTGCTGCCAACCCACAGACAGGCTTCTGCCCTCCTGGGGTCTGGGCAGCGCAGTCCCAGAAAGGCAGAACGAAGGATTTCCTCTGAGAGAGGGTGTTACACCCTCCCCCTTTGGAAATAGGTGGTAAGGGCCTGAGAGGAGTAGCCTCTCCAGGCCTCTGGGAATGCTTTGAAGGGCACAGATGGTGCCCTCCTTGCATAAACCAGTCTGCATCAGTCAGGGAACCCCCAGCCCTGCTCTGGCACGAAACTGGACAAAGGAAGGGGGAGTGACCACTCCCCTGTCCATCACCACCCCAGGGGTGGTGCCCAGAGCTCCTCCAGTGTGTCCCAGACCTCTGCCATCTTGAATCCAGAGGTGTGAGGGCACAGTGGAGACCTCTGAGTGGCCAGTGCCAGCAGGTGACGTCAGAGACCCCTCCTGATAGGTGCTTACCTGACTAGCTGGCCAATCCTCCGATCAGGGCTATTTAGGGTCTCTCCTGTGGGCTTTTCCTCGGATAACGACTTGCAAGAGCTCACCAGAGTTCCTCTGCATCTCCCTCTTCGACATATGCCAAGGATCGACCGCTGACTGCTTCAGGACGCCTGCAAAACTGCAACAAAGTAGCAAGAAGACTACCAGCCACATTGTAGCGCCTAATCCTGACGACTTTCTCGACTGTTTCCTGGTGGTGCATGCTCTGGGGGCTGTCTGCCTTCACCCTGCACTGGAAGCCAAGAAGAAATCTCCTGTGGGTCGACGGAAACTTCCCCTTGCTAATGCAGGCACCAAACTTCTGATTCACCGGTCCGCTAGTTCCTCTCTCATCATGACGAGCATGGTCCCTGGAACACAGATGCTGCATCCAAGTGACCCCGACAGTCCAGTGGTCCATCTGTCCAAATTTGGAGGAGGTCAGTCCTTGCCTCCCCTCGCCAGACAGTAATCCTGTGTACTGGGCTTCTGTGCACTTTTGCAAGGAATCCTACGTGCACGGCACTGCCCAGTTCCCCAGCACTCCGTCCTGCATTGCTCAACTCGCTGAGTTAACCCCCAGCTTCGTGGGACCCTCCTTTGTTGTGTTGAGACGACCGCCGTGCTCAGTTTTCTTGAACCCGTGTTCAAGTGCTTCTGCGGGTGCTGCCTTCTTATGCGTGGGCTCTCTGTATTGCTGAGGGCCCCCTCTGTCTCCTCTTCCAAGTGGCGACTTCCTGGTCCTTTATGAGCCTGGGCAGCACCCATTTTCTTCAACTGCGACCTTTGTAGCTAGCAAGGCTTGTTTGCGTTCTTTCTGCAAAGAAACAACTCTGCATCCTCCAGCATTCCGTTGGACATCTTCTGTGCAAAGGAGAAGTTCCTGGCATCTTCCGTTGTTGCAGAATCTTCAGCTTCTGCCACCCAGAGGCAGCCATTTTGCACCTTCATCCGTGGTTTAGTGGGCTCCTGCCCCCCTGGACACTTTTGTGACTCTTGGACTTGGTCCCCTTCCTTTACAGGTCCTCAGGTCCAGGAATCCATCCTCAGTGCATTGCAGTCAGTTGTGGTCTTTGCAGAATCTCCTATCACAACTTTAGTGTGTTTCTGGGGAAGTAGGGTCATTTTACTCCTACTTTTAAGGGTCTTGGGGTGGGGTATTGTAGAAGGCTGGACTGGCTTGTAGTGAGTACCAAGGGGTACTTGCACCTTGCACCAGGCCCAGTTATCCCTTATTAGTGTATAGGGTGTCTAGCAGCATAGGCTGATAGATAATGGTAGCTTAGCATAGCAGCTTAGGCTGAACTAGGAGACGAGTGAAGCTCCTACAGTACCACTAGTGTCACTTGCACAATATCATAAGAAAACACAATACACAGTTATACTAAAAATAAAGGTACTTTATTTTTATGACAATATGCCAAAGTATCTCAGAGTGTACCCTCAGTATGGGGATAGCAAATATACACAAGTTATATGTACACAATACCAAAAATATGCAGTATAGTCTTAGAAAACAGTGCAAACAACGTATAGTTACAATAGGATGCAATGGGGACACATAGGGATAGGGGCAACACAAACCATATACTCCAAAAGTGGAATGCGAACCACGAATGGACCCCAAACCTATGTGACCTTGTAGAGGGTCGCTGGGACTATTAGAAAATAGTGAGGGTTAGAAAAATAGCCCACCCCAAGACCCTGAAAAGTGAGTGCAAAGTGCACTGAAGTTCCCCAAAGGACAAAGAAGTCGTGATAGGGGAATAATGCAGGAAAGACACAAACCAGCAATGCAACAACAATGGATTTCCAGTCGAGGGTACCTGTGGAACAAGGGGACCAAGTCCAAAAGTCACAAGCAAGTCGGAGATGGGCAGATGCCCAGGAAATGCCAGTTGTGGGTGCAAAGAAGCTTCTACTGGACAGAAGAAGCTGAGGATTCTGCAGGAACGAAAAGGGCTAGAGACTTCCCCTTTGGAGGACGGATCCCTCTCGCCGTGGAGAGGCGTGCAAAAGTGTTTTCCCGCTGAAAGACCGCCAACAAGCCTTGCTAGCTGCAAATCGTGCGGTAAGCGTTTTTGGATGCTGCTGTGGCCCAGGAGGGACCAGGATGTCGCAAATTGTGTCAGGAGAGAGAGAGGACGTTGAGCAAGACAAAGAGCCCTCTCAGTAGCAGGTAGCACCCGGAGAAGTGCCAGAAACAGGCACTACGAGGATGCGTGAAACGGTGCTCACCCGAAGTTACACAAAAGAGTCCCACGTCGCCGGAGACCAACTTAGAAAGTCGTGCAATGCAGGTTAGAGTGCCGTGGACCCAGGCTTGGCTGTCCACAAAGGATGTCCGCCGGAAGTGCATGGAAGCCGGAGTAGCTGCAAAAGACGAGGTTTCCAACAATGCAGTCTGGCGTGGGGAGGCAAGGACTTACCTCCACCAAACTTGGAATGAAGAGTCACTGGACTGTGGGAGTCACTTGGACAGAGTTGATGGATTCAAGGGACCTCGCTCGTCGTGCTTTGAGGAGACCCAAGGGACCGGTAATGCAGTTCTTTGGTGCCTGCGGTTGCAGGGGGAAGATTCCGTCGACCCACGGGAGATTTCTTCGGAGCTTCTAGTGCAGAGAGGAGGCAGACTACCCCCACAGCATGCACCACCAGGAAAACAGTCGAGAAGGCGACAGGATCAGCGTTACAGAGTTGCAGTAGTCGTCTTTGCTACTTTGTTGCAGTTTTGCAGGCTTCCAGTGCGGTCAGCAGTCGATTCCTTGGCAGAAGGTGAAGAGAGAGATGCAGAGGAACTCTGATGAGCTCTTGCATTCGTTATCTAAGGAAATCCCCAAAGCAGAGACCCTAAATAGCCAGAAAAGAGGGTTTGGCTACTTAGTAGAGAGGATAGGCTAGCAACACCTGAAGGAGCCTATCAGAAGGAGTCTCTGACATCACCTGGTGGCACTGGCCACTCAGAGCAGTCCAGTGTGCCAGCAGCACCTCTGTTTCCAAGATGGCAGAGGTCTGGAGCACACTGGAGGAGCTCTGGACACCTCCCAGGGGAGGTGCAGGTCAGGGGAGTGGTCACTCCCCTTTCCTTTGTCCAGTTTCGCGCCAGAGCAGGGCTAAGGGGTCCCTGAACTGGTGTAGACTGGCTTATGCAGAAATGGGCACCAAATGTGCCCATGAAAGCATTTCCAGAGGCTGGGGGAGGCTACTCCTCCCCTGCCTTCACACCATTTTCCAAAGGGAGAGGGTGTAACACCCTCTCTCAGAGGAAGTCCTTTGTTCTGCCATCCTGGGACAATCCTGGCTTGACCCCAGGGGGGCAGAAACCTGTCTGAGGGGTTGGCAGCAGCAGCAGCTGCAGTGAAACCCCTGAAAAGGCAGTTTTGCAGTACCAGGGTCTGTGCTACAGGCCACTGGGATCATGGGATTGTGCAATTGTGCCAACTATGCCAGGATGGCATAGAGGGGGCAATTCCATGATCATAGACATGTTACATGGCCATATTCGGAGTTACCATTGTGAAGCTACATATAGGTAGTGACCTATATGTAGTGCACACGTGTAATGGTGTCCCCGCACTCACAAAGTCCGGGGAATTGGCCCTGAACAATGTGGGGGCACCTTGGCTAGTGCCAGGGTGCCCTCACACTAAGTAACTTTGCACCTAACCTTTACCAGGTAAAGGTTAGACATATAGGTGACTTATAAGTTACTTAAGTGCAGTGAAAAATGGCTGTGAAATAATGTGTGCATTATTTCACTCAGGCTGCAGTGGCAGGCCTGTGTAAGAATTGTCAGAGCTCCCTATGGGTGGCAAAAGAAATGCTGCAGCCCATAGGGATCTCCTGGAACCCCAATACCCTGGGTACCTTAGTACCATATACTAGGGAATTATAAGGGTGTTCCAGTAAGCCAATGTAAATTGGTAAAATTGGTCACTAGCCTGTTAGTGACAATTTGGAAAGAAATGAGAGAGCATAACCACTGAGGTTCTGGATAGCAGAGCCTCAGTGAGACAGTTAGTCACTACACAGGTAACACAGTCAGGCACACTTATGAGCACTGGGGTCCTGACTAGCAGGGTCCCAGTGACACATAACAAACATACTGAAAACATAGGGTTTTCACTATGAGCACTGGGCCCTGGCTAGCAGGATCCCAGTGAGACAGTGAAAACACCCTGTCATACACTCACAAACAGGCCAAAAGTGGGGGTAACAAGGCTAGAAAGAGGCTACTTTCTCACAGGTATCTTGGACACCCTTAGTGTTTTCTTACACTCTCAGTGACCCTCTACACACTACACTAGGCCAGGGGTCCCTAAGTGGTTTGCATTCCACTTTCTTAGTATATGGTTTGTGTTGCCCCCAGGCCTATTGCATCCTATTGTATTCTACAGTGTTTGCACTACTTTTCTAACTGTTTACTTACTTGACTTTGGTGTGTGTGTATATTTTGTGTATATTTTGTGTATTTTACTTACCTCCTAAGGGAGTGTATCCTCTGAGATATTTTTGGCACATTGTCACTAAAATAAAGTACCTTTATTTTTAGTAACTCTGAGTATTGTGATTCTTATGATATAGTGCTATGTGATATAAGTGGTATAGTAGGAGCTTTGCATGTCTCCTAGTTCAGCCTAAGCTGCTCTGCTATAGCTACCTCTATCAGCCTAAGCTGCTAGAACACTACTAATCTACTAATAAGGGATACCTGGCACAAGGTGTAAGTACCATCAGGTACCCACTATAAGCCAGGCCAGCCTCCTACATTGGTGGTGAGCGGTGGGATAAATACTTTTAACTGCTTTACCACTTTGTCATTGGTGCTTTTCATAAGAAAAACATATTCCAAATACTTAGAAATATAAACAGTTAACCTAAACAGTTTAACTCTCTTTCTAAAAACTTTCTAAAAAGTTTCTAAAACGTTTTCGAAAGTTTTGAACAGTTTGAAAAGTTGTTTTCTTTTCTTTAAACGTTTCTAAAAACTTTTTTCTCTCTATCTTAAACCCTTTCTTAACAACTATGTCTGCAGTAGAGCGTACTCCCACAGTTGTCCAGGCAACCTATGGTAGTTTAAACTTTAAATGTTTGAGGGGTCTCTGCATAGAAAGAGGTTTAAACATTGGTAAGAACCCTACCAAAGATCTTCTCCTTAGCCTTCTCCTAGAAAGTGACCAGAACCAGTCTGTCCCATCCCAGGATCAGGAGGTAGAGGAGGGGGGTACCCAGCAAGAATCAGGGGAGGGCCCTGGGGACTTTGGGGAGGGTTTATCCAAAGACCTGTCACCTAACAGGCCATCTAGTGAAGCTGGTAGTGGGATGGGGTCACACATCAGTAGGGCACCTTTCACTCCAAAAGGCCAGGTAACTAGTGTTCAGGTAGTTAGAGACAGGTCCACTTCTGCACATTCCCACATTTCCTCTGTGTCTCAGAATTCCCAAGCCTCCCACCCTGAGGATAACACCCTAGACAGGAAACTCAGAAAGCTGAGGTTGGAAGAGGCCAGACTGAAGCTGAGACAGCAGCAGTTGGCCTTAGACAGGGAATCTCTAGACGTAGAGAGGGAAAGGCAGAGGTTTGGGTTAGTTCCCCATGGTGGCAGCAGCAGTGTTCTTGATAGTAATCCTGTAAGAGAACAAGATTCTAGGAACCTGCACAAGATTCCCCCCCCCCTTACAAGGAGGGGGGTGACATCAACAAGTGGTTTGCTGCACTTGAGAGGGCCTGTATGGTACAGCTGGGCCCTCAAAGGCAGTGGGCTGCTATCTTGTGGTTATCATTCACTGGAAAAGGTAGGGATAGGCTCCTTACTGTTAGGGAATGTGATGCCAATAACTACAAAGTTTTGAAGGATTCACTCTTAGATGGATTTGGCTTAACCACTGAACAATACAGGATAAAGTTTAGAGATACCAGAAAAGAGCCCTCTCAAGACTGGACAGACTTTGTAGACTGTTCAGTGAAGGCCTTGGAGGGATGGTCACAGGGCAGTAAGGTGACTGACTATGAAAGCGTATATAATCAAATCCTGAGAGAGCATATTTTGAATAATTGTGTGTCTGACTTGTTACATCAGTACTTGGTTGACTCAGATCTGACATCTCCCCAAGAATTGGGAAAGAAGGCAGACAAATGGGTCAGAACAAGAGTAAAAAGAAAAGTTCATACAGGTGGTGACAAGGATGGCAAGAAGGATAGTAAGTCTTCTGACAAGGATAGGGACAACGATAAAAAACATTCTGAGTCTTCATCAGGCCCACAAAAATCCTCTGGGGTGGTGGGTCCAAATCCTCTTCTAACAATCAAACGAAGCCATGGTGTTATTTATGTAAGAGTAAAGGCCATTGGGCAAGTGATTCCACCTGCCCAAAGAAAAACACAAAGTCTCCCACTACCACAACCCCAACTGCATCCTCTAGTGCCCCTAGTAATAGCAGTGGTGGTGGGAAGTCTACTACAAATAGCCAATCAAAGGGTATAGCTGGTCTCACGATTGGTAACGTGGTTGGGGTTGGTCTTGTTAGGGAGACCACAAAGGCTAATTTAGTCTCTGATGGTGGTATTGACTTTGCCACCTTGGTTGCTTGTCCCCTTAATATGGGTAAGTACAAGCAACTTCCCCTAATAAATGGTGTTGAGGTTGAGGCCTACAGGGATACAGGAGCCAGTGTCACTATGGTGATTGAGAAACTGGTTCACCCTGATCAACACCTACTTGGTCAGCAGTACCAAGTGACTGATGCTCATAACAACACTCTTAGCCACCCCATGGCTGTTGTGAATCTCAACTGGGGGGGGGTTTACTGGTCCAAAGAAAGTTGTGGTAGCCACTGATTTACCTGTAGATTGCCTACTAGGCAATGATTTGGCGACATCAGCTTGGGCTGAAGTGGAGTTGAAGACTCATGCAGCAATGCTGGGCATTCCTGGGCATATCTTTGCTTTGACAAGGGCTCAGGCCCAGAAGCAAAGAGGACAGGGAAGCTTGGATCCTGGAACAATGGACCAAGTGCTCCCAAAAGCTAGGAATAGAAAGGGTAAATTCCTGCCCACTATGCCTCCCTCACCAGAAGATTCCCCTTTTGAGGAAGAAGAATCCTCTCCCTGTGCAGAACCTACATCAGATGAGCTGGCAGCAGACACTGCTGAGCTTTTGGGAGCAGGGGGGGCTGCTAGGGAAGAGCTGAGTGTGGCACAGCAGACCTGTCCCACACTAGAGGGTTTGAGACAGCAAGCTGTCAAACAGCAGAATGGGGATGTCACTGATAGCCAGAAGGTCTATTGGGAAGATAACCTCCTCTATACTGAGTCAAGGGACCCTAATCCTGGAGCTGCCAGGAGATTAGTCATCCCTTTGCAGTATAGGGAGTTTCTCCTGACCTTGGCACATGATATTCCTTTGTCTGGGCATTTGGGCCAGAGTAAAACTTGGGACAGGCTTGTCCCATTGTTTCACTGGCCTCACATGTCAGAGGACACTAAGGAGTTTTGTCGCTCCTGTGTGACCTGCCAAGCCAGTGGCAAGACTGGTGGCACACCTAAGGCCCCCTTAATTCCACTTCCTGTGGTTGGGGTGCCCATTGAAAGGGTAGGGGTTGACATAGTTGGCCCCCTTGACCCTGCAACACCTTCAGGAAATAGATTTATCCTTGTGGTAGTGGACCATGCCACTAGGTATCCTGAAGCAATTCCCTTAAGGACCACTACAGCTCCTGCAGTGGCAAAAGCCCTACTGGGAATCTTTTCCAGAGTGGGTTTCCCTAAGGAAGTGGTGTCAGACAGAGGTAGTAACTTCATGTCTGCATACCTCAAAGCTATGTGGAAGGAGTGTGGTGTAACTTATTAGTTCACTACTCCTTATCATCCACAGACAAATGGTCTGGTTGAGAGGTTTAATAAAACTCTCAAAGGTATGATTATGGGACTCCCTGAAAAACTCAGAAGGGAGATGGGATGTCCTGTTGTCATGCCTCCTTTTTGCTTATAGGGAGGTACCCCAAAAAGGAGTGGGCTTCAGCCCCTTTGAGCTTCTCTTTGGGCACCCTGTAAGAGGTCCCCTTGCTCTTGTGTAGGAGGGTTGGGAACAACCTTTAAAAGCTCCAAAGCAGAACATTGTGGACTATGCACTTGGCCTAAGATCCAGAATGGCTGAGTACATGAAAAAGGCCAGTAAAAACCTTCAGGCCAGCCACGAGCTGAAAAAGAAATGACATGACCAGAAGGCTGTCCTGACTCAGTACCACTCAGGACAGAAGGTGTGGGTATTGGTGCCTGTGGCCCCAAGAGCACTTCAGGACAAATGGAGTGGACCCCATCTCCTTGTTGAAAAGACGGGTGAGGTCACCTACTTGGTACACCTGGACACTGCCAGGAGTCCCCTTAGGGTGCTCCATGTCAATCGCCTGAAACCTTACTATGACAGGGCTGGCTTACCCCTGCTCATGGCAACTGCTGAGGGGCAGGAGGAAGAGAGTGACCCTCTCCCTGACCTCTTCTCCACCACTGACGCTGATGGGTTAGTGGAGGGAGTAGTGCTTGCAGATTGTCTTACTGCTGAGCAGAAGGACAACTGTATAAATCTCCTAGGCAAATTCTCTGACCTCTTCTCGGTGATCCCAGGTACAACTACCTGGTGTGAGCACACAATCAACACTAGAGACAGTTTACCTGTCAAAAGTAAGATTTATAGGCAGCCTGACCATGTCAGAGATTGCATAAAATAAGAGGTACAGAAAATGCTGGACCTAGTAGTGATTGAGCCTTCAGAAAGCCCATGGGCTAGCCCAGTGGTGCTTGTCCCAAAACCTCACAGTAAAGATGGTAAAAGAGAAATGAGGTTTTGTGTTGACTACAGAGGTCTCAATCAAGTAACCAAAACTGATGCTCACCCTATACCCAGGGCAGATGAGCTAATAGATACACTGGCTTCTGCCAAGTATCTAAGCACTTTTGACTTAACTGCAGGGTATTGGCAGATTAAGCTGTCAGAAGATGCTAAACATAAAACTGCATTTTCCATCATTGGAGGGCACTATCAGTGCTATGCCCTTTGGTTTGAAGAATGCACCTGTCACTTTTCAGAGGTTGGTGAACACAGTCCTGCAAGGTTTGGAAGCTTTCAGTGCAGCATATCTAGATGATATAGCTGCCTTTAGCTCTACCTGGGATGAGCACCTGGTCCACCTATGGAATGTTTTGGAGGCCCTGCAAAAGGCAGGCCTCACTATCAAGGCTTCAAAGTGCCAGATAGGGCAGGGGAAAGTGGTTTATCTGGGCCACCTGGTGGGTGGGGAACAGATTGCACCACTGCAGGGGATGATCCAGACCATTATGGAATGGGCTCCCCCTACAACTCAAACCCAAGTGAGAGCCTTCCTAGGCCTCACTGTTTACTATAAGAGGTTCATCGAGAATTATGGCTCCATTGCAGCCCCTCTTAATGACCTCACCAACAAAAAGATGCCTAAAAAGGTGTTGTGGACAGCTAGCTGTCAAAAGGCTTTTGATGAGCTAAAACAGCCCATGTGGTCCGCACATGTCCTGAAAAGCCCTTGTTACTCCAAGAAATTCATAGTCCAGACTGATGCTACTGAATTAGGGGTAGGGGCAGTTCTATAACAGCTTAACACTGAGGGCCAGGATCAAGCTGTTGCTTTTATCAGCAGGAGGTTGACCCCTAGAGAAAAGTGTTGGTCTGCCATAGAGAGGGAGGCCGTTGCTGTGGTCTGGGCACTGAAAAAGTTGAGACCATACCTCTTTGGTACTCACTTTATTGTTCAGACAGACCACAAACCTCTATTATGACTTAAACAAATGAAAGGTGAAAACCCTAAATTGTTGAGGTGGTCCATCTCCCTACAGGGAATTGACTATACAGTGGAACATAGACCTGGGAGAACCCACTCCAATGCAGATGGACTCTCCAGATATTTCCACTTAGACAATGAAGACTCATCTGGGCAAGGTTAGCCTTAATATCTCTCGTTTTGGGGGGGTTGTGTAGGAAAGGACCATCTTGCCTGGCATTTAACCCCCATTTTTACTTGTGTGTCAGTTTGTTTTTGCTGTCTCACTGGGATCCTGCTAGCCAGGACCCCAGTGCTCATAGTTTGTGGCCTGAATGTGTGTCCCTTGTAGTAACTAACTGTGTGACTGAGGCTCCGATAATCAGAACCTCAGTGCTTATGCTCTCTATGTCTTCAAAATTGTCAATGTAGTCTAGTGACCATTTTCACCAATTCTAATTGGCACACTGGAACACCCTTATAATTCCCTAGTATATGGTACCTAGGTACCCAGGGTATTGGGGTTCCAGGCGATCCCTATGGGCTGCAGCATTTCTTTTGCCACCCATAGGGAACTCAGACAATTCTTACACAGGACTGCCTCTGCAGCCTGAGTGAAATAACATCCACGTTATTTCAGAGCCATTTTACACTACACTTAAGTAACTTGTAAGTCACCTATATGTCTAACCCTCACTTGGTGAAGGTTAGGTGCAAAGTTACTAAGTGTGAGGGCACCCTGGCACTAGCCAAGGTGCCCCCACATAGTTCAGGGCAATTTCCCCAGACTTTGTGAGTGCGGGGACACCATTACACGTGTGCACTACATATAGGTCAATACCTATATGTAGCTTCACAATGGTAACTCTGAATGTGGCCATATAACATGTCTAAGATCATGGAATTGTCCCCCCATGCCAAATCAGATATTGGGGTCCCAATCCCATGCATCCCCAGGTCTCCAGCATGTTCCCCGGGTACTGCAAAACCAGCTTGCTGGGGTTTTCACTGCAGCTACCGCTGCTGCCAACCCACAGACAGGCTTCTGCCCTCCTGGGGTCTGGGTAGCCTGGTCCCAGGGAGCCAGAACAAAGGATTTCCTCTGAGAGGGGGTGTTACACCCTCTCCCTTTGGAAATAGGTGTTCTGCCTGAGAGGAGTAGCCTCTCCAGGCATCTGGAAATGCTCAGATTGTGCCCTCCTTGCATACACCAGTCTACATGGGTTAACGAAACCCCCAGCCCTGCTCTGGTGCGAAACTGGACAAAGGAAAGGGGAGTGACCACTCCCCTGTCCATCACCACCCGAGGGGTGGTGCCCAGAGCTCCTCCAGTGTGTCCCAGACCTCTGCCATCTTGACTCCAGAGGTGTGAGGGCACAGTGGAGGCCTCTGAGTGGCCAGTGCCAGCAGGTGACATCAGAGACCCCTCCTGATAGGTGCTCACCTGACTGGGTGGCTCATCATCCTCTGAGGGCTATTTAGGGTCTATCCTGTGGGCTTTTCCTCAGATAACGAATGTAAGAGCTCACCAGAATTCCTCTGCATCTCCCTCTTCAACTTCTGCCAAGGATCGACTGCTGACTGCTCCAGGACGCCTGCAAAACTGCAACAAAGTAGCAAGAAGACTACCAGCGACATTGTAGCGCCTAATCCTGTCCGCTTTCTCGACTGTTTCCTGGTGCTGCATGCTCTGGGGGCTGTCTGCCTTCACCCTGCACTGGAAGCCAAGAAGAAATCGCCCGTGGGTCGACGGAATCTTCCCCCTGCTAACACAGGCACCAAACTTCTGCTTCACCGGTCCTCTGGGTCCCCTCTCATCGTGATGAGCATGGACCCTGGAACACAGGTGCTGGATCCAAGTGACCCAGACAGTCCAGTGGTCATCTGTCCAAATTTGACAGAGGTAAGTCCTTGCCTCCCCTCGCCAGACAGTAACCCTGTGTACTGCGTGAACTGCAGCTGCTAGGGCTTCTGTGCACTTTTGCAAGGAATCCTTAATGCACCGCACAGCCCAGGTCCCCGGCACTCCATCCTGCATTGCTCAACTCGCTTAGTTGACCACCAGCTTCGTGGGACCCTCCTTTGTAGTGTTGAGATGACCGCTGTGCTCAGTTTTCTTGAACCTGTGTTCAAGTGCCTCTGCGGGTCCTGCCTTCTCCTGTGTGGGCTCTCCTTCCCTGGGCCAGGCTGTGCATGAAGGATTCTTGCAAATAGTGTACAGAGGCCTCAGGAGGCGAAGATGACACGGTGCACAGGAGTACTGTCACAAACAGGGAAAGCAAGTTCTTACCTCCTCCGAACTTGGACAGCAGGACCTTAGGACATTACGAGTACATTATATCCCATGGAACTTGTAATACGGTGGGCGGGATATCTGTCACATTTGGGACAGATTAACCCCCTCCGCCAAATTTGTAATCAGGCCCTCTGTGTCGAAGGGGTCCAAGGCCTGTTTTCCAAGGAGCACGCTCATCGCCAAGAACACCAGAGGTGTCCAAGAGAACCAATCATCGTCTTAGACGGTGCCTGCTGGAGCAGGGAATTGACTCCGTCACTCCACGGGAGATTTCTTCAATCCTTCTGGTGCAGGGTGAAGACAGGGAGTCCCCAGAGCGTGCACACTGTGGAAGCTGTTGCAGTTGCTGGCTTGAGCTGAGGTTGCAGAGGAAAAGTAGCCCTTCTGGATACTTTGTTGCAGTTACAGCGGTTCCTGGAGCAGTCCGCATTCGTTCTGAGGTCAGAGGATGAAGTAGTAGTTGCAGAGGATTCCTGATGGAAACTTGCAAGCAGAATCTGAAGAGAAACCCACAGGAGAGACCCTAAATAGCCCTGAGAGGGGGCTTGGCTACCTTATCAGGTATGGACCTATCAGGATGGGTCTCTGACGTCACCTGCTGGCACTGGCCACTCAGAGGCCTTCAGAGTGTCCCCACATCTTGGAAAACAAGATGGCTGAAGTCTGGGACACAGTGGAGGAGCTCTGGGCACCACCCCTAGGGTGGTGATGGACAGGGGAGTTGTCACTTCTCTTTCCTTTGTCCAGTTTCACACCAGAGCAGGGACTGGGGGTCCCTGAACCGGTGCAGAATGGCTTATACAAGGAGGGCACCATCTGTGCCCTTCAAAGCATTTCCAGAGGCTCTGGGAGGCTACCCCTCCCAAGCCTGTAACACCTATTTCTAAAGGGAGAGGGTGTAACACCCTCCACCCAAAGGAAATTCTTTGTTCTGCTTTCCTGGGACTGAGCTGCTCAGACCCCAGGAGGGCAGAACCCTATCTGTGAAGTGGCAGCAGATGTAGCTGCAGTGCAAGCCTCGGAGAGCTGGTTTGGCAGTACTGGGGGTCCATAGTTGCATGCCCCCAGGATGCATGGAATTGGCTCCCCAATGCCAGATTTGGAATGGGGGGCAATTCCTTGATCTTAGACACCTTACATGGCCATATTCGGGGTTACCATTGTGAAGCTACATATAGATATTGACCGATATGTAGTGCACACGTATAATGGCATCCCCGCACTCACAAATTCCGGGGAACTGGTCCTGGACTGCGTGGGGGCACCTTTGCTAGTGCAAGGGTGCCCTCACACTTAGGGACTTTGCACCTTGCCTTCAGTAAATGAAAGTTAGACATATAGGTGACTTATAAGTTACTTAAGTCCAGTGAAAATGGCTGTGAAATAGTGTGCGCAGTATTTCACTCAGGCTGCAGTGGCAGGCCTGTGGAAGGGTTTGTCTGAGCTCCCTTATGGGTGGCAAAATAATGCTGCAGTCCATAAGGATCTCCTGGAACCCCAATGCCCTGAGTACATAGGTACCATATACTAGGGTCCAGTGTGCCAATTGAAATTGGTAAATTAAGTCACTAGCCTACAGTGACAAATTTAAAAGCAGGGAGAGCATAAGCACTGAGGTTCTGGTTAGCAGAGCCTCAGTGACACAGTTAAGCACTACTGACAACACACACATTAGGCCACAAACTATGAGCACTGGGGACCTGACCAGCAGAATCCCAGTGAGACAGGCAAAACACACTGACATACAGGTAAAAATGGGGGCAACATGCCAAGAAAGATGGTACTTTCCTACAGTCCGTCAGTTAAGTCCTTTATGATGTCATTACATTATCTTCATTGTGTGTAATGCGTTGTCATATATAGATATTATTTTACCTTTGTTTATCCTGTTGCATACTTCTACACTATTATTTGCCTGTTCTTCTTAAATCCGTCATTACAGACCTGCTGCATTTGTTGGGCGAGCGCTGCACTTGACCAGATTGATCCCTCGGGGGCTGCTGTACTAACTGGAGAGTGACCTGTGACTGAGCAGTGGAAAGCTCATAAGGGCTCCATTAATCAAGCAGAGCTGTCAGGGGTTAGACTCTCTATATATACTTGAATTCAAGTCCTACCTATTACCTTTTACTTACTGTACAAATAGCATAGTGTGTTTGCCTTTCACTGTATGTTTTAGAAAAAATCATCATATTCTTCTGGGGAAGCATAGTGGTTTGTGCTATTCTGTTTACATTGCTGCAACCTACTGGCCAGTGGTCATTATAAACTATAAAACAATGGCAGAAACATTGTCTGAGGAAGAAATGAATACAAAGGAGGAAGTTTTTAACTCAAATTTAAAGCAATTTATAAGTTCTTCTGTCTCCACAGCAGTTAATTCCTTCATGCATTCTATTGTCCAGCACATCGGAAGGAGTGTCCGTGAAGCAATTCTGGCCCAGACCCTTGCTGCTGTTAGAAGCAGTCTTCCTCACAATATACTAAGTAGGAGCCCTGATTCATACAAAGTTCTTTTTCCTACAAAACCTGTAAAAAATATTATTTCGAAGTAGATCAAACTGCTCTCAAGATTACCGACGCTGTCAGTGCCAAGGTTGGAGATGTTTTATCTCTGCAGCAAGTAGTGACGAATCAGATACACGACCCTCTTCTCTAGAGGAGGCAAACATGCAGAAAAAGTAAACATATGGATACAATTATCCTTTTCAATGACGATAATGACTCTGATGTCATTCTGTATCTACTCCAGACACGGATTTGGATACTCAAGATCAGATTGATTCCACTTGGTTTCCACCCTCTAAGTGCAAGTTAAAGAAAATGTGAAAGCCCTATTCAGAAAAGGTGACGATCCTTCCCATTCAGAAATAAAGGATTTCTCTGGGGAACCCTTGTTTGACTCAACATTCCTTGTTCATCCATTGTCTACAGACTGGTCCACCTGGCCCCCATGTGGAAGAATATATGAAACATAGGATGCAACAACCGTTGGATAAACCGATTGGCTTTCACTTCATTGTTCAAACAGAGGCCAAGCCACTCAGATGGTTACAACAAATGAAAGGTGAAAACCCCAAGCTGCTTAGGTCATCTATATCCCTACAGGGAATGGACTTTCAAGTGGAACACAGAACAGGGACTGGTCATGCCAATGCAGATAGCCTTTCCAGGTACCACTTAGATGATGAAGACTCACTGGGGAAAGGGTATTCTCGTCCTCTTTCATTAGAGGCAGTAATGTGAGAAAGAGCCTCTTTTGACATGGTTAGCCCCCACCTTTTGCCGGCTTCAATGTTGTTGGTGCCCAGGGCCCCTGCTAAACAGGTTCTCTGGGCTAGATCACTTTCCCAAAACTGTTGTGATGCATTGACACAATTGGAAACATCTTTAGGTGCCACTATAAGTCCTTAGTAAATGGTAGTAAGGTACCCAGGGCATGAGGTACTAAGGGTAGGCCCATGAGGGCAGCAGCACAGATTGTGCTACCCTCAGGGACCATGCATCCCAATGCCCCCAGCATTGCCATTGCTAACTGAGTGTCCTCGTGCAATCCTACATTGCAAACCTGACATGCACACCTACTGTGTGCCCTGTCTACTACACTCTGCACGCAACATAGGTAAGTCACCCCTCTGGCAGGCCTTCTAGCCTTAATGCAGGGTGCACTATACTGCATGTGTGGCCACAGATGTATGAGCAATATGCCTCTACTGTGTCCCTGCCAAACCTAGGACATAGTAAGTGAACAGAGCAACCATTTTACATGCATGTGCTGGACACTGGTCAGTGCGAGTTTCAAAGCTACATGATCAGCCTGTTGCTTTTATAAGCAGAAGACTACTCCCCAGGGAACAGAAATGGAGTGCCATAGAGAGGGAAACCTTTGCTGTGGTCTGTGCATTGAAGAAGCTGAGGCCATCCCTGTTTGGCTTTCACTTCATAGTTCAAACAGAGCACAAGCCCCTTAGATGGTTACAACAAATGAAAGGTGAAACCCCCAAGCTGCTTAGGTCATCTATATCCCTACAGGGAATGGACTTTCAAGTGGAACACAGACCAGGGACTGGCCATGCCAATGCAGATAGCCTTTCCAGATACTTCCACTTAGATGATGAAGACTCGCTGGGGAAAGGGTATTCTCGTCCTCTTTCATTTGGGGGCAGTAATGTGAGAAAGGGCCTCTTTTTACATGGTTAGCCCCCACTTTTTGCCTGGTATCTGATGTGGTTTCAATGTTGTTGGTGCCCAGGGCCCCTGCTAGACAGGTTCTCTGGGCTAGATCTCTTTCCCAAAACTATTGTGATGGATTGGCACAATTGGAAACACCTTTAGGTGCCACTATAAGTCCTTAGTAAATGGTAGTAAGGTACCCAGGGCATGAGGTGCTAAGGGTAGGCCCATGAGGGCAGCAGCACAGATTGTGCTACCCTCAGGGACCATGCATCCCAGTGCCCCCAGCATTGCCATTGCCAACTGAGTGTCATGGTGTAATCCTACATTGCAAAACTGACATGCCACACCTACTGTGTGCCCTGTCTACTACACACTGCACGCAGCATAAGTAAGTCACCCCTCTGGCAGGCCTTCTAGCCTTAAGGCAGGGTGCACTATACTGCATGTGTGGCCACTGATGTATGAGCAATATGCCTCTACTGTGTCCCTGCCAAACCTAGGACATAGTAAGTGAACAGAGTAGCCATTTTACATGCATGTGCTGGACACTAGTCAGTGCGAGTTTCAAAGCTACATGATGGCCACTCTGCACCCGGGGTTGTTTGGTATCAAACAACTCAGAATGCTAAATCCAAACTGGTACCAGTATTGAATTTGTTGCAAAATGTTCCCAGGGGGCCATATTAAAGGTTCTCCCTGCAAAAGCTTACTACCCTGGCATTGTTGCTGAGTGGTCACAACCAGCCTGCCACCAACAGACAGGATTCTGGAACCCGGGGATGAGAGCCTGTGCTCTCTGGGTCCAGAAACCAAAGCCCTGCCTGTGCAGAGATGTTACACCTCCTCCCCCAGGAATGTGCACAGTCCTGCCTAAGAGCTTTAAAGGGCTAACCACCCTTGAAACTCGACCCTCAGCCTTGCTGCTAGCAAGGGCTGCCCCCATTGCAAACCCCAACTTTTGGCAGGAGCAACAGCAGGAAAATGCACAAAGGACAGGGGGAGTGTCCACTCTCAGCTTGCACCACCCCTAAGGTGTTGCATGTGAGGTGAACCCTCCATTTCATTTTCCTCCATCTTGCCTGGTAGGAAAATAGCCTACTAGGAATAGGAAAGTGAACTCTGCTCACAGGAATTGGTCACAAAGTGGGTGTAGCCACCCTAAAGTAGATGACCTATTGGTCACTACTAGGTACTCCACTAAACACCCACTGAATGCAGTATTTAGTGGGTACCCCTAGACCTGCAGATTAGATTCCAAGGACACAAGAAGGCCTGTGATAGAAATTGGGTCTTTGGTTAGCAGTCAGGTTACCCCCTGTCCAAGCAAGGACCTTCACTCTAGTCAGGGTAAAGGAGAATCACCCTCAGCTAACCCTTGCTCTCCCCCTTGGTAGCTTGACACGAGTAGGCAGATTTAACTTCAGAGTCTAGGTGTAAAGTATTTTTACCAACACACACAGTAACTTAGTGAAAACACTACAAAATGACACAACACAGGTTTAAAGAGCTAGGAAATATTTATCTAAACAAAACAAGACCACAACGACAAAAATCCAACATACACAAGTCAAGTTATTAATTTTAAAAGCAAAAGAGACTTAAATCCTTTTGTAAACAGTAAAAACACTGTTAGCATTGAAGAGTACCTGGGTATCGTCAAAATAACACGCACAGGCGAGTATGTGTCAAAAAAGGTTAGCGATGCGTCGATTTCTCACCCGCAAGCGAGGCCATGCGTTGTTTCTCCTTCTCCGGTCGGGTCGGCATGCGCTGTTTTTTCTCTTCGAAGTAGAGCGATGCGTCGATCCCGGCAAGCACTCGGGTCCGGGCAGGTGTTACATTGTTTTTCCATGCCCAGTAAGGTTTCCATCGAAAATCCTGCGGGACGGTATTAGTAAAACCGCGCTGTGTGGGTTGCGATGTTACCAGCATCCGTTAGCGGTGATGCGCATCGTTTCTCCAGCTGCGTTCGTCAATCTTCCAGCCGTGCTGCAGGCAGAGCATCGATTTCAGCCGTGAAGCCGGCGGCGTGTTGTTTCTTCAGCCGCGTTTTGGAGGCTACATCAGAAATTTCCCCGCACAGCAGTCTGTGCGTGAATTTTCAATCTTGGTCTTCCAGCTTCACCTGTCAAGACCCGAGGAACTGCATAGGGCACCTCTTGGCAGGGCAGGGGTCTCAGCAGAGAGTCATGGTGCTGGCAGGGGAAGTCTTTGATGGCGCTAAGACTTCAACAACAGGAGGCAAGCTCAGGACAAGCCCTTGGAGATTTCTTCACAAACAGGAAAGGACAACAAAGTCCAGTCTTTGTCCCCTTTCAATAGGCAGAAGCGGCAACTGCAGGATAGCACCACAAAGCACAGGCAGGGCAGCACTTCTACTCAGCTATTCTCCGGGCAGAGGTTCCTCTTGATTTCCAGAAGTGATCTAAAGTCTGTGGTTTGGGTGCTCTTCTTATACCCATTTTGGCCTTTGAAGGAGGCTTACTTCAAAGAAAAGTCTCTCTTGTTTGTGAAATCCTGACTTGCCCAGGCCAGGTCCCAGACACACACCAGGGGGTTGGAGACTGGATTGTGTGAGGACAGGCATAGCCCTTTCAGATCTGAGTGACCACCCATCCCCTCCCTCCTAGCACATACGGCTCATCAGGATATGCAGGCTACACCCCAGCTCCCTTTCTGTCACTGTCTAGAGAGAGGTGCAAACAGCCCAACTGTCAAATTGACCCAGACAGGGAATCAACAAACAGGCAGAGTCACAGAATGGTTTAAGGAAGAAAATGGCCACTTTCTAAAATTGGCATTTTCAAACACACAATCTCAAAACCAAGTTTACTAAAATATGTATTTTTAAATTGTGAGTTCAGAGACCCCAAACTCAACATGTCTATCCGCTCCCAAAGGGAATCTACGCTTTAATCATATTTTAAGGCAGCCCCCATGTTAACCTATGAGAGGGATAGGCCTTGCAACAGTGAAAAACGAATTTGGCAGTATTTCACTGTTAGGACATATAAAACACATTAGTATACGTCCTACCTTAAACATACACTGCACCCTGCCCATGGGGCTACCTAGGGCCTACCTTAGGGGTGTCTTACATGTAAGAAAAGGGAAGGTTTAGGCCTGGCAAGTGGGTACACTTGCCAAATCGAAGTGGCAGTTTAAAAATGCACACACAGACACTGCAGTGGCAGGTCTGAGCCATGTTTACAGGGCTACTAATGTGGGTGGCACAACCAGTGCTGCAGGCCCACTAGGAGCATTTGATTTACAGGTCCTGGGCAATTCTAGTGCACTGTACTCGATACTTACTAGTAAATCAAATATGCCAATAATGGAAATCCAATGACACATATATTTTACATAGGAGCACTTGTACTTTAGCACTGGATAGCAGTGGCCAGAGTAACAAAAACAGCAAAAACAGAGGCAAGCACACATCAACAACCTGGGAAACAGAGCCAAAAAGTTAGGGGAGACCACGCCACGGATGCCAAGTCTAACAGCTTGCAACAAAGAAGACCCAAGGCTCAAGAACTGCACTCCTGCTGCACAAAGAAAAAGGTGCCAAACTCTGCCTGCTGCACCCAGGACTCGACAATCGCCACTGAGGGGTTGCACAGACATCAGACGGACTCTACAACACCCCAGAAAACCTCCACCCTTCTTAAAATCACCAAAGATCTCCCTCTAGAGTGAAGTCATCACTCCCTGCAACGAAAGACCAGTGAAGTCCAGTTCACTGACCGGCTGCTGACCAAGGAACCGGGCACAGCAGCCAGAACAAATTTCACCTGACGAACCCAGACGACAAATCCTACAAGCGTTCCAAACTTGGTAGCACTGCAACCTCCAGTGGCCGAATCATTCATAGCCCGGGGCACTGGTCACTCAATGGCAAACACGAAGAAGAGAAGTCCACTCTAGACTCCAAAATGACCAGAAGCAAGCCCCAGTTGAGAGACTTTAGGAAACACGAGAACCACCCCCAAAGTGGCCCTGCTGACCTGCAATCCACCCCCAAAGTGACCTGTCTCCTGCTTCCATGGGCACCTTTGCGCACAGCTCTTGGCTCACCTATCTGCTCTGCACCTGGCCTCCCTGGGCCCTGCAGTGGAGAACCAGCTGTGATCTAAGGGTCCCCCACCCCTTGTCACCTCTACATTCCAAGAAGACCCACCGGACTCACCCTGAATTCCACCTGTGCATTCCTTTTCCATGTGGTCCCCTGCAGTGGACCTGCACCAGCTCCAAAGACTTTTCAGCAGCTCTTCCTGCTGAAACCAGGAACTGCCTAAACTTTTCCAGCTGGCCCACAGGACTACTTGATGAACTCAACCTAAAAGCAAAAGGAGACATTGGTAAACGCATTGCCTGATTTTATACATATTTTTTAAGTTTTCTCTCATTGATTCCCATGGTGTATAATTACTCAGAAAATCCAGACATTTTCTAAACTTTGAAAAATCGTAACTTAAAAAGTAGTTACCGATTTTGATGATCTTGGTCCTAAGAATTTGATAAAAAACTGAAGAATTTTTGTAAATTGGTCTCGAGTTATTCCTTTGAGTGTGTGTCTTTATTTATCGATACTGTGAGTACAACAAATGCTTTGCACTTCTGCAAGATTGGCGGAACTGCTCGACCAAGCTACTATAAAAATTAGAGGATTTGGTGGTCTAGTTTTTACCTCTATAAACCAACGTGTGGTTGCCCAGACTCTCTGCACAGTGTGCCTGGTTTTGCACACTACATAGAGAGCCAGCCTCATACATTCTTCCCATGGCAAACATTTATATCCTTAAAATATAGGGGTGGGTACATTCATACCTGTTAGTGTACTCAATCCTTTTTCAGGATTAAAGTTCTGTGTGCAAATACATAAAAAAACACAATGGAACATGTTTAAGAATATTCTCAAAATTATGCTTTTATGGCTTTTCCCAACATTTTCCAGGGGTCCGCCCCTAGTTGTGACCCTTTTTCTCCCAATTATGAAATTGACAAGTTAGCCAAATTCTGTCTATTTAGCAGATATTCCTAATTTGTGAGTGTAATTCTTGCAAAAGTCTACGACTGTGAGGGGCACATGCAGAATGTTGCCGTTGGGGCAATCACACTCCCCAACCCACAGGCTCTGTCATCAGGCAATTTGTTGCAGTCCAGTGGCCTCTTGCGGTAGCATTCTGAAACAGCAGGTGACCGGCTCCCTAATGTACTACTGGCGATTTTGTGGATCGGGATTTTATGTCAAGATAAGAGACTCATATTATGCTTATCTTTATTGCATTTAATTCAATAGCAGCCATATAATGTAATGGTTAACAAACAGAAAAGAAAACTACACATCCCATCAGACTTAGATGATGAACTACAGATGGGGGGCACACAGGTGTTACATCGGAGTATCTGTAAATAGTCCCTTCAATCATCGTCCTTCCTCTCTTTCTTGCTGTTAGAAGTCAGTCAGTTAAATCCTTTATGACATCATTACATTATCTTCATTGTGTGTAAAGCGTTGTCATATATAGACATTATTTGACCTTTGTTTATTCTGTTGCATACTTCTACTCTATTATGTGCCTGTTCTTCTTAAATCCGTCATTATAGACCTGCTGCATTATGGGGCGCGCGCTGCACTTGCCCAAATTGATCCCTCAGGAGCTGCTGCACTAACTGGAGAGTGACGTGTGACTGAGCAGTGGAAAGCTCATAAGGGCTCCATTAATATAGCAGAGCTGTCAGGGGTTACGCTCTCTCTATATACTTGAATTCAAGTCCTACTTATTACCTTTTACTTACTGTACAAAAAGCATAGTGTGTTTGCCTTTCACTGTATGCTTTAGAAAAAGTAATCATATTCTTCTGGGAAAGTATAGTGGTTTGTGCTATTCTGTTTACATTGCTGCCACCTACTGGCCAGTGGTCATTATAAACTATAAAACAATGGCAGAACCAATGTCTGAGGAAGAAGTGAATACAAAGGAAGAAGATTTTAAATCAAATTTAAAACAATGTACAAGTTCTTCTGTCTCCACAGCAGTTAATTCCTTCATGCATTCTATTGTCCAGGACATCGGAAGGAGTGTCCGTGAAGCAATTCTGGCCCAGACCCTTGCTGCTGTTAGAAGCAGTCTTCCTCGCAATATACTAAGTAGGAGCCCTGATTCATACAAAGTTATTTTTCCTACAAAACCTGTAAAAAATATTATTTCGAAGTGCTCAATGTCTGTTTCCCTGGAGCCAGTGCACTTAGTAGATCAAACTGCTCTCAAGATTACTGACGCCGTCAGTGCCAAGGTTGGAGATGTTTTATCTCTGCAGCAAGTAGTGACGAATCAGATACACGACCCTCTTCTCTAGAGGAGGCAAACATGCAGAAAAAGTAAACATATGGATACAATTATCCTTTTCAATGACGATAATGACTCTGATGTCATTCTGTATCTACTCCAGACACGGATTTGGATACTCAAGATCAGATTGATTCCACTTGGTTTCCACCCTCTAAGTGCAAGTTAAAGAAAATGTCAAAGCCCTATTCAGAAAAGGTGACGATCCTTCCCATTCAGAAATAAAGGATTTCTCTGGGGAACCCTTGTTTGACTCAACATTCCTTGTTCATCCATTGTCTACAGGCTGGTCCACCTGGCCCCCATGTGGAAGAATATATGAAACATAGGATGCAACAACCGTTGGATAAACCTATTAGAAACTAAATGAAATCGGAATGCCCTAGACCTCTCATTGGCAACAAGGTACTCACAACTCCTACCATTGATCCAAAATGACTGACTTTTTTCTCCAGATATAATAAGGACTCTAAAAAAGGTATTGAGAGAGCACGGTCCTGCTGTGAAGACAAAGTTCTTGATTGAATGGGTCCAGTGACCAAAATGTTTGAGATGGTGGAACAAGTCAGGGAAAATGGAACTCCCATTAAGGCCAGTGACTTCTCAAACTGGATACAACGAGTTATCTGCTTTCTAAGCATCGCTAACTCTGCTCTGCTATATCTCTGGAACGCCATAAAGGTTTGCTGATTAAATAGATCTCAAACTAATGGAATTAGCCTCTATGGAAATGCGTCCTCAGGCTAATGGCCTTTTACTTGGTGATTCTTTCATCAATGAACTTTCTAGTTATGTAAATACACTGTGGGGCACATTTACGAGAAAGTGGCGTATCAGCTCTGATGCACCACTTTTCTTGCGTCGCCCTATGCCCCCTAGCATCACCATGGTAGCAAGCTATGACAATTGTGGTGCTTCAATGGACTAGCATCAAATATTTTGACGCTGGTCCAGCAAAGTCAGGGAGGCCCATTGGGTATAATGGCAGCGTCACTTTAACGCCTGCCCTGAGTCGTTAAAAATGCCTGAAAAAATGATGCAGTGAAATCTTGTAAATTTCACTGTGCCATTATTTTGGGCCTCCCTGTGGGAGAACGCCACCCTTGCAAACATTATACCTGATGCAGGTATAATCTGGGGCAAGGGGTTACAAAGTGTCGCAATGCATTCATTGTGCCACTTTGTAAATATGGCGCGGGGGAAGGGCCTCCTTAACGCCTCCTTAGCGTAAATAAAAATGATGCTAGGGCGTGTGCAATGTGGCGGTAGGGGCTTGTAAATATACCCCTACGTTCTATCAACAATGCACAGCTGTCCGTATGGAAAGTTTTTTTGCCCAGCGTGTTTTCACCAGGATCAGAAGTAGAGGGGGCGGTCGTTTTCACCACAACAGGTCCCAATATCCTGAAAATCCAGGTCAAAAAGGATACTATCATCAGCATCCAACATTCTATCCTCAAATATGGCGCAGCGGCAGAGGTCGCTTTAGAGGGCAATCCATATACACCAAAGAGAATGGTAAGCATACAACCAGTTCCTATTGCTCTGGCGGGACTCATTTCAAAGTTTGGTCAATCCTAACCATGGATCCTTGGATGTTATAAACCGTCCAACGTTATCACATAGAATTTTTCGACTCTCCATATCAGGTTTAACTTCCACACAGGATTGAGTTTTCACATGCCGATTTCCCCCTCATGGATAAAAGGTTCAAGATTTATTACTTAAACAGGCAATCGTTCCGACTCACTTTCCTTCCATCAGGTTTTTTAAGCAACATTTTTCTACTTAAGAAAAAGAACAAAAAATTACGTACTGTCCCTTTTTGAGACTTTGGGTTTTGTGATAAACCAGGACAAATATCTTCTATCACCTGTTCAGTCTCTGGAGTTTCTAAGTTTCATGGTGAATTCTGTGTCCGCTACTCTCCGGCTTCCATCAGAAAAATGGAATATAGTAATACAAGAATTGTCTTTAATCTTACACTCACCTACCATATCCCTATGTCACTTAGCTTAGATAGTGGGCCTCCTGTCTTCATCCATCCAGGCTATCTCTCCAGTCCCTTTACACTACTAAGCATTACAAAGACTGAAAATCCATCACTTGAGAAGAGGTCTTCCATTCTCAGATCATATACCCTTGGATCAGGAAACCAAGGAAGAGGCCACATGGTGGCTAGAGAACATACAGGCCTGGAACTTCAGATCAATCTTCAATACAAAACCAGATCTTTTTTCAGAATCCAATACAAGTTTGTCATGGTGAGGAGCTTGTTGTGTCTAGTTCTCAACTGTAGGTGCATGGTCATGGAGGGAGTCTTCAATGTATATCAAATATTTAGAGCTTCTTGCAGGTTCCTTTGTCATCAAATGTTTCACAAAAAATCAAGTACGGTGCTCCGTCCTTCTCATGATGGACAATCTAATAGCAGTGAGAGATATCAGTCATCTCGGAGGTACTCGTTCTCATATTCTGGCAAATCTGGCCAAACATTTCTGGGAATATTGCCTTCTTCTTGACATGTTATTGAGGGAGGAGTACCTTCTCAGTTACCTCAACACAGAGGCAGATTGGGTTTCACGTCACCTCAGAGACTCCAGCAATTGGCAACAACATGTTCCCATGTTTCAGAAACTTCAGGCTCTTTGGGGCCTTTCCTTGATAGATCTTTTTGTCTCCAGGCTGAATGCACAACTCCCACACTTTTACAGTGGGAGGCTGGATCCAATGGCTCTGGCATCAGATGTATTTCTCCAGCCTTGGAACAGAAGCCTTCCTTATCCTTTCCCCTCCCTTCACAAAGTCTGTCGAAGGTACAGAGAGATCATTCATCCCTAATAATAATAACTCCCTTTTGGCTTTCTGTAGGAAAGTAGCCTCTTTCTAGCATGGTTACCCCATTTTTGGCCTGTTTGTCAGTGTGTTTGACTGTAGGAGGCTGGCCTGGTTTGTAGTGGGTACCAAGGGGTACTTACACCTTGTGCCAGGTCCAGTTATCCCTTATTAGTGTAGAAGAGGTGTTTCTAGCAGCTTAGGCTGATAGATGGTAGCAAAAGCAGAGCAGCTTAGGCTGAACTAGGAGACATGCAAAGCTCCTACTATACCACTGGTGTCATATGCACACTATCATAAGAAAACACAATACACAGATATACTAAAAATAAAGGTACTTTATTTTTATGACAATATGCCAAAAGTATCTCAGTGAGTACCCTCAGTATGAGGACGACAAATATACACAAGATATATGTCCACAATACCAAAAATATGCAGTAATAGCAAAAGGAAGTAATGCAAGCAGTGTAAAGTTACAATAGATTGCAATAGGAGCACATAGGTATAGGGGCAACACAAACCATATACTCCAAAAGTGGAATGCGAACCACGAATGGACCCCAAACCTATGTGAGCTTGTAGAGGGTCGCTGGGACTGTAAGTAAACAGTGAGGGTTAGAAAAATAGCCAACCCCAAGACCCTGTAAGGTAGGTGTAAAGTGCACCTACAACCCCCAGAGAGCACAGAAGTCGTGATAGGGGGATTCTGCAAGGAAGACCAACACCAGCAATGAACAACTGGATTTCCGGACCTGAGTACCTGTAAGACAAGGGGACCAAGTCCAAGAGTCGCTACAGTGTCGAGAGTGGGCAGATGCCCAGGAAATGCCAGCTGAGGGTGCAAGGAAGCTGCCACCGGATGGAAGAAGCTTTGTGTTTAGCAAGAACGAAGAGGACTAGGAACTTCCCCTTTGGAGGATGGATGTCCCACGTCGTGAAGAAGCCTGCAGAGGTGTTCGCACGCAGAAAGACAACAAACAAGCCTTGCTAGCAGCAAGGGTCGCCGTTAGGGTTTTTGGATGCTGCTGTGGCCCAGGAGGGACCAGGATGTCGCCACTTGGATGAGGAGACAGAGGGGGCGCCCAGCAAGTCAGGGAGCCCTCACAGAAGCAGGCAGCACCTGCAGAAGTACTGGAACAGGCACTTAGAAGAGGAGTGAACTGGAGTCCACCCGAAGTCAGAAACAGGAGTCCCACGACGCCAGAGGACAACTCAGAAGGTTGTGCACTGCAGGTTAGAGTGTCGGGGACCCAGGCTTGGCTGGGTATGAAGGAAATCCTGGAAGAGTGCACAGGAGCCGGAGCAGCTGCAAATCACGCGGTACCCAGCAATGCAGTCTAGCGTTGGGAGACAAGGACTTACCTCCACCAAACTTGGACCGAAGAGTCACTGGACTGTGGGAGTCACTTGGACAGAGTTGCTGAGTTCCAGGGACCACGCTCGTCGTGCTGAGTGGGGACCCAGAGGACCAGTGATGCAGTCTTTTGTTGCCTGCGGTTGCAGGGGGAGGATTCCGTGGTACCACGGGATGTTTCTTCAGAGCTCCTGGTGCACAGAGGAGGCAGGCTACCCCCAGAGCATGCACCACCAGGAAACAGGCGAGAAAGCGGCAGGAGAAGCGATACAAGGTTGCAGTAGTCGTCTTTGCTACTTTGTTGCGGTTTTGCAGGCGTCCTGAGCAGTCAGCGGTCGATCCTTTGACAGAAGGTGAAGAGAGAGATGCAGAGGAACTCGGATGAGCACTTGCATTCGTTATCTAAAGAATTCCCCAAAGCAGAGACCCTAAATAGCCAGGAAAGGAGGTTTGGCTACCTAGGAAGGAGGATAGGCTAGTAACACAGGTAAGAGCCTATCAGAAAGAGTCTCTGATATCACCTGCTGGCACTGGCCACTCAGAGCAGTCCAGTGTGCCAGCACACCTCTGAATCCAAGATGGCAGAGTTCTGGGGCACGCTGGAGGAGCTCTGGGCACCTCCCCTGGGAGGTGCAGGTCAGGGGAGTGGTCACTCCCCTTTCCTTTGTCCAGTTTCGCGCCAGAGCAGGGCTGGGGGATCCCTGAACCGGTGTAGACTGGCTTATGCAGAGATGGGCACCATCTGTGCCCATCTAAGCATTTCCAGAGGCTGGGGGAGGCTACTCCTCCCCAGCCCTGACACCTTTTTCCAAAGGGAGAGGGTGTAACACCCTCTCTCTGAGGAAGTCCTTTGTTCTGCCTTCCTGGGCCAGGCCTGGCTGGACCCCAGGAGGGCAGAAACCTGTCTTAGGGGTTGGCAGCAGCAGCAGCTGCAGTGAAACCCCGGGAAAGGTAGCTTGGTCATACCCGGGTCTGTGCTAGAGACTCGGGGGATCATGGAATTATCTCCCCAATGCCAGAATGGCATTGGGGTGACAATTCCATGATCCTAGACATGTTACATGGCAATGTTCGGAGTTACCATTGTGACGCTGTACATAGGTAGTGACCTATGTACAGTGCACGCGTGCAATGGTGTCCCCGCACTCACAAAGTCCGGGGAATTTGCTCTGAATGATGTGGGGGCACTTTGGCTAGTGCCAGGGTGCCCACACACTAAGTAACTTTGCACCCAACCTTCACCAGGTGAAGGTTAGACATATAGGTGACTTATAAGTTACTTAAGTGCAGTGGTAAATGGTTGTGAAATAACGTGGATGTTATTTCACTCAGGCTGCACTGGCAGGCCTGTGTAAGAATTGTCAGATCTCCCTATGGGTGGCAAAAGAAATGCTGCAGCCCATAGGGATCTCCTGGAACCCCAATACCCTGGGTACCTCAGTACCATATACTATGGAATTATAAGGGTGTTCCAGTATGCCAATGTGAATTGGTGAAATTGGTCACTAGCCTGTTAGTGACAATTTGGAAAGCAGAGAGAGCATAACCACTGAGGTTCTGGTTAGCAGAGCCTCGGTGAGACAGTTAGTCATCACACAGGGAACGCATACAGGGCACACTTATGAGCACTGGGGCCCTGGCTGGCAGGGTCCCAGTGACACATACACTAAAACAACATATATACAGTGAAATATGGGGGTAACATGCCAGGCAAGATGGTACTTTCCTACAGCTGGATGCTTCAGTGGCCCCAGTCTGTTTCTGTTAACAGGGCTCTAGTCTATTACTTACTTTTCATCTGCAGTGATGTGTGACTTTGTTTATTCCATTCATTACTCTCCCTCGCACAATTTCTGTTCTTGCATTACAAATGCTTGTTCCTTTTGTCTGTCTCTGCGAGCTCTCAGCAGCGCTTTGAACCGGCTGCTTATGTCAACTGTTTTACTTTTTATTTTCAGTTTGTGGCAAGAAAACGCTAATAGCTGAAACTCAAGCAAACACAAGAGCTATTGTAGTTCAAATGCTTGTTTTGTTTTCAGTCTGTGTGTAAATAAAAGTCCAGTCAGTAATTTACAACGCTATGAGCTCTAACTCGAGCATACACAAGACTATTACATTCCAAATACTTGTTTTTAAGTATTTAGAGTGCACAACTGAGGTTGGCATGATGGATTCAGCTCCTTTCTTATCTTTCACTCACATATGTACGGGTGTTTTTTACAGCTTGAGACAATAGTGCTTTTTAGGATACAGCTTTTAAACGGAACAAACGCAGGCAGTTGTTTTTATTGAGGTGCAGTTCTTTTTAGCTGATGTTTTAATAAAACGTATGGTATTCACAGGGTTAAGTAATAAGCAGATTTGTGTTCAGAAGCGGGCGGGTGTCGGGCTAATAACCAGTGTATCATTGCATTTTGTAAGATTATGTTTGAATAAATGCTTACGTGCTCGCTGCACATTTAAACTAGGTTTAAAATGAAAGCCTAGTATTTATTTGTATCTTACAGAGTGCTTCATTGTCATTTCTTCGAGTCTGTATAGCGCTTGCGCTCATGCTTTGTATTTACAAAGGACAGAAATGTTGCTTCTAAGCGTGATAGTAATCTTTATGGGTATGTTAATGTCTTTCTTTTAAGTCATGAAGCCCCCCGCTTTCACTTATAAATACAAGAGGGACTGGGAGATTAATGGTCCAGTGTACTATCTTCCTATACATGAACCTATAATCAAAGTGAGTACACTGTTCCAGGGTGAATTGTCACAGGGGACGAAAAATAGACTGAAATAAAGAATTTGTAGGAGTGCCCTCAAGCATCACATTAGGAAGCTAGGCATCATCATCGGGCTGACTCCTCGCCAGACTGGCACTGCAATATCTGACGGGCCAGCATACATAAGATGGAGGCACTTCAACCAGAAGGATGTTTAATAGGTCAAGTTAAGTCTGCAGAACATGCTGGCAGAGGAGAGAAAGGAGAGTGAGAGGTATAAAATTGGCTCTGAACACCTCATACCTAGTTTTAATACTTTCAATAAGGGTCAGGTCAAGATTAAAAACACAAATGGGAGTATTCAGGGAAATAATGCTACCAATACTCCTTCAAACTAGAGAGGAGAAAAATGATTTGCTCCTAACACTTGGTCGACATGTTTCGCGCCCACACGGTCAGTGAAAGATCCAATGGCGCTTCATCAGGACCGGTAATAATTACTTCTCCATAGAAAACAAGACAATAAATGCTGGAAGGTCACTTACAGTCTGTGGATCTATCGTATCAGTCAGTCAAATAGTTAGTGACCCTGTGTAAGAGACAAAAAAACAGATAAAGAAAAAGAAAAAATTCAACAACCAGACATTCATTGGTGTCATACTAAAGAAGGGAGTAAAACGCAGTGAGTATGGTCGGCGTATACTCCCAGAGAGGAGAACTCAGGTGCAAAGAAGATAAGAAAAGGGGCTTACCATCCCATGTAGAAACCGGGCATCATAGGGACGCGTAAAACCTCATACCCAAGAAGAGTGCACTACATATGAAAAAATTGTAATAAAATAAGTAGTAACACATTACTAAAACAACAATGTCATGTTAGGGTACTGTTGTCAAATAACCAATTCATTAATTAACTGTAGGAGAGTTATATGTCATGAAAAAATGGTGCAACTGAGTATCTTATCAAACAAAATATCATGGTCAGAAGGTCTGATGCCACTTGACTCTACCCAGTGTCGAAGTCCGCAATTTCTATTGTAATGTACTCCAGTCACCCCTCTGTGTCAAAGTAGAGTGAAGGGGAAACCGGATATTCATAAAAATCAGAATTTATGATCATACGGAATATGTGGTAAAAGCAACAATCAATGTTAATGTTGAGGTAACTGGAACGTTAATTAAAAAATTGCCGGTTACTGTATTTAAATCGTCAAACATAAGATTTTATAGTTACCGATAGAAAGCCGGCTGAATCAGGCTATAGAAATATTGCCTTAAATGCAGCCTAAATACATTGAAAAAGAGGAGCAGTGTAGGCAAGTGCCCACTGCAACTCGACCAGAGGTCCATTCTGTACCTGCTATCGATCGCGTGCCTGTCTGTAACGACAACGCGAGTTCGTGCAGGATGAAAAAAGGAAATGACCCAAGCTATTTGTAAAGTGAATAATTTTTCAAAAAAATGGTTGCACACATAGGTATGGCAGTAAAGTGTGCGTCAGTGAAGGAATAGTCGGTTACTCAATAGAGATCGTCAATCATACGATTACAGTTGCTGACAAAAACAGGCTGAATAGAATTGTCAAGATACTGTCTGAAAAACAGTTTACACACGCTCAAAAAGGACAAAGGAGCAAATAACGCGTGTACCTACTTGAACTCATCCTGAAGGTCCGTTCTGAACCTACCCGAGGTCGCGTACCTGAATACAGAGGCAACACGCGTTCGGGTCGAATATAAAGATGAGATAACGAGAGATAACAAGGGCAATTAGTCCTTGACGTAGAAGCAGCAGTGTCAGAACAATAAACACTGAAGACGGACTAGCGGAGAACTAATGGTCTTAAACAGCGGTGGCCATCTTGAAACTGGTATCAAATCAACGAAAATAGACAAAAAGGGGCTCCGGTCAAAGTCTCTAAAGTAACAAACCGTTGTTTAGTTTTGTGATGTGAATAAATGCCTACAGATAGTTTCCTGTATGAGCAAGATGTAGGAAATAACAAAAAATACAGTATGAAATCTTATTGAGATCTTCATTTAGGAGACAGGACAAGCGTCTCACTGCAAGACCTTATAACTCCTAGAAAGATACATAAAAGGGATTAGAAAGAGAGGGTCCACCAAGGAATATCATCGTTTAGGCCCTCGCTAGCTGTTTTCAGTCTAAAAATCCACCGCTGTTCAGTCCTGAACAGGGATTTAGGATTGTTTTCATTATGTCTTGGTACTTGTAAGACTATCCAAAAAAGGTCATTGGGGCCATGTTTGGCTGCTAAAAAGTGTGCACTCAGTTTGGTAGTAATCCGAGCACATCTGATGTTGCTACGGTGTTCATTAATTCTTAATTTCACGGATCTGGTTGTCATGCCTACATATTGTAAGTCACAAGGGCATGTAATCAAGTAAATGCAATGTTGAGTATTACAATTGGTGTGTTTCTTTAGATGCCAGGTCCCAAAATGTCTCAAAACTAGACTGTCTACTCGTTTGGTTAAGGAGCAGACATTACAGGAGCCACACGGGTGGTGACCGGTGACTGGAGGTAAGTTCCAAAGTGTGGATTGATCTTCACAGACTTCCTGTTTGCGTGGTCATGTGTGAATAACTAGATCCCTAATGTTGGCGGATCTCTTAAATGCAAACAAGGGTTTTGGAATCTGTGTGCCCCCACTTAATAGAATTTGCCACCTTTTATTAATCAGTCTTTTAACGGTGTTGGACAAGGGAGTGTATGTTGATACACATGTCAGCCGTACTTGCTCCTCCCGTATAATAGGTGCCAAGAGAGCCTCTCTGTGATTATCACGGGCTCTTTTGTTGGCAGGATTGTCGTTTCTTCGAGTCTGTACAGCGCTTGCGCTCATGCTTTGTATTTACAAAGGACAGAAATGTTGCTTCTAAGCGTGATAGTAATCTTTATGGGTATGTTAATGTCTTTCTTTTAAGTCATGAAGCCCCCCGCTTTCACAATACCTCAAGGATTATTTCTTTATTAGCCATTTGTGACTGTATCCTGGCGCCGGGTTCTTGCAAAAGGTGAGATTCCGTGCATTTGTTTGGAAGGGGTAAAGGTTGCCTAAAGCCTAAAAATTACACTCTAGTGCTTTGAAAACGCTTGTAACAAATGTTTATTTACATTTTCATTTCAAACAGACTTTGGGTATCAACTGTAACCGGTAGAACATTTTGTATATACTTAGCTGGCCATTTTATTTTAATAAAATGTTGTAAAAATAAGCGTGCACAGCTGTTTCACATGCTGAAGTGATTTTTTTGGGAGATAAATAGTTGCCAAATGCAAATTATTTTTAGAAAATAAATATATGTTCACAGCTAACATTAATGCAAATTGTGCTTTTTAAGGAATAGCGATTTTACTTTTGTGGACACGTTATTTTACATGTGCGAGTTGTGGCAGAAGGGTTTATATTTACATTGCATAAGGACTAATATTTATTTAATTCTAAAACATACATATTTTGGGATTAAAGACAGGTAACAAAATATCAGCTAAAGCAATACACACAGTGCTTAATTTGTAAATAAAAAGGTGCCGTGCCCAAAGCCCTCCTCTTAAACATGTGGCTGCTGCAATTAAATGTGTGAACACGGAATACTGATGCAGCGTAATCCTGAAACCATCTCGGGCCTCTTCAATCCATTTAAAGAACACTCTCTGCCCCTTCAGCTCTCTCCGGTTACTTTCTTCTGTTGTGACACTTTTTTCGTTTTTCTCTTCCTCCGTCTTTTTCATATGTGACTTTTGCTCACAGTAAATGCTTAAGGCAGAAAAATAAGCACCAGCCCTCAAAAATAAGTGCAGGTGCTCCGCACCGGAAACAGCAAGCACAAATTAAGCACTACATACATCTGCATTTTTTAATGAAGAAATTAAAGATATTTTAAAGATGGTGGATATGTGCGGTTAAATAATTGTTTCTGGCGCTGCTCGCTGTGACTCCATCTTGGCGCCAGGTTGTTACAAAAGGTGCGATTCCACACATTCCTTTTGAAGGGCTAAAGGCTGCCTAAAACCTAGAAATTACACTCCTAGGCTTTGAAAATACTCGCAACAAATACACCTGCAAATATCTTTATTGTGTGTGCATTGTAAATAATAAGGTAAAAACATTGCTTAGAAATACCAAAGAAGTTACTTAACAACAAAACTAGAAAAATAAAACATTTAACAAAAAGCAAGACTTTTTTATTTAATAATACACCATACACACTGCACCACACACCAACAAAGATTAAACATAAACATGCATAAATAACATTAGAATTTAATATGTTCATACTAATACACAACAGTAATAAAAAAACATGCCGTCACATCCAAAGGCGAGACCTATTGGCTATGCCAATGCTTGTTTTTGGATTTGTCCCCACCCTTTTCAGAAGACTTACCATCCTTCTTCTTGCCATCCTTGTCACCCCCTGTATGAACTTTTCTGTTCACTCTTGTTCTGACCCATTTGTCTGCCTTCTTTCCCAATTCTTGGTGAGAGGTCAGATCTGAGTCCACTGGATATTGGTGTAACAAGTCAGACACACAGTTATTCAGAATATGCTCTCTCAGAATAAGATTATACAGGCTTTCATAGTCAGAAACTTTACTGCCATGTAACCACCCCTCCAAGGCCTTCACTGAACAGTCAACAAAGTCTATCCAGTCTTGTGAGGACTCTTTTCTGGTGTCTCTGAACTTAATCCTGTATTGTTCAGTGGTTAAGCCAAATCCATCCAAGAGTGCATCCTTCAAAACTGCAAAATTATTGGCATCACTTTCTCTAACAGTAAGGAGCCTATCCCTACCCTTTCCATTGAAAGATAGCCATAGGATAGCAGCCCACTGCCTTTGAGGGACCCCCTGTACCATACAGGGCCTCTCAAGTGCAGCAAACCACTTGTTAATGTCATCCCCCTCCTTGTAAGGGGAAACTATCTTGTGCAGATTCCTGGAATCATGCTCTCTCACAGGATTACTATCAGGAATACTGCTGCTGCCACCATGGGGTCCAGCCCCCAACCTCTGTCTCTCCTTCTCCAGGTCTAGGGATTCCCTGTCTAGAGCCAGCTGTTGCTGTTTAAGCTTCAGCCGGGTCTCTTCCACTCTCAACTTTTTGAGCTCCCTTTCTAACATGTTGTCTTCAGGGTGGGTGGGTTGGGAATGTTTAGACACTGATGAAATATTGGAATTTACAGAGGGAGACCTGCCCCTAACAGTTGTCACTCTAACAACCTGGCCTTCAGGAACAAAAACATCCCTACTATGATGGGAGCTTCTATTACTACCAGCATTGCTATGTGGTCTGCTAAGGGGCAGATTTGGAAGAGAACCCTGTACACCTCCCTCAATGGGCTCCCCTGAGTCAGAGTGTGAGCTATCTACTAACTTTTCAGATGAAGTGCCACCCTGGGCCTTATCATTCTCAATGAGCATGCTAGACAGAAATTCTCTAGAAGGGTTTTTTCCTACCACTAAGTGCCAGATGTAGCAAAACTAGCTTTTACGACTCGGAAATTGCGTCTCTGAGCGACTCGCAATTTCCGAGTCGCAAAACCATATGCAGAAAGGTGTCTCAGACACCTTCTGCGAGTCGCTATGGGGTCGCAAAGACTCACCTCATTAATATTAATGAGGTGGGTCGCAATTTGCGCCCCCATAGCGACTCTGGGCACTCACAGGGATGGAGGCCTGCTGGGAACAGCAGACCTCCATGTCCGTGACTGCTTTTAAATAAAGCAGTTTTTATTTTTCCAAGTGTAGCCCGTTTTCCTTAAAGGAAAACGAGCTGCACTTAGGGAAAAAAACCAAAACCTTTAGTTTTGGATTTTTTCAGGGCAGGTAGTGGTCCCTTGGACCACTGCCTGTCCTGAAAAAATAATTTTGGGTCCAGACACAAAGGGGAAGGTTCCCGTTTGCGAGTGGGTTACCATCCACTTCAAGTGGATGGTAACTGAGACTCCATATGCGACCGCGTACGCGGTCGCAAATGGAATTACATACCACTGCGACTCGCAAATAGGAAGGGAACACCCCTTCCTATTTGCGACTCGGAAATGCATTTTACGAGTCGGTTCCGACTCGCAAAATGCATTTCTGCATAGCAAACACGCGTTTGCGACTCGCAAACGGCGATTTTCGCCATTTGCGAGTCGCAAACCGTTTGCTACATCTGGCCCTAAACCTCTATCAATGCAGAGACTCCTTAGGCTCTTAAAGTTAAGATTGTCATATGTTGTATTGACCATTTTAAGAGAAGTTCCTACATCAGACTTGATAGAAGAAGGTTTAGAGACAGAGAGAAGAGAGAAAAAGTTTCAGGACTTTTTTAAAGAACAGGAAAAAAAACTTTTTCAAACTTTTTGAAACTTTTAGAAAGTTTAGAAGTACTTTTCAGCACTTAGCAGATAGTGTAAGAGAAGAAAAGCAAAACGTTTTGGTTAGGTGTACATACACTGAACTTGTTTTGTATATTTTTCTCTTATGAAAAGTACAAAATGACAAAGTGGTAAGTAGTTACAAGTACTTATCCCACCGCTGCTCAAACAATGTAGGAGGCTGGCCTGGCTTGTAGTGGGTACCATAGGTACTTACACCTTGTGCCAGGTCCAGTTATCCCTTATTAGTGTAGAAGAGGTGTTTCTAGCAGCTTAGGCTGATAGAAGGTAGCTATAGCAGAGCAGCTTAGGCTGAACGAGGAGACATGCAAAGCTCCTACTATACCACTGGTGTCATATGCACACTATCATAAGAAAACACAATACACAGATATACTAAAAATAAAGGTACTTTATTTTTATGACAATATGCCAAAAGTATCTCAGTGAGTACCCTCAGTATGAGGATGACAAATATACACAAGATATATGTACACAATACCAAAAATATACAGTAATAGCAAAAGGAAGTAATGCAAGTAGTGTAAAGTTACATTAGATTACAATAGGAGCACATAGGTATAGGGGCAACACAAACCATATACTCCAAAAGTGGAATACGAACCACGAATGGACCCCAATCCTATGTGAGCTTGTAGAGGGTCGCTGGGACTGTAAGAAAACAGTGAGGGTTAGAAAAATAGCCCACCCCCAGACCCTGTAAGGTAGGTGTAAAGTGCACCTACAACCCCCAGAGAGCACAGAAGTCATGATGGGGGATTCTGCAAGGAAGACCAACACCAGCAATGCAACAACAGTGGCTTTCCGGACCTGAGTACCTGTAAGACAAGGGGACCAAGTCCAAGGGTCGTGACAGTGTCGAGAGTGGGCAGATGCCCAGGAAATGCCAGCTGAGGGTGCAAGGAAGCTGCCACTGGATGGAAGAAGCTTTGTGTTCTGCAAGAACGAAGAGGACTAGGAACTTCCCCTTTGTGAGACAGTTAGTCATCACACATTTCTTTTCCTGGGATCTGGGATGGGTTCTATTACTTACCTTTGGTGTTTTCTAATACTTCCAGCTCCCCTCTACACACTACACTTGACTGGGTGGGAAACCGACTTTCGCATTCCACTTTTCTTAGTATATGGTTTGTGTTCCTCTAGGCCCATTTCTAACTATTGTGATTTGAACGATTTGCACTGTTTTCGAACTGTTTTTCAGCTATTTCTGCATACTAGTGTATATACTTTTTGTAATACTTACCTCCTAAGGGAGTATTGTCTCTATGGTATTTATGGCGTTTGTGTCACCAAAATAAAGTACCTTTATTTTTGTAACACTGATTATTTTCATTCATGTGAGTGAGTACTGTGTGACTACAGTGGTATTGCATTATCTTTGCATGTCTCCTACTTAGGCCCTGGCTGCTCATCCACATTACCCCTAGAGAGCATGGCTTCTAGACACTGACTACATTTCACTAGTAAGGGATAACTGGTCCAGGTATAAGGTGTAAGTACCTTAGGTACCCACTACAAACCAGGCCAGCCTCCTACACCTTCTCAGGTCTGGTTTCTGGATTTTTTGCAGATGCCAACAACAATTCCAATTCTTCTTCCCTTGCTTCCGGATCTGCTGAACAATCCCAGTGCCGTCACTTACAATCTCATTCTTTTAGGCCAGCTACAAATGATGGGGTCAAAGGTATCCAGTCAAGCTGGTCTGTCCCAGGCCTTTAGTCAGACACTCTCAGTTTCATTGCTAAATCCTGGGCCCTGGGAACTTCCAGGGTGGACAGGTCAGCCGGTAACTCTTGGTCTCGCTACGGTTTGGGAACACATTCGGATACCTTTTCTTCAGATATCACTACACTAGGTAAGTACTTAAGTAACCTAGCAGTTTCTGGTAAATCTTATAGAACGGTCAATACACATAGATCAGCAATTTCCTTAAAACATAGTTATATTACAGGTAAGTCAGTGGAGAACACCCCTCATCTGCAAACTCCTCTGAGGAAGAGTATTCCACAGTCTCCTCAATACACAGTTTCATGGATGTTAATTTTGTGCTGAATAAGTTTAGAGATTGGCCTGACAAGGTTGATTTATCTCTCAAAGAGCTGGCTGCAAAATTAACAATGTTATTGTGTCTAATTTCATTTAAACACATTTCTGATGTCAGAGCTTTTGATCTTTCGGGCAGGTTGTTTACTTCTTGGGGAGTATACTCTGCTATCACCAGAAGAACTAAAACATTGATTTCTTCAGTGGAGTATCCTGCTTTCCCACAGTCTCCAAAGCTGTGCTTGGTTTAATGTCTTAAGCAATATGAATCCAGAACAGCTTCTCTCAGGAACATTTCCGAACAATTACTCAATTCCATCATTAAACCTCATTCTCCTGTGTCTTCTCCCACTCTGGCAATATAGGTGTAATGGATCATGTCCCAAGCATGCATTAATATTTCCCTTTTTGTTCCTCATTTTTCTCGAGGGGTCTTGGCTTCTAAAGTTTTTTTTCTTCAGGAGCTTCTTTGGAGGATAGCCTGAGAGTAGCAGACTGGTCTTCAGATTCCACATTCAAAACATTTTATTGCAAACCAATTACACATGCTTCTTTCGCAGTGCTTATTTCTTATTGCAGTTCCTCAATCAATGATTCCCAAACCGATTTGTTGATGTGGACCAACTGGAACAAATGTCAGCAGTTTTTCTTATGTTCATTTGTATCTTCTTCATCACCTTTCCATTGGTAGCTCGATGACCTGCTTTACACAACAAGAAAGAGGAAGGACAACAATTGAAGGGACTATTTAAAGAGACTTCAATGTAGCACCTGTGTGGCCTCCGTCTGTAGTTCATCACCTAAGCCTGATGGGAAGTGTAGTTTTCTTTTCTGTTTGTTGACTGTTAGACTTGGCATCCTTGGAGTGGTCTCCCCTAACTTTTGCCTCTGTTTCCCATGTTGTTGATGTGTGCTGGACTCTGTTTTTGCTGTTTTTGTTACTCTGGGCACTTTACCACTACTATCCAGTGCTAAAGTGCAAGTGCTCCTATATAAAATGTGTATGTAATTGGCTTTCCATGATTGGCATATTTGATTTACTGGTAAGTCCCTAGTACAGTGCACTAGAGGTGCCCAGGGCCTGTAAATCAAATGGTGTTAGCGGGCCTTCAGCACTGGTTGTGCCACCCACCTTAGTAGCCCTGTAAACTTGGCTCAGACCTGCCACTGCAGTGTCTGTGTGTGCAGTTTTAAACTGCCAATTTGACTTGCCAGGCCTAAACCGTCCCTTTTCTTATATGTAAGACACCCCTAAGATAGGCCCTAGATAGCCCCATGGGCAGGATGCAGTGTATGTTTAAGGTAGGACATATACTAATGTGTTTTATATGCCCTGACAGTGAAATACTGCCAAATTCGGTTTTCACTGTTGCAAGGCCTATCTCTCTCATAGGTTAGCATGGGGGCTGCCTTTAAATATGATTAAAGCGTAGATTTCTTTTGGTAGCAGATAGACGTGGAGTTTGAGGTCTCTGAAGTCACAATTTAAAAGTACATCTTTTAGTGAAGTTGGTTTTGAGATTGTGTGTTTGAAATGCCACTTTTAGAAAGTAGGCATTTTCTTGCTTAACCCATTCTGTGACTTTGCCTGTTTGTGGATTCCCTGTCTGGGTTAGTTTGACAGTTGGGCTGTTTGCACCTCTCTCTAGAGAGTGACCCAAAGAGAGCTGGGGTGTAGCCTGCATATCCTGATGAGCCATCAGTGCTAGGAGGGAGGGGAGGAGTGGTCACTCACACCTGAAAGGGCGGTGCCTGCCCTCACACAATGCAGTCTCCAACCCCTTGGTGTGTGTCTGGGGCCTGGCCTGGGCAAGGCAGTATTTCACAAACAAGAGAGACTTTCCTTTGAAGTAGGCCTACTTCAAAGGCAGAAATCAGTGTAAGAAGAGCACCAAACCTCTGAAAATTAGATCACTTCTGGAAATCAAGAGGAACCTCTGCCAAGGAGAAGAGCTGAAGACCTGTGGAGAAGTGCTGCCCTGCCTGTGACTGTGCTTTGTGGAGCTATCCTGTAGTTGCTGCTTCTGCCTGTAAAAGGGGACAAAGACTGGACTTTGTTGTGCATTCCTGCTTGTGAAGGAATCTCCAAGGGCTTGAATTGAGCTTGCCTCCTGTTGTTGAAGTCTCAGGGCAATCAAAGACTTCCCCTGTCAGCACCTGGACTCTCTGCTGAGACTCCTGCCCTGCCAAGTGGTGCTCTATCCAGTTCCTGGGCCCCTGAAAGGTGAAGCTGGCAGCCCAAGACTGAAAATCCACGCACATACCACTGTGCGCGGAACTTTTCGACGCATCTTCCGAGACGCGCCTGAGAAACGACGCGCCACCGGCTTTGCAGCTCAAATATACGCTCCACCTGCATCGCGGCTGGAATATTGACGCAGTGTGGCTGGAGAAACAACGTGCAACACCCGCTGACGGAGGCTGATAATGTGGCCACACACACAGCGCAATTTTCTGATACTGTGCTGGTGGATTTTTGACGCAACATCGCTGGGTGCAGAAAAATGACACAAAGCCTGCTCGGACCTGAGGTGGTTGTCTGGATCGACGTATCGCTCTCCTGCGGAGAGAAGAACCGACACACGCCAACCGAACCGGAGGAGGGACAATGCCTGGTGGGGTCGCGGTAATTTTTACAAGTGAGGAATTGGCACATCGCTGGCCTTTTCCGATGCACACTCATCCGTGCAGTGTTATTTTGACACTAGCCAGGTACTTTTGTACACTAACAACGTTCTCACTGTTTTCTAAAGGATTTAAGACTCTTTTGCTTTTTAAATTCATAACTTGACTTGTGTATGTTGGATTTTTGTCATTTTGGTCTTGTTTTGTTTAGATAAATATTGGCTATTTTTCTAAACCTGTGGTGTGTCATTTTGTAGTGTTTTCACTGAGTTACTCTGTGTGTTGGTACAAATACTTTATGCTTCTGAAGTTAAGCCTGCCTGCTCGTGCCAAGCTACCAAGAGGTTGAGCGGGGGTTAGCTGAGGGTGATTCTCCTTTACGCTGACTAGAGTGAGGGTCCTGGCTTGGACAGGGGGTAACCTGACTGACAACCAAATACCCCCTTTCCAACAGTAATGTAAGGAGCAATTTGCTGCATTACATTACTTGGGCCTCATAAATCTCACTTTTGGTTTGAGTCACTCTTGCATCACATTGGATAAGCATTTCTAGTGCCACACAGGGCGAATATGCAAACACTTAAGTAGCTTAAAAGGAGCAGATTGCAGAGCATTTCGAATTGGAGTTATTACATGTTCTTCCTGGTAAGAGAGGCAGTGCTGGGAAATATAAAACAAGGAATCAATTTTACAGCTGCTAGATACTTCTACGGAACCCAAATCCTCTATCATTAATCTCTCAGGGTATAATCTCTCGCCCCAGGAGAAAAGAATATTGAATACAGGCCTGGGTTTTGTTTTGACTGATCGACCTGATTTCTTCAGACTAAGAGGTAAATTATATAGATTCTTTAGAACAATCAGGTTTCAACATTTTTTCTACGAAAAAGTTGAAATGATTCAGACGGAAACTAGAGGAGTACAGTTACCCTCACAATTTGATCCCCCCCTTGATCCTGATGAGTGCTGAAATTATTGTTTTTGAAAATTTGGTTTTAAAATAAGTTAAACAAGTAGAAGAGAGGAAAGGATGAATTCCCCATAATATTACAAAATATGAGAGGAATAACCTTGTAGACGTCTCCAAAAACACTAGCATCACCATTAAACCAGCAGATAAGGGTGGAGCCATTGTTATTCAGGATACTGGGTGCTATGAAAAAATAAATCCTCAGACAATTGCGAGACCAAAGGCATTATGAGTAAATATCTTCTGATCCCTTAAAATTCATAAGGAAGAAATGAAATGTACTAATGGGAGGCTCGAGATCAAGGAATAATCTCAAACAAAAAATATACCTACCTTAATCAACCACATCCCAGAACACCAGTGATATATACATTACCTAAAATTCACAAAAATATGTCAGAACCTGCTAGTCAACCTATAGTGTCAGGATGTGGTTCAGTACTGGAGACTTTGTGCAAGTTCATTGACCAGTATATCAAACTGGAGGTCCCCAAAAGACAAGCAGTTATTTGAGACAGTATAGAGTTCATCAGTTTGGTGGATGGATTGGTGCTTGATCCAAATACGTGCCTCGCCGGTGACTATGGATGTGGAATCATTATACACTGACATCCCTCAGGAAGAGGCGATAGGTGTGATAGGTGCATTAAGACAGACTGCCGCGGAGGAGACCAGGATGGACCTACTAGTTATGTTGGCAGAGATTGCACTTAAAAGGAATTACTTTTTGATCAAAAAGGATTTTTACATGCAAAAGAAAGTAGTTGTGATGGGGTCTAGCTGTGCCCCAAATTTAGCAAATCTCTTTCTAAGTGAATCTGAAGAAAACACTTTCTGCACCCATAACAACCCCTATTTCATTCATATTATGAATTGGAAAAGATACATCGATTATGTCTTTATTTATTTGGAATAGAAATGAAACTGAACTGAGAGATTTTTGCCTGTGTCTCAATAATTACAGTCAGGAACTGTATTTCATTGTGTAGTACAGCAAACAGGAAATTCATTTTTTGGATTTATTAGTCAGGCATGCTGATGGGCACTTATACACTACCTCATATAGGAAACCCACTGATACTAATTCATTACTACAGTATAACAACTACTACCCCAGGGCACTGAGGGACCATTTACCATAAAGCCATCTTCCTCCGCATTCGAAGGAGCTCGACGCAGAAGGAACATTACTTTAAGGAGGCCGAGATACTGAAACAGAAATTATTGGAGAAAGGCTACCCCAAAAAAATAATCGCAACAGTAGTGAAAATGGCTTGGTTTTGTCCTAGGGAAGAATTACTTAAACCTAAATCGAGGAACGAAGGACAGACTAGAGTAGTCATGGTGAGTGCCTTCTCTCCCGTCAGTAATGATATCAAAAAGATCATTTAGAGTCTTTGGTCTATGTTGCCTAAAACATGTACTGAACCTCCCTTATTTGCCTTAAAAAAGAATAAGAACATAAAGGATTATGTAGTAAGGGCCCGTAGAGACGAAACGAGAAAGGCTGAAATTGGCACTCCGTGGGGCCTTCCTGCAGTGATTGGACACTGTAGATGTGGCCACTGTTCTGTTTGTGAGTATAATGGTGATATGAAGGAATGGAAAGTGAGAAATAGAGTCTTCACCTTAAATCCATGTTCTAATTTTAACACATGCAATGCCATTTATGTGATTCAACGTCATGTATGTTGAACTATGTCAGACAGACAACTCAGATGTCTGAACAAGGAATAACCCGACACAGAAGTCGCATAAGGCGTGGGACAGAAGGAGCTCCACTAGTGAAACATTTCAAAGAACAGTGCCATTCTGAAGATGACATCTATTGGCAAGTGTTGGAGGTAGTTACCGTACCCAGGAGAGGAGACAATCTGGGGAATCTAATGAACATCAAGGAATGTATATGGATGGACATTTTGAACAGCACCACTAAGGGTTTGAATGATGTGACTGATCTAAATAGACGGTCAATTGTGCAATTTGTCCACTTCGGTCACTCATTGTCCTCTGGTGACTGAGGTTGTTCTCTTTTTTGAACAACTGGTAAATAACATTAACTATTGTGTGGGGTGACTGTCAACTATAGTATTACAGCTGGGAAATGAATGGTTCAGTTAGATCTCTTTGTATGTTGGGCAATCACGTGGCCATTACTATTGTAGCATAATGCTATGTGTCTAGGGTATCCCACCTATGTTTGGACCTGTGATGACCTGACACATTCAATGGCACACATTGGTACAGTCTCTCACACGCGAATTGTATGCCCATATATTTTGATAAGCTCCCCTAAAATGGGCTTGGTCTGTGTTTTGATGTATCTGTACATTCTCTTACACGGTTAGTTGCATGCCCAAATTCACTGAGGGTTTAAAGTTAAGGGCTCTCTAATTATGAGTTGTGTTCTCATGTTTGGATGCCATTATCATTGACTCCTAGGTGACACTCAATTGGATTCAGCCCAAGATGGTGACCACAGGTTGGCGGTCTAGCTTCATTGTCTCCATCTGACTGATTATGGGCACACATCTGCTGTGTCTTTGGTACGTTTCTGAATATGCAAAACAGTAGCAGCCAGCGCTCTGTGGGAGCCGAATATCTTGCTTGACCTGTACTTTGCTTAATACGGAGGAGCGGATCCCTTGCTTTGTGAATTTTGTACGTAAGGCTAAGGTTGAGCATTGTCTTTGAAGCTATGAGCATGTAATTATAGAGATTTATATGAGATTGATGGATACTCTTCCCCCCCGTTTTTAGTGATGAAAATGATTGGCGCTGGAGAGTCGAGTTGGTAGGAAATAAATAACTCTTTCTTTTCACTTTGATTACACTCACATGTTCAGGATTGTGTGGGTTGACCATTCTGCTATTTATGCTTTTCCTGCAGCTCATTGGTCCTATGTTTTGTTTAAGTGTTGACGAGGACCTTTATTATGACCATTTTGGAATGTTCAAGGTATTGATGGCTGGCATACCTATGTAGCAACTTATATTGGACTCACTTGGTGATGATGGTTTCACACATTGAGATACGTACCCACTGGGTTTGTTGGCACTGTGTGGAGGAATTGGTTCTTACAAGTTGAGTGAGTTGAGACTCTAGGACACTGGTTACAGGTTTTAAATGGCATACCACGGCCCCCTCATTTGGTATCGGGTTCGCATGGACTCACTGAATGATTAATTGTTTGGAATAGTGCTGGATCAAGTCTTTTTTATGGTCTATTTGAACCTTTTTTAGGTGTCAACGGTGGACGCCGATGTCCTGAAGAGACCTCATAAATTCTAGGAGGAAGAAACGTCGACATATCTTTCCCATATTGTTTAAGAACTTCATTTGATATGTAGGTGGAGCCCTGAGTTACAGGCTACCTCTCATTGTGATTATCTATCTGGGACTATTGGGAAGTGTACAGTGTATTGTGTGTTCGGTTGTACTTTTATGGGGTTATATGTGAGCACTGGGCCGTCTACACTAATGATTCACCTTCTCACACCTAGATTGTATGATATTGTGTTCATCTAGATAAAAACAAACTTCTTTCGATCAATGTGTGAATCCAGCACTATTGTTTAAATGAATCTGTTTAATTAAATTGCATTTTAGAAAGTGTCAGGGTTTAGGTTTTAGGGGTGGGTTGGGGGTTGGAGTGCTTTAGGTTTTAGGGGCGGGTGGGGACTTGGGGTATTTTAGTTTTTGGGGGTGGGGTGGGGGGGCTTGGGGTGATTAGGGTTTGGGGGAGAGGGGTCAGGGTTTAGGTTTTGGTGTGGGTTGGGGTGCTTTAGGTTTTAGGGGAGGGGGTTGGGGTAATTTTGGGGGGGTTGGGGTGGTTGTGGGGGTGGGGGGGTCATGGTAATTTTTAGGAGTGGGGCTAGGGGGGAAGCATGCTGGAACTGTGCATGCTGATCACTAATCCCTTTACCAGGAATGCCTTTACAACGAAAAATCGTTGTAAAGGCATTCGTGGTCAAGGCATCAGTGATACCAACGAGTTTGTTGTTCCGAACTTGTTGTTGAGAAATGGGTGCTTGATGCATTCGTGGTTTTGACATATAACCATCTTACAGAGCTCTGAAACCGATTGGCATTTAGCTCTGTCTAAATTAGTCCCAGGTGACAAGTATTGATGACAATTACCCCATTTCCACATATCCCGCACAAGGTCATGCACACATCTATTTGGCACATACATAATGAACTAACAATGAGAAATGATGCCCTGAAATCCTGCTATGTTGCTTACAAAAGTACAATATCCTGGAGTAGGTGACATGGAAATACCCATGACACACTTGAAACATATCAACAATGTAAACTTCATCAAGTGACATCTGTCTCAATAGGAGGTAGTATCAATGTTACTCAGATAGGCCTCACATGGGCATTGAAAGGAACACTGTTTATGTCATGTCCAATAGGTCAGTGAGAGATGTCCCTGAAATACACAAAACTTTGAATCAGCAAGCCACAGGATAATCACCACTAATGTCTGACACCCATAACAATGACATTCTCTGAGTGTTTCCATAGAATCCATCTGTCCTTTGCATATTGGAGAGACACAGAACCTGCAAGGACTAATAGAAGGCCCTCAGCCAGTTGCCCAATGAGAAGCAACATAACTATCCACATATTGGACATGCCAACCTTGGTGTCTGTCTGTGGATGAATGCCTGTACCCACACATGTAATGTCAACATCTCTGCAAGTCACTCCATGATGCATGCCAACAGCCAGGACACAATACTTAACCATTACACATGTGCAGTGCACTTTTCTACATGATTACACATCAAGGCCATAGATAAACAGAAAGTGGTCCCACACTCTGGGCCTACCTGTCATGTCCCTCATTGCTACTGCAGTTCTACATGCCAAATGACATACAATGATGCATGAAGGTATCTGTCAGACAATTGACAATAGTGACACACTCCTGTCTGTGGCACAGCATGATATGTATCCCATTATAAATGTACTACTCCACAAACAGTTTGCCATGCACATATATGAGAGGGAATACAGACATCATCCCATCAATGGAGGTAGACCATGCATAGAACTGCAGCCTACAAATGTCTACTTAGGAAAAAGGGGCACATACTGACATGTAGGTACAAGAAATGTTGACAACAGTGATGGCATTCATGTCAATAGACATTCCCAACTTACCAAGGGAAAGTAGTTTGCTACAGTTGCAAACAGTTAGCCATGTTAGCCATGTCACATGTATGATGGACACCTACACATCACAGACTGAGGTGAGGCACCAGCACCCATCATACACTGAAGATAACTAGCTTCTGGGTGGCAGATGTCTACATACACATACACCGCCAGAATGCAGGCCATTAGGGGGTAATTGTTCGATGGGTGCCACGCCCACGCTGGGAAGACTACGCCAGCTTGGCCTTCACAATCTTCTGGGCCCAGCGTCTCAGGTCCTCCCACCTCTTGCGACAGTGGACACTCTGCTGGCTGTGGACCCCTAGGGTCTGCACCTAGCTCTCCATATCCCTTTCTTGTGATGGGCGTTGACCTGCATAGAACTTGATGAGGTGTGAAGTGGCCTGGGCTGAACACAAAGGATGCGCCTAGGGGAGGAGAACTACCTCAGCAGATAGGGAAGCAGGAGGGGGTGTTGCCAAACTGGTCTTCAGAGGAAGGGAAGGACATCTGGAGCAACCCAGCACCTCCTTCACATCCTGCAAACCCAGACAATTAAGTCCCACCTTGATTAGATTAGGAGAGGGTAGGAGAGGGGTGTGTTTAGGATTTTTAGCCGCACCAGTGGGTGGGCTCAGCCAGATGTAACCTCCAAAAATCTGTTTCAGCCATGAAGGATTTTTGAAGAATGTTGCTCCAAGGGATTAATTTTTGCCACACTTCCCAGTAAGTGGTCATCACAGGGGGAAGGAGCCTGCCCTTAAAAGACCCTTCTGGATGAAGAGCCAGAAGTTTGAAGAAGATTGGAGAACTTTTTTGGAAAAAGCTCCATGGAGGGACTGACCCGCCACTGCAACTCTAACCGGTTTGCCTCAACCGCGACCTGGCCTGACTTGCAGGTTCGTCCCGCTGAAGAAAATCTCTGAAAAAGTGACTAAGCCCAAATGTAGAAAGTTGACCAGGACCTCCTGAGCAGTGTATCCGAAGAGGGCTCAAGGAATGATGGATCAAGATTCAGGTTCGGCCCGGTCGAAGGATTTTCATCTTGAAAAATCAGCTATGTCCGAACTTAGAAATCTTCACCAAGGACTCCCATGAAATGTATCTGAGGAAGGACTCCAGGAAGGTTGGATCGGACTGGCAATTTCATCCCGCTGGAGAAAATCTTCAAGAAAATGACTAAGTCCGAAGATAAGCTTTTGACCGAGGCTTCCCGCTTGCTGTAGCAGAGCAGGGCTCCATCACTGTCGGCCATAAACTTTGGCTTTGCCCCGGTCAAGGTGCGACCAGATTGGCGCTATTCGTTTCTATGCGCTAAAAAACACTAAGGGGGTCATTACAACCCTGGCGGACGGTGTTAAAGCGGCGGTAAGACCGCCAACAGGCTGGCGGTCTTTTTTTTAGTATTATGACCATGGCGGTTACCGCCATGGTCATCCGCCGCTTCTTCGTTCCGCCCGCCGAGGTTGTAATGACCACCTAATTCCTTAAAAACTCATATCTCCAGTTCCCCTTATCTGATTTTATTCGTTTTGGTGTCATTTTAAAGATAAAAAATTAATATATTTTTATAAACTGGTGTTGGATTTTTATTGTGTTTTGTGTTTTACTTATTTACTGTTTTGTGATTTTTAAATGCTTTACACATTTTTCTCCTAAATTAAGCCTTGACACTCGTTGTCAAGCTACCAAGGGTTGAGTTGGGTTTAATTTATTGAGACCTCAATCGCCTTCACTAGACTAATCTAATCTTGGGTTTAATGCCCACTTCGGCTAGTTCAGATCCTAAATAATTTATGAATGTCACACCAAAGCAACATTTATTTGGACTGAGTGTTATTCCCTTCAAAAAATCCAAAGCACAACCCAATCTCTCAACATGCTCACATGTATCTTTACCATAAATTAAAATATCATCCTGAAAGGCTTTTACAATCTGCATATTTTTGAACATACTTTCAACAGTTCTTTCGAAAACAGCAGAAGCCGATCCCAACCCAAAAGGCATGCGTTCAAATTGAAATAACCAAAAAGGAGTTATAAATGCTGTGTAGTGCCTTGAGCTGGGATGTAAATTAATCTGATAATATGCCGACGTCATATCAAATAAAGAAAATATTTTTCCACCTTTGATAGATGACAACATTTCAGACATGTTGGGTAAAGGATATTGATCTACCCATATTTGTTTGTTCAAGTCATGTAAGTCCACACACATCTGTAATGATCCGTTGGCTTTCTGGGATAAAACTACTGGTGCCACCCAGTCTAGCGATTCAATAGGCTCAATGATATTGTCCTCCCACAACTTTTCCAATTCTTTTTTAAGATCTTCCCTCAAAGTTAAAGGCACTTTACGTACTTTATGTACCTTTGGTTGAGCATTTTTACTGACTTTTATTTTAGGGACAAAACCCTTAAAGAAACTCACTTCACTTTTAAATGTTTCTGGATATTGGTGTTCCCGTTTATTATCCTTAATGGTCGACACATGCACGTACTCTTGTTTCAGTATAACTTTGTTCAGGATTGTTTGGATCTGACAATACTTCTGGATTCCCCTGGTTGAGCCATCCAAGAAGACATGCCTCATCCTTGGCTACAAATACGGTTCCTTGTGACATACTACTTTTGAATTTCATTTCGGCATCAAATTCGCCTACAATTTCAATTGTCTTTTCACCCTATCCCACTAGTTGTATATTGGAATGTCTTAACGGAGATCCCTGATTTCTGAATAACTTGTTCCATTTTGTTTCACTCAAGAATGTAAATGGAGATCCTGAATTAACTCTAACTTTTATTCCATTAATGGCAAAAAGCTCTTCTTGGTCCTTGTACAGTCAATTCATATACTAGTGACTTAGCATCACTAATGACACATATTTAATCTTCTTAACTGGATGGTGGTTCATTATTCAAATCTATACCATTCACTTTGTTCGAATTTGGTTGACTTGACTTACACACCCTGGCAAAGTGTCCTTTTTTAAAACATTTGGCACAAGTTTTATCAATAGCAGGACATATCTTGGCATTACCAATATGAGACATACTACCAATCTGTAGTACTCTATCGGTCTGCTTGAATACCTCCTTTCTGGTTTACTACTTGTATTCTGTCTTTGATTTTCCCTCTTTGTAGTCTTTTTATTTGTACTTTTAACAGCAAGTACACATTGTAGTTGAGATTGTGTTTTATTCTCTGTAAACGCCATTTGTTCCATGAATGACGTAGTACTTTTAATTCTAGTGTCCACTTTTATCATCTTCTATAATGTTAAATTGGGTGTAGATAATAAAGCTTCTTTCACTTTCTTATTATTCGTCTTCTCTTATCATCTCCTCTTCAAACTCCTTATATTCACGGAAACAGCTAAAAACGTTAATGCGCCTACATAGCTAGATGCTGATTCACATTCTACTTGCACTCGCCTATAGAATAGGTCTCTCTAACGTGACATTTTTGCACTTTTTAAGTCTGGAATCCAAAGACTTAATTGCAGTCTCATATTCATCTTCAACTCCATCTCCTTCACCTTCGATTACTAATACCAATTATTTGGATATGTATTTAAGTATTTTCTGACGTTTGGTTCCCAAACAATGTCTTAATATCGAAAATTTCCTTTTGTGTGTCAAATTTTCACCTTCTAGCGCATCTAAATATGCTTCGAATGCTTCCTTCCACTGTTCCCACTCAGAATCCGGTGAAGCTGGGTTGGGACAAAACACTGAAGGTGGTAAAATAGATTGTTTCAAATTTTGAACCTTATTATTATACCCTCTTATTAATTTGATGTTTAAAACACCTTGATGAATAGGCTGCAGATGTTCTGTGAATAAACAGATAGTCCCCTACTGTACCTGTATGAAACTGGGCCAAGGAGGACAGGAGCAATGAATTGTGAGGGCTACTGGGCCAGTGAGATCATTATTGAGAGCTCCTTCCTACACCTCATGCCGTATTGCAGTGGACTTTAGCACTTCTTTCCTACCTTACCTTCGGGCCCTAAAGTGCTCTCTTTAGCTGCTGGTTGAGCAGGTAAGTAACCCAGTGTTACAGAAACATGGATGAGGAAAGGTGTTGGTTGTACTGCCAACCATGGATGTTCGGTTTCGGTGTCAGGCCTGGACAGTGTGCTCTGAACTAAAAAGACCTGTGATGTGTTTAGCTATGTCAGCTTTTGGGAGTATCCACATCTCTATTGCTAGTCAAAAGTTTAGGGGGTTCTACATAAGCATTTGATTTCATGAGAGTGACGATCAGGGCTTCCACCTACTCAAGACAAGAGCTTACACCCCCAGAATGTGATAGCTCTGAACTAGAAAGAGGACTATCAGGTGCCCGATGCAAAGCCGTTAGTTGCTAAAAACGACCCTGGGCCAGTTCCATGGTGGATGTTACAGTTTGGGTTGACACCTGGCTATTATTTTACCAGCCTGCCCAGTATTTCAATAACAAAATAGGTCAAATAATGTGGGAAAACATTAAAATCTGATAGGTTTAACCCTCTTAAAACATAAACTTAAAACAACAAATAGAAAAAGAACGCATGTCCAACGTATTTCAATGCTACCTTAATATTCCTAAAAGGTTTGTAAAGCTGTGTTAGACCTGACAGCCTTAGGGTGGTCATCCCTCAACTTTTTGCCTGCCTCCCTCCACCTTTCTAACACAGTTTTTGCTGGTTTCAGGATTCTGTGCACTGTACCACTGCTACCCAGTGCTAAAGTGCATGTGCTCTCTCCATTAAACATGGTAAAATTGGTTCATCCCCAATTGGCATTTTTGATTTACTTATAAGTCCATAGTAAAGTGCACTAGATGTGCCCAGGGCCTGTAAATTAAATGCTACTATTGGGCCTGCAGCACTGATTGTGCCACCCACATAAGTAGCCCCTTTACCATGTTTCAGGCCTAGCATTGCAAGACCCATGTGTGCAGTTTCACTGCCACTTCAACTTGGCATTTAAAAGAATTTGCCAAGCCTTAAACTCCCCTTTTTCTACTTATGAGTCACCCCTCAGGTAGGTCCTAGGTAACCCATAGGGCAGGGTGCTATGTAGGTAAAAGGCAGGGCATGTACATATGTGATCTATACATCCTGGTAGTGAAAAACCTCTAAATTCGTGTTCCACTACTGTGAGGCCAGCTCCTTTCATGACTAGCATTAGGACTGCCCTCATATACTTTTTGAGTGGTGGATTCTGATCTGAAAGGGGTAACAAGGTCATATTTAGTATGGCCAGAATGATAATAGAAAATCCTGCTTATTGATGAGGTTGGATTTAATATTACTATTTTAGAAATGCCACTTTTAGAAAGTGAGCATTTCTCTGCACTTAAAACCATCTGTGTGTTACAGCCTTTCTCCAATCAGTGTCTGGTCTGTGCTGTTTGACAGCTCCCTTGTGCATTTCACTCAGACAACCACAAACACAGGACACTCAGTCACATCTGCATTCATCTACATACTGAATGGGTATTCCTGGGCTGGAAGGGTGGAAGGCCTGACACTTACATTTCAAAGGCCAGTGGCATGCCCTCACACAATGGACTGATAACCCCCCACTGGGACCCTGGCAGACAGGACTGGGCTAAAAGGGGAACTTGTGCACTTCAAAACCGCTATTTGAAGTCTGCCCCACTTCAAAGGCATTTTGGGGTATACAAACAGGGTCTCTGACCCCACCAACTCAGACACTTCTGATTGGTTTGAGGGTAACTTGTTTGAAAGAAATTGGCATTTTAACCAATCTCATTAGTCAGCATAAGAACAATAAGATTGTGCGTTGGTATCAAAGCAATAATACAGCCTCCATTTTAGCCCATCAGATTAGCTTAAGACACCCATAAGTTTACTGTAGTAGTTTCGTAGTCATGTGCCCCATGTTTGGACTTCATTTCCCTCAAATGTGCAAAATGCATGAAATGTGCTGGGAGGAGGACGAAATACTAATGATGGCTGAGCTGTGCTTCATGGAGAGTGAATAGGTCTTCTCAATCCAGCCTCATCTTTGAGGTTGCAGAGATCCTTCACTGGATGGCTCCACCAACAGACTTCAATTTTATTGACCATATCTCCATTCATACACCCTGCATTTAATACCTCTAATCATCAATGAAGCAATCCTCAATCCACTCAGTGATCATCCAGTTGACATGACAGGTAATTGGGAAAGATTCATGGGGCCAGATTTGCAAAATTCTTATTTAGCGAATCGCTATTTAGGAAATGAAAAATGAAATGTACAAAAATATAGATTTTCTAATAGGGATTCTTACAGACTAGGAATCGCTATTAGGAAATCACTATTTATGAAATGCTACACAATTCATTCCTATGGGCCTAAAGGCCCAATGGTACAAATGTTTTGCATTTCCAAATTTGCAATTTCCTAATAGGATATTGCAAATTAGTAAATGCAAACCCAAGGGTGTTTAGGGGCCTACGACCTCCTTGATGCACCCCCCAAAAAAAGTGGTGCACATGTAAAGCGCACAAATGCCCTAGTGGCATATGCATGTTACATGGCACTTTGAAAAATGCATTTTGAACTGGGTATAAATCGCATTTTGCAATTCCCTATTCGCCTTTGTACATCTGAAAAGGCAATTAAGCATTTCCTAATGGATGGAAATTGCGATTTAGTCCATTAAGAAATGCTAAATCCATTCATACATCTGGCCTATGATCTTTCCATCAACAAATGTCTTAATAACAAGGTAGTCACCCTGGCGAATCCCTCCTGAATAAAACACAGACTTGTTATTTTGTTTGTGCACTATTGTTTCATACTCCAGAGCAATTATTTTCCAGCTTTTTAATGGCGCGCACCCCTGCCCCCCCAGTGAAAAAAAAAAAAAAATCTGGCCCCCCCTGAGAATTTTTCACAATTATTCTATTAAGATGGCAATGTATAAACATGCCTCGACTTATTTAAACATTGCAGTTAAGTTATGTTAATTTAAAAAATGCAAGAAATTGTTTTCTGCTTACAACAAAGCACATTTATCTGCATAATACTTCTTTTGGCCTGAGCCTAGCACCCTCCCCTGGAATCACTTGAGGCCCCCCAGTTTGAAGACCCCTGCTCTAGAAGCACAATATTAACATATAATATTGCATTCAATCAAAGAGTGTACAATCACATTGCATAGACTGTTTGAAAATCAGTTTTTATAAAAGCTGTTTCGGGTATAATACATCCACAGGATACATGATGAGTTAGCACAGAACAGTGCTAACAATGCAGTGTGACTTGCCTTCAGGAACACAAACCACAGTTACATTATCTTACAGAGCAAAGAGGAAACATAAACACATCTTGAACTGGCACTACATTAAACCAGCGGAACACACATCAACATCTGTTTAGAGCATTTGCAACCAGACAGTCCTACTGAAAGAACTAACCGAGTGGCAAGACAGGAAGTACCAAAATGACGTAGTTCTTAGTTGACCCTAAATATGGTGAGCTTAAAATTCACACGAATATCCTGGATTTCCCATTGAGGTTAACATCCCAGTATATGCTGGTGTTATACCAAATTTCACCAGAATCCATATCCATGTTGATTTTAGAGCAGACAAATTACTTTTTTTGTTTGTGTTTAACTGCAGATGTATTCAGGTTCCAAAACTCGGTGCTTACAGAGATCTTGCAACTATTTCCTAAGAACATTAGAGAACTAAACATTACAGCAGAAGACACTTCTAGAATTGTGGTATTCAACTGAAGTTGGCAGCTCCAGAAGTGAAATTTTCAACAGCTGTCACCGCCCAGAGTGGAGACCATCACCTTTCAAATGTGATGCTCCCTATGGTCTAAGATCAATGGTGTAAGAAAGTTCCAATACACTATTGGCACCAGGCATGCCATTCTTTCAGCTCAGCAAATTCGTCAAAGGACAACTGGGCAAAAACATCAGCAAAATATACCTTACGTTTTTTATATTAACTGTGAATGACCGACCTGAATGATCACGCTTCAATCACACAGCAGAGTTTTCCCTGGTTATTGGTGCAGAAGGCTATGCTTTCGAAGAATCTCTGGATCGCCCACCTAAGTGTTCACCAGGTTGATGGACCCTTTCATCATTATAGACATGCTGAACCCCTACCGTCTCTTAAAGTCCCTTTGCCAAGAATATACAGCCAATATTTAGAAAATACAAGGCTGGGGAGACATCTTTATTTGTTGTGACCTCCACTATTTGGAATCGCTTTCTAACTGACATCAGAAAAGGGCAGCCCTTTAAAACACAGTCAGGTGATCAGATATGATTTTTAAATTTCTCACCAAAGCATAATTTTCAATTTGGTGTTTTCAAGTTCTCAATCTCAAAAGTACTAAAGAACGCCCATAAGTATGGTACACAATATGCTGTGGAGATGTATTCAGTACATCAGTCCCATTATGAACACAGCTGAGAAGATGTATGTGTTAACTATTCTTCCAGGATGGCCATTTGTAGTATCTACGTTGTTCCCAGTTTCTCCCTTCATAGTTGTGGTGAGAGCCATAGTGAGGCCTGTGGTGTTGTTCCGATTGTCCCTGTAGATAAGATCAGAATTGACTGCACTGTCGAAGAAGGAAGATGAGACAGTTTCATCAGAAGAGTTGTGCATGGAGACATTGCCATGGTCATCTGTTGAGGATATCCCAGATGAGGATGCATGGTGGGTGTCACTGGTGTTCATTGTTGAGGAGTTCCCATTCAGGAAACTGTGACTGCTGGCTCCTAATGAAGACACACTCATGTTGACGCTACTACTTTCATTTCCCCAGGGGGAGATATCTGTGTGGTTGGCACCAATGTGGTGACCCAGTAGGGAACCATTGTTGCTTGTTGAAGTTATATCTGAGTGGGGTACACTGCTATTACCATTTTCCATATTGGTGTGGTTAGGATTAACATGGGAAACAGGTAAAGAACCATTTGAACTTGAATTACTGTTCCCAGAGAATGTTCCAGTGAGGAGGGCACTATCAAGGCCATTGATGGAGAAATTGAAGTGGTCAGAACTATTGTTATAAAGTACTGAACTGTTTGAAACTGAGTTATTATGGCCTTCTGAGGGCATTCCTGGGAGCGAGCCATTGCTGTGGTCAGGAGTGGAAATACCAGTGTGCTCAAAGTCGCTGTGGTGAATAATTGAGGATGTATTAGATATTGTATCATTGTGGCCACCTGAGGGAACTTCTGTGGGGGAACTATTACTGTGGTCCCCTGTGTAGTTACCGGCATGCTCTGAGCCACTGTAGTAAATGCTTGAAGAAATATTACTGAGTGAGTCATTGTGGCCGCCGGATATTATTCCTGAGAGAGAGTCATTATTGTGGTGAACAGTAGAGAGTCCATTGTATTCTGAGCCAGTGTGGTAAACTGTTGAGGAATTATTAGAAAGTGAGTCATTGTGGCTGCCTGGAGGCATTCCTGAGAGAGAGCTATAGGTGTGCTCTGAACCACTGTGGTAGACAGCCGAGGATATATTTAAAAGCGACTCATTATGGCCCCCTGGGGAAATTTCTAAGGTAGAGCTATTGTTGTGGTCAACAGTGGTCATACCAGTGTGTTCTGAGTCACTGTGGTAAATGTTTGAAGAAATATTAGAAACTGAGTTATTGTGGCCTCCTGTGGTCATTCCTGAGAGAGACTCATTACTATGGCCAACAGTTGAGACACCAGTGTGATTCAAGCCACTGTGGTAAATGGCTGAGGACGATTCAGAAACTGAGTCATTGCCACCTCCATGAGGCATTTCTGGGAAAGAGTCATTGCTGTGGTCTACAGTGGAGAGACCAATGTGTTCTGACCCACTGTGGTTCATTGGCGAGGATGCATTAGAAAGCAAATCATTGTGGCCTTCTAATGGCATTCCTAAGACAGAGTCATTTTTATAGGAGAGACCAGTGTGTTCTGAGTTGCTGTGGTAAATAATTGTGGATGTATTAGAAGTCATATAATTGTGGCCAACTGAGGGCATTTCTGTGGGGGAACCATTACTGTGGTCTCCTGAGTGAAGACCGGGATGCTCTGAGCCACTGTGGTAAATGATTGTAGAAATATTAGAAAGAGAGCTATTGTGGCCTTCTGGCGGCATTCCTGAGTGAGAGTCATTTTTAAAGTCACCATGGGAGAGCCCCACAGGCTGCGAGTCACTGTGGAAAATGGTTGAAGATATATTCGAAATTGTGACATTGTGACCTCCCGGAGGCATAACTAAAACTGAGTCATTGTAGTCACCAGAAGAGGTATTGTAAGTTAAGTCATTTGTTCCACCTACGCTCATTCCTAAGTGGGACGTACTGCTTTCAATACCAGTAGGGGGACTGGTGTTGACAACCTCACCATGTGAGCTATGGGGATATGAGAGAACAGGTTCAGGCACTGTTATGTCAATAAAATGATCTGAGGGAGGGATAGTAGTTTGGACAGATTTACCATAGTTGGTGGTAGTAGAGTTACTTCCTGAACCGGAGGCACTGCTGCCATTACCTATATTGATATTGGAGCCGCTATAGTAATGTGTTGCTGAAGCATTGTGAATCAAGTCACTGTGACCTCCTGATAACATTAGTAGGTGGGTAGTATCATTCTCATGGCCTGTGTGGTTAGAGTTACTATGGTAAACCATTGATGAATTAAATACCGCTGAGCCATTCCTTACCCCTGATATTCCCAAGTTAGATAAACCAGTTTGGTTACCACTGAGCATGGTACTAAAGACTGTGTTCATAGGAGTAACTGGGGTAGAGTTATTGGAGACTAACAGATTACCTCCTGCTATGTCTCCTGAATGGGAGGTACTACTGTGGCTACTTGTGTCATTATCACTTGGGCCTGAGCCATTATGGTAATTTACTGAGTAATTATTGGAAACTGAGACATTGTGACTCTCCTCAGGTATTGCTGAGAAGGAAACAGTGCTGTGATTGCCAGGGGAGGGAGTAGTGTGTTCAGAGACATTGTGATATACTGTTGAGATACTACTGGAAATTGAGACACTGTGGATCCCTGCTGGGTGTGCACTGCTATTGTCACCTGCAGATGAGGTAGAAATATGGGTATTGACATCATGTCCAACTGAGGAGGTATTGTAGACGCTTTGATTACCTGTGCTGATATCAGTGTGATCCAAGCCACTATAAAGTGTTGTGGAACTTGGGGAAATTGTAATATTGAGAGCTCCTGAGGGTATGACCGAGGGGAAAGTGCTACCATTAAGACCTACATGGTTAGAGCTGCCATTGTAATCCAATGAAGAATTAGAGGCTGCTGAGCCATTTGTGCCTCTTGACAATATTTCTGAGATGTGACCACTGACAATAGTACTAAAGGTTGGGGCAACAGGTGAAGCTGTTGAAGAGGCAATAGGAGACACTGTTGAAAGGTTTTTGTAATTTAAGTGATTGCTGCCCCCCAAGGCCATTCCTGAATTAACAGCAAAGTTGGAATCATTACTGGAGAGTCCTGTGTCATTAGCCCCAGGGTGGTAAATTGCTGAACTATTGGAAACTGAGTTATTCTTGTTTCCTCCTGAAATGGAAGCACTGCCATTGTCATTGGTGATAGCAATATTATGTGGGCCACTGAGGAAAGCTGTTGAGGAATTACTGAAAACAGAGTTGTTGCTTCCTGATGGCTTTGGAAACTGGAAGACACTGCCAGGACCATCAGTGGAGTAACTCCCCTTATCAACATCATTCTGGTAAAGATCAGAGGACATATTGGAATCTAAAACATTAAGGTCAAGGTAATCTAAAGGATTGCCCACGTGGGATAAAATTAAGTCATCAATTGTTTGGATGCCAGTTTGCTGTTGAGAATCATAATCACTGTATTGCTGATATTGTGATTGCATAAGATCTGAGTTGTTGCCAGTTTCCAGCTGTGCAGTACTGTCTCCAAAGTAGCTCAAGATAGACATTTCGCTCTGTGAGTTCATGATGTTCTCATTGTCTGAAAGGGTCAAATTTGAATTCTCCTGCATACTTGTGGTGGCTATAACACTTGCATTTGCTTTATTGTCATCACTGAAGATGTCAGTGTTGGATGGAACATGGCTAGAGTGCTGAAAGAGTCCACCAGAGGAAGGTTTGTTGGAAACTGCATGACTTGCGTTCTGCACTCCGACAAATGAACGGCTGTTGCATAAATTTCCACTGCAGCAAAACACTTGAGGCTCTTGAAACTGCTGGATAAGTGACAAAAATGACCCATTGCATGTCTTTGGTGTTGCACACCCGCGGATAACTCTGCTGGAGACAACATCACCTACGAGTACAAAAGTGGGTAAAGCAACATGATCACATATGACATCACCTACACACCTATGAGTACAAGAGTGGATAAAAGAGAAGCAATTAACAAAAAAGAAACAAGTGAAGTCTGAAGCAAAAATGGGACCCATGCACTGGTTATAGATCACAGGTCACTGTTGCAGTAACTCTGGGTAGTAAGAGATGTTTTTTATAGTTATCATTAGCAGTAGTAGATGTATAACTATAGGAACAATAGTAATATATAAAATTATAGATGGGTAACAGTGAATAACAGGGATGTGTTTCTCTTAGGGGTTCTAAGCAACTTCACGCAGACAACAAGAGGCATCTATGTATGATATGTATAGCTCCCAAAATCACCTGCCTCTGCTTTTAACTGATATGCAGAGGAGTAATGGAGGGGCTATACATAAAGGGGCCTCTCCACTCAGAAGCGCTTCTCCCTGCTCTCTAGCACTGCTCTCAGAAAGCCATGTCAAAGAAGCCTGGATTTCCTTTATGAAGTTCTGTTAGCCACTTGAGCTAAGTCACAGCAGTATATTACTGGATTTAAAATACAGATAGTTACACTAACGGCTCTCTAGGAGAGTAATAATATTGATGATTATGATAATAATAATATCATACTATATTACTACTACTGATAATAATGATTCTATCAATAAACACAAATATTAATAATAATCATAATAATAGCATGCTATATTACTACTACTGAATAATAATAATGATAATAATAATAACATTGATAATAACAATAAGAAGAAAAGAAGTATAATTATTACTATCATTGATAGTAAAATAATAAAAATGTAATTATTATTATTATTACTATTATTCATTATTGTAATTAGTAGTAGCAATGATAGTCTTGATATATTTAGGAATAAGAATATAACAAGCTTGCTGCACTTCTAAACCTGCTATCATTTATCAACGTTACCAAAATAGTAATGATTATATTCCAAAAAATATTGCTTATTCTTGTACTTATATTAGTTTAAATAATATTGACAACAATGTTAGTGTTAAAAATAAATATAATTTTAACAATGATTGTACTACTGTTACTACTATTAACAATATTAATTTCACTACTACTTAGAATTTTACTGATTGTCATAACTATTGCTATTCTTCTTATCCTTTTCTTATTCTTATTCTTAATTATATCAAGACTACCATTGGTACTACTAATTAGAGTAATGAATAATAGCAATAATGATAATAATTATTAACATAAAATTACTATTATTTTATTATCAATTCTAGTAATAATAATACTTCTATTCTTCTTAATATTGTTGTTATTATCAATGTTATTATTATTATCATTATTAGTATTATTCATCAGAAGTAGTGATATAGCATGCTATTATTATCATTATTATGATTGTTATTATTATTTGTTATTGGTAGTATAATTATTATCATCAGTAGCAGTAACATAGCATTATATTATTATTATTATTATTATTATTATTATTAGCACTGAAACTCATCTGTGGTTACTTTTCTGTCTAAGAGTAAGACACAATTGACTCTTTCTATGTAAAACAAATAAAAGCAATGAAGCAAGTGACTGGACAGTAACACTAAGGGAGGACACCGCCAAGGAAAGGTCGAAAGGGTTAAAAAAAAAAAGTAGTAGGAGAGCAGAAAGGAGAAGGGAATGGGAGATTAGGGAAGACTTGTGAAGTCAAGGTTTAACTATGGACGAGGGATGGAGAAGGAATTCATGTAGATGAAAGATAGAAGAAAGAGTCAGGTGGTGACCTAGGTGAGAGGGGCCTTTGTAGGTGAGAAGTAGGCCAAGGGGAAACAGTGGCGCACAGAGGTCTAGTAGCAGGATGAATGACCTAGGTGAGAGTGGTCTTTGTAGGTGGGAAGTAAGCCAAGGGGAAAAAGTGGAGCACAGAGGTCTAGTAGCAGGGTAAATGAAAGTGAATTGAGGAATGATAGTCCCTTACTTTCTCTGGTCACACCCGATGCCTCCAAGCAGGAGGTCATGGATCCTGTGCAGTTGACCATGGTTGCTTTTTCGAGAGGACATCCGATCTTCTCATCGCCTTCGTTGCAGCTGTAACACACAACGCCATTGGGCATCAGGTCATCCTCATTTGGAACTGAAATGAAACAAGAAAAAGTGACAAAGTGAGCAGCACAAACAGGCAGCTGGCAGTGAATTAATGGTTGCCACAAACAAAATGTGACTGTGAGTGACATAGGAGCACAGATGTCTAACTGGATATAAGGTAAAGGAAATCAATGTAATCGCAGATAATGAATCAGCTGGAAATGAACGGCTACCACATGCAAGGAACTGAGTATATAAGTGGTAAAGCAAAGTAGCTGACACCCGGATACCGTCACTAGATACTTCTGAGCAGACAACGGTTTATACTGGTGGTATCAGAGACCTGTCATGCCCCAAAGACCCACAGGAGATGCAATGGACCAAGCATCTACCTGCTTTGTCAGATCTGTGGATACCCCCAGAGCTCTGCAAGGATACACAAGATAGAACAGATCAAGCATCAGCCTGCCCTGTCAGAGCTATAGAGACCCCTAGAGCCCTGCAAGGATACAGGACATTTAATGGAGAAAACATCAACCTGCTCTGTCAGATCTGTGGATACCGCAGAGCCATCTAAGGATACAGAAGACAGATTAGAAAAAGCATCAACCTGCTCCATCAGATCTGTGGATACCTCCAGAGTTCTGCAGGTATACAGAAGATAGAAAGGAGCAAGTACCACCTGCTCTGTCAGATCTGTGTGTACCCCTGTAGCCCTAAAAGGATACAAGGGACAGAATGGAGCAAGCATCAACCTGCTCTGTCAGATATGTAGATACTCTCAGAGCCCTGCAAGGATACAGCTGATAGAATGGAGTAAGCATCAACCTGCTCTGTCAGATCTGTGGATACCCTCAGACTCCTGCAAGGAAACAGGAGATATTACGGAGCAAACATAAACCTTTGCTGTCAGATCTGTGGATACCCCAAGAGCCCTTCAAGGAGGTGGGAGTTGGAATGGAGCAAGCATCAACCTGCTCTGTCAGATCTGTGGATACCCCCAGCCCTGCAAGGACACAGGAGCTAGAATGGAGCAAGCATCAACCTGTGCTGTCAGATCTGTGATACCTCCATAGCTCTGCAAGGATACAGGAGAGAGATTAGAGCAAGCATCAACCTGCTCTGTCTGATCTGTGGATTCTCTCAGAACCCTGCAAGCATACATGAGCTAGAATGGAGCAAGCATCAACCTGCTCTGTCAGGTCTGTGGATACTTTCAAACTCCTGCAAGGATATAAGAGACAGATTACAGTAAGCATCAAACTGCACTGACAGATCTGTGGATAGCCCCAGAGACCTGACAGGATACAGGAAATAGAATGGAGCAATCATCAACCTGCACTGTTAGATGCAATCAAACCAGAAGGAACTTCTGAAAATCTTCATTAGATGTTGAAGAGAGCACCACCTCCAAGGCAGCTCTAACAAATGTGCTGGGCATAAACCTGACTTTCCTCCCTAACCACTTAAGTTACACAGAATACCACAGAGTGCGCTCCATGAACTAAGCTGCTTTGGTTTTTGTTGTTTTAACTATTGATGAGTGGACTTTACACACTTACTCTCCTACCCATGTTAATGTTATTGATGCCTGCAGACCCTCATTCCTGCCCCTATGTTGGCATCTGGCTGGTATGATCCCTTTCCCACGTGTCACCCTTAGTTTATGCAATGGCAACTCCATGATTTGTCATTTTTATGATTACAGGTTGCACTACATGTGTCTGATTGACTGCTCCCTCCAGGCTCACCCTCAGACACACTCCTTGTGCCTTTGCTGGTTCATGCTATTCATGCACTTTTTGCTATGTTTTTATTGGCATGTGGCCAGTAGTCAGCCCTCTCTGTGTTCCTGTTGGCTTGTACCCTGCAGATTGTCAAACATGTGCCCATCTTTACTCTTCTGGTACCCGTGTCTATTGGTTTGTGTCTTTTGTATACCCATCTTTACTCTTCCCATACCCAGGTTTATTGGTTTGTGTCTTATGTGTGCCCATCTTTACCCTTCACAGACCTTAGTTTATTGGTTTGTGTCTTACGTGCGCCCATCTTTACTGTTCACATACCCGTTTTTATTGGTTTGTGTCTTACATGTCCCCATCTTTACTGTTGACATACCCTTGTATATTGGTTTGTCTTACGTGTGCCCATCTTTACTCTTCACATACCCGTGTTCATTGGTTTGTGTCTTACGTGTGCCCATCTTTACTCTTCAAGGACCTGTGTCTGTTGGTTTGTGTCTTTGCCCTCCTACTAGTACTAGATTTTTGCCTGACAACAGTCCTACCAACTAACACACTGGCTTGTGTGACATAGATTTAGGCTGTCCTTCTTGTGTCACTTGTGGCTCTTGCCCATTTATTTATGTCCATCAGAGAACATTTTACCTGCATACCACTAGGTATGAGCCTTGCAGGACAGCTTATCAATGTCTGCACGTTGATGTGTGCTATTCACACAGTCCTGCTTGGGTCTTTACTGGACTGTGCAGTGGAGGCTCTTCAATACGTGCCCCCAGTGGGGTTGTGTCTTGATGGCAATCTTGCCTGAGGTACTGGGGGTTGTATGTCTTCGCCATTCTAAATGGTTGTCCACTCAACTGTATCTCTGCAGGTCTCTGGTGTCACAACTACTTTTTTGTTTGTGCTCCACCTACCTGCTTTCCCATTGGTTTGTGCCACATGCACTGTCCTGCCTGTGCTTCCACTGGCTCATGCTTTGCACGCTGGCTTACCCATGTGCCCCAGTTTGAGTAAGTCCCACTAACCCCTTACCTGTGCCTCCGTTGCAAAAATCTGAGTCACAGCATTGCAAGTGGAAGGAAGAATGTGTACTCCTAAATCCCATATCTTCCTCACACTCTGGAACCTCAGCGCATCCTTTCATGGAGACATCCGACGTGAGTCCTGCGAAAGAATATAAAAGCGATTAAAAGAGGTGCCACCCCTTAATCCTCCATATCAGCATTTCTTAAAGCTGCCCCTTCTTGAAGTACCCACTCCAGGCCTGCATTGCGTATGAGCATTGGCAAAAGGCACTGAAAGTATCTGACATCATAGCTTGGGTGAGTGCTTTTTCTGGGACTAGAAGCAAACTATTCTATAGGCAAACTGGAGACTTTGTCAACAGGGTTGTGCCTGTTTTCATGCTTAAAACCTCTAATGTGCATGCATTTCTCAAGCCATCTAACTTCACCTTACAGAATGCCCATTGTAAACTAATAATTCAGCAGTCTAGTCCAATCAAGAATGACCATCTTTCATCCCTCAACCAGCTTGAGATTCAGCCAATGGATTGTTTGGGCCTCCAATGCCTCAATACAGCACCGAATTGCTTTGTAGTTAGGTTTGTGTTTATAAATACATCTGCACACCTTAAGTCTTCACAATAGGCAGAGGGGCATATGTGAGTACTAGGGCCCATATTTACACTTTTTTTGCGCCGCATTTATGTCATTTTTATGCAAAAGCGGCGCAAAATCGTATTTTGTAAGTTTGCGCTGCTTTTGCATCTAAGAGTGACGCAAATGAGGTGCAAAGGAAAGTATAAATATGGGCCTAGATGTTTCTGTAGTCCAGCTCCAAAGACCTAGTACTTACAGGGGATAGGGAAGCATGCAAGGGCTGTTTGCAGAGTTCTGAATTTAAAACAGTAGGACCTGGCCACTGCAATCTCCTGCAGAACAAATAATTAAAATCTATACAAGAAAGAGAATACACATTGATTGTAGAGCTGAGGTGAGTAAAGAGGAACCCCACCAGGTAGGTTTCCTTGACCTGTGGACCTCAGCACATCAATGTGTTTCTAATGATGCTAACCACTATTGTTATGTCATTTTGTTCACATCAAATCCTGGCTTCAATCACAATGATAGCTGGAGCAACTGTGTGGATGCCAAATCTTAATTTAGTCTGAATATAGTTTGGCGTCATCTGCATAGACACAAAAGCAAAGAGGGGGCACTGACAGAGGCAACCATATTTTAAGTAAAATTTAAGAAAGGAATGCTACCAAGAGGATCTTGTTCTAACAACCTATACAGTCACTCAGCTTAAATCACAAGTACTTTTTTATTTTCATAGGTAGTTACACAGTAAAGTAGCACAGAATTGTCTGTGCCCACATCTGCATCAACAACAACCATCTCACATTCCACCCAACCTCACAATAGACTCATACTCTACATAGTATTCTATTCTTCGATGAGCCACTCAAATTCTACAAATGTGCATTTTCAACAACTAGAATGTCAAAACTACTCTAAAATATATATATATATATATATATATATATATATATATATATATATATATATATATATATATATATATAAAGATATTGTGCCCCCGCCATGCACGTTTTTTTCGTCAAACGTTTTACTGCAAATATTACATTGATATTATCAATTAAGTTATTAAATATGTCATGAGTGCCGTACTTTGTGGGGTAATTATCAGTGCATGGCGAGGGTGCAAGTTATAGTTACCATAGGGCACGAGTTATAGTTATTTGAGATAACTCTAATTATAACAGGTGAATTTCAATGGTTTTGTATGTTTAAAATGTGAGCCTCACTATAACATCACTGTAACCTTTGGATTTTTAAGTGGATTTCTTTGTTTTTTCAAATTCTATTTCCTAACTATCACGTCACTGTAACTTTTGTTTTTTTCAGTGAGTTTCTATGATTTTTCAAACATTAAGTAATTTGATTTACTATACGTTAATCTAACCATGACTGTTAATGGCCCTGTGGCCCACCCCTTGTAACCACCCAACACTGTGCCATGCACGGCCTTTGTTTTTTCAGTGAATTTCTCTGTTTTTTTTAATGTTATGTAACTTTAATTTATTTATGTTAATCCAACCATCTCCATGCACTGACTTTGGATGTGCCCAGCGGAGTTTGGCCGCATGTACTGGGCTGCGGACAGGCCCTGCAGCCAACCCCCTATAACCACCCCAACCCCATGCCATGCAAGGCCTTTGGCCATACGCAGCGCAGGTGCCGCCTGGATGCAGGCCCTGGGCTGCTACCAGACCCTGTGGCTACCCCAATTTCCGCCAACCCCATGTCACTCATGAAGTGCTTCTTTGTTTGGTGAAGGATATTCCTGTCCATCAAGAACACGTCTCCAAAACCGGTGGGAAGCACACTCAGGGGGACCTTTTAGTAAGCTGTCCATCATCATGGGAAAATGGTGGGAAGACCTTGCATACCACTTATGTAAATAGGGTAGAGCCAAAAGGGTGGGTCGTCTAGGCAATTTTACGAGCATGTCGTTTTTGAAAGGGAGAACACAATTTCTGGTCTCAACAGCACATGTCAAAAAAGAAACCACGGGTCACAGACACTACATTAGATACAGCGCTCAAAAAAAGCAAGGATGCAAACACCTCCATCAAGGAGTACAAATAACTTTTCAAGATGGAAGCAAAGAGAAAAAACACTTTCTTTTCCTTGACCATGCACAAGAAATTAGAATGATTAGTACCTTATAGAAATGGAGCTTCAACTTGGACACCTGCTTTGTTTATGTCTGTAAATGCTTCCTGTTGAGTTTTAATGTCTTTGAACATTTTACTGCAAGTATTACATTGATATTATCAATGAAGTTAGCAAATATGTAATGAGTGCCGTAATTTGCGGGGTAACTAGCAATGCATGACAAAGGCGCAAGTTATAGTTACCATTGGGCACGAGTTATAGTTACTTGAGATAACTCTAGCTAGAACAGGTCAATTTTATGGTTTTGTATGTTTAAAATGTGAGCCTAACTGTAACATCACAGTAACCTTTGGTTTTTTAATTTTTGATGTCTGTGAGCTGTCCTGCATATTGATCCAAGAAGAGGCCACCATTTTGTGCTGAATGTCTACCCAACTGGAATACTTTCAACAGGCTAATTGGTAAGTGCTACCTCATTGGGTATATGTATAGTGCATCTTGTACACTATAGCTGCATAAAGGACTCTGAAGTAATGTCTCCAGTGATCTTGTGTTTCTGTATCTTTGCCAATGTGATTGTTCCTCAAACGTCTTCATCAGATATCTTTTCAAGGTTGAACTGCAGAGAAAACACACTTGGATGATATGTACTTTACAGAAGTAAGTGCTTCTTTGGTGGAGATATATTCATATTCCTCTGAATCAACAATGCGTCTCCAAAATCGATGGGAAACGCACTTGGGGTCCTTTTGGGAAGCTGTCCACAATCCTCAGAAAAGGGCAGGAAGACGTTGCAAACAACTAATGTATAGGGGACTGGACAAATTGGATGGGGCTTCTAGTCCATTTTACATAGTTGTATTTTTTAAAAGGGAGAACATGAAATCTGGCAGCCAATCAGATCTCTGTATGAGATCGGGAGGATTCACAAAAATGTTGCGATCTTAGATGTACAAACTTGGATTTCCTTTAATTTCTTGAAAACTACTGAACAGACTTACACCAAATAACAAAAAGGGTGTGTTCTGGACCAAGAGCTACCTTTCTGCTAAATTTAGTTTAATTCCGTCCAGTGACTCGGGCTGTAGTTGTGTCTAAAATCTCTATGGGAAATAACGTAGAAAACACACTTTTGTTAACCCTACCTTTCTCTCTGCTGCCGCTTGGCGGATCACCCTGAAACTTTCCATGCACAACAAGCCCCTAGAGGACACTTCTTTTGAAAAAATTTATGAAGGTTCGTCAATGGTGCCAAAGAAATAGCCAAGCGCTTTTCCTATGGGAACTAGTTCCTAACTGTAACTACTTACTGGCGACCACCAGTAGGTAATAAATATATTTATATATATATATATTTTTTTTTTTCATAAAAACATACAACATGAAGGAGTTATCCAAGAACAAAACCATTAAACTTCATGAGAACAAACCTCAGATGCTTATTCAGGCTAAAGTTAGGAAGCATCAAGTCCAACAAAACTCCTCACCACGTTCCCTTGAACACCATACAGTAGCACTTCCAAGATCATCTTCTGCTAGGTCTATGAAAATGATATAGTGACCATCATGATTTTTCCCCCACAACTTCACTCTCCTTATATACTGAGACTGAGTTCCATCTCTTTCCTTGTTCAACTCTTGCAGACTCAACAAAAGCTTTCACCATGTTAATGTTTTTAAAGCACACTACTATTTAAGGGAGCCGGACAACTATTTCAGTAAGAGCAGAGTCTTCGGCTTCATCCTGAAGTAGAAGAAGGAATGCAAGGTGATGTTCGAGGGTAGAGAGTTTCAGAGGTTTAGAGCCAATATTGAAAAGGCTTTACCACCAAAGGGTGTTTTATAGAAGTTGTGGACCTTTAGAATTTGAGAAGCAGATCACAGTCGTTGAGGAGGTATCTGTTAATTTTTGATGAAAGAAAGCTGGGTGCTTCCAAACAGGCATCTGGGACCGAGAAGAGGAGTTTAAAATGAACTTACACCCTGCTTAGAAGCCAGTGCAACTGGGTTAGAATGGATGTTGCATATGAAAAGTGAGAGGATGAAGTGATAATTGTAGCTTCTTGATTTTGGATTGATTGGAGGCACTTTAATGGTTGCATTTAGCACTAATAAAGATACGCTTGTAATTTGGCAGCCCATATTTCCAATGGCACAGCTAATGTCCTTCTCACACTTGGTGGTAGTATGTTTACTAGAAGCTTGTAGTTAGTTCTTAAACACATTTGTTACTGTGAACATCCTTTAATGGTCCAAATCTAATTTCTTCCTTATCACAGAACAGTTTTGTTCTGCCTATCTCAGTGTCCTGGAAACATAAGACCAAATCTACTCACGTCCTTTGTCTTACTGAATTGCTGAATCACCAATACACTAATCCCTCATTTGCTGGCATTCACAACTATTCGATTCTCTTCTATTCTATTCTAGTGTCATTTATAGAGTGCATCAATTGTTCTGAATGGTACCTGTGTGATGTGGGGATGCTGAGGAATACAGATTGATAAGTTCACATGTCCAATGAAAAGAGTCAGGTCTTCAAGACTTTCTAGAAGGCAAGATGGCCAGAAATCAAACACAGAAGGAGAGGTAGAACTGTCCAGTTTTTAGGAGTCAAGGAGATGAAGGATAATCTATCTTCCTTCTCTTAAGTGATACATCCTGCTTACCTGAAGTAAAGGAAGTGAGAAACATATGAGAGTGCTCAGGCTGAATGGGAACAACTTTTTATGAAACTAAACGTTTCCAGAACAATAAATCATACAATGGGTCAGACAAATGGTCTTGAATTTAAATTGTTTTGAAATGGGTAGAAGGTAGCAGAGGCTCTGAAAGAAGAGATATGGTAGTCCTCTGGGACATTAAAAATAAAATGGACTGACATATTTTGAATTGATTGTAATTGTGCAAGACATCTACTGGGGAGTCCCAAGCACAGTGAGTTGCAGTAAAGAAGCTCGGATAAAATTAGGGCTTGAATTACAAGGCGTCTGGTGAATTCAGGTAAGAAAGTGGAAACTTTGCACAGAGTCCCTAGTGATAAAGGCAAATTGCCGAAACCTTGCTGATTTGCTAGGAAAATGAGTGGTCCTGATCACACCAGAAGGCCAAATTCCTGATTGGAGTGAGTCAGGTGCCACAAGTCTTAGGCCACCAGTGAATCTCCGGTAGTCTCTGTTGCCCACCAGAAGAATCTCACTCTTGTCTGCATTGATTTTAAGCATCTTGTTCATCCAATTTGCTACTGCTAGAAGACATTGTTGAAAATCCAAAGGAGCGTTCTGTCTGGACAGGTTGAGAAATAAATGGCAAAAGAGCAAATTAGCCTGGCTAATGGATTGACATATGCATTACAAACTATGGGATGAGCCCTGCTACACTCCTTTCACTAATTTCTGAAACATTTCCTTCCTTTCCTAGTACCCTATTGGGGATTGATAGCTGGGTTATAGGCTTTTAGTTGCTGAGGATGGAATCAGTGGCTGAGGCTTTTGTTTTTTCAAGAGGTAAAGCCCATTTGCAGGAGTCTGGAACCATGCCTTTGGCATGTACATGATTGCAGAGATTGTTTAAAGAAGGGGAAATAGCGTCAATTATCTGGTGAAAGATATGTTTTGGGTATTGGTCCTGCGGTGACCTAGATTTAGCAGTGAGTGAAGATTGAACATGAAAGAGGGTAACATGCTGGTTTCAGTTGTCTCCGAAATACCCCTAATTTAATTATGGTGAAAAAGAGATAGGTTGTCACATAGTGTTCGAGAATGAAGGATAGAATTGCAATACAATTCTGGATTAAGAAGAATGGAAACTATTTATATAAAGATGGAGTTATTTGCTTGATCTACTTGAAGGGCAAAGTAGTTTACTTTAGCAGTTCTAACTTGTCTTTTCTAGTTCCTCAACGTTTTTTTGATAAATCCAGTCTTTTTCTGCCTTCTTGCATGTTTTGTAGCCTCTCTGAGTGCTTTTGTGAACCAAGGGGCTGGTGGCCTAGCTCAATGACAATGGCTAGGGTTGGTGGAAGCAATTTGGTCAATAGCAGATACTAACTCTGTGTTATAATTTTCTGTCACACTGTTCAAGAAAGAGCCAGATGGGACATTAATGGCAAGTGCCACATTCAGGTTGCTGTTGAAAACATTATGCCAGGGTCATTTGATGGTGGTGAAAGAGGTATTTTAAAACTTCCAGGGAAGTTGGCAAATTCCATGCTTGGCCATGAGGAAACATATTATATGAGATGGTCAGGTCAGACTGAGCAAAGACAAAATCCAAAGTATGGACTACTCTGTGTGAAGGTGTAACAATTAGTTGAGTCATATCAGCAAATTCAAAAGTTTCTAATAGAGATTTGTAGTTGGGTAACAAAGGCTGATTTGCCCAAATGTTAAAATTTCTAGACAGATACAAGCAGAGAACTATAGTTGTTAGGAAGTCTGAAAGTTATTCATTATATTCTGAGGTTTTCCCAGTGGTACAATAAATCATATGCAATGTAGTAGTGCTCCTAGTAGATAAGGCTGCTTTGAGGTTAAAACTGAGTAAAAAGGGGCATAGTTAAAACAGTTTAGAGGCAATCCCTCCCAGTTTCTTGCCCAAGTATGGCAAGTGGAAAGCTTTAAACTCAAAAGAAGAGGAAAATCCTAAATCGGAGCAGAGGCCTAATGAGTCCACCTTTCAGTAATGAATAAAGTGTCCAAGTTAAAAGTTTGTAATACAATCAAACATTTTAAATTTAGACTTATTGATTGATCTAGCATTAATATCACAACACTTAAGTTTAGATGGAGATTTGCGAGTCAGTGTTATGGAGGGTTGAGAAACTTTTGATACAGCTGGGGTCTGTGTATGCAGCGTATTAATAGTAACAGATGTAATTAAGTGTACAGTATAGTACATTTGGGCATGCTATTGGGATGAAGTTATATCAGTTGTTTGGATGGGTCTGAATCATCCCTGCCTCACACCACTCTATCCCTATTAAAAATAATTTTAAATCCTTGTACAGTCTCTCATTTCACAATCTTAAACACAATCGCTTGCTCAGAACCCCACTCAAACTTTTACTATTCTTAAATGATCAACTTTACTGGATCAGCTGTTTATAAACTTCGAGAAGAACTTTGTCAGTCACAAAAAAAAATTCTTCTTAGTTTTTGTGATGGGTGCCTCAAGGATTGATTCAACATGGATTTGGTCTTGTCACGGCTCCATCTCGTGCCCTTCGTGGCGTCTCCCTGCCCCGAGCATTTCAAGTCGTTTCTGCTCGGGTGCCTTCTAGTCACAAGCCTTCTATTACTTCCCTCCCAGGAAACTTCAATCACTGACACTCCTGTTCTGTTGCTATGCAAGTTTGGTCTATTGTGCACCTGAAGATATCACGTCTATTTGGAGTAGTTACATTTTCATTGTGAACCATTGAGTTGTACCATCATGCACTTGGGGTTCCGTTGTACTTGTTTATTGTTGCCAATTACAATTGCTACTTGCAATGTCCCATATCAGTTGTATGTGACACGTGATTTTCCCCAGGTTGACTGAAACATTCAATGCTTCCATGTGGAACATGTGGCTTTCTAGAACACTCTTTTCTTCCGGTATAAATACCCCCTCTGAACCTGCATCGGCGCTTGGCCTCATACCCATCCCTGCGCTCAGTTCCTGAGTCACCTGGATCTTCTGTTTTCTCATGGAACAGAGATTTAATTCTGTGTTACTCCATTGAACAGAAGGGTCATGACGAATGTTCTTTTTGAAATGATTGATGTTTGTGTGAACCATGTAACCTCCACTCTGTGTTTCTAGCATAACTTGGGAGTGTCAATAACTCCAACCTTGTTCTGAGTATAACCTTGTTTCGCGTAGAACATTGTTTTGAGTGTAACCATGTTTCAAGTACACCCTATTGAGTATCAGTAACTCCAACTTTGTACCAAGTGTAACCTTGTTTCTAGTATGCCTTGGGAGTGTCACTAATGCCAATCCATGTATCAAGTGTAACCTTGGGATATAAATAACTCCAATCCATGTTTTCGAGTAAAACCTCAGGAGTGTCAGTAACTCCAACCTTGTACCAAGTGTAACCTTGTTTCTAATATATCTGTGGAGGTTTCCTAGATCCAATCCATGTATTAAGTGTAACCTTGGGAGTGTCCTATCTATGTTTCGAGAGTATACCTTGGGAGTGTCCCTAACTTCAATAAATTTATCAAGTGAAACCTTGGAGTGTAAGTAACTCCAATCTCTGTTCTGAGTTTACCCCAGTAGTGTCAGAGGCTCCAATCTGTATTTCAAGATCTTCCTTGAAAGTATCAGGAGCTCCTTATCCAGGACCTTGGTTATTCTGCTCTTATGAGTTATTTTGCAGGAACCTGTAAGTGTTGGTAATCAAAGCAGTGCATTATAAATTGTGTAAAAGTGTGCTAGTGTATTGATGATTATAGTCTCTGTTTGTTGTTCCCAATGAATTGTGTCTTCACGAAACCAGAGGTACAGGTCCCGTAAATATCTACCTTTACATAACCAGAAAGTCCCAGGAGTGATGCATCCTAATAAGCAGAGTAGTTCCATAGTTTCTCTTTTCTTATTTTGTCTGGCCCTTCCTTCCCCCTCTGGAAGCCGCAGAGTATAGGAGCACCATCCCTGGATCCTGTGGCATCCAGAGAGGGAGTGGAGGCCCAGCATTGGCTCCAGTGTTGTCTCCGCGGTTGAAACCAGGTGAGTGCGTTACAGGTCTAATCTCATCCTTTGCAATTCTGTGTCTTAAGTATTTCACTTCTGCACAACTAAATTTACACTCTTTTAACATTTTTGTTCCAAAAATATAACTCAAAATAATATTAGGTTTTTTTATAATTTTTTCCAAATACCAAGATTACATCCTGAAACGTGCTTAAAAGTTCGAACAGTAGTCAGGGGCATTGAAAAATAGTCTCTAATATCACAAAGACTCTTAAATGTTTAGATCCTTCCTCTTGTTCAATCTAATGATACACATGTCTACGTCTAGTGTTGAGAAGACAGCTCCAAAAGCCAGAGTCTAAATCTTTTATGGAGATTCAGATGCATGCCAATCCGAAACTTATTACTCAAACTGCACAGATCAATACATAATCTTAGTTCAACTGGTGAAACCCACGGAGGATCTTTAATTAGGTTAACTCTGCCCTTGGTAAACATCATCTAACATCTCCTTAAGTTTCATTCTGTAGCTAAGCAGACTTCATACACAATGATTAATTGGAACAATATTATCTTTTAAAATGTTTTGTTGTTTGATGCTTACAAATGTTTCCAAATTATCCTTAAATACTGTCTCAAATTTCCTTTATCAATTGATATTCCTCTCTTTCTCCGTGTACCCCATGCACTCAGGTAAGGGAGAGGATCTTGAGTCCAGTCTTATCCCCATTTCCTCCTGATTAGGCTAGTGAAGAATGAGATTCCCTTTGCCCCTGTTTGTTCTCTGTACTTCATTTCTTCCCTTAAATACCCAACCAAACATATTTGGAGAACTCTTTGGTCATCAGGATTGACATTTGTGCACAACAATTTCCTATCAACCCATAATTTATTAGCCAGTGGTTTTCCCAATAAGGTGAACCATAAGCATGAGTCTAACACAACTAGAATTTTTTTACGCCCACTCAAATGGCTTTTGCATTTTCTGTTGGTCTCGTATAAAACTCCATTTGAATGTAGACTTAAGTCATCTTCCTCAGTACTGTGTGCCACCAGATGAACTCCTTTCTTGCAATAGTACCATGCAAAGAAGATTCCTAATGAAGAAGATAACTATGCTTCAGCTTGTGAGGGCGGGTGTGTGCTCAATAAAGAAACAATTGTTCCATGAACTTTAAAGAATTATAAAGCTAAAAGTGAAGGGAAAGACTTGTGAGCATGTAGACTTAGGAACTACTTGTGTAGCAGTACAGAAAGCCCAGTTAGAGACGAGGACGTTTCTCATTGTGGCACATCTTCTTGTAATATTAGGCAACTCAAGCCAAGGGTCACTGGTTGCTGTGGGGCTCCTGGCTCCATGCAGGACTTGAGTGAATGTTCATTAAAGTTTGTTTTTTCTTCCTTATATCAGTGGAATGTGAGTGACACCAACCTCCCAGAAGCAACTCACTTACCCATCTTTCCTGAGATGGCCAATTCTACACACTTGGTTTGGTTGCCACGACACATCAGGTTGTCCATGGCGGTGGAGCTGGCACAATGCTGACCTTGGCAGAGGGCCCCATAGCAGTGCAGGTTGTTGGGTTCTGCCGGTGCAAGCTCTGAAAGAAAGAGGAAAGATACAGAACCTGTAACATCTCTTGCTTACTCATGATGGTCATATATTTCCATTTTATGTTATATTATCAGGAGGCTCAAGAAAGTGCGACGATAATTTCACTATAACTTTTATTTTGATCCAATGACCTTCTCTTCACTCATCACTTTTTACCCTTTCCCAGTTCCATGTTTCGTTTCTATAGTGCATACACCCATGTCTTACCCAGCTCCATCTTTCCATAATGCCTTGATGTGTTCTGGTCTCCTGAGCTCTACTGCACAATTTTGCCTCCTAGACTCTGTATCTACTTTTTCTGTCTCCCTGTTTGGTGCTTCTTCTGTATGAGCCAATACCTTCATTCTGTTCCTCCTTCAGTGGAATAATGTTTGATCAGAGGGTACACAAAACCAACATATGCATTTTGGTAAATTAAGTGGCTGAGAACACATATGTGGGTGGTGATATCTGCTGTTACTCAAAGGTGGGATCCAGAAATCATAGTCAATATGTCCATGATCACTTTTAAATGTATGGCCTTAACCTCTCAATTTGTTAGTGCAGTCACTGGGGAGAATGGAGCTTTGTTAAACCCTCAAGAGAATTAGAGCTGTAAGAACGGTCTGAGTGCAGCTGTGAAAGATCAACAGTATGCAAAGTCATCAAAAAACAAAATAATAGAAACCATTATCTGAGACCTAAAATGATAGAAAACAGATTGAGTGAAAAACAATGTGATATAAATGTAATTTACTCAAGAAACTTTAAAAAAAAGCAAAAAAATATTATTTGGTAAAAAACAGACAAAGTTTTAAAAGAAAAGAAAATGCGGGCAAATAGTAAATCTTGGTAAGGGAATTGCATTGTAAAAGGGATGAGTGACAATTGTGTGTGAATTTTGTGAAAGTGAAACTTGCTGATTTTGCCACCCTCAGAGCTGAACAGAGGCTCATTCACTGCTCCATGAGTGGAAAGGAAAGCTTAATTATGAAAAATAGAATTTGTCTGAATTAGATAGTATTAAATAATGAATGCCATTCATCCTCTAAAAATTTAGATTCAACAGTGTAGGTAAAACGGTTTCTAATAACTGAAATTCTATGAATTGTTTTTTCTGTATAATAATATACAGCCAGGACACAGGGCTTGACCTGACCATTCTTTGTAGCATTAAGTAGCCCCCCTGACCATATGGAACATCTGCAGTAGGACTAAGTGACAACATAGAGCACTGGAACTGTAGATGTGGAAGTACAACCTTTCCTTGGTGTAACAGCCAAGTTCCTCTTCCTTGAAAGTGATCTCAGTTGGAAGTTGTGTTGAAAAGTGGAAGTTGCTTACCAAAGTTTGTCTCGTTATTGCAGAAGTTGGTGTTGCAGTACTTCTCCTGGAGCGACAATCTGACCTTCTGCTTTGCATTGAGCTGTGTCACCTTATCTGGCCTTTCCCCATAGGCACATGTCTTCTTTATGTTCAGGGCATTGAGGAAAACTGCAGAAGGACAGAGGAACAAGAGCAATGTTATCAAATGTTTGATGCCCCATCAGGGTAGTGGTGAGTGCTCCCAGAAGCCTGTTTAGTGGTAATAACTTCCAGATGACAGGTTAGTGATAGTAGCTCCCAGAAGCCTGATATTGGAACGAAGGCTGTTACAGGCTACAGACTTTGAAAGGCGAGTACTGTCTGGGCAGAGCCAGTCACACGTTAGGAACACCTGGCATGTGACTGGTTGTACCCTAGTGATACTGGCCTTCAGGTGTTTCCATAGCTCTGTAGATCAGTCCACCAGGGCCTGCTTTTCTAACACATCCTCTCTTTCCATCACAAGTATCTAGATGCCAGAAGATGTAGGTGCTGTTTACACCATGTGCTTATGAGTAGTGGTACATACAGTATACATATGTTTGTGAATAGTGGTACATTCGGTATCCATATGCTTACACGTGCTGCTACATAATCAGGCTTATCTTTTGAAACTTTTTAGGTCATCATAATAGTTACAAGAACATATTGTACATAGTGGGGAACAGAAAATGTATCCTGATTAGTTCTAGCCATTCCCAGTTCAGTACAGAAGGGCATCCTATTGTTAGTAGAGATTATTTCCCTCTTCCTAATAGGATGGGCTTATCCATGGAGCAAATAGTGAATCGAGTTGAATTTTTTTGATGACCAACAAGTATGGAAAAAGTTTAACTGAAAGTCAATGCAGTGAATTGATCAAAAGTAATTATTTGATTTCTGTGGCTTATTTTCTGGGACAATTTCATGAATTGCCAAAGAGCCATACCCACACTCACAGGCACACCTGAATTTGAAACTTTGTTAAATACCAAGAGCCTAACATCATTAAATGACAATACATTGCTGTAGAACAACAAGTGAAATAGTGTCACTTACAGACAGAGGCTGTCAGGACAGATGTCTGGCAGTAGGCGTCAGGTCCATGGCAGCTTATCGGCGACTGACTGCACTCCCCATCTCCCTCACAACCATAGCACTCCAGGCTGTTTACTGGAAGAGAGAACAGATGCATAATCAGAACGGTTGCACTCTACCATGTCATTGAAACCATTCTAGGCAGCATCTAATGGCACACATGCTCTATCATGTCAAACAATGTCCGTGTGTGCTTTTGGAACGCAGGCTCCAAAAACATGGATGATAAGTCACAACAAAGAGCCTGGTTGAGAGTTGGGTATTAGTGCAAAGTTGTCCGACTTCTGAGAGAAATGATAAAGCTAAAAAATAATCCACCTCAGGCTCAACCCCTAACTCCAGATCATTCCAGATACTGCCTCCAGTCCTGAACTTTTCACCTACAAATCATTGTTTTCAGGTGTATTAGTCAAATTAGTTCAGTGGAAGCAACTACAACATCCAGAATGCAATAAGTGAACAAAAGTTCAAGATTGGGAATAGTGTTAGTAATTACTTGAAAGGAGATGGTCACCTTAATCCATCCGTGGAATTTTCTCCACCATTAGCACAATATGGTGGTTGAGAGCCACTGGGTGGACTTCCATTCCCTTTTAGCATTCCTCACAGACATTGAAGCATTTTCTGTTACCATTCAAATCATTCATCTTGGTGAATAGGCACAATTCTTCCCCTGTTCCAGGTGTATTCTGTTTTCTAGAAATCACACAGGGTTTCAGTCACAGGCCTCTACCCTCCTTACCTAACTAACAAGTTTAGGTAATGATTCAATCATGCATTTTGTTTTTAAAAATATTTTCCCTCTAGCGCAAACTCTACTCAGTCGCTGCCTTACCTTGCTCATCTCAGAAGCACACCTGGTGCCTTATTTACAGGTGGCTGGTAAAGGTGGCAGGTAATGTGCAATGCGAGCATTCTGGCATTCTGGGTGATGCCACCTGATAAGACTATGACTGTGGTGCTGCAACAAATGGCCCAAGTCCCCCCATGCTGTTTAAGCAAGTCAGTCCACCACTCTTTTCAGCCCTGGCATGTTTGTGTAACACAATGGAACTCCGGCATGGAAGGTGGTACAGATTGTTGGGACACACTCGTCGCACATCTGTAATGTGGGCAATTGTAAATGCGCCTCTCCTTTTGTGGTCAATTTCCAGTTGCTAAATGTTTAGACTGCAAATACACAAGGTGCAATTGTTGTCACAGACGTCTGGCTCCTGGAACCATTCCCACCGTGCAGGCATGAGCCGCCTTGGGGGGGGGAGTCCACACCAAGGTGGCAGCAGTGCTTAAATGGGGAGGACCTTCTTCTGCCAACATGTGGCTAAATAGCCCCGCTCCCGGGCACTTAACCAGACTTGGGCGGGACGCAGCAAAAGCCTGCAGTTTCCAGGGAACTGTGAAAACTACTTCACCACCATGTTGCTGCAATTTTTCTGAATGGTTGTATTGTAGCTTTGACTCTGTGCACTATTAAGCTTCTACCTGTGCCCACTGCACGTGCCTCGACACCTAACAAGCAGACCTGCTAACTTGCAAATACAATTTGCCACGCGAGAAGGGGGCGTGGTCTTGGAGGGGTGGGGTTTATGCCGAGAACTGCCTGAGAGGCTTATCTGCCTCCATGCCCTGGCCTCATCGACCTCCTTCCCCTCCACAAAAATAAATACATAAATAATACAACATGTTGCTGCGGCTGCTGCAGATGTCCTGGTGTATAATGCACATCTGCTACTTGCAGCCTCAAAAGATGAGCTGAAAATCCACTTTTTGCAGAGGTTTGTGGCTTTTTTCTCTGCCACTGTAGCTCCCTGCCACCGTGTGATATCGCTCGTCGCCGTGTGATTGTGCGAAGGGAGCCGATATCGTTTGACACACGTTGGTACCATGTGAGTTGGTAAGTCCGCATTGTGGTAACGGTCTAACGTTCTTTTAAGACCCCAGTAGAAGGACATGGAAATAGGGCAGCATCAGTGGCATTAAAGTTATATGTTACGTGTGAGCATCTCTGTACACCATCCACATCAGTGACTTTGCGAGCATGGCTTCAGGCCTTCCACTGTAGCTGGGAACTGCTGTGAGCAAAGCTACTGCAGCAGGGCCGGCTTTAGGGCGGTGCGACTGGTGTGGCCGCACCGGATGCTGCTCTGGATTCGGGGAGAGGGGGGCGCTGACCTCAGGGGGCGCTATGTTTAGTAATAATTCGCGAAAGGTGCGATTTAAAAGCACCTGCTGCAGAATTCCTTGTGCTTCCAGCCTTCAGGAAGCAATAGAAATGTCAAGGTGCGTCTTGTGATGAAAGTTCCTGCTACAGAGATCAGAGTTTAGTCTAGCAGCAGCTTTGACTCGCCATAAAGTCGCACAGAGGGTTAATGTGCCTGCTGCAGAGAACAGATCTGTACTTAATGTGGAAAGCTCAGTGGATTCGTAGAACCAGCCTTCACCAGCGCTTTAAAACAAATTAAATGTACGAGGGAGGGGGGCTACGGAGAGATGAAGGGCAATTTTGCCGGGTGGTACTGAGGGAATCTGAGGAGGTGGTCATGGGGTGAGGAGCTGCCAAAAATATTGTCACACAGGGCGCCATCAGCGCTAAAGCCGGACCTGTACAGCAGATACTTGTCAATGGAAGGCATCAGCTAAGTTAGCCAGGGGCGTAGGAGACCATAAATATCTGGGGGGGACAGGGACAGCCTTGGGGCCTTTCAATCAACCCTACACAAATCGCTTGTTGTTTACGAACTGCAAGCTCCGATAAATATACACAACCATAGTTCTAATAACACTTCTACTCCTGTGTGTGATCTTTGGAAGCTCAGCTCCAAATCAGTCATAACTAGGAGCATTTCAACTGAAGAAGCTCTTGGAGCTACAGGCTATAAACATGGATTCTCTCATCTCTGTATAAACTGCAGTCACTAATTTCTTTAGAAACGGCTGTTTGTGATGCATCAAGTCACAGCAAGTCACAGCGTGTAAAGAAAAGACATTCACTGATTATAAAGAAAAGACATCAGAAAAAGACTATGATAGGGTTATTACAGTAGAGTTTTGACATTACAATGCCTTCTGCCAGAGCTCGCAGCCAAGGTAAAAGGCAGATCAGGTCACAGAGCATAATTAATACAGCAGTTTAAAGCAAAAAATGGAATGTTGCTTTTCTTTCTTCTGCTCTACTTTAATAGCTTGGAATGACAGAAGCTATGCACTAAGGTTTTAAGTGGTTTGTGGGAAAGTTGGTGGTGTGACCATGTATTATATGGGGTAAAATACCCACTGTGTACATAAGGATATTGCAAGTCACCTTAAAGTTCATACCTTATAAACAAGCATTGGCAAAGCCAATAGGTCTCACCTATGCAAGTTCTATTGCCTTTGCCAATGTGTTTTAGCCATGCTGTACACTAGTGAGACTACTATTCAGCATGGCTCAAAGTTAATGGCATAAAGGAGAATGATGTGTCATCGGATGTGGCGTAGTATCATGGAGTAAGTAGAGTATCCTAGAATGGAGCAATGTTAACTTTAAAGGAACAGGGGTCCGTTGAAAAAAATGCAACACCACTCCCATAAACAATGATATTAAAGTAGTATGCAAATGGAATGTTTTATGCATTTATTAAATCAAAATATAAAAGATCAAATGTAGTGGGAAAACATCAACAGGGGAAATAGAGAAAGACTGGTATTCAAGCATTACACAAGTTATCTGGATGACCCAATGTCGCCAATTACAAGAAAAATGTAAAAAGTAACCTATATAGTACAGTGGTTTGGAGAAGGCTGGCCTGGTTTGTAGTGGGTACCTATGGTACTTACACCTTATACCACGTCCAGTTATCCCTTATTAGTGAAATGTAGGCAGTGTCTAGACGCCAGGCTCTCTAGGGGTGGCTGTAGCCAAGGCTTATCTAGGAGACATGCAAAGCTCATGCAATACCATTGTAGTCACACAGTACTCACACACATGAAAGAAAATACTCAGTGTTACAAAAATAAAGGTACTTTATTTTAGTGACACATATGCCAAAAATACCATAGAGACTATACTCCCTTAGGAGGTAAGTAATACACCAATTATATACACTAGTATGCAGCAATAGCAATAAAAACAGTTAGAAAACAGTGCAATTAGTGAAAATCACAATGGTTAGAAATGGGCCTAGGGGAAACACAAACTATGTACTAAGAAAGTGGAATGCGAATGTCAGTTTCCCACCTAGGCAAGTGTGGTGTGTAGAGGGGCGCTGGGAGTATTAGAAAACACCGAAGGTAAGTAACAAAAACCCACCTCAGAGCCCAGGAAAGCAGGAGTAAATCACAGTAACTTTCCTAGAACACACAAGAACACGAGAAAGAAGAAAATGCAAGAACCAGATGATACTTCAAGACACAAAGGGTGGATTCCTGGAACTAAAGACCTGTGGAAGAATGGGACTAAGTCCAAGAAGCACAGAAGAGTCCAGGGAGGACAGGAGCCCCTGCTAACCCGAATCAAGGTGCAAAAGAAGAACCACTGGTGAAGAACAACAGTCAGTACTGCACCCAAGAAGATGGATGCGGGTTCGTGGTTGGTGCAGATTATATCCCACACCGGATGGATGATTGCAGTCTGGTTTGCATCGCTGGATTCCACCAACAAGCCTTGGCACAGGCAAAGCTCATGGTTAGCGGAAAATGGCACTGCCCGGGACCAGGAGGGACCTGGTGGACTCTACCCAGGAGGAGGAGTCAGAAGGGGCTCTCAGCAATTCAGAGAGCCCACAGAATACCAGCCAGCGCACACAGGAGTCCCCCAGCACGGGGACAAAGGATTTGCAAAAGGAGGCCCACAGAGCACAAAAACAAAGGATTCCACGCCGCCAGAGAACCACTCAGGAAGCTGTGCATCTCAGGAAGGAGTGCTGGGGGCCGGAGCTACATTGTGCACAAAGAATTTCATAGAAGGATGCCACACGCCTTGGCAACTGAAAAACACGTGGTGCACGGGGTACTGTCTTGCGTGAGAAGGCAAGCTCTTACCTCCACCAAAGTTGGACAGTAGGACGTCAGGACCATCGGGACCACTGCAGTCTACCACCCGTGATGCAGGATCCATGCAACTCGTCAGGAGAGGGGACCCATGCAGATGGTCATCGTTGCAGAGAGGTGCCTGCTGCAGCAGGAGAGTGACTCCTTCACTCCAAGGGAGATTCGTTCAGTCTTCTGGTGCAGACTGAAGACAGGCTGTCCTCTGAGGATGCACAACCGGGAAACAGCTGCAGTTGCTGGCAGGAGCTGAAGTTACAATATTGCAGAAGTCGTCTTTGCTTCGTTGTTGCAGTTTGTGGAGTTCCTGGAGGGTCCAGATGCAGTTTCTTCAGTGAGAAGGTGAAGTAAAGGATGCAGAGGATTCCTGCTGGAGTCTTGCAATCTGAATCTGAAGAACCTCCCAAAGGAGAGACCCTAAATAGCCCTGAAAGGGGGATTGGTCAGCTAAACAGGTAAGCACCTATCAGGGGACGGCTCTGACACCACCTGCTGGTACTGGTCACTCAGATGCTCCCAGAGTTTGTTGCCAACTTGGAATCCAAGATGGCAAAACCCAGGGACCCTCTGGAGGGGCTCTGAGCACCACACCTGGGGTGGTGATGGACAGGGGAGTGGTCACTCCCCTTTCCTTTGTCCAGTTTCTTGCTAGAGCAGGGACTGGGGGTATCTGAACCGGTGGAGACTGGATTATGTAAGGAGGGCACCCAATGTGCCCTTCAAAGCATTTCCAGTGGCCTGGGGAAGGAAGCTACCCTTCCAAACCTATTTCCAAAGGGAGAGGGTGTAACACCCCTCCCACAAAGGAAATCCTTTTTTCTGCCTTCCTGGGCTTGAGCTTCTCAAGCAACAGGAGGGCAGAAACCTGTCTGAGAGGTGGCAGCAGCTGGGGCTGCCTGGAAAACCTCAGAAGGCTGGAACGGCAATACTGGGGGTCCTCTAAGGAGCCCCCAGAGTGCATGAAATCATACAACCAATGCTTGCAAAAGCCTTGGGGTATGATTCCAACATGTTTGATACCAAACATACCTATGTTCGGAGTTACCATTATGTAGCTGGAAATAGGGAGTGACCTATTTCCAGTACACGTGTAAAATGGCATCCCGCACTCCTGAAGTCTGGGAAAATGGTCCTGAAGGTTGTGGGGGCACCTCTGCTAGTGAAGGGGTGCCCTCACACACAGGTACTCTGCACCCTGCCCTCAGGGCTGGAGGGCCTGCTATAGGGGTGACTTATAAGTGACCTGGTGCAGTTTAACTGGCAGTGAAAGGGTGCATGCACCTTTTCACGCAGGCTGCAATGGCAGTCCTGCAGAAGCCTTTGCATTGGCTCCCTATGGGTGGCAAAAGAAATGCTGCAGCCTATAGGGATCTCCTGGAACCCCAATGCTCTGGATACCCAAGTACCATAAAATTGGGACTTATAAGGGGGCAACAGTATGCCAATCTTGGGTGAAATACGGGGTTACCAGTATGCAACAACCATAATTTAAGGGAGAGAGCATAACTACTGGGGTCTTGATTAGCAGGATCCCAGTAGACCCACTCAAACACACTGGAAAACAGACCAAATGTGGGGGGTAACCAAGCTAGAAAGAGGCTACTTTCCTACAAGGTTAGCATCCACAGTAATGATTTACAAGCTTTTATACACCCACTTTTACATGAATGACTCAAATAGTGAATCAAAAAGTCATTAGCTCATAGTACCTATGCTTATGCCAACTTATGTACAATATCACAAATTCAAGTCAAGGTACTTTGGCCGACGATATTTCAATCCCCTAGACAAATATCAGGATCATCCTAAGCCTTCGCTAAGCTTGAGTTAAAGGGGGTTACAGAGTGCTTGTAACCAAAACGGCAAAGATAAATCTGACTCACGTCTCATATGAGTGAGAAGGCAATCAATGGAGATCTGAATCTCTAATCAAGCGCCAATGCCATAAAGTAGTAGTAGAGTGGAGTAGTGTCACAGTGTAATAGAGTGTCAGAGAGTGGAGTGGCAGAGTGTCGTAGAGTGCAAAGGCATAAATAAGAGTGAACTGGAGTAGAGTGAAGTAAAGTAATGTGAACTAGCATAGAGAAAGTTGGGTAGATTGTTGTTGAGCATAGTACATTGCTGTATAGTGGAGTGGCATAGAGGGTTGTGCAGTGGTGTTGAGTAGAGTATCATAGATTGAAGTGGCATAGAGTGGTGTGGAGTGGCATAGAGTGGAGTAAAGTGGAATGGAGTGGCGTATAGGGAGTTGTGTAGGGAGTTACAGAGTGGAGACAGTGTTAGAGTTTAATGGAATAGAGTGTCAGAGTCTAGTATCGTGGAGTATAATGGCAGAGTGAAGTGTCATAGAGTGGCGTTGGGTGGTCTAGAGTGAAGTGGCATAGAGTACAGTGGTGCAAAGTAGAATGGTGTAGAGTGTGGTGGTATAGACTGCGTTGGTTTTGAGTAAAGTGGTGTAGAGTGCATTGACAAAGACTGCACTGGTTTAGCGTACAGTGCAGTAGCGTAGAGTGGTGAAGAGTAGATGGGAGCAGAGTGGAGTGGCACAGCATAGATTGCAGTGGTTCAGAGTGATGTGTCATAGAGTGATGCGGTGCATGGTAGAGTGGAGTGGTGCAAGGTAGAGTAGACTGGTGTAGAGCGCAGTGGTAGAGTGCAGTGATGCAGAGTAGAGTGGCATAGAGTGTAGTGGCATATAGTACATTGGTGTAGAGTGCAGTAGAGTGGCATATAGTTGAGCGGTGCAGAGTAGAGTGCCGTGGTGCAGAGTAGAGAGGAGTATAGTTCAGTGGCAGAGTGCAGTGTTGCAGAGTAGAGTGTCATAAAGGACAGTGGTGTAGAGTAGAGTGGCATAGAATGCATTGGTGTAGAGTGCAGTAATGTAGAGTGATGCAGAGTAGAGAAGAGTGGCTTAGAGTACAGTGGTGCAGAGTAGAATAGAGCTGCATAGAGTGCCGTGGCATAGAGTAGATTGCTGCAGAGTACAGTATAGTGGTGAAGAGTAGATTGTTGCAGAGTGGAGCATAGTGATGTAGAGTGCAGTAGCATAGAGCGGTGCAGAGCAGATTGGAGTGGTGCAGGGTAGATTAGGCTGGCATAGCATAGAGTGGAGTTGCGTAGATTGCAGTGGCATAGAGGAGATGATTTCAAAGTAGAGTGAAGTGCCTACATTGGAGTGGTGTAGAGTAGAGTAGATTAGAGTGCCGTGGTGCAGAAAAAAGTGCAGTGGGACAGAGTACAGTGGCATTGAATGCAGTGGTGCAGAGTAGAGTGGCGTGGAGTTCAGTGGCAGAGTGCAATGTTGCAGACTAGAGGGTCGCAGAGTACAGTGGTGTATTGTAGAGTGGCATAGAGTGCAGTCGCCTAGAGTGCTGTGGCGCAGAGTACAGTGGCATTGAAAGCAGTGGAATAGAGTGTTGTGGAGCAGAGTAGATTGGCATAGAGTGCAGTGGCATAGAGTGCATTGGTTTTGAGTGCAGGGGTGTAGTGTACAATGGTTAGAGTAGAATAGTATAGATTGCAGTGGCGTAGTGTAGAGTGCTGCAGAGTAGAGTGATGTAGAGTGGAGTGGTACAGCATAGATTGCAGTGGCGTAGAGTAGCACAGAGTGGAGAAATATGGTGTAGGGTGCAGTGGAATAGGGTAGATTGTTTCAGAGTACAGTGAAGAAAAGATAGAGAAAAGATAATATACTTCAATATGCTGAAGTATGTGACAATAACAACAACATAAATAATAATGCTAGGCATAACGGCCCAAAATAAAATATGGCTTCTCCCTGTTAGCCATGCCCTTCATTACCTAGATAACAAAACATTAAACATAAATCTTAGAAAAATATACCCTTCTAATAGCTAAATTGTTGTGTGAAAAGGTAAAATCTGGTCCCAATCTCGACTTCACTGTTTCACCAACTGGTGTGATCTTAGTCAAATACAAATATTGTGTTTCACAGAGTCTCCTTTCTAGCCTGCAGGCACCAGGCTGAGTGGGACTCTGTTTCCTCTTTAGATCTTCCTCATTGTCCTGCAGCTCCTCTTAAAGGCCTCCTGCAGTGCTCCTCTTCAAGGCGGCAGCAGGTGATGCAGACAGTAATCATCCAAAACTCTTCTCCTTGTGCCCTTTGTTCTTATGAGCACCCTTAATTCCCACAGCTGTAAACAGGACAAACAAAAGGGCAGAGGGCGCAGGGGGCCTCCTGACTCACCTTCATACTGTTACCATCAGATTGGAGGATGGTCGGTACAGGGCTATTATAAGTAGCGCTTTTGTGCGCTAATGGCCCTCTGAATAATATATGTAAAAGGGGAAATTATTTTGTCCCCTTGTCCCCCCCCACCTTCGTCCCCCGTGTCCCCCACCCTCCAAAATCTGGGGGGGATACATCCCCGTGTCCCCCACACTTCCTACGCCCATGAAGTTAGCTACCTGCATTGCCAGCACACAAGGCCTTGATGTATAATAGAACCATGCCAAATGCCTAATATTTAAGTTGGTGTATCCCTGTGGTGAAATGCAACAAAACTATTTTCCTTGCCTAGGCTGTGCAATCCTTTTCCTCGGATAAAAATATATTTGTTGATAAAGTAAATTTTTCCATAAGTCAAGTTAGGAAGTACCTGCAGAGCTATTCAAGGAGTTGTTATATTTTTCAGAAAGGTATTTCAGTATCGTTAATTTATGTTAAATATACTGAAACTATGATTTAATTAAAACATATTTGGCTCTGCTTGCAAGCATGAATAGTAATTTATTTAGTTTTCCCAACAGTCTGCCCATGCCTGAGCACAATCCACCTACCACATTTTCTACGCCATGGGAATATTATTTAGTGTTTCTTTCAGACATTAGAGGCTTTTTATTTGTTCCCTTAAAATTGTAAACAAGGTCTCTAATCATTATATCCACGTTCAATGGACAGAAGCAAGATGCCAGGTCACTCCAAAAAAGACACAGTCAAGGTGGCCACCTTCTCTTCTGCTGTCAGTAGCATCCTTACCTTGGGGAGATCAAGGAAGGGAAGTTTGGCCAACTCCTATGAGGTGGAGATAGTCTGTGTGTGTAGGTGTCACATCGTTTCCTTCATCGGCTTTTGTCGCTTCTGGGGTCTCTAGCTTAAGAGGAAGAGTGGGCTCCAGCCCTCACTTTGTTGGCAGGACAAGAATGCAATAAAGTTTGAGAGATTTGAAGACTGACCCAGAATTATTATTTTTTTTCTGTCCGAGAGAGACCCGCGACATCTTTGTTGGGATTGTAAACAGTGAATGGTCCTGACCTGAAGTCCATCCTCCCCACAGAGTCGTTTTCGTAAAGTAGGTAAAAGAGTATATGGGGTACTTCTAAGAGAGCTAGTTAGTTTTGTCAATTGCCAACAACATTGTATTGATTGATTCCTTTTGTGAAGTACAAAAAGTGCCCTGGGGAGTTTGCAGGTCACCGCCTAGATGGTAAGATACAGTGAGTCCCCTACAAGCATCTTTAATACAACATGCCTAGCTGGAAGAAAACCCCAACTCCCAACAGAATAAAGTGAGAGCAGATGAGTGTATGAGTTAAGTGCACCATTATGAAGGTACTACTAGTTCATTACTGAGAACCAACAGGACAAGGTAGACAGTTGTGGAAGTGATCGATGCTCAGGTGTTCAATTGGAGACACACATGTATCTCCAATTTTAATTTTAGATTCCTTTTACTGACACTTTCTTCAAACACACAGAGCGATCCACCCCTCAGCACCGTGTGCTAGTAGATAGAATTATTTGAATTTACTGTCACCTGAACTAAAGGGACACACCTGTTCCTAAGAATATATTTGTTCCAAAGAAACCCCAATTAAAGTTGTCGTGACATATATAGGGCTACTTGACTAAAGCTAGAGGAGGAAGTTAAGGACCATTTTAAAATAAGGAGGATGAACTCCTCCAATCTACAACACAAGGATAAAATAATCCTTTCAAACAAATTCAAAGATAATAAATTCAGGTGTAATAACTCTGCAAAGTCTCAGTGTTTAAGGACCAATGACCTACCGGTAGACGCAACCTTGAGAATACATTACTGAACTGCAAGCTGACACACTTTGCCCATATATGGTAATATGCGCACAGACATGACAACTTCTGAAACTGACCGAAATTCAATTGGTGAACTACAACGCAATAACAGGAAGGCGCATGCGCCATCACAGGACTCCAGTGCTCTCCTGAAGCCATAATGAATAGTATGCAACACAGTCACACTTTGTAGCCAGCAGAGAAAAGGTGTGGACCTTGTTCTAACACCTACACAGTCTCGTGTCGGCATGCCACACGACAACCAAGACAACTAGAATGCAGCTTGAACTAGCAGCCAACAGACAGGTAAGGACCAAAGATCATGATGACATCTATCAAGCACACTCAAATATTAAAAATACAAAAATATTTGTCAAATACGTTAGTGAAAAACATGGTAAGATACTGACACAGCACATCACACCAACCTTCAAGGACACAGAAAGCCATAGGGGATGTACATGGCTGCACCAAGACATGCAATCATATGCACAGTGCAGCCAATCACCACTGTCACAGGGCACTTTGAGCCTATACCGTAGAAAGGCATCCTGAAGCAAGTCATGGAAAAACCATACAAGCAGGCATATGACTACAGCCACAGTAGTTTCCTGAAGGCAATGATTACCTACATGTTCATTCCCACAGCAAAGCTGGACCAGCATTTCCAACCCAACTGCAGATGAGGGGAAGTGGCTGATCTCAGTATCTTTGATGGTGCTTACCAGATGGTGAACAGGGGTCAAGCATACCTTCTGGTAATCTTTGTCTCATCAGCTTTCGTTACCGTAGATCCTGAGTGTGCTCAGGACACCTTCTTCCTCCTCTGGTATCAGTGGGACAGTGCAACAGTGATTCAAACCTGGGTGAGCCCCACCAGAGAGTCACGATGAACAATAACTTCTCAAATCCCCAGGATACTCAGCTTGGTGTCCTGTAGGCCTCAGTGATAACCCTTCCTCTTTTTAATTTAGATCTGGTACCCCTGGCATGCTCAAACATGCATTGACCACCATACTCCTACCAACGAGTGGGTGATATGTAGATGCAAACAAGAATACTTGCAAAGATTCAAGAAAACTGAGCTGCGGCATTTATCCATGACCTCAATAGCATCACTGCTGAGAAGTGGGCGCTGAACCTCCAAGAAGTGCCAAGTGACGCCGCTTTTCACCAGACAGTAACCCAAATCGAGATGCCCACAAGAACGCCATAAGATACCTGGCAATCTATCACTTCAAACTTCTGAAAGGTACCACACACATTCCACCTACAGAGGATCCACAACAAGCCGACCAAGCATTGGTCCTTTCTAGGGTGACGTCCTCCCGGCATAAATTTAGTATGAATCTGGTTTCGTCCACTTTGACTCCTACAGATAGCTTTGTTCCTTGCACACGACATTTGAACGTGCATGAATTTAACCTTTCCCAACATCACGTGTACAAAACGAACTACAAAATGCAGTTCACAAACTATTTGCAGAGTTTTACGACTCCGCACTCTCTGTGTGAAGTTCTCCACCCTCACTAGGGAGTCTCTAGGTGTGAAGAACCCTGCCCACGTAATTATAGGGATTACAGAGTCATAAAATGCAGCACCTAGTTTGTTAATACCAAAAATAAGTAAACCTATTATGAGGTGGAAGTTTACCTTTGAGAATCAGCCCCCAATTTCGAGAACAGATCTCATGCTGTTACCTTAAGTCAATGGAGTTGGGAACTCAAAGGCCTTAGAAATGGGACATCAGGATAGCAGGTTTGAGGTCCATCCCAGTTGCAGGTATGATGCATCTGATGTAGCAAATCGGGGCTTTAGTGGGTGTGAATATTGCAAAGAAAGAAACCACCAACACTCTTTAAAGGGTTTAGCACCTAGGGTTCTTGAACTGAAGGGCAGATGGATAGATGGCCTGGATAAGAAGATGGTGGGTGGTGGGACTCCCACACCCAACTGTGGACAGGGCCGGTCAGACCAGGTGTGCCATGTTTTAGACCACAAAGGTGCACAGTGCCCAAACAAACAGAGTTTGTTCCAGAGGAGATAGGAAGCTATTTGACACAGCAGATTATTTCCTCCTACATTAGCAGGCCTCCTCCACGTATGGTTTGTTTATAGAAATAGTCCTGTAATTAAAAAGCTCACACCCAGAGGTCTACAGCAGGGTCTGACACTGCTGCTACAATAATGTTTACCCTTAAACACAAGTGTTGACCTTAAAAAATCCAAATCATGTGCTTTGTGCGTTGGTTGTGTAAGGACCCTCGGAGACATAGAGCAAATCATTATAAGATAGCTATTGTGTTTATATACATGAGGTTAACTTTCAGTCAGAATTTAAGGTTGCAGCTTAATTTTAAGAAAACAAGTTTTAGCGCAATGCCATACACTTCTGCCATTAAAGGTTCTGGTGATAACTGTGATGGGTATTTGTGAAGGTCCGTGCTTGAGGTCTAGTAGGTTAAAAATGCACTGTTCTTGTATGGGGTTTTAACACAGAATAGAAATGGGATCACTGGCCTTGTTGGAGGGGTGCCCATGGATAAAGTTTGTGGGTTTATCTGGAGCAACTGGAGAGGATTCAGAGGGAAGTAGACCATAAGCTATTGAGAGTAGATGTTCTCCATCACTCTCTTTTCATACTAGAGCTATCCGTGAGGACCCACCATACCCCAGACTGCTGTTGATACAGGGAAGCAGCGTATGTTGATCCAAATCAAATGGTATCTCTTAATTTCAATATCGCTGTGGTACTTCTAAGCTTCTAGGTCTTTATATATGTAGACGCTGATGCTGAACAGTGTGGGGAGAGAGTTCAAATCTAGAGTTAAAGAATTCTTAATAAAAGATCACAGGATAGGTCTGTGTGAGTGTTTGAGGAATACAACCTCTACAGGTTGTATCTATAGAGATTTTTACATTGGAAATGTAGCCAAGACTACCAGTCGCTATGGGATAGTGCCTTATGCAGGCTGGTCTCCCCAGTTTATTTTGATTTATAAATGGAGCAGTATCACATAGTGTGGACAAGATATCATAGTCTGGAGGTGTGAAGGGCACCAGTGTCTGCACAGTGAGGACTGAAATTACACATGTATGTTACAGGCTGTTACGAGGCCCGTCAGGGACGCCGTGAAAGGTGCATTGTGGTGGAGTGTGCAAGACACACTTAAGAAGCCCCCTTGCGCACTGGTTGTTTGTGAAGGTAACTGGAAGGACAAGCGCTTCCTCCATATTCAGATGAAAGGTGTTCTAGCGGCCATGTAGGAGCTTTTTAAACTATTTCAACTTGGAATAAGAAGTTTATTGAAATCAGCTGGTATGTGTTCCATACTCACTGTTGAAAGAAAATATAAAAAAAAATACACATGTGGATTTACTATTTGTATGGTTTTTTTTTGTAAACTGATGCGTTTTCACCGGTGAATGGATTCAAATGTTTTTGATTCCTCTGTCATGGAGCGGTCACCAGATCACACTCTTGAGGGGTGGTGTCATCTAGATAGGTTGGTCATGGCAGGGATTGCCCTCCAGCTGGGTTTGATAAAGATCGTGTGATCTCCAATCTGTGACCGATGCCTGGATATTTTTCCTTCTCAAATAGTTCTTTAAGCCTTTGTTCTGCAGAGCAATTGATCGTTGGCATTGTTGGCCAATTACCCTTTGTGTGACCAAGGGCCAGATGTAGCAAAGGTTTTTACCCATTCTGTGTCTATGGGAAAAAGTGTTCGTACATATGGCCCCAAATCTCCTCTATGAATATATACTGCATTAAGATAAATTACCCGCTGCCTCTGCAATCATACACTAATGAGTCGAGACTGATCTGCAGAATATCCCTCCCAGAAGGGTGCTTACATCACAACCCAGGTGTCCCATGAGATACAGGATGGTATGAAGCCCCATTTCAACATGGACGTCATTAAGGGGTCGCAGCTGCGACCCCTGGCTCGCCCCTTGCGATCCCTGGCACTGCATTTACGACCCCTCACCACAGAGGTGGCAAAATCAGTGCCAGAAAAACGGGGTGGTTCGTTATAGACAGGTTGAGGCTCGAATTTCCTTGTTATTGGTCATTTTTATTAAACTAATATTGAATGATACATTATTCACAATTAGTGTAATTTAAAAAAAAATCGAGTGCAACTAATTGGAAGATGACCCTCCCTGGCAGCTGAGGTAAGGTAAAAGAGGTTTTAAATGATGTTGTTCGGAGGTGAGTGTCTCTGGGCAAGAGTGTGTAGATTCGTGATGATGTGTGAGCATGTGTGTCCAAAGAACGTAAAGGTCAAATGTCGTGTGCTGTCATTTCCACTCTGCTTTGGGTGAACTGAGATTCAGAATGCCAAGTAATTGCAGAAAGTGCCCGACCTGATATAAACGGGAACATGAAGGTCCCGCACAGTAAACGTGAGAAACTACTGCACGGGCGCGGCGTGGAAGGAAGCCGCCTCCGGAGGCGGGTCCCCCGGCAGGGAGCCTGAGGGGGGACCCCAGGGCCGGGTGGGAAGGAGGGAGGGACCTGCGGTGAGAGTGGAAGCTGGCGCCTTGCTGGAGCGGGGGTTGCAGGCGGGTCCCCCGGCAGGGAGCGTGAGGGGGGAGCCCAGGGCCGGGTGGGAAGGAGGGAGGGACCTGCGGTGAGAGTGGAAGCTGGCGCCTCGCTGGAGCGGGGGTTGCAGGCGGAGTCCCGCCGGCCCGGGCGCACCCGGGTGGAGCCGAGCGAGCACCAGCATCCCGCCCTCTCCGCAGCCCGAGGCATCATCCCTGCTCCCGCCGGGGGGGACGGGGGCACGGAGAGCGCCCCCGTCAAGATGAACCATCTGTTTCCGATACTACCTGGAACACACTCCCAAACAGCCCAAGCTGCTATGTCTGGAGGTCAGGGCGCCTTGAGGGCGGCTCACCTTCAAGGATGCTCGGTTCTCTCACTATCTTCACTTTACCGCAGCATAACTAACATAAACGGACGGATTTCCTCTGGATATAACCACCGGGCCTGTTTGCGTTTTATTTCTTAAAAAACACGTGCTGGAGCCGCACTACTCTACTTTCCAAATTCCTTGACTATTAGTGGAAAGATTTTTCAGGTTTGAAAATGAACCGATTGGTGTAATATTTTATGTCATTGGCATAGTCGCAACGCAGTGTTTGGTCCCACTCTTGGCACAGTAAAGAGACTGCAGAAGCAGCCGCTGCAGCTGGGCAGCTGCCCTCTGCTCGGCTCTGCCAAGGGGGGGGGGGGGATCCCTGTAGGATGGCGCCTTGTCCTGGATGCCTTGTCCTGGATGCGCCATAACATGTCCCACTCGCTCCACTGCCTGGGCCACCGGCCCCTGTCTGGAGATGTGTGCACTCCCCGTGGGCCTGCCGCGGGCGCCTCGGCACTGACTGACCGCTGTTTCACTGCACACAAGAGACTGAAGGCCGACGTGAGGACATCAACACCTGTGACAGGCCGCCTGGGGCTACCGGGTTCCTTCCTAGGCCCAACACGGGCTCCCGTAGAAGTACTGTGCTTCTGTTTTTATATTGGGTTACATAGTGGGCTTTTGGTCATTGTATACTGTGAGAACTAAGACTACCAACCCTAGATTCCGAAGAAAAAAACAAGTGACTAACTTTAGTACTCACGTATGATCCTGGGAAGTTTGGAAGCTATACATTTTTTAATTATAATACTCTCGAGTCCATGTTTAGCAGGTAAAAACATAACTCAATGTCCCAGAATGCACCATACCTGCGGAATAAAACCACGAGCAGCATTGCAGCTATTGTAGAACTTCATGACTGCATGTTTGGAGGCTCTGGGTCGCCCTTTGCCTTCCCTCGTCATGTGCTGTGCTCTTTTTAAATCATTATTTTAGCTCTTCTGCATTTAGCCCCGAGATCTTCCTCTCTCTCTGTGTCCTATCTCTCTCACCTGTATCACACCTGCAGCCTGCCCTCCCCCTTGTCTCCCTCTGTGCACGAGCGAGAGGCCCCCCTCCCAGTCACAGGGCGTTGGGGACGGCCCCTGTCTTGTTGCTTCGGATGTGCTGGGCACACCACTGGCACCCCTGGCACCCTGTTAGGCCCCATTGACATCTTTTTTTTTATGTTTTCGTCTGCACGAGGCAGAAGTGATGGGATTGGACGCTTGCATTTTTAGGCGGTGGGGTTACAGTAACAGCCTTTGCCCACCGCCTAGATCGGTAGGGTGCAGGTATGTATTAACTCCCTGAGCCAGCCTGGGCAGGGCGGCATCTACAGCTTTATGGGAAACTGAGTGATTTCACCCTCAGAACATTCCACGGCGCAGGAAACACGCCCTCTGCTGGCAGAAGCGGCGTATAACATACGACGCCAGCGGATCGTCAGTGTGACACAACATTTGTGTACACGTAAGGATATTTTGATGTACACTCTTTTACTCTTTAAGTGTTGTCCAGTCGCCACTTGAACATTTTCTTCAGCATTCTTGGGCTGTTGAAGTCGAATGACACAACTACATTGACTTGGGCGGTCATTTCCGGTTTGTTGTCTATGATGTTTTAGAGGGTTCTTGCGTGTAAGCAAGGCACGGGGTTGGGTCCAAGGTCTGTGGGCTACCAGGTGAAGTTCTAAAGCGAATTCTTTCCTGAAGGCCACCTCTTCAGGCTTGTCCTATGTCAGTTTGAGGCAACTTTGATTCAGGTGGCCACTTCAGTCATGGATGTGGTGAACTTGTTCCCGGTGTTGGTGTTTTGTCGAATAGGTCCTGTGTCAGTTCTGTGTTGTCTACATAAGTGAGGATGTTTATGTTGTGGGCTTCTGTGACACCGGCCAGAAAAGTCATGAAGATGTTGGGTTAAGAGAGGAGCCCTCCGGGACTCTGCAGATTAGTAGGGGGGCATGGTGATGGTTTGAATTCCTCTGGTGAGGAAGGAACAGGTCTATTCAAGAGTGTCCCTGGATGCCTGCTTCATGGATATGTAAGTTTGGGATGACATAGGACATGGGATGGGAGACAGTTTAGATGGCACTTGTTTTAAGGATCATCTGAATGTCATCGATTGCTGCTATGAGGGCAGTTTCCTTGTTGTGGATGTCTTTAAATCCTGATTATGTGGTTTTAAGAAGTTGGTGTTTGGCGATGGGTCCACCCATCTCCACTGGAGGTAGAATTTCTTTCTCTGCAATTTTTAGTCATTTAGAAAAGTTCATCAATGGAATCTGCCCCAAATGTAGCACCGTCTCCAGAACTGTGTTACCACTAGTAGAACTTTCTTTGACATAAAATCCCTGCTACAATAACACAGTTTGCTGGTACATTCCTCAAAAGAACCTCTTCGCCTCTGAATTTAGAGAACTAAGTAAGGTAGTAGGGAGTTACTTGCTTCAGAGTATTATCACATTCACAAAAGGCTATACGGTATTGTTTTTAACAGTGGGACCGCTACCATGTCTGGTGGATTTGTCTTTGTGAAAGACCATCAGGAAAATGATTACAGATTTTCAGGCAAAGTTGAGCATCGCAGCCCTAATATGCTGGATTTTTTTTTTAAACTATCCCTTCAGAGTGATAGGGAGGCTAGAAATGTTACCAATGTCAATGTATTCCTAGTTTGGGTAAATATCCGGTGTCCACAGGTGATGGAGTAAATTCCAAAATTCTGATTCAGTCAATGGTGGAATTCCCCCCCATAGTGTTCCCACTAAAGATAAAGCCATTTTGGTGGTTAAATGTCCACTGTCGTCGCAGAGAGCTCTATATTTGACAGATTTTCCTTTACCACCTTGCGGCAAGCTGGAGCAAACTGCTCTTATGTTGGGATTGTCCGTCCCACCACTCTCTGTGTGAAGGGTTCGGTGACTCACCCCACACACATCAATCAGAGAGTATGAGGGCAAAAAGAGAAAGAGAGTGCTGCCACTCGTTTGCTTTTTTGGATTCACAAGGAATTGCAGGCTCAGCAGAGATGCAGGGCTTGGTTTAAAATAAGCACACAATTTATAGGTAAGTAAATACAAGGAAGTAATAAAACCATCAAATCAACATTGGACATTTCTTACCAAACTCGTAGGGGTGGTGCATAGTGGCAGCCCTACACCAATCAGGATATAGGCATGAAACCCAAGGATTCAAGGAGAGTCAGTATTTCCAGCTGGTGGATGGATAAACAGAACAACAAACAGATAACCAGAACCCTGTTCAGTCACGGCTGGTGGCGGGGCAAAGTGGCAGGGGCACGGGGGTGAACAAAACCAAAAAATGATAATAAAAACAAACTTACCTTGAGATCACTGCACCACCGCTCTTCAGGTCTCCGCTGCACTGCAGGCAGGCACAGGCTCCCAGCTTCCCCTGCGGCCAATCGTGATGCTGCTCTCATGCTGCTGGTAGCATGAGAGCAGCATCTGGATTGGCCTGAGCACCCTGGCTTTGCGCTCCCAGGCAGACTGAGAGCCTGTGTCTTCTGGCTAGAACCCGGCAACACAGCTCGGGATGGAGACAGCTCAGTGCACGTGTGTTTGTCCATCCTGAGACTTCCGGCCAAACACACATGCACTCTGCTTGCCTGCCATCCCCCATGGCAATGGAAGTGAATGCTGGAAGGTGTTAGCGGTCTAGTTCTTTACGCTTCTGTTACCTGGTCTGACACAGCTTCCAGCCAACATTACAGTGAAATGCCCTGTAAAATGTATGTACAGCTGGGACATGTGCTCTGCGCTGCCTCCTCACTTGAGCTCTCTGTGTCAGTCCTTCTGCGTGATGTCATCCAGATGCTTCCTAAAATGCCTGAAAGTTTGATAGGGGAGGGTAATCTTCTGTAGTGGCGGTTGAAAAACATGTTAAACAAACTACAGATGTCCGTAAAACAGTAGTGTTGTTGCAACTGATTCTTTCTTTTTTTTTTTTCGCACAGAGAAAGGAGCAGAATACTTCTAAGGAATACTTCTAAGGATATTGTTTTTTCACTCTTATATTACTAAGCAGAACCAGGCTCATTGAGCATATCTCAAGCTGTTCAAAAAGAGGAAACGTCCCTTGCTTGAGGAACACACCAGTTAGCAAAGGTTACACCAGTGAGTGGTCTGGTATTTCACGTTTGGTTACCTTGTTCATCGTTTCTTTCATTTTGTGCAGCGTTGTGATGATTTAAGGGTTGGGGGGCAGGAGAAAGTGTGCTGACAACAGTGATAATAAATAAAGATCACAGCTTGGGTCTCCAGCCACCGACCACAAGCACAGAAGCTGTGCACCGCAGGGTTTTGTGACCGCCTTCTCTAAAGCAAAACAACAGGAAACGGATGTGCGGAATATGGTACTCGATGTAGTAGCTGTGCTGAGGTTCGCACCTGTGGCGAGGGAGTTCGTGCAATTTAGAAGTTAGATGCAGTGGTGGCGGTGAAAGACTGAAGGCCAGAGTTACAAGTCCCTTGCACCTCCTTGCGCCACGCTTGCGTCATTTTTTTTTCAATGCTAATGTGGCTCACGGAGGCAATTTTCACCTCACCATATTTACTAAGTGGTGCAATGCTTGCATTGCGCCACTTTGCGACCCCTTGCACCCTACTATGCCTGCGTCATGCATAATTTATTCAAAGGGGCCTTCCGGCGCTAGGATGCCCGCAAAAATGGCGCAGTGATCAGTGCGCCCCTTTTGGCATCATTTTTAATGCCTGCTCAAAGCAGGTGTTAAAGTGACGCACCCATTTTAAACAATGAGCCTCCTTGCACTTTGCTGCACTAGCGTTAACATTTGTCACCCTAGTGCAGCAAAGCGCCACAATAGACTCAAACATTTTGATGCTATTGGCCTAATGTGCACCATGGTGCACTGTATTGTAAATTCGACGCACCCATGTTGTTGTTAGGTGGGCGAGAGTGACACAAGAAAATTGGCGCATCAGCACTGATGCGCCACTTTCTTGTAAATATGCGCCTTCGCCTATAGTGAAACTAAGATTTCTACATTTACTGATTTCAAAAAAGAAATTCTACTGTGAGTTAATCATACCTTCACCACAGGAGCAGTTTTTTGGCATTCATAACACGTTTTGTATCTAACTGAAAGATGATAATTTTATGAACAGCAGAAGAAGGACATTTTGAGTGGATCCACCGGGATTCGAAGCCCTATCACCACCGGGTTAAACAGGAGTGGATGCATCAGTGCATTGAGGGACCAGAGCAGAGGAAAGCTAAAGGAGGTCACCAGACAGAGGACACACTTAAGGTCACAGACCTGAACTGAACCAGCTAGCACACTCTGTCTAAGTATCAACAAAATATGTGTATGCATGATATTTGCATCACACAAACCTAGATATGCCTCGTTGGGGCTAGTAAGCGCTCTATAAATATAGTTTACAGTTACAATTACCAAGCAAGGGAGTGCTGCACAGGCGAGATGTGCAGAGTGTGGTCATGCAGGTGGAAGTAGCTGCACTGCGGAGAGAGGACTAAAGGAAGTGTAGAGAGGGTGGTGGACTACCAGGAGTGACCCGTTACCAGAAATAACTAGCATTTGCAATGCAATGGGTCTCCCATTTACTCAAGTTAAAGCTATTAGCTTTCTAAACTCCTAACAGGACTTTTCTTGCCACATAAACTGAAAAGTAAAACAGTTTCACATAAGCGAGCTGACGTCACCAATGGGTGCCAAGCAAACACAAAAAAGAAAACAGACATTTGCTTGCAGTGAAACGTATCGGCAAAAGTGCAATTATCCATGTAACCTGCAAAAGTGCAAACACCATGTAACAAAGTAGTCCAGAAACCATGCTGAAAACACGGAGCCTCGCATGTTTTCAGTAGTTGGCCGGTGCGCTCCAGGAGGGCTAAACACCAGAAAAGGCATGACTTATGCATGCCTTTCACTAATGAAATTAAATGAATTGTAAAAGGCAAGCCCACAAACCAACCAAAGTGATGGGCCGGACATGGGCGTGGATACAAGCCTGTAGAGAGAAAACAACAGAGACAGCGTGCTTTGCGCTCGACCCTAAATAGTAGATAGATAATAATTGGGTTAATCCCTTTCTGACATACAAGGACGGCAGAAGCATAGCGAAAGCGTAATGTGCCCTATTTCAGCCCTACAAAATGACCCCATTTGCTATTTCCTAGAAAGTGAAACACATAATTGGGATGCAGAGGGACAAGCTCAGTCCTGGCACTCGGTGTCACTCCACTTGCTGAACTCTGACAGCTAATCCTTGGGGAATGACAGCAAAAATCAGGTTAACTCAAGAATATGGGGTGGAATGTTTGTTCACTACGCAGTGAACGCTGTGGGTCAGCCTTTAAGCAGGAAGCGCCACGAATATTGTTGTATTTATATTTTCGTCAAGGAACTAACTATTTTGGACAAAGTGTGTTGAATGTACTTCCCGCGGGACTCTACAGTATTTTATATTTTTCATAATGTGACATTGTGTAATTAATGTAATAAATATAATGTATACAGTTTGTGTAATGTTTAAGATGCTATCTCAATTTTTTAACAAAGAAAAAAACACCATATCGGGGAAACAAATGTTCCATAATCGCTATCTGTCATCACTGAACGCCCCGTACTGAAATCTGCAGATTACAGCGCTACAAATCCACGAAATGCGGCAGCAAGCGCTATAAAAATGTAATCGTTATTCATCAACTGGACCCGGTCTGTTCCATAAGCCTGGAGACACTCCTTCCCCCAAGAGGTTCTCGAAGCATAAACTCCCATACTTTTAAAACTACGAGAGACAATCACGGCTTTGCAGAGGTGTTGCCAAAATAAATTTAAGCTACCGAGTAAGGTCTGTCCGACGAGTGTAGGAAGAAGTTGCTACCTATCATAGTTATGTAAAAAAAAAAAAAAGTCGTATAAAAGGCGGCGTCAACCTGGTTAACTCTTAACACGTAATTTTCACTCTGCTCATGTATTCTAACAGATAAAACGTACACAAATTATCAGATAAAACCGTTGCGTTTCAATATGTTGATTTCTGTATATAATTATTGTTAATATTATAATTATAATATTATGTTTACCTATCTTTAGCGATAGGGGAGGATTGGGGGTCGTTTAGTCGAGTTAAAGCTATTAGCTTTGTAAACTCCTGGCCGGACATTTCTTGGCACATAAACTGAAAAGTAAAACAGTTTCACATGAGAGAGCCGAGGGCAGTCATGAGCGCAAAGCAAATAGACCAAACAAAACAGACGTTCGCTGGCAGCGAAACATATCGGCAAACATGCAATTACCCATGTAACCAGGGAAAGTGAAAACATCCATGTAACAAAGTAGTCCAGAAACCACGCTGAAAACACGGAGCTTCGCATGTTTTCAGTAGTTGGTCGTAGGCTCCAAGAGGGCTAAACACCAGAAAAGACATGAGGTATGCATGCCTTTCACTAATGAAATGAAGCTAATTTAAAAGGCAAGTCCACAAACCAACCAAAGTGATGGGACTGACATGGGCGTGGTTACAAGTCCATAGAGAGATTACACCATGGACAGAGCGATTTGCGCTCGACCCTAAAACGTTTGTCCCTGGCCACTTGCATAGTGGTTGTCACAGTACACAATTACCGTTTGAATCTAGATTGTTAGTTTGCAAGACGGTGTTGGATTTGATCATCTCAGAAAGATGGCAGGCGGTAAGTTTTTCAACAGTCTTAATGATTGAACTGTAGTGATTGGTGTGTACGTTCTCTCAAACGGTAAGGTAAACCCATGACTTTTGCTGAGAACACACTATCTCAGTGTCCCTATGTACCAGACTATTAAATAGCATTTCCTCTAGAGAATGGAAACAAATTACATACTTTTACTGGTCACTAGGTGTTGCTGCAGGCAGCGGCAGGGTATGTCTCGTGACCTGTCTGTTGTAGCTACCATTGCCATACGCCGACCAGTAGGTGCCTCTGTAGGAGCACCTACAAGTGCCATATGCTGCAGCCAAGTGCCTCCTCATCCAAATCCACCCCTCTCCAAAGCTAGCTGTGCTCCAACTAAATGCACTTGCTATGAATACTGCAAATAAGATCACCTTACTAGTATACTTATTCTTAAAATATTAATTAACAGTGATTATAATTAGAAAGAACTTTGACCTCTTTGCAATTTTACTTATAGGGAGTTGGATGTTTTAAGAGCATGTAAAAGAATTTTCCTGTAGCGCTACTCCCATACTTATTATATGGTTTTAAGAATCAGCCTCCATGTATTTCAGCATCATCGGGTATCACACCTCCATTCGCAATAAAATGTATTGAGGGAGCTCTGTTGTTGCTGAGCAGATGCGGCAGAAGGTGAACTTAACAACAAGGGTTCAAACCATACGATATGAACCAAGTAGGCAGTGGGGAACGTTGGGAGGGATGGTTTGACCTGCTGAAAGGTCTTCATGGCCTGGTAGTTCCAGGAAGCTGAAGGTCTTCAATATTGCTGCAATGCACAGGGGCTGAGAGAGACATAGCATTGTAATCTGCAGATATACCATGAGTTACCTGAAAAAAATAGCATTAGTAATTTACAGTGGGATCTGATTTTGGTAGTTAACTAATACACAATGTCAGAAAAAGGAGGAGAGAGATAGTCTTGATAGTCTGAGGAGATGGAAATGGGTACACGTTACAAATCTAATCACTTTAGCAAGTGGTGGGCACGAAGGCTATTTGATGAAGGCTATTGATGAAGGCTATTGATGAAGGTTTCCATATTGTGCAAGCCAAGGGTTTTGGACTGAAAATCAGCAAGTGCAAGACTGACTGAGGAAGGGGCAGAGTACTGGATGGATCAATTACATTTTTCCTGATGAAAATCTAAGTAGGGATGGTCCTATTTCCTAGGGACTGGGATCCCGCACATGATCCAGCAGCAACCACAAATCGATGGTCATCCCTATATGGAACAGAACTACCATTTGCTAATTTAAAGTGGAAAGTGCTTTGGATCATGAGAATTTGTAAGTGGGGCACACCTGGGATCAATATTGTGACCAATAAATCTGATATTTAGCACTTTCAGAAATTCTCTAGAATGGATAACTTTTTTTATGCCTTTTGGTTGAAAAATGTAAAGAACACACAGCACTGAAGATTGAGAAGACTACAAACAGACCAGCATCATAGGCTGGTACAAACTGTAGGAGACACAAATCACACTGATGTAAAGGCATGTATACTGCATGTAACAATCTATAATATCAGTGGAAGTTGGGAAGGCAGGGGGATTTTATGAATGCAGAGAAAGATTGGGAGAGAGAATGGAGAGTAAAGTAAAAGAGCTGCCAGTGTGATTCAGTGTCAGTAAGAAGGCATGAGAAGATACGAATTTCACTTTGCAGGTAATTTGTGGCACCATGTTCAGAAGATTGTATTCATGTCTGGTCACCACAATGTAAAACAACCCTGACTCACTTGAGAATATTCATAGAATATTCATGGAGTGATTTAATGTATGAATTAAGGCAGGTTTAATGACACAAATACATTTTATCCTTTAACCCTTGAAAAATGCAAATCCCCTTTAAGGTACTGGGAAATGGTACTAGTTGAGGGACCTGCGTTGCCTCACATCTGAATTGCCTATCAATGACTAGAAGTCTTCGAGCATTGCAGTATCACAGTAGACAGCGCATTAGTATAGAAATAAAAGCCCACAGCCGGGGAGGATGGAGGGGCAGTAGGATGCAGGATGTCTTATTGGACGTGTAAATATTGGATCATGCACCACTGCAGAGGTTTGGACTTAATGATTGTGAGGGCCGACTACCTATTGCAGCTACTTAACTATTCTCATGTGTGTGTTCGTAAGATGACTCAATAGCAGACACGTTTCCCCTTTATGTGGCCCATATTAGCCTACAGGAGATTTCTTCAATGAAGAAATACAGACCTGGATAGCTTGGTCAATTTCATTTGTTCTGGACCCTGCATTACATTGACAATTGTTCTTACCTCCTCTTCATCTGCTTAATCCTATTGCAGATGTGGTGTTCCATGCACCCATCATTATTTCAATGAATAATTAAAGTCTATTCGTAACATCAGTCAAGGGTAAGTGATGTGCCAAACATCTTTTGTCGCTAGCTCAATTTAAGCACTCTGTCTTCTGATCTTTTAACAAATGTTTGCTTTGATAAAAAGTAGTCTGTCTGCGTTTAGCAACAATGGCCCATCCAGATGTTATTGTCATTAACCTACTTATCCATTACTGATTTTGGCATGTTCAGCATCAAGTTTGACTACTGAAATATCTAAACTGGTCACTATCTTCCAAAGTTTTCAATGCAAAGCCACCACACCAACCTAAACTCTAACCAAGGAAGAGAAGTTACATCACTCTTGCGAAAAGCTAACAGGACCGTCTGCCCCCTCTAATCAAAGACAACTGGGACAGCTTGGATAAAATTCATGATCTTGCATGACTATAAGGTGTAGGACAGCACAACTCTAGAATACACCCAAGATAAATATCTCTGCGCCAAAAATCAACCCACACACCAACTTCACGACTCTGATTGATCAGCAACCTCTACACACCGACCACACAAGGTCACTATTTCTGGCACAAGGCAACCAGAAAGCACCTGAAGTGGAACTCCACAAGAAACCAAAGTAACAGTAGTTTTTAAAGAAAATTTAAAGCCTATAAATGTATCACAATCCCACACAACTTTACATGAAGTCATAAGTCAGCACAAAGTAATTTTGTAGTTATCTCACTGGTGTCTTACTGTCATACCAATGCAAACAAATATACCTTGCAAGGTACTTAGGTAGAAAAGTCCCCACCAGCCCTTGATCCCAAGAAAGCCTTCCACTACTCTATATTGAATCTAGTTGTCATTGTGATAATGCACTCTATATTCATGTGTCACAAAAATGTCCTTCTGGCTGTGGATCGATGAAGCTGTCTGATATGATGAGGTTAGAAGGGGGGAGAATCAAGCTGGTTAGGTGGGAGTGTGAATCCATGCAAAAAAGATTGCCTAATAACTTAACCCTGGTTTGCGGTACCCTTTATTGGTGCCAAGTCTTAATCAGAAATCTCAATTTCCAAAGTTAATTCAAAATTCCTTGATTTAATTTTCTTTTAAAAAATTGTGCATTTTACAAAACACATATAGAAGAAATAGAGCCCATGCTGTCGATATCTGCAAATTCTCCTGTTTTTAAGATTGAATCTAAAGCACTTGTGCCTTTGTGGCTTCACCACAAAACAACCAATTTCCCAAGTTATCCCAGCTCTTTTCCACTTCAAGGTCATGTTGAATATGTTGAATGTCACTACTGGTCTGTAAGCCATTGAAGATCCACCAACACATCATCATGGATTAGCTGTGATATCATGAAATACCTGCCCTTTGAAGAGAAATTCTTAAATTATCATTCATTTTTATGTCCTCGTTTGTAGGTTGTGAGCACCATATCTCTTAGGTAGCTTCAGGTCAGTGAAGGCCACACTGTGAATGGATGGAAGTCCCATCCTTATCCTCCCCCTTGTGGGTGCACAAGCGAACCCCTAGAGCCAGTCTAGGTATCTAATCCATACATTATCCTGTTAATCCAAATGTATCAACTGATTTCCCCTCCTTAGTTCAGAGTGTTACCTGTGGTCCATGATGCTGACAGAAGTAGCAGAAGGTGACACATCCACCTGAGCGCCATAGTGTGCAGCACAAGCCCTCATCCAGGGCTCCTCGCGTCTCTTCCTCTTTGCAGGACTGCGTGGAGGTGCCGGTGATCCACCTAAATATTCTGGGTGGAGGTCAGTGGGCCTGACTATCCGCCCCGTCCTGAGTAATTAGGACCTGGACTCCACCCGCTCCCTGAAACTGCCCTCTACCTGGGCCGTTGCTCCCAGATCCTGCACTTTGCCAGCTCTGAGTCCAGGAGGTAACTATAGCAAACCACAAACACTGCGGTATTTCCCAAACAGAAACCTGTGAGGAGCAGAAGCGGGCCACAGAGGTGACTAACACCCCAGCTGGTACTGAGTCAACCTCACCTCTCTCTGGGGGTGTGTGCGGGACCTTTAATGCTCCGGGCGCTATTTCCATTGCATCTAATCTTCACAGTTGGCATACTCTGTATGAGGGAAGAAAGAACAAGAAAGGAGGAGGCGAGGAAGAGGAGGAAGGCAAGGAGGGTGAAAGTGAGCCGGGGAGCGAGAAAGAAAGGAAAGAAAAAGGAAACAATAGAGTAAGAAAAGAAGAAAGCAGCGAAGGAATGTAGAAATGAAAAGAAGAAAGAAAAAAGAGAAAAAGAAGGGAAGAAAGGAAACGACAAAAACTAAAAACCCAAAGACATAAAAATAGAAGGACAGTTTCAATTGAGGGCGAAAAATGAAAAGCAAACTTTTGAAAAACAAATAGTAAAATGAGCGGGAGGTAAAAATTAAAGAGTGAAAAAAGCAGAAAGAAAAGAGACCATAATGTACATTGTAAAGTAAGGATCGCATGTTTTTGAGAGAAGAAGACACCAACCAATACATTGTGCAGGTGTGGTTAGCGTTACCACAACTGTTATTACAACGTAATTAGAACTCACTGCATACAATAAAAACTTGGGTGTAGGTGTCAAAAGGCTTTAATGTCCTCCACTGAGGACAGGGCCATAAAAAGGCAGAGGAAAAGCCCCTATGCCCAAATGACTGCTTCTGACACATCTGAGCCTCCCAAAAGAAGGAGCCAGGCCTGGTCCTTGTGCCAGAAATGAACACATTGGCATATGTCCTGGAAACGCGTCCAGCAAGTTTCTAAATTTAATACTGAATTTTTAATTGACATGACTCAGTGCATATTAAATGTGAAAATGAAAAAAAGATCTGCATTCCGCTGTGCTCAGTGGACTGGCAGAGACCCGAGTTGTGAGAGGTTATTGGTTCTAGTGTTACGCCCTAGGTTAACTAGGTGCTAATCTAAGTATTAACTTTAAAGATGTGTTAAGGAATTGTCACTTCTTGATTTACACACCGCCCCCTGCAGCCTTGATCGAGAGGGTGTGAGAAGCTAACCTTCTGGGCTGTATCCGAAGCCTGAGGAGTAAACAGGTTAGTTATGGACATCTTGGCTCACCGCTGGTATCGAGGTCAGAGCACTAAGCCAATCCCCAGAGAAACTGAATGACAACCAACAGCGCAGCCAACCACACAGCTCAGATCCGTAGAAATGTAAAGTCGACATCAAATTGAAAGCAAGAAAGGTAATAATTAAATAATACAAAATGAAGTCTGGAGGAGACTGTCTAAGGCTACAAAACCCGCAAGAGAAAAATGTGGAACTAGCTGTAAAAACAAATGGTGCAAAAAAGTCCTAGTTTATGAGGGGACAGCGAAGCCCCCCAGGGCATCGAAAGGCAGTTGCGACTCTTCTGTCTTGCAAGGATTGGTTCAATCACAAGGTGGTGCTTGTCCAGGTGGCACTGAATGTTGGTGTGTGTGCGCCTTGAAATGGGGTTTCTGGTTGGCTGGGTATGCACCTAAGCCAGGCAGAACCCACTTACTGTAGTCAGGGCGAGGGAGTTACACACCCAAGATAACCTCTGCTCACCCCCTTGTTAGCTTGACACCAGGAGTCAGGCCTATACCAGAGGCAATGTGTAAAGCGTTTGCACAACACACACAATACACGTGACGCACTATTCCCACCGCAAAGGAAAGACTACACCCAGTTATATAAAAATAAACTGTATTGTACACAACATCAGTAGACCAAACACAGCATGTCAGTAATACCCTGCTACCCAAGCAGTTGTCAGAACATTAATTACACAGTACCATTGCTCTGCAAAAGCCAGCAGTAGTACAAACAACCAGGTTACTGGTTATCCTGCAACATAAGCAGTAGTCAGGCAAATATTCCCAAAATGCACATATCAGGGTAAAAGCACATATTACCAGAAAGGCATAAGGTCACAGTAAACATGTTACTAAGAATGCACTTGCCTTAGTAAACATACCATCATAGTTGCCCAAAAAGGAACATCATGGCATCAGAGAACACATGGCAAGTTATCAAAACATATCACCATAAATGTATGGGGCATAGTAAACACATTACCCCTGTCAGGAACATCAGACAACATGGCAAGCCATGAAGATCACCCACACAGCTGTTCACATCAGAGAAATGCTCTTACCCGGCACATGTCATAGATAAGGGAGAAATATACATCACCCGGTGTGCCAAGACATTAGCTGGGGAATGCACCCGTCCCCCAAAAGGGTAGTCCGAATTACATGGTGGGGAGGGGGCAAACGGTGTGGTTCTGCGGGGCGGCGTCCTTTCGGTCCCTCGTGCACCTGGCAATGCTCTGCAGCCTCTGTCCGGAATCTCAGCGTATCCGCAGCCCTCCGGGGCCTCCCAGCACACTACACCTGCGCGATTGGGCTTGCACCAGGGAGACTTCTCAGCGTCTCCCTCCCTGGGCCAACACCCAGCTCTACTGCACCTGCCCGCGACCATGCGGTGCAGCCGTTGAGCCTGGGATCTTCCTGGGAACCACATCCATAATGGTGGGGCCCTCTGCCCATGCCCTCACCAGAGGTCCCTCCTGGCCTCTCCTACAGTTGTCCCCTGGGGCTGCAACTGTGACTATTCGGTCAGCAGCTCCTGTCTGTGCATGGGGAGCCTGCTTCCTCCTCCTCCACAGCTCAGCCGCAGCAGTCCCAGACTCCTAAATGGATGCTTGCTGATGCTCCGGGGGGCTTTCTCTTAACACGCCTCGCCTTAGGGGCGTCGCTAGGAACGCGCTCGCTACAGATGTTGTGCCCCTGGGGTACTTCTAAGAGTGCATTTCTGACGGGCTCTGATGTTCCACGTTGCCCGGGTTGCTGTGGTGATTCATCCTTCGGCAATAAAAGGTGCTCTCAAGGCGCTACAAAATTAGGAGACCAGTGCTCTCAAGGCGCTAAGGGGGCAAACAAAAAGCGATCCCAAGGCACTAAGAAATGAAGGACAAAGCACTCATTTGTGCTCACAAGCAAGTAGGTGCAGAGGCCACAGCACCCGGCCCCTGGAGGACCCTAGGGGAGCACAGGGTGGTAGGGCCCAATAAGCAGGCCAGCACAGGGGGGTATGCAGTCAGTGGCAGTTCCTCCCAGTGACCCAGCAGGTCACAGGTCAGCACAGCAGCAGCAGTCCAAGGCGGTTCCTGGTGAGTCCCTCCAGCAGGATTTCTGTGTCCATGTCAGTTGTTCCAGAGTGTCTCTTTTTCATGGGGAAAATCCCCAGTACTTATACTCAGTTTTGCACAACACTTTCAAAGAGGGGGAGAAGAGGTTCCAACCAGTTACAACTGGTTCCAAGAATGCCCCCTCTCTCCATCAGCACAGGCTCTAGACATCAGTTGCGGGTAAACGAGCCCTTTGTGTGAGGTCAGGGCACAGCCTTTACAAGTGCAGGTGTGCCCCGCCTCTCCCTTCTCTCAGCCCAGGAAGACCATTCAATATGCAGATGCACCTCTGTGACACCTCCACCCTCCCTGTGTACAGGCTGTCTGAAAAGTATGCACAAAGCCCAGCTGTCACTGCCCCAGATGTGGACTGGAGTCAAGCTGCAAAACACCAGTCAGAAGCACAGAGAAATTCTCACTTTCTAGAAGTGGCGTTTTTTTTAATGGTAATAAAAAATCCACCTACACCAGTAAGCAGCATTTCCCACTACCATTACAACCATACCAAACATGCCTACGCTACCCCTCATAAATCAGACAATACCCCCTAGTCATAAGGCAGGGCATTTCCAATGCAATCCTATGAGCAAGGCAGCACTCACAGCAGTGAAAAACCAAATAGGCTGTTTTTTACTACCAGGACAGGCCACACAACCAGGCACATGTCCTGCCTTCTACATACATAGCACCCTGCCCACAGGGCTAGCTAGGGCCTACCTTAGGGGTGATTTACATGTAGTAAAAGGGGCATTCCAAGATGCCAGGTCCCTGTGGCAGTAAACTGTGCATGCAGGCCTTGTGCTAGCAGGCCTGAGACAGGTTTGAAAGGCTACTTCTGTGGGTGGCGCAAGCAGCGCTGTCGGCCCACTAGTAGCATTTAACTTACCGGCCTGGGTATAGGGAAACCACTGTACAAGGGCTTTACAGGTAAATTAAATGTGCCAATTAGGTGTAAGCCAATCATACCAACTTTAGTAGGGAGGTCAGCAGTGATAAAGTGCTCAGAGTCCTAGAGTCAACAGCAAGAGCTAAAAAGAAATAGAAGGAAGGAGGCAAAACGTTTGGGCATGACCCTGCAAAACGGGCCAGGTCCAACAATTTGGTGATCCAGGTTTCTAGGTGGGAGCAAGCACTCAAAGTAACCCAATCTCACGTTCAAAGGAATGAAAGGATCTGATGGGAAGTAGTCAGAGTGGCTGAAGGTTTTAAGGCTAAATCGGTAGACCAGATATAGTATTTTTTCACTAAACAAAGTGCAGAAACAAAAGTTACTCTACTGCATTGTCAAGGGTAATGACACAGCACATCCCCTGCTGGTCTAATAACATTGCATTGTGTGTACCATTACTTTGTAGAGATCAGTGCACAGTGTCTTACATCGTACAGTTAGCATCTGTACTGGAAGCAGACACTTTCAGGACAAATTCCTATGTGTACACAAACTTAGCAGAATCTGAGAATGTGTGCTGTACACTTCAGCACCAATGCAGTTTGTGTGTGTTTTTTATTAGAATTAGCACATTTCTCCATGTTAACACTCACTTCAAGGAGGCATTATCTTTTGATGCAAGGCCTGGCCTAGCTACCTTAGTTGATCAGTCTTTGCGTCCACCCATGCTGCCTGTACTAATCCATGCAAGTAACTCCCTAGGAGCACCCTCATGATGCAAATCATTGTAAAGCATTACAAAACACCTTTTGCATCCACTAAGGAAAGGACACTATTCTAGTGCACAATACCTACATCTGTACCTACAAATACCTTGGGCATTGGAAAATAAATATCAATGTATCCAGTTATGTTGCTTTGCAACACTTCGCATCAGTTTGTGACTGTGTAAAGCCACAGTAAATCTGTGCAAAGGTGCACAATTATTTTGGTGGTACCAAGGTTTGCAAATAAAGGGTTGGAGGACATAGAGTCTTGGTTCAAGCTACCACTGTGTGGAACCCCTCCCACTGTATAATTGATCCCTTACTGAGCTAAAAGCTTTCATGCGGGGTTTGAAAACTGGCTCTTCAAGAAAGCATTTGAGTTGCACTCCTAAAGCTTCACATTCCAGTGTTTTTTCCCATCTCTTGTCTCAGTTACATTATAGCGCCATAGTGCCGTTGGGTGACTGTGCACTCTATAAATACACTATAGCATAACATAACACAACTGTTTGAGGTGACAGTGAATTTCAGTGTGGGTTGAGACACTTCACTGCACAAGTAGAAACATCAACTTAAAATGTTCGAGGCACTATGACAAGAAATCTCTAACGGGCGGAGGTTCTCTCCTGAGGTCACAATTCAATTATGACTCAATGGTGGGATTTTCCAATCAGTGCTGATTCACAAGGGCAAAGGCAGTGCTGCCAGAAGCAAATATTTCTTGAACTCCTCAGACCTGGTCCTTCTCATCACAATTACCAACAAGAAGTCTTCTGGAGTCAGCACCCTCCTGGTCCCAGGATCTCTGTAGCTTCTGATGACGCAGAAATGAAGGTTTTACATTTATTAGCGCTTAAACGTAGTGCTGCAATAATCAAGTGTGACTTTAATCGAACGAATAAAGATTGTACGGGGACAAAATGTGCCCTTAGAGTAGTTCGCCAACATTTATAAGCGTGCTTTATATAACGTGATGTATTAGAAGTGTACGAATCTGACATAATCGTAAACGTGTGCTATGATTTGCTTGTTTGAAATGTTTTAGCTTAGCATAACTTTAGTGTAGGCTTCGGCCTAGTTGCCTTGTCTCACGATTTGGATGCTCGTATTTTTCCAATGTGCTAATAAAACGTGTATTTCTGCTTGAAGCTGTACTTTTCCACTGAGATCGTTCACATGCTTATCTTAAGGTTTCGTGCCAGCCTGGCATCTTTTTTTCTTTGCTCCAAGGTCAATCTGCAGGTGCGGACAATGGAAGCTCTGAAAGTGAGTTAATTGGTATAAAATGTTGCAACTTACGTAACCGTCTCCAAGGATAATGTATGCTTAAGTAAAAGCTTGAGAACTGTTGTTTTTGATTGGACAATTTGAAGCCAACCTATGAACCCTCCAATGGAAGACCCTACTGGATTTGAACTGTTGTCTATTTAAACCAGGTGCACAAGGAGAAAGTAGCCATTATAGCCATTACGCGCCATCACGAGAGGAAAACAGCCATTATTTGACATTACGAGCCCGATACCCGCCATTTTGCAGGACATTGGCCATTATGGCCCATCTTGCTGACTTAGTCATTTTGCCGTCTTCTAGAGACTTTAAGTAATTTTCGCCTTAGAGACTTTAACTTTGATCTGTCCCTTTGCATGAAGTAATAGTTTTGTCCCTTTGCCGCTGAGAGGCAATTGCCCCGTCTACCCCCGCCCCTTTGCCCCGTCCCATGCTGATCGAGAAAACGGTACCTGTGAGACGAAGACTTCCTTGAATGCTGATTGAATTTGGTAAATATGAAAGGACGTTGTACAATTGCATTGTGTTTCTTTTAGGTAACCAACTGCTGATTTTTGGTAAGAGCCCTAGCTAGGAGTTTTCCAAATTAATGTTGCTAAATTGTTTTTGCATGAAGTCCCACATGCCGATGCTAATTTGAGGTTAGATAAGGATTCCTTTTGTTGCACGATGCAATTTGAGACCTTGTTATGCTGACTAATGTATGCAATTAGCTCATTACAGATTATAGTTTTAGTGATTTGCATTGCTATTATCGAAGGCATTGTTATTCAAATGCTGCATAGATTGCATCTTTTCCGCCGTTATGGACAGCTATTAATGTTCATTTACATATATCATTTGGTGTTGAGACACATCTATATTGTGCTAGCTTTGTTAATATAGGGAAATAAATTCATTAACTTTGAATAAACTGGTGTGGTTATTCATGACCGAAAGATCATGGTTCGCCGAAATGTATTCTGGATTAATTGTTAAGTGTTATGTTGATCAGGGCATTGCTTATGTTTGTTATTGATTATTGATTACATTAAATTGACTGATCTCGGGTGAAGAGAGTCCCACTTGGTCAAAAGATTCATCGGCCTAAAGAGCGTCCAAATACAGGTAAATTATTAGTACGGAACGCTCTATCAGTAGATGGTAGCAGAGGACGGTTTAGACTTTTGGGACCCCACTCGAGACATACATGGTGTCGAATTAAATGGTTTAGACTTTTGGGACCCCGCTCGAGAGATATATGGTGTTGAATTAGATTTTTCTGGGGTAAAACAGATTGAGAAAATGATGATGGGCTAGGTCCACCGCGACTTTCCCGGGATCTCGGAGCTTGCGAATGGAGAGAATGGAGGTGTGAGATCGGCGTTGGCGGTACTAGTGATGGTATGAGTGAGGTTAGGGTTTTGCACTTGCACAGCTTATTGCCGCAGATTGTTTGAAAAGGTTGCGAGGATTTTAGAGAATAGCGGAGGTGCGACTCCGAGTGTAGGAGTAGGGAAGTCGTCGAACTTCATAGAAGATAGCGGAGGTGCGACTCCGAGTGTGAGAGTAGGGAAGTCGTCGAACTTCATGTGCATGTGGCGCTTTGTGCAGAAAAAGGTCCACGTGGTTGTTGTTGTTGAGACGGGCCCTGCGAGGTCAAGAGACTCCGGAGTATGTTGAAAAGTGTATGAGACACTTGTTTTATGTTGTGGTCTGGTCGGTTTAATAGGTTGACCGGGCGTGGTCAACGAGTTGGTACGTGTGTTAAGGGAGTGAAAGAAAACTTCGACTTGGGCTTTGACAAAATTCTAAGTGCACTAGAATAGATCATTGACAAGTTGAGAGCAGAGTCTGCGGGTCAGATGTGCTTGCGAAAGTGGGGACCGAGAAAGATGGAATAACTGCTGAGGCTAGTGAAAAATCCCTAAGGTCCTGAAGCGATTGTGATACCCTTCCTGTAGTAAACCGACAGATCTGTTTTATTATAAAAAAATTTGATAGCTCGCGTTACCTGCTAGAAGTTGTTACGAGAGGAGCTGAGTGAAGGAGGATTAGCCGCGAGGCTTTGTCAGCCGCAGTGTGTGAGTGTGACGTCACTAGGAGCCGCGCTGGGATAGGTTGGTTGGTGAGAAGGGTCGCGCACGGATTGGACGCAGTCCGTGGGGCTCGATTGGAAGGGGAAAGGCAAGCGAAGAGTATTCCGGGAATTAAAGTCACTTATTGATTACAAACTTTGTGAAATAAAAGACGAGAAAATGAAATTTTTTAAAGCATTAAAGAGTGCGATGAAAGGGGAGTCTTACATTAAAGCGAGCGTAGGAGAGGAGACGCCACCCGAAGGTACACCAGCTTACATTGTAATGGAGGAAAAAGGGGTAGCTCCGTGCCTTTGGCTAAAGCAATGGCACAAGCTGACAGAGAAACATGGGAGCGTAGCGTTCCCGATCCATGGGACATTCAATATAAGGATCCTAGAGAATTTGAGATTCGCAATGTACGACATGAAGGTACCCCCAAGGCCAGCACAGTTTGAGGCTCTAGCGATTTGGGAACTAATGGCTAGACAGCAACAGCAAAATAAGTTCGAGACCAGGATAAGGAAGGTAGAAAAGACACTAGCGGACGCTAGGTGGGATAATGCACAGAAGGTGTGGAGGTCAGATGTATTGCAGGGGATAAAATTGTTTCCCGCAATTGCTAAGGAAGAAGAGACGACAGGCAAGAAAGTTACCTGTAAGACAAACAGGAGGTGTTCCAAAGATAGAGAGGACGAGGAAAAGTTGAGAAGAGAAGAGGAGTTAGAGGATGAGGAGTTAATCATGCAATTGCTGAACGACCGTCCACCACCTTATGCAGAGAATGGACAAGGTCCAAGTACCAGTTCTGCCCCACCGGTACAGAATAATGAAACTCCGAATTCAGAAACGCCATCGGGATCCAAGGACCCGAGTTTACTGTTCACCCCGCAGATACCGCAGGTTAGGAGAATATATCCAGATGTGCCCATATTGAAACCAGCAGAAAATTATCAGCCGCAGGTCCCAAGGTACTACAGCAGTGACAATAGTACGGGAATGATTCTAGATCCAACCGTAATGGGAGGACAGAATGGTCGCAACCCAACATTGGCACAAGCTGAATCAACCCAGTTTTTGATGCCTCAAAAGCAGATGCAGGGGGGAACCGCACATGCTCAGATGACGGGGAGTCAAACGGGCATGCCGGCAATGATGACCCATAGTGTGGGAATGAACATGTCTCAGAACATGGGGAATGGACAGAACGCGGATGCGATATCCCTACCCATTACTGTAGGTCCACCGGTACCTTTGTACATTCAGCCTAATTCAGATATGAGCAGTCAAGGATCAATGGTGCAGAGTGGGATGGAAAGGAGGTGCATTCAAAACACTCCAGAGACAACTCCGATAGCGGCTCTGCCAACTGGATCTGGGTCCTTGATGGAGTTTAGTCCCATATGTGCTCAGTCAACAGTGGTGAGGTCGAGTCCCCCACTGATGATACCGCTATCATCGAACACTGAAAAGTTGCCGCAACCATCAATGGCAGTTGATGTGAATGCTACACTGATGGGGTTGAATGCGCAACAGCTGACGCAGTGGTTCAACAGTCTGAATTCCACACAAAGCTCAGCCAGTGGGAAGGGAGAAGACTATCTGAATAGGGTCAGGTTGAACATGGAAGCACAAGAATTGGTGGAAGGGACTATGGGTGTGAATAGGTTAGAGACCTACTCGGAAGAAGAGCTGAGGTATCTATGTCCCAGGATTACGAGAGAAGTGAACAAGGTACATAGAAGGTTGCAAGAAATAGCAGACAAAAATGGGGTGGAGATAGACAAGACAAAACACTTGAGCAGGAGCTATAGATTGGATTTCGGGACCACAGATTTTGAACACATGAGGTCAGCAGGCATGAAGGCGCACCTTAGAGAATTGCTGTAGAGTGCACAAGTGTGGAGGTGCTTAGACAAATGGGAAAGCAGATGGGTAAAGAGAAAGGAAAAGAGGAAAGACAGTGTCCCAGAGCTCAACGAGAAAAGACCACAGAGTAGTGATGCAGTAACCATGTTACCAATGAGGGAGACAGCAGGGGGAAAATTAATACATGTACCATGGCACAGAAGCGACATTCAGTCTTTTACGGATGATTTTCCCAAACTGAGAGAGAAACCGATTGAATGGTATCAACAGACTGATAGGTTTGTGAAACTTGCGAAATGCCTTTGGGAAGACTTGAACACTCTCTTTGAGATTGTGGTTCCGGCAGATTTGTGGGAGGATTGCAAAAGAGCTGTAGGTTGGTCGACAAGTGAACCAGAGAGAGACAGGGATACGGGTGCACCATCACCTATGGTGATGAGCTTGTACTATAAGGTGATTGAGCATTTGAAGACAAAGGTTGCCGCGAAAAATGTGGATTGGCAGAAGATTGATCGAACTGCCCAAGAGGCTAAAGAGTCGATTCATAGTTACTATGAGAGGTTGTTGAAGGCGTTCAAAAACTACAGTGGCACGGAAACAATAGAGGCGAAGGACATGCTTCATTTCGTGTTTAGATTTGTGGAAGGGCTGAGACCAGAGATAAGTCAGATGATAAAGACGCATTTGATTTGTTGGCAGTCAAAACCGATTGATGAGGTGTTGAATTATGCGAAATACTGTAGCGACGAAATTGAAGTGAAACAGAAAAAGTTGAAAGAGAAAGTGATGATGATGCAACTTAAAGCAGCTCAGACAGGTCTGCAAGGTTTGCAAGGGTTGCAAGGGTTCCAACAGCAGGTACCGCAACCGCAGCCGCAGTCGCAGGGAAATATGATGTTTCAGCCACAGGCGAGAGGCAGAGGCAGAGGAGGTTTTGGGAATAATGGTCCGGATTTGAACACTGTTGTGACTCCGAATGGTGTGCAGGCATTGAAAAAGGTGATGCCGTGTCACGTGTGCGGAATCGTCGGTCATTGGAAACGCGAGTGCCCGATGGTGGTGCAGGAAGGTGCAGGTATTGGTCAGCAAAACAATGATGTCAATGCATTTCAGACAATGAGGGGACCGAAAATGAGAGGTCCAAACCCAAATTTTCAGACCATAAATCAGCTGCAGGGATTACAACCTATGCAGCCGCAGCAGATGCAGATGCCCCGTATGCAGATGACGCAAATGCAGCCAATGCAACAGCAGTTTCCCATGGTACCTAATCAGCAAATGCAAATACCTTTGGCACCAATGAGTCAGCAGCAAGTGATGGTTCCTCCACAGGTCTCGGGTCAGGTAATGAATACAAATGGCACCGTACAACAGTTCCCATTACACAGTGAGAATGGAATAAACAATGTATGGGAGAGTGAAAGTTCAGGAGAGGAGGGAGATTGTGTGCTTGCAGCATCCTTGGAAGTTGATCAAAAGGGTCCGTATGTGGAGGGAAGAGTAATGGGTCATCGTGTTTCATTCTTGGTTGACACAGGAGACACACGTTCAACTGTTAAGAGCATTGAAGTACCGAATTTGCCACTCTCAGGGAGAACAGTTCAAGTGGTGGGAGTAGCAAACAGGCACCTGACGTACCCAATCACAGATCCAGTACCAGTCAGCATTGGTAACTATCAAGGGTTACATAAATTTGTGGTATGTGATTCAAGCCCGATAGCACTGTTAGGGAGAGACCTATTGTGCAAATTGGGATGTTCGATTATGTGTTCGAACGATGGAATTAAAATTCAGACGAGCAGTGATGGGGAAGAAGAGGACAGTGTAGAGGGGGATGAGATGGAAACTGTCGATGAAGAGTATCCTCTGATTTGCCTTTTCCCGATGATAACTGAAGAAGATATTCCAGCTGAATTACGGGAAACAGTCGGAAAGGAAGTGTGGGATATGACAGGAAAAGAGGTGGGATTGATGAAAGGAGTGGAACCAGTGAAAGTGACTGTAAAACCCAATGTAACCTTTCCCCAGACCCCACAATACCACATGGCACAAGACACCCTCATGAAAGTTGCCCAACTCATTGACGAATTTGTAAAGCAGGGAGTACTGAAAGAAGTGTTAAGCAGTCCATGTAATTCACCAATCATGGGACTAATAAAGCCGAGTGGAAAGGTCCGAATTGTACAGGACTTGAGGAAAATAAATGACATCATAATTAAATGTTGCCCTGTCGTACCGAATCCAGCTGTGATAATGTTTCAAGTCCCTTGCGATGCCGAGTGGTTCTCAGTCATCGACTTGTCACAAGCATTCTTCTCGGTGCCTCTTCATGAGGACAGCCAATTTCTCTTTTGTTTCAAATTCTTAGACAGAGTTTACAGTTGGTGTCGAATTCCTCAAGGGTTTTCTGAGTCACCGTCAATATTCAATCAGATTCTAAAGAAAGACTTGGAAGCATTAGAACTGCCATTCGAGTCAACCCTAGTACAGTACATCGATGACTTACTGATTGCATCTAAGACAGAAAGTGGCTGCACAGCCGATACCATTGCTCTACTGAACCATTTGGGAAGGAATGGACACAAGGTGTCTCCTTCCAAGTTGCAGTTCTGTCAGAAGAAAGTGAAATACTTGGGTCACCAGATAGAGAAAGGGTCACGGAGAATAATGAAGGAAAGAATAACAAGTGTACTTCAAATGAGTCCACCAAAGACAAGGAGGGAGGTGAGGAAGTTTTTGGGAATGGTGAGCTACTGTCGCCAGTGGATTCCCAACTTCTCAACTCTAGCAAAGCCTTTACTGAAACTGACCCAGAAGGATGCCTTGGATCAAATTGAGCTGAAAGGAGATGAGATGGATGCTTTTATTGAATTGAAAGAATGCATGTGCAGGGCTCCAGCTTTAGGTATGCCTGATTACACAAAGCCTTTCACATTGTTTTGTCATGAACGTGATGCATGTTCTTTGTCTGTCTTGACCCAAGCCCATGGTGGCATAAACAGACCAGTAGCGTATTTTTCAGCTACTTTGGATCCGGTCGCAGCAGCACTTCCAGGGTGTTTGCGCGCCGTAGCAGCAGTTGGTATCAGCCTCACTCAGAGTGAAGGAATAGTGATGGGACACCCAGTAACAGTCATGGTTCCTCACTCAGTTGAGATACTTTTGACCCGCTCCCGAACGCAACACATGACTGGAGCAAGACGCACAAGGTATGAAACGATAATTCTGGGCTCACCGAATGTGCAGCTGAAAAGGTGCACTACGTTGAATCCAGCAACCTTGCTTCCTGGTGAAAATGCTGAAATTGAGAACGCTGAAGACGTCGAGCATGACTGCCTTCAGGTGACTGAATTTTGCACAAAACCTCGACCTGACATTAAGGATACTAAACTTGATGAAAATGACCAAATTGTTTTTGTTGATGGTTCATGTCTAAGAGATGGGATGGGAATTTTGAAAGCAGGATATGCTGTATGTACTGTAACAGGTGTCTTGGAAGCATCCTGGCTCCAAGGAGTCTATTCTGCACAAGTAGCAGAACTTGTAGCCCTTACAAGAGCATGCCAATTGTCTACATTGATGAAAGTCACCATTTACACTGATAGTCAGTACGGGTTTGGAATTGTACACGACTTTGGGCAACTATGGTCACAGAGGGGTTTCCTGACTTCTTCAGGATCCCCAGTGAAAAACAGGGAGAGAATAAGGGAATTCTTACATGCCATTCAAATGCCAGCCGAAGTTGCAGTGGTAAAGTGTAGTGCTCATACAAAAGGATAGGACTATGTTTCTCTGGGAAATGCATATGCGGATCAAGTCGCAAGATTTTGTGCCTTGAATTGTATATTACTCAGAGATGAATGGAATTCGATAAGTGAACCAGAACTCGAACCAGCTGAAGCATTTGCCTTGAAGGTCGTGGATACAATGGATGAACTAAAAACATTACAGAATAGCGTCAGGGAGGATGAAAGAGATTCCTGGATTAAGTCACAATGTACAAAGAGACCAGATGAGTTATGGGTTTTAAATGAGGGAAAATTTGTTTTACCAAATAGTCTCTTATCGCAGCTAGCGCGGTTCTATCATGGGCAGGCTCACCTAGGGAGAGATGCCATGATAAGATTGTTCAAAACTGATTGGTTTAACCCCAGATTCCGTCAAGCTGCAGAAGCAGTTTGCCATCGATGTGTCATTTGCCAGCAGATGAACCCAGGGAAGGGAACGGTTGTGAACGCGAGCCACATTGGTAGGGCGAGTGGCCCGTTCAGTAGAATGCAGATGGACTTCATTGAGATGCCTGTGCATGGAGGTCTGAAGTATGTGTTGGTGATTGTGTGCATTTTTAGTCACTGGATTGAAGCATACCCCACACGTAGAAATGACAGCCTTACAGTTGCAAAGCTATTGCTGAGGGAGTTAATACCACGTTTCGGATTCCCGATCTCTTTAGAATCAGATAGAGGAAGTCACTTCAATAACGAGGTGATAAAGTTACTTTGCGCAGCGCTGAACATTGAGCAAAAACTGCATTGTAGCTATCGCCCAGAAGCATCAGGACTGGTGGAACAGATGAATGGTACACTGAAATCAAGAATGGCGAAAATATGTGCATCGACAAATTTGAAATGGCCTGACGCATTGCCTTTGGTGTTAATGTCAATGAGAAACACCCCTGACAGAAAGACTGGATTGTCTCCACACGAAATTCTCATGGGCAGGGCTATGAGACTTCCTGCAGTCCCCGCAAACGCGCTTTTGAATATTACAGATGATATGGTGTTAGACTACTGCAAAGGTCTGGCTGATGTGGTTCGCTCTTTCTCTCACCAGGTGGAAGCAACCACCTTGCCACCGATCCAAGGTCCAGGACACACACTGAAAGCAGGTGACTGGGTCGTGGTAAAGAAGCACGTGAGGAAGTCGTGTCTGGAACCCCGTTGGAAAGGCCCTTTCCAAGTGATCCTGACGACAACTACCGCTGTGAAGTGTGCGGGAGTTCCCAACTGGATTCACGCCAGTCACACAAAGAAAGTGTTGTGTCCCACAGATGAGGAAGTTGAAGCGCTGAAACTGCCAGTGCCTGATAAAACAGTGCTGAGCGCCGAGACAGAGCAAAACCGAACTGAAAGTGAACAGGCAGGAACAGGAGAGAGAGAAATATTCTCTGAAGACGAAACAACCGACTCACTTGGGGAAGACCAAGGAGAAACCTCAGACAGCGACGAAGCAGCTGAAGGTGACAAAGAGCCTGAAGCAGCTGAGGGTAGCAAAGAGCCTGAAGCAGCTGAAGGTGACAAAGAGCCTGAAGCAGCTGAAAGTGATAAAGAGCCTGACGAAAGTAACGGTGACGAAGGGCTCGAAAGAGGTGAAGAAGCAGGAGAGCTTGATCAGAGGAGGGCTTTCCCAGAAGCAGACAGTACAGGAAAGGAGAAAGAGAACCTGATTGATTCCCCAGAAGGAGGGGACAAGGCAGAACAGAACGAAACTGTTCAAGCTTCCACAGAAAAGATTGCAGGTCCATCAAGTGGACACGGTGCAAAGAGGAGACTAAGTATATCGCCAATAAAACTAAGAACTAGAGAAAATTTGAACGACAGTGAAAGGCCAAAAGTGAAAGAGAAAAGAAAGGAAGTGTCTGTCGTGGTACCAACCTCAAGTGAAGGAAAAGACTTGGCCAAAGAGGAAAGTACCAGTGAGGCAGAATCGAAAAGAGAAGCAAAATTGAAAAGGAAAAGGATACCAAACAGGAGATATTCCGGTCCAGAATGGGCATATGCAGTCAATGACGATTGGACTGACGAATTTGTATATCTAAGCCTCGAGAACGAAGAAGAAGAGATACCAATAGAAAAGAAACGTTTTATGGACACTGTTGATTGAAAGGGTGATAAATGACATTGCTTGCTACAATCTAACGTGATACAAACAACCAGCTGAGACATTGCTAAACCGGATGAGACACTTGCTGAACTGATAAAAGACTGAGTTATTGCCGAATTGAGACAAATGCTGCTAACCGATAAAGTGACTGGCCTCTTGAAGAAAACTGTGTGAACATTGCGCTCGTTCAGCTTTGTAACTAAATTGCAAAAATAGTTTCTTTATAGGTGCTTCTAGCTCTCTGATTCTATACAGATCATGGCTACACAAAACAGTAGAGTGAAATATTGTAAATATGCGTGTATAGGCTTGATAATAGCATGTGTACTAATAATAATAGCAATAGTGCTTGCTACACGTGGAAAGGGTGAGAATGAGAAAATTGATGCTTCTACTTTTGCTCCTGTTACTGTCACTGAACTAACCGCATTGAAAAGATTAGAATTAGACGAGAGACACTTGCATGATAAGAAGGAACTTTCGTATAATGTTTTCTATTGCTTGCTAACAGAATATGTTGAGACTATGGATGCGAAAGATTGTTATGTGTGTACACAGATACCGACATCAGTAAAGGAAGGGGTGACTTATCACCACATGCCTCTTACATACGGGATTACATGTAGTATAGTAACTTCTAGATTTTATGGTCAAACCAACATACAGTATTTTTACTCAAATTATGATGTTACCTTTGCATATGTTCCTATAAAAGCGCAGCTAAGCCAGATTGCTAAAGATTGGGATGCTAAAATAATGAGGGAATTTTTCGAGCCAATGCAACCTTTTGAAACAGCTCACGCTCATAGGGAAAACCTTACCTGCTCGCTCTCTGCAGTAGAAATAAGCTTTTTAGATCGCACAGATGATAGAAGGGCACAAATGAATGCGAAATTAGAAAAGGAGCTAAGTAAGAGGACTTCAGTAGATCATTATGATTTTGCCGCAATAAAGACACAAGGGAGAATAGCTTTAGATGCTTGGCATGTAGGGAATTTTTTTATATATCGAGGTGAATCTTATTATGATAACATTTTCGTAGGAGCGAGTGAGTGTAAACATACGTTTATCTTTAAGGCCAAATGGACATTCATGATGAACGGACTTGACCCTGTCATACCAGGTGTATATTACATTTGTGGGTATAATGCCTATTATCGTCTTCCGAAAGGATGGTGGGGGAGATGTTATTTGGGTATAGTATTCCCAAAGGTTTATCAGCTGGATGACCTATCGATGATTCCAAAGACATCTGGATCCCATCGTATCCAGAAAAGAGAGACCGCAGCTGCTGTGGTAGGAGATATATTTGGAGCCATGATTCCTTCATTGGGAGTTGTGTTGAATTCCATCAAAATAAGAAAGTTGTCTACTATAGTGGATAACATGTTGACAACGTTTTCAGGTGCTATAATCCTGATAGATGCTGAACTTGCAGCGGAAAGAGCTATGACTCTTCAAAATAGGCTTGCCTTAGACATTCTTTTAGCAAAGGATGGCGGCGTTTGCAAAATGCTTGGTGCGCGCCACTGTTGCACGTATATTCCAGACAACAGTGTGAAAATTAAAACTATGCTTGCTAATCTAACAAAAGAGAGTGCAGATTTGAAGGAATTGAAAGAACCAGGAGTGTGGGAGAAGGTTGGAAAAGGACTTGCTTCAGTGGGAAATTGGCTTGGTGGCATTTGGAATGGAATATTACTAAAAATAATACAGGGAATATTAATAGTACTGATTTGTATATTTGGAATTTGGGGAATAAAAAGGGGAATAATAATGATTATGGCAAGAATTAAGAGAAGGAAGGAAGAGAAGATGATGAAAAGAATGGCAGAAGAATACAAAGCAAGAACTAGGGGAACTAAAAGGAAAAGAGAACTGACAGAATTTTAATGGAATAAAATTTGTGGGAATAGTTTTGTGTGATGACAAGTAGTCATCAGAGGAGGGATTGATGACGCAGAAATGAAGGTTTTACATTTATTAGCGCTTAAACGTAGTGCTGCAATAATCAAGTGTGACTTTAATCGAACGAATAAAGATTGTACGGGGACAAAATGTGCCCTTAGAGTAGTTCGCCAACATTTATAAGCGTGCTTTATATAACGTGATGTATTAGAAGTGTACGAATCTGACATAATCGTAAACGTGTGCTATGATTTGCTTGTTTGAAATGTTTTAGCTTAGCATAACTTTAGTGTAGGCTTCGGCCTAGTTGCCTTGTCTCACGATTTGGATGCTCGTATTTTTCCAATGTGCTAATAAAACGTGTATTTCTGCTTGAAGCTGTACTTTTCCACTGAGATCGTTCACATGCTTATCTTAAGGTTTCGTGCCAGCCTGGCATCTTTTTTTCTTTGCTCCAAGGTCAATCTGCAGGTGCGGACAATGGAAGCTCTGAAAGTGAGTTAATTGGTATAAAATGTTGCAACTTACGTAACCCTCTCCAAGGATAATGTATGCTTAAGTAAAAGCTTGAGAACTGTTGTTTTTGATTGGACAATTTGAAGCCAACCTATGAACCCTCCAATGGAAGACCCTACTGGATTTGAACTGTTGTCTATTTAAACCAGGTGCACAAGGAGAAAGTAGCCATTATAGCCATTACACGCCATCACGAGAGGAAAACAGCCATTATTTGACATTACGAGCCCGATACCCGCCATTTTGCAGGACATTGGCCATTATGGCCCATCTTGCTGACTTAGTCATTTTGCCGTCTTCTAGAGACTTTAAGTAATTTTCGTCTTAGAGACTTTAACTTTGATCTGTCCCTTTGCATGAAGTAATAGTTTTGTCCCTTTGCCGCTGAGAGGCAATTGCCCCGTCTACCCCTGCCCCTTTGCCCCGTCCCATGCTGATCGAGAAAACGGTACCTGTGAGACGAAGACTTCCTTGAATGCTGATTGAATTTGGTAAATATGAAAGGACGTTGTACAATTGCATTGTGTTTCTTTTAGGTAACCAACTGCTGATTTTTGGTAAGAGCCCTAGCTAGGAGTTTTCCAAATTAATGTTGCTAAATTGTTTTTGCATGAAGTCCCACATGCCGATGCTAATTTGAGGTTAGATAAGGATTCCTTTTGTTGCACGATGCAATTTGAGACCTTGTTATGCTGACTAATGTATGCAATTAGCTCATTACAGATTATAGTTTTAGTGATTTGCATTGCTATTATCGAAGGCATTGTTATTCAAATGCTGCATAGATTGCATCTTTTCCGCTGTTATGGACAGCTATTAATGTTCATTTACATATATCATTTGGTGTTGAGACACATCTATATTGTGCTAGCTTTGTTAATATAGGGAAATAAATTCATTAACTTTGAATAAACTGGTCATGGTTCGCCGAAATGTATTCTGGATTAATTGTTAAGTGTTATGTTGATCAGGGCATTGCTTATGTTCGTTATTGATTATTGATTACATTAAATTGACTGATCTCGGGTGAAGAGAGTCCCACTTGGTCAAAAGATTCATCGGCCTAAAGAGCGTCCAAATACAGGTAAATTATTAGTACGGAACGCTCTATCACTTCTCAGCCCAAACCTTGAAGAAGAATCACCCGGCAGATAGTAGCCCAATAGAAATAGCAAATATCTTTGTTTACTGGTGTTATGTGGGTATTAATGTTTAGTTGTGGAATTGTGTAGATGTCATATATTTTCATTTAGTGTTTGTTCTAGAATGTTGGAACAAGACTCGGTCAGTCGTGGGTCCTATGTTGGAATAAACCTTGTTTCTGGAAAGTAACCCTGCTCTCTGTTCCTGTTATTTTCTGGAGCATACAACATCATTTTGGCGATGAGGATGGGCCTTCCTGGACCCACTGACATAATTTGGATTATAAATTTGAACCTTATTATTGAGCATGCTAGCAATTTGCTATTTGTTTGGATCGTTTCAACTTATATTGTTTTCTTTTTGGACTCTGTCAAAACTCGGCTGTGACTCTGGTTCATATCAGCACTTTATTTTGTGGATTACTTTGGCTTACCACTTCCTGTATCTTTTATTTTCTTCTGAAACAGATTTTTGCCTGCCACGAGCTACTTCATGATTCCAGTTTCCTCTGATGCGAAAGTAAGGTGTTGACGCCTCCTGTACAAGCCCCATGCCTAGTGAATCTGACGTGTGTCGCACTGGATATTCAAGCTCTACCGCTTGTAGAAACAACATTCGGTGTTTTCCGCCAGCCATCTTTGTACTTTGGGCAGTTTTGCATGCACTGATTGGATTCTTCTGTTGTTGTGTGCATGTTTTCACGATGATGTGCACACCTTGATTAATTTCTAACTGATTTTCAACGGTGACAGGAACACCATTCTCCTGAGTGATCATATGTGTGTTTATACTCTGTTTTATTCTGCTACCTGCCTGTTACCAAGATGACAGGCACACCACACCTTTGGTGTATTCAGTCTGGTAAAATATATATATATGGATATATTTATTATATTTTATTGGCCTATTATATTTTTAATGGCTACATTACAGGCTTGTGTACAATCTCCACTGTTTCTGCAAAGGCATGGAAGACCTTTAATTTCATGAAAAAAATGGTTACGCATATTTGAAAATTATTTAGTAGCTATTGATGCCTCGAAGTATAATGCTACACGTAGAGCAGCTTTGTTGTTTAATCATCTAGGGGAAACTGGACAAGAAGTTTTTGATAACTTACTACCTATTGTTGAACCTCTTGGTGATGAGGCTTGGGACACGTATATTGAAGCTACTACACGCATGGCCAAACAGTATTGTGATGAACCATCGGTTATGCTAGAAGGACATCATTTTTTCTAAAGAAAGCAACTGATGGATGAAAGCATCGAATATTATTTGGCAGTTTTGAGGGTACTTGCTGCTAAATGTGAATTTGGCTTGAATCTTGATATATATTTACGTGATCAATTGGTATTTAATTGCTATCCCCAAAAAAATTCAGGAACATATTTTAACATGTAAGAATCCTTCTTTAGGTGAAGTAATGGACAGAGCAAAGAGTATAGAATGCTCTCTTATTTCTCCTAAAATTCTAACAGAGGACGTTAAATCTCATGTTCAAATTGCAGCAGTGTGTTAAAGTGATGACTTGGAAATTGATGCGGTATCCAAAAAAGTCAAAAGTTGGAAAAGTATGGAATAAATTGTCAGATACCATTACAGGTGTGGGTCAAAATTTCATATGGGGAATTTCTGTCATTTCCAGCTCAAGGAAAGAAGTGTCATTTTTGCAAGCAAATTGGGCATTTTCAAGGTGAATGCCGTTTAGCTAAGGTTAAGACGAAAGTAACTCAAATTGAATTTGTTGAGGATAACCTTTGTGAAAGTCCTAACAATGTGTTGTTAATAGTTGATGTTGATATTATTGATGTTTCACACAAGAAATGTAAAGGTCCTATATGTTCAGTTAAAATAGGTTCTATCAATTTGAGTATTATGGCGGACTCTGGTTCTCCAAATATTATATTATCAGATGTCACTTTTTAAAAATACAGATCGGAAAATTTACTGAAACATACTGATGTCAATCCTTAGGCTTTTGATGACTTTGATATTATAATAAAAGGAATTTTTATGGATGTTTTAGACTTTCGAGGCAGAAGTGTATTTACTAAAATATATGTGTGGGAACATGGTAGGGATATCATGGTCTGGCAAGATCAAGCCAAGTGGGCATAATTGTGAAATCAGGTCAGAATGTACCAGTGGTTCTGGGAGATCTTCCTGTACTTTATTTGTCTGAAACTAATTTGTGAAATGATGATTGTGATCTCAGTAATTTACTTGAGAGATTTGACAGAGTTTTCAATAATGATATTTTTTGGTTAAAGGGTTTGAATATCAAATTAAGTTGAAGAGTAATGCCAAGCCAGTTGCACAGAAACTTCATCCAGTACCATTTTCTGTTAAACAGGATCTTAAGAAATTGCTTGATAATTTGTGTTGAAAGAATATCTTCACACCTGTAGTATCTTCTGAATGGATTTCCGCTATTGTTTTCGTAAAAAAACAAATTCTGGTGAGATTAGTTTGTGTGCTGATTTGAGAGCACTCAACCTTAATATTGTGGTAGATTCCCACCCGTTGCCAAGGATTCATGATTTGTTGGCAAATTTGGGAAACAGCAGGTATTTTTCAACAATAGATTTACGTATCATCAAATTCCATTATCTAAAGATTCTCAACCATTAACATCTTTTATAACAGCTTTTGGAAATTATATGTACTTGCGAATGCCGTTTGGTTTAGCATCTGTGGCTAGTGTTTTTCAAAGGTTCATGGGTGCATTGTTTGGTGAAGAGCAATGTGTTCAAGCTTTCCAAGATGATATTGTAATTCACACTGTAATTCACACAGATAGCAAAGAGAAACACTTTGAATTGCTGAATCTAGTTTTGAAAAAAATGGAGAAACATGGAGTTACAGTCGACTAAGAAAAATGAAAATTTTTAGTTAACCAAGTAGAGTTTTTTGGGCATAGTATTTCAGATAAAGGTATCATGCCTAAATTCTCTCTAGTGGAACCCGTTGTAGAAGCTGCAGTACTGAAAGATAAAAATTCACTCAGAGCATTTTTAGGTCTGAGTGAATATTAATCTAGGTTTGTTTGTGGGTACTCCATGGTGGTTCAGCCGTTAAGGGCGCTTAACAAAAAAGTCAAATTTGTATGGACCGAGGAAGCGCAATTATCTTTTGATAAACTGAAAGATTTATTAGTAACTGCTCCTGCTATTAAACCGTTTTCTCATTCAGTTAAATGCAGTATCACTGTTGATGTCAGCTCTTGTGGTCTAGGTGCTGTATGGAGTCAGTTTGTGAATTGCCCTGAGAATACTATTGCTTTTGCTTTGAGAATGCTGTCTTCAGCTGAACAAAAGTATAGCACCATTAAACATGAAACTCTTGGGCTGCAGAAAAATTTAAAATGTATGTGTGTAGCACACGGTTTGAGTTATATACTGATCACAAACCCTTGATATATATGTGGGGTGACAGTTGTTCTAACAAAGCCTCTTGTAGGTTGGTGAGGTTGATGTCAAGATTACAGGAATTTATTTTTATTTTATTTATTTATTTTTTTATACCTCATTTACCACAGTCTGGCTCAGCGGGGGCCCCAAAGATCTCAGGCATCCTCCAACCACTCTTTGCCTCTCTCCTTCAAGATGCTCCGGTCCGTAAAATAGAGCTGAGTCACCGACCATGTGCTGCTTAAGATCAGAGGCAGTATAATCATCGGACAAATCAAGGCCACAGGAGGGGAAACTAATGACGTGAACTTTCTAACCAATCTCTCAAAGGAGCCCAGAGTTCCTGCTCCTTCCTCCCCTTCTTCATGTCCAAAGTAGAATTATAAATTAGGGCCTCCAACCAATCCTGCAGTGTCGGGGGAGCAGTCACCAATTTTCTACAAATTTCACGTCTGGCCAACAAAATCATATAAAAGAGTAACTTCATATTTCTCTTCTTAAATGTTAACTGGCTTTGTTCCTGAAAAACTTCACAGATAACCAGGGAGGGGTTGACTTGACAATTGATAGAGAGTACCTCCCCTATTACCTCCTCCACCTTACTCCAAAACTTGGTCAACCGGGGGCAGCTCAAAAACATATGAAGATCATCTGTGCTATCAAAACCACATTTCTTACAGGCTAAAACCGTTCCTTGCCCTCATCCTAGATAGTTTTGCAGGTGTCCAGTAAGCCCTATGAATAGTGAAAAGATGGTTCCTTGTCAAAAATGCTGATCGAATTGTCTCATAAAAAAGGGCATTAGAAGCTTGCCATAGATCCATAATCTGCTGATCCGGCAAGTCCTTCCCCCATACTTTCTCAGAAAGAGAGAACACTCCATCCACTGTCTCCATAATCAACCAGTACAGCTTATTTATCTCCCGTCTTGGGAGGGATTAGAGCCTAGAAACTCTTACAATTCATTTGAGACCCCTACTTCTTCCATCACATGCTTCAGCCAGCTGAAAGTATTTGAACCTGGTTAAATTGCCCCCAACCTCTCAGTACAGTGTCTCAAAAGATGTCAAGCTCACATCTTTGACCAATTGTCCCCAAACCAACAGGTTTGCCTCCTTCAATGGGACAGCCAACTTATCTCTAGTCCATTCCAGGGAGCCTGTTGAGTCCCACATTGGGGCGTACCTACTATAATATGGCAGCTTGACAGCTCTTCTCATACCCCACCAAAGTTTTACTAAGTCCTTAATTACTTTAAGACAATTTTGACTAAAGAACTTGGGGTCTCCAAACTTATACAGCAAGTCCTTATGATGTACACCATTTAATTCCAATATAGCTTTGAACATTTGTCCCTACTCAGAGCGCCCAGGTTCCTCCCTTCGTTCCCTTGAGTTCTTAAAAAAAAGCCCACACATAATACTGCACATCCAGTAATGCCAACCCTCCTTTCTCTCTCTTCCTCCTCAACTTCCTCCAAGCAATGTGTACCCCTTTAGAGGCCCAAATGAAGCTACCAATTTCTCCCTGGAGCTTACTCAGCCATTGCTTCACAAACATCAACGGAACCACATTGAAAATAAATAGAAATTTAGGAAGGATCATCATCTTAACTAAATTCGCCTGTCCTATAATTGTGAGGGGAAGACTAACCCATCTCTTCATCAGTTGCGTGGTTTCCCTCAGTTTTCTTAAAATTGACTTCCGCAATTTTATTTATTTATTATGTTATAGTGACTCCTAAGTATTTCACCTTGTTTTTCACTGGGACTCCGGCTGCCTTCATATTCCACACCATTACTTCCGATTTTTTACTATTTACAGCGAAACCACTAATCTTCCCCAAAAACGCCATCTGCTCTTTCAAAGCATCTAAAGTTTGGGCCAAGTCAGATGTATATATTAATATATCGTCCGCATAGAGGGAGATCTTCTTACTCCAAACCCCTCAACGAAACGGGAGTACCCCCTGATCCATTTTAAGTCTACACACAAAAGGCTCTAAATATATATTAAAAAGCAATGGTGATAACGGACACCCATGTCTAGTACCATTTTTAATTTTGAGAGAAGAGGATAAAATCCCATTCACCAGAATCCTTGCTTCAGGGTATTTATATATCTCCTGCAACATCCCTAAAAATATTTCCCAAATAAAAAATTCACAAACCTTCCTCAAATAGACCCAGTTCACCCTATCAAAAGCCTTAGTGGCATCCACCAAGACTATCGCCAAAGGATCCTGACATGTGATAGCTAAATCAATTGAGCCTATCAAAGTGTGTGTCAAATCCTGCACCCACCTCCCCTTCATAAAGATTTTTCGGTCCTGATGAATAATTTTATCCAGGACCCCGCTTAACCTATCTGCCATAATCTTCACAAAAATTTTATAATCCCTGTTTAGCAAGGAGATTAGTCTATATGCAATGCAAGATCTCAGATCTTTCCCACGCTTCAGGATCCTTGTGATATTTGCTTCCTTCCACGACAGGGGCATCTTACTTCTCCCTTCTAAACTAGAATTACACAGGTCCAGGAAAAATGACTTAATACTATCTCCCAGGCATCTGTAAACTTCTAATGGCAACCCATCCTGGGGCTTTCTCAACCTTGCCTGATTTGAGAGAAAACTCAAATTCCTCCAACTCAATTTGCTCATTCAAGGTTTCACTATCCTCTTTGCACAGAGGCCCCAATCCTGAGCACTCCAACCAGGATGTCACAGCATCCGGGTGCACTTCTAACTCCTCGGCATATAAAACAGAGAAAAAATCCCATAAAAATTCAATAATCTCCTTCTCACCCTTTTTTAATCTTCCTGTATTAACATCCCTAACCTCTATCACCCTGTTCCTTTCTCTGTCAACTTTCAATTTCCAGTGCTCTAATCTATACGCCTCACACCTTTTCTTGACCCTACCCTCAATCACACCCTCTAGCTCGGCTTGCAGCTTCAGGCCAGGCCTATATAGCTTATCCACTTCCTCTTCACAAGCCCCGGGCTTACCAGTGTAGTTTCTATCTGTTGCATCCGCTCCTCTAATCGACAAATCTCCTCCTTATATTGTTGTCTTCTAAACAAGGCAATTCTAATTAGCCTCTCTCGACAAAATGCCTTAAAGTAGTCCCAAACCATGGTCAATGAGGCAGAACCCACTGTAAGATCAACATATTCCATTGTGTCAGCTTGTAACTCTGCCACTATCTATCCTTCTAACAATAAAGACCTATCTAGTGTCCATCTCCCCCGAACTACCCTCCTGGTTAAACCAATACTCATCCAGATAGCAGAAAGATCTGATAGGTGAGCCCCAACATAGAAAATCTTCTTCACGCTCTGGCCTAAATTTCTATCCATTAAAACAAAGGCTATCCTAGATTGGTGATTGTATTTTTATTATTAAATGTGTAGCCTCTGGATGGACTGCTCCCTTCCCTCCATATATCGGATAGATCAAGCTGGGACATTATTCAATAGAAGCTGACGACGCATTTTCTAATTAAATCTGGACCTACTCCCTGAGATCTGTCTAAATCGTAATTTGGAACCATGTTAAAATCCACCAACCAAATGATGGGATCAAGACATAACAACAAATGCTGAAATAAATCTACTAATGGAGCAATATCATCCTTATTGAGGCCATAGTATCCTACCGCAGTGAGTGGCTTATCATACACTGTCAGACTTCCAATGACCCATCTTCCAGCCCTATTGATCGGGCCCTTCTGAAGGGAGATATTAGGATGATTTTTGACCAGCATGGCAACTCCTTTACTGCCCCCACCATGTCCTGAACAAATTATCCCTGGTATCCATCCTCAAGGCTTAAACACTTCCACACACTCTTGTCTTGAAAGCTGTGTCTCTTACAACACTAATATATCCGCCTTAGCATCCTTCATATATTGTAAAAACTTTTTTTTGCCTACTTACTACCTGTAACCTGTTTATATTCCAAGAGAGGAGCCTCACTTCCTTCTCATCCATCATCTGCCTTGTAAAATTCTGCTGACACACTCGCTCTCCCTTAAAAACACCCTAATGTCTATACTTCTGAGGACCATTTTTTGGGGGCTTTTTTCCCCTCATAGGCTCCCCACCCAGTGCCTTGACCCTCCTGCCCCCCTCCCATGCCCGCCCAAACCCTAACCAAAACAACCCCCCCACAGGAAAAAAAAACATACTTCTTCTGAGTGAGCACGCCCCTGGAAGACTCACTTCTGGGCAGTCTATTACAGCCCAAGTACTTTGAAGAGATTCAACAAGCAAACAGAGACGATAACTGGTGGCAAACTTAAGAAGATTGGCTAGTCTCTAACCTTTTAAACAGGTCATCCACCTCCTTTGCATCTTTAGAATTAAACATTTTATTGTTCATCATCACCCTCAACGTAGAGGGCAATTTCAACTGAGCCGAAGCTCCCAACTTTGTAAGTGGCTCAAATTTCATCCCTAGCTCCCATTGCTTGCTCAGGGTTCTACCTGAAAGATCTGACCTAATCTCGAAAGAGAGTCCCTCAGCCGAGAGTGGCTTCTTCTTTAGAGCAGCTACTAGGTTTTTTTCCTTAATTGCGAACGTATGAAAACACACCAAACTTTTTCTAGGAGATACTCGATTTAACTGCCTTTTAAAAGGGTTGCGATGCACTCTTTGAATATCTTTTGCAATTTCGACATCTTCCAATTCCACTTGCAAATCCTGTTTGATCAGGCGAACTACCAGGCCTTTCAAATCATTAGCTTCTAATCCTTCGGGAACTTTTAGGAGCCTCAAATTGTTACGTCTCTGGTGATTTTCCAGGGTTTTAAGCTTGCTTCTGAAACTTTCCTCACCAGTTTTCAGGGTTTGAATTACTTCCTTATTCTTCTTTACTTCCGCCTTTAAGCCCCCCCACTTCTTCTTCCAACACTGCTGTCCGTCCTGCTAGGTCGTCGTTTTTTCTCTCTAATGATTTACATAATTCCCTAATATCATATTGATTGGAGCTTGACTTTTCAAAACCATCCTTACTTTCAACCGCCACATTTTTCAGGATTTCTGATATTGAGTGGCTAGATGGGGCTTCCCACCCCCCCTTACCGTAATTCTTCCTTAGTTCTCGGTAAGGCTCAAGGTCAGAAAGTCCTCTGAAGGGGGGAAGGTATATTTTCTTGATGCATAGCCCCTCCTAGTTCTGCCAGGTCTTCTTCTGTAAATTCCAAAGAATCCTGAGCCAGGGGCCTTCCCCAAAGGCACAAGCATTCTCCTCCTCCCTCTACTCTCACAGAGATACAGCCAAGGGAGAAAACCTAATTGACGTAATACAGGAATTTAATTTTGATAGTAAATATATTCCAGGTGGAACGAATATAAGAGCAGATTGTCTTTCCCGTTTGCCGGTTATTGCAGATGAAAGTGAACTTTATTTTGAGGAGGAATGTGTGATGACAGTTTCAGATGATGCTGGTGATTTCAAAATTTCGGAGGAAGAATGGTTTCGGAGCAGTGATCATGATTATAATTTGACCAAGGTTAACGAGTATCTTCTTTCTGGTTGGCCTTCCGACAGGAATTTGGATTGTGAGTTGAAATCATTTGTGGCACCCGAGTTTTCTGTTGTAAATGATATTGTAATGAGACAGAATATGTGTGTTTCACCACTAGGCTTACGAGAAAGTATAGTTTCTGCAGCTCATCAAGGACATTTAGGTATTTCTGCTCCTGTGAAAATATTAAACAATATTATTGGTGGCCGGGAATAGACGCTCAGGCCAAAAGTTTTATGGATAAGTGTCCTGTTTTTTATGTTCTGATAAACATTGGAAACTGAATACCAGTCCTTTATGTTACATGGAGTGGCCCAATAATGCATGGGAGAAAATTGGGTTAGATTGTCCTGGACTGTTTAACATTTTAAAGAATGAGAATAGATATATCATTGTAACTATTGATTATTTCTTGAAATGGTTGTATTTTGCATTTGTCAGGTCAGCAGATTCTAGCACTGTTACTAAATTTTTAAAACAATTATTTCAGATTGATGGTCCATCTAAAGAGATTTTTACTGACAAAGGGACACATTTTGTATAAGATGAAGTATCTGGATTTTTGGTGGATCATTCGGTTAAACATATTAAAGTGCCTCTTTATAGTCCTTCTTCAAACGGACTAGTCGAAAGAGCTAACCGATTTTTGAAAGAAGGAGTGCAAATAGATGTTGCTAATAATCTTAATGTTTCTGAGTATTTACTTCAAAAGGTTTGGTCTTATAATATTACACCTCATAGTACTACTGGGGTTGCACCTTTTGTCCTGTTAAGGAAACCTGTAACTACGTTAGTGCCCGTATGGTTGGATGACAAAACAGATCTCAGTGATGATGTTGTTGATCTTGGAGCAAGTTCGCAGGCATGTGAGGGAGAAACAGAAGGCCAGCAAGGAATATTTTGATCATTTGAAAAATGTGAGGAATCTTGAAGTGAGACCTGGAGATTGGGTTTTGGTCAGAAAATCGATGAAAATACCCAAAGGGGAATCAGAATTTTCAGTTCCTGTTAAAATAGAAAGAGTTACCAGGAGAGCTGTCTTGCTGAAGGGCAAGGGATGGTGGAACGAAAATGCCATAGTCAGAGTTACATCTGAACAAGCTAATATTATTATTAGAAATAAACGTGACAAGGAATCTGATGATAATGAGCACCATGACAACACTGATTGGTTGTGTTGGAATGTTTTGTCTGACAAGGGGAAACATGGTAATGTACAAGAAAATAATGTACAAGATAATGCTGAGTCTAAGAGACATTTTAGTATGAGCTATAGGATTAGAAGTACTCTTGCAAAATTGAAAGATTATATTAGACATTCATTGTATTGTGTTGTTTTAAGGGGGTGAAGGTTTTTAAATTAAAAAGTTAAAAAAAAAATGAAACAAGGCAGCAGGCCTATACAGTCTATGCACCCAGGATCTGGAACAAAGTTGCTGTATGCATTTGGATCACCCCATTGCTGCTCCAGTTTAAGACAGAGTCTAACACATGTCTCTTTTAATCACAATGCATTAACCATCCAAAAACCATTACCCTCTCCTATCACTCATTGACGTTATGCTTGTCCTTGGCCTTGTACATTGCTAAGGTAGCCGTTGGATAGGATGGCACCAAAGAAATACCATATAAATACCTACCTACATACAAATAAGGCAGTTTCAACTGGTGTATAAGTCACCGGCATTGGTCTCTCCCACCCTAATGGCACCAGTCACGTTTAGCCTGGTGCTATGCATTTTGTTTCACAAACCCACATCCATCTAAATCGATTAAGAAAAGCTGTTTGTGTTCATCTTCCGTACCTCAAGCAAGGTTCTAGCAAGTCACCCTGTGGCCTGAGAGAAGGAATATCTTAACAAAAACTGTAACCAAAAGCATGGCCCCTGATAAACACCATAAAATGAGGACTGTAATTGTCTGGTAGGGAGCGTTGTGCCCTTACTGTTACTGGTTGGCTAAAGACATAAGCATTACAGGTAAGAGATGCTGGCCATCACCATGCATGCACAGTGACAATGCATATCAGGCGCAGTTCCTTCACAATGGCTAAGGATCGTTGACCCCCTGGTTGAACCAGCAACAGAAAATTAAAACAATAGTTCACTATAATTTTATTTTTCTGCTGCTGGCTCAGCAAGCTTGTGAAAGGAGGGGCGGTGCTGGGCCACACGAGGTGGGGGGAGGAGAAAGTGCACCTAAGTGCGCATGTGTGTTTGGCTGTCCGTCTTAGGCTTGCCAAACACACATGCACTCTTAGGTTTCTCCAGCCCGGCTGTGCTGAACAGCCGGGCTGGAGAAACTGCACAGACCCCAGGGTTGTGTCTGAGCAGCAATCCAAGCAGGCGGCAGCAGACTGCAGTATCGTGGTAAAGGTAAGTTAATGTATTGATTTATTTATTTTATTATCACCTCCCCCTATCTTTGCCCCCCTGGCCTCTCCACTGAGATTTGCGGCCACCACCGCTGATGCACAGTATGCAATACTGTTTTCCATGAGCCTGAAGTACCTGAATGAAGATGCACTTGCTGTTGTCTTGATCATCCAAAAATTCAGGTGTGGCATTGAATTGTAGTGACCAGTTGGCTAGGTGCCAAATTCAAGTGTTTCTAAATTTTACCTAGAGTTGTGAACTCGGTGTTCATGTGTACCTTTCAACTTGAAGGAGTTCTGTGCACCGGCACACAGTAAAGGACTAATCTGAAGACAGAAACTGACCATGGCTGAAGAATCATAGTTGCTAAGACCTGAAAGAATAAGGTGGGCTGCTCTGAACCTGCCTCATTCAGTCCATAGCTGTTGGCCTGGTTGTTTCACGTGCCGGTTGCTGCTCCCTAACCCACCTGATGCACAGGAACGTGATACTTAACTGTAAAGTCTATGTGGTAAAGTGAATCCTCTGTAAATATCCTGTTGCCCTGCTGTGGTATCGTCCCTGTGATGTTCCTTGCAAGAATGACTGCGATGAGTCTCTCGATTTCAAAGTGTTGCACTAGACCCACTGTACCATTGACACATTACACTAGTTTCAAACTATTGACAGTGCATTCTGTCGGTCTTTCACTTCCCAAAGTGCTTTTTTGTTGCTCTCTTTCAAGTGCACATTTTGTGTTTTTTTTTTCTTTATTTTCCAGTTCATTCATGTGCGATAGAAAAGTATGAAAAGGTGTGGATCATAATCGATGCCAGAGTATTGATTGAACTTCATATCGAAGCCATAACATCATGGATACCATAACAATGAAGTTTTGAATAATGATGGTATGCATATTTTTCTTTTTTAAACAACAATAATGAAGGCTTTGATATCTTGATAATAATATATTTTCTTTTATTGTTTTTGTTAATAATGTTATTTTTTTAATACACTTTAATTAATTATGTCTTTCATTTGGGTGTTTTCTAATGTTCAGTTTAATAATTTTTTATTTATTATTTATTGAAAATGTAGTACCATTTTTATATTTTAATTAAATATAGAACATACATATATTTCTAACTTTAATTTTATTCATGTTTTCGGGTGTTGGCTTTTACAGGGGTTGTGAGAGGAGAGTATTTAAAAAAATGTTTTAAAATATGTTTGTTGGTTAGTTTGTCAATATTATTTTTTCATATCATTTTTGGAGTTATGTTGTTTAGGTTTCGGGTGATTGGATTTTAGGAGTAGTGGGTGGTGAATATATTGTTCCTTGGACCTCCAATGTCGTAATGAGCCCAGAGTATTCCATCGGCCAAGGTCGTAATCAGGCCTTAAGTGTTGTTTGGATGGTGAATAGTAAAATTGACTGACCCAGAGTCCACCACTTAGCCCAGTGTTGCTTAACGTGGACTGGAAATATTAATTTCAACACCAACCAGGATCCAACACTTTTCTTAAGGTTACTTACTTTGAAGTGAGAATAGTAAATCTGCTAAATTTGTTTGGAGAGAGAATGGTATATCTGATTGCCCAATAATCCAATGCTTACCCCAATGTTGCTTATTTGGATTTGAGATAGTAAATGTGACTCCTCTGAGGTCAAACACTTACTTCAATATTGCTTAGTTTGGAGTGGAAATAGTAAATTTGACCCCTCCAGAGCCTAAAATGTTCCTGAATAGTGCTTAGTATGGAGCAAGAATGGTAAATCTGACCCACCCCCCAAAATATGTTGATTTATTAAAGAAGTAAAAGTATTAAAAAAAAAAAATCATAGGTCTATATTAGAATTTGTAATTTAGTTGCTTAATTTCTGTGTAGCATTCTTATAGAAATACAGAATAAAACATAAGTACAGCTGCAATTACCAGAATACTGTTTTCTCAAAAAGGGCAAGGAAATTACTTTAAACAAGCACTAATAAACAGCAACAAAGGAAAATGATCCACAAAAGAAATACAAGTAGGTGGTGAGGGAGCGAGGAGCAAGCAGCTTAGGGTTGAGTGACAATATGTGAGTTCCTGGGCTCCTCAGTGCAGAGAACATGGGTTTAAGAATGGTGTACGACATACAGAGCCTTCAGAAAGCATTGCACTGCAAAGGTTAGCCTTAGGACAGAAAGCTGCTGCATTGCAGCCTAGTGGAAGATGGACTCTTCTGAACCCAGGCATTCTCAACGCTGCTTCCATCAGGAGTAAGGAAGCGAGGAACCAGCTAGGTGTAAACCTTTGTGGAGGCTTACCACTCCAGTCTTCTTGAGCTCATATGTGCACAATGGTGCAATTTAAATCATCTAGTTCACTGAGCTTGCCGTAAAGATATTTAATTTTATTATTATTTTCAGGTAAATAAATGCTTATAATTTTTTTTTTTAATTTAATTATGCCTTTTTATTTTTTTATGCAAAAACGTTATATTATATTTTGATTATTAGTAATCTAAAAACATACATAAAGAATAATTATAAAATAAATACCTTTTAATCATACAAAATATATTTTTAACAAATATTGCAACTTTTTAAAATGAAAAACTAATTTCAATTAAACACATTTAGGCCCATATTTATACTTTTTTAGCACCGCATTTGCGTCATTTTTTGATGCAAAAGCGGCGCAAACTTACAAACTACAATTACATTTTGGAAGTTTGCGCTGCTGTTGCGTCAAAAAATGATGAAAATGCGGCACTAAAAAGTATAAATATGGCCTTAATATTTTAAAATCATATCATCAGTTAAAGTATATTTTGTTTTTTGATATTTTTGTTAATGTATAGATTTGTGATTGATATTTTGTTGACTTTAGATATTAATGTATTATGATATTTTGAAGTAATATTTTGATTAAATCTAAATATAAGGCTTATGATATTTCGGTAGTCAAAATGCTTATCTCTTTTGACATTTTGGTTTATTTATATTTTTGCTGCTGATTTTGAGGACTTACTTCAATGCAGTTAAATTTCACGAGAATCTCATGAAGTAAATTGTGAAAAAAATGTCAGTAAAAACCATGAGGGCCTTAAACATCTCTGGGATTCTCTAGATTTGTGGGAACACTAAGGTTCAGAAATATGGGGCAGTGATTTACACTTAATTTGAATTAATGGCAACTTTGGTACACAGGATATAATCTGAGACTTGGTCTTAGTGGAGCTTCCTCTACCTAGGATCGGCTCACAGATAACAGTTACACAAATGAGTTACAAGTAGGGAAACACACTTATGTAATTCAGGAAGGTGAATTGGGTACCAGGCTGGAGTAGGATTAGATGGAAGAAATCATTGGTGACATTGGGCGTTATCAGCGGGGTTCTCCAGTTTGATGAAACCAGAAGGGTGCTAAATTTAGGGGTGGTTGAAAAATTCCATTCACCGGTCGAGTTCTCGAAGTTTTGCCCACTCCGCGTTCCACTTGGAGTGGGTAGTTTCATCGAAACTCCTTCAACTGCAGCATGGCAGAGTTTTTCTCACATGCAACTCACTAATGTTAAGCTGGTGAGCGTGAGCAAGAATTTGCATCCCCTAGTGCGATTTTCAGACTGCAGGATGTCTCCCGGCGTGATTTCTTAACTTGGCGGTTGCAGTAAGTCTTGATCGCTCGCATTGAGAGAGGTGTCACTTGTGCTGAAAATCAGCACCATCTGGCACTCCGCGTGAAGCCATGCACAACGATTGTACAGCGCAGAACAAGTTTCCGGTAATGAAAATCAGTGCAATGTGCCAGAATTCCGCCCACTTGCGGAACTCTGCGGAATCTTGCAGAGTTTTGATGTAACGCCATGGAATTCTGCAGAGTGAAACTCCATGAATTACGCCCAGGGCTAGTTAAAATGTGAGGATTTGCTATGACATAGGAGGGCTTCAAGGAAACATTTTTGTGGATGCACATACTCTGTAAAAATATGCAGTTGATTATAAGATTGACATAGGGAGATGGGAAACAGTGTTCTTGTCTATGGATTTATGCTCGATATAATAAAATACAGCGTTATATCCGAAGCTGAGTGACGAGAACGCACTTACTCCTCTTTTAATGATGCAGGTATTGGATCAATGTAACAGGATAGCAGAGGCATGAACCGTTCTGTTGTATCTGTTCAGGATGACATTTTGGTGCTGGCCAAGAATGACAACACACATGTGGAAGTATTGTGGAATTTATGCAAGGTGCTGGTGATTAAGGGTCTTATTTAAAATATGTCCTGCATAGTGCCTGGATTGCTTGGATGCCAAGCCTGCTATACATAGAGATCTTTCTCATGCCACCAAGCTAATTTTTATGCAGGTGTGAATGCTGAACAGGACACAGTCATGCAGCAGTCTGCTTTGATCTTTTGTGTTTCTCACAAAATGAATGTCCCTCAAGCACATGTGTGGTGCAGCTTGTCTGTTTCCACCAGGCCTTGGTGGTGGGCTCAGGCAGGAAAAGTCAGCATCTGAAGGCCATATATACATAGGGCGGCCCCCCACTACCGCAATATATTCATGGGTAACTGTTAACAATGTAATTCATCAGTGATGTTATGTGTGAGGTCATAAATAGCGCCTAAAGGAGGTCCAAGTTATGGTTGTTAGTTAAATTAATAGCTGGTCAATGTTTTGTAGTTTTTTTTGTAACTGTACTTTAACTGTGTTTGTCAGTCAATTATGTTTGTTCCTGTAAACATACATTGAGGTGTTGTAACTAAAGCTAACCATGGCTTCACATTACCATGCTTTTCACTAAATTCCTGGGACTTTTTGATCATGTACTACATTAGAGCTTCCAACTCCCCCACCCCTGTTTATGTCCGTGCAATCCACCCTAGGCTGCCAATACTCACAGTAGTTCTGGAGTACTCCAAAATGGCGTTTGTGAATGGGACTTGTGCTTTTAGGTGTTGTTACTTATTGGGATTAATATTTTGAGGCCGTAGCACTGTATGCTCCACAGGAGGTAAGTCTCCTCTGCGCAGAGGCTTGGACCGCGCTCAGCAGGAGTTGGACGCAAAGGGCTGGAACTTGTGCCCAACCCACAGCATGCAGCCAATTTCTGCTCTGTAAGGCCCATGACATAGGCAGTGCGAGGGCCTCCCTGCCGGCACCCTCGGAGGGCGCACTGTCTGCTCTGCAGTAATACAACGTGGGTGAGTCTGCCGGTATGACCGGTATGATGGCAGCCTCACCCCCACAGGTTTGGAGGTCCAACGGTTGGACTGCCACTGCCAAACTTGTAATGAGCCTCTAAGACTCTGAAATGGATCGCAGATTTTTCCAGTGGGACAAAGTGGCAAGCTATATTCAAAGATGGCTCCAAGAGGTCATATACCTTCTCACCGAGGGCCTGCTGAAAAGGATTTACTGAAGCAAAACTCAAATGATGGACGGAATGCGGAACCAATCAAACATTCACCCCCAGTCACAGATCTGGGTTTAATCCATCGTTCTTTTGCTCACCATACCACCCCAAGGAACAGGGTCAAGACTGATTTGGATATGGCTGGGTCCAAACTGGGGTGACGTGGCGAACAAAATAACAATGGATTAAACCCAGATCTGTGACTGGGGGTAAGTGTTTGAAAAGTTTCAACACTCCGTCAATCATTTTATTTTGTTTTGTAATGTTGCTTTGTGCACCCTAAGTGACAGGGGTATGCCCAGACGTGGGTCCCTTGCTCGCTGCGCCACTGGATTCAAGCTAACCTGGCTGATGAAGGGTAATAGGGTCCCAGTTTGCTTGTTTCCTGGCCAGGGAGGACCTGGCCTAGCAGTTCGGGCTGGACTGTTCCCATGGGGAAAAGGGTCAAGACTGATTTGCATATGGCTGGGTCCAAACTGGGGTGACGTGGTGTGCAAAATAACGATGGATTAAACCCAGATCTGTAAACTGCTACTGAATTGGTGGCGGGTTAAACCTTACAAATGCACCTGGCTTGGACTACCATAAATATTAAAACTCTGTGAACTATATTGTCGCCCAATACTGTATCTATTGCTATACCTGTGCACAAATCACGGCTCCTGCCACCACACGGGCAATCCTGAAAGGATTACATGCAAAAAGATATGGATAGTGCACCACTGCGCAAAGTCAGTAAAGTCCAGTAACACAACGTGGTCTTTTAAAAATCGTCACTTTTTATTATTGCTTTTTCTTGAATAAACGAGCAAGCAGCCAATGCGTTTCGTCCTACACAAAAGGACTTCTTCATGGCTGAAATGTAACACAAAAAGAATGTATATATCACACCAGGACAGAATAGACACTATAAATACAAAAATAATTTAACAACAAAAAGAAAATGTACAGAAACATACAAAAATTATATAAAAAAAATCACCTCTAATACACATACTTATGGTCATAAAGAACTCATAATCATAAGAGACAAGGGACACATGCTACCAGGAATGTTATTCACACATATAGTTGATGAGGACATATATATTAATATATCACATGACACATATTACTAATATTTACAAAGACAAAATACAAAAAACAAAATATAAACACCAGTTTTAAAAAAAAGGATATAATCTACATAGATCTAAAGATTTTTATAATATCGCCATCATTCTGTAATTTTTAACAATATATTTATTAAAAGAAAAAATAATAATAATAAATTTTTTATATAGAGACAAATAGGTATGATATCAAACACATCATACCTTATATTTGCATGGTCTTTAAATTGATTGTCTTTTCATATTATTGGAATTAAATGTTCAACCTATTATTACTAAAAAGAATGACAACACTATGTAATATCCCACGGATTGAGAAACGAGTAACAACCAAAATTATCGACTACCCACACATAAATTTAATATTTAAAAAAATTTCAAAAGATGGAGAATTTAAAAAGAGGTCAACAAACTCCATAAACAAATAGCCCTACATAAATGGCCAAAAATGCCACAAAGAAAGACCACCAAAAGAGCCCATAATATAATTTTTAAAAAACACGAGAAATTGCACTCTAAAGATAATAACCAAAGCTTTTAAACCATAACCCCACAAACCTACAAGTGCTTAGACAAAAACATATATTTATAAATTCTAACACCACACATGTACTAATATGCTATTCATTTGTGTTATTACTACAAAACAATCCCAATGGGAGAGGGAATTAATAGGCATACTACAAAACAGCGTTCCACAGGATGACATTTACAAAGATAAGGCATTTGCGGTATATTTAAATTTAAATGCCTAGTCATCGATAATACTGCCTGAAAGGTCCGTGAAGCATGTGAAATTGCAATCAATTAGTAACCACTTACCCCATAACATAAGAGATCAGCCATGTCCGTCGCGTCCGGCAAAGAAAGTAAACTGAGCCCAGCTTAACATCTGCTTTTAAACCCTGGGCAATCTAGATAACGAGATTATTTGACACAGGTGGCATACTCATTGCTATGGCGACTGTTCTGAAAAAAGAATAGTCGCCATTTTAGGTAAACAGATCGGCCATTTTTGAATGGTGTCATCCATTCTATAAACAGATGTATAGGATCCACTTAGCATTATACGGGCTTAACAGGAGTTTTGAGAAAGCCCTAAAAAGTAAAAAGAAACTGATACTCTATACTAAACAGGACCCAAGATGCATATAAGTTGCTAAAGCGACTTTTATACGATAAAATTACTCTTCATATCGCATAAATACGTCGGCCATTTTGAACTGGTGTCAACAATACTGAGAACTAACGGAGCCTAACACATTCTTATAATAAAGCCCTAAAATATAAAGCTTACAGACTATGCCATGTTATATTAACATGACATAGGAAGAGCCACGAAAAACTGATCGTTTTAAAATGGGGTGTCAGCCATCGCAGAAGGATGCAATCAATAACGTAGATGGTGGCAAAACAAGGAGGAATATAGATAAGACATTGTTGGGGCTTGAAAACGATTTTAATAAAGCCCCACAAGATAAGAAGAGAAAGATAATCTGTGATGAATAACACACAGCAAACATACCCGTCGGTATAGCGACCATAGTACATTGAAATATTCGCCATAATGGATAAAGGCGTCGGCCATTTTGAACTGGTGTCAATTATACTAAATGTAAATAGATTATATGACAATTATGGCCCATCACCTATTGGGGGTGAGTATCCAATTCAGAAAACCCTAAAATTGTGAAATTCTAAAAAGAAATTAGCCAACAGGGGAATGCGATGCCTATTTAAAGGAAATAATGGAATTCTTCATCTGTATTGTGGCCCATACTCACGGCGCTTAGGCGGCATATCCATGCTGCCTCTCTGCGCCGCAGGGTCAATTCTCTGTCACCCCCTCTTTTGTTTGGTGGTATTGTATTAATCCCATGAAACCAGATCTTATTGTCATTTGTATGTTGTTCCAACATATGCAGTGACAGAGGATATCTAATGTCTTTATTCTTGATTGAACGGACATATCTTGTATACGGAGTTTGAGAGGCCTTATAGTGCTGCCAACATAGATTTTACCACATCCACATCCTACAATGTAAACAGCATATCTCGTTTTACAGTTGATGAACTGTTTGATTTCATAGCTTTTACGAGAATTGTAGCAGAACCTTTTGATCTTGTCAATACCCAAGCTACAGATGTTGCACTCATGATATATGAAGAAACCTAGTGGGCCCATAGGTAGCCACGTAGATGATTTATTTGTAGCAATATAACTAGGGCACAAGTGATCCCTAAGGGTTCTACCCCTTCGATAGATTATCTGAGGTTTTTCGAGATACAATTACAAATATTAGGTATTTCCAATAGTAAATGCCAATGCTTCCTAATGACCTTATATATGTCATTACTTGATGTAGAGAACTAGCTAACAAATCTCACAAGGGTCTGCTACTTTCTTCTTTTGTCACTATTACTATTATTCATTGCAAGCGTATTGCTTCTCATTAGTTGTCCTACTCGCTTTTCCGCTTTTGTCAGGATATGTTCTCCATAGCCTCGATTTCTGAATCTTTGGCTTTATCGACATGTGTAGTAAATGTCTTGTTGGTGCTACAATTGCGTCTTATGCGGACCATTTCTCCGAAGGGAATATTGTTGATCACATACTTAGGATGGGCACTGCTGGCATGTAAGCACGTTGAAGCCATGGTTAAAGTGCATGTTTAACCATGCACTTAACACCTGTTTAGCAGGGGTAAAGTGCACAGATTTCTAAATCCAGAAAAATAGTTAGGACAGAATTTGCAGGGAAATCATGCGGAAGATAGTAATTTGCTACAAATATTGTTTAAGTATCCGACTAGGGCTCAGTTACCTCTATGTGGGGATCATAAAGCTTTTTTTGTAGATCCTTTATCCTTTGTTGGTGGAGTAATTAGATCTACTACACATATTACAAGCTTGTGTTCCATGTCGCAAGATCTATTCTGGACGTTGTCTTTGTGCCAGAGAAATAAATGTCACACCTACTGGTCATCTCAGGTGTCATGTCGAAATAGGAGTGATGACAACAAAGAAATGGATGTTGTGGCATCAGTTTACCTTGAAACTATTAATTATGGTGAGTTCAGGGAAGGTGAGTGGAGACAAGCAGAGGAAGAATATGTAGTTGAAAAACATGTCACACTTCAAGAACAAATGGGCTGCCCCGCTGTGGAAAAGATGTAGAATAACATGTTTCGAGTGTCTAAGAGTTGGTTTAGGATGTGTGTACCACTTACAGCTGCCAGTTTCTAAAATATGCACACAGATGTCATGGATGTTTGTAAATTGCTAATGTGTTGATCAGTAAGTGTATCAGAAGAATGGATTACACTTAAAAGTTAATAGGGTGAAAAAGGGGCGTCTGGGGCAAGTGATTGACTGTTAAAGACGAAAGAGAAAAAGCAGGGATTAGGTAGCCAAATTTGTCCCTTTAGATTGTTTAGGTTCCATGCTGCACTTGTATTAATTACTATCTTATTAAAGTTTGGAGAAGTGAAGTTAGTGAAGAATGTTTCAATGAGTGTGGGTCATTTTTTAAGGATATCTTCCACATATATGAATTCTCAGCATTCTAAGATTAATGATAATGTGTCTGGTTCGAATTGCATTAAATGATGGTCATTTTAATGGTCTATGAAATAGGGCATGTTTACGCTACTCTGAGTGACCTAGAGAGTAATGAGAAAGTTTATAACCTGCCTTGATGAGTATTTTTCAGTAGCTGGAAAACCTAACAAAAATCTTTGAATGTATCTATGTATATGGCATTTCTATAGAATAAAATATATCCAAAAGACAGTGAAGCACTGTTCAAGTTCAAAAACAAAAATAAATTCAATTTGTGATAAGAGAGAATTCTGGGTTGTAGGCAGTTAATGCACTGTGGAAGTGTTGTTTATAGAAGTGTATCTTCAACTCTTTCCTAAAATGGAGCATCGTTGGAGTGCTCCTGATGTATACAGGGATGTTGTTTCTCCTGGGTGAAGAGATGGAAAAAAGGTCCTGACGCTTTATTTTTTAGGTTGAAGCCTACCAGCCAGCACAGCTATTTGGTTTGCCAAAGACATCTTGGGAACCTTCAGAAAGCTTCCCTATGAATGCATTACACCTGTTGCTTACCATTGGCTTTGTGGTTTATAACTCTAATTTTCCTGCTTTCTACTTGCTGGTATTATTTGTTTAGGCTGTCCACCGTGAGTTTGTCCCTCCCAAGGAGTAAAGCTCTTTCACACTCCCTCTCCTCATATTCTTCCACTAGTGCTCTTTTTTGTAAACCAGCCTACAAAACCCATCCTTATCTTGTCACATGTGCTGTGCATTCAAAGACAGGTCAAATGTCAGGCTCTGTCTTCTGAGAAAACTTGGTGCTTACATTTCGTTCTCTGATGTCAAAGTGAGGGGATATTTGTGACAATCCTGCTGGATACTGGGAGATAGGAAAGGTTTTCTTTTCTAGCGCACAACATCATATAAATTAAGCATTTCAGAAAATAGAGTTAGAAAAACACAAGTGAAGCCCGTTTTTTGTTAATTCTGAAGTGTGTTGGAAACAAATACTTTAATATGATTTAAAAAAAACAATACACTGGGTGATCACATTTCCACACATTCACATTTGTGCCCTGTGTAGTTTTATTAGTGAAACTGCATGTCTATACAAAGGTGATGTTTAATTGACAATGAGTTGTCTGTAATGGCAATGTGCTACAACACCACATATATACTCCACTCTATTACACTACACTCTACTTGGCACCACTCCACTATACACTACTCCACACCACTGCACTCTACTCCACACTATGCCACTGCACTATATACTACTTCATTCTATGCCTCTCAACTCTGCTATGCACCACTCTACTCTCTGCCAATTCACTCTATGCTGCTCTACTCTATACTACTTCATTCCTCACGACTGCACTCCACACCACTCCAGTCTAGGCCACTCCACTCTACACAACTCCAATCTGTGCCACTCTACTCTACACCACTCTGCAACATTGCACTCTACACCACTGGCCTCTATGCCAATCCACTGAACTCTGGCCCCCCCGCACTCTATGCCAATCCACTGTAAGCTACTCTAATCTATTCTGCACCACTGCACTACATGCCACTACAGTCTATACCACTTTACTCTACACCCTTACACTCTGCACCACTCCATCCTACACTACGGCACTTTACCATACACCACTCTACTCTACACCACTTTATTCTGAAACAACCTACTCTATGACACTGCATTCCACACCACTATACTGTGAACAACTGTACTCTGTCACTGTATTCTACTCTGCACCACTGTACTCTATGCTACTGCAGTCTATGCCACTGCACTCTATTCCAATGGGCTCTATGCCACCCTACACCACTCAGCTCTACAACACTCTTCTCTACTGTACTCTGCAACACTGCATGCACTCTCCACCACTGAACTCTTCACTACTCTACTCTGCACTACTGCACTCCTTGCCAGTGCACTCTAAGCCACACTACTCTGCATCACTGCACTATATGCCACTGTATCCTGCACCTTCTATGACATTGCACTGTATGCCACTGTGGTCTACACCACTGTACTCTACGCTACTCCAATCAGCACTACTGCACTCTATGCCACTGCACTGTAATCTACATCACTGCATTATATAACGCTGCATTGTATGCCACTGAATTTGTTACTGCTGCACTCTACACCACTACACTATACTCCACTTTACCCTACAACATTCTACGCCAATGCACTCTACACTAGTCCAGTCTTTTCTACGCCACTCTGCACCACTCTACTCTGCTCCACTGTACACCATTGCACTCTATGCCACTGTGCTCTACTCTGCACCACTGTACTCAAAGACACTGCAGTCTACACCACTCTATTCTAAGCCACTGCACTCTACAGCACTCTTCACTACAGCACTCTATGACACTCTACTCTGCAACATTACGCTCTACGTCAATCTGCTCTGCAAAACTGTATTCTATGCCGATGCACTCTATGCCATTGGAATCTACACCACTCAACTCTACGTCACTCCACTGTGCCCCACTGTACTCTGCAACACTCCACTTCATTCCACTGCACTCTATGGCACTATAGTCCACTCTGCACCACTCTTGTGTGCAGGAAGTGGCACAAAAACAATCCTGGGAAACCTTCTCCTCTTTCTACGTGTGGTGTAGAATGCAGCACACACAGAAAGAGGAGAAATAGTAATATTTCTTCTTGTTGCACCTCCTGTGGGGAGGCATAAGGTTTTGGCACTTCCCCAGGTTTACAAGGTCTTGTAAACCTGAGGATGCATCAAAATCGATGAGTGTTGCATGGGAACATCCACGGCATTGAAGGCCTCCCTAACGCAGAGTAAGGCAACACAGCAATTTGCACATCCTTGCCTTGCTTTCTATTTTATGAGGCCAATCCAAGCCGCTCAAACTGGCCTGCATGGCCTCATAAATATAATTTAGTGGTTCGGCTGCCATTGAGTCACAAAATGTGACGCAACAGCAGCACAAGGGCTTCAAAAATATGGGCGTTTATACCCTAGGAATATCTAAAGATCAGGAGATGGGTCTTAGTCCTCAGCAAAGGCCTCAAGGTGGAGCAGACCAGGAGAAATCACTGAGGATCGTGTACTTAAATATGAGATCTATGGTCAAACATAGTCTAGAATTATTTGATCATCTCTCTTCCACACAACCTGACTTATTATTAACAGAAACTAGGCTCACAGACTACTCTTTTTTGAATGTTCACCACTCGGATGGCAAAGTAAGGGAGCAAAAACCATACAGATTGCACAAACTGGTGATATTGAGCTATTGCTATTTAACTTGACATTTGAGAAATTAGTTTTCATGTTTCTGATTGTATATCGTCCTCCACATTATAAGGGTGATTTCAAGATTCTTTTTCATGATTTGACCTGCTCTCTTTTGATTCACTACAATAAATGTGTTTATCTCCAAAATCTCATTATTATCTGCCCAGTAATTAAAATTGTAAACACAAAAACACATTTATGACCCCCAATCAGGGCCAGCCATCCACTATATATATCTTAGTCATTATAGTCCGTCCTCTTTCTTTGCTGCTTCACGCAGAGATATGTACTCCTAATTGTTTTATTGAATTTGCCTTAGGGATTCTTTACGGTGCGGTTATTTACATCCAGGCACCTTTGTGTAGGTTCCAATTGTATGTGCGCCGCATTTCCGTGGTAACTGCTCTTATTTGGCCGCATTGTGCACTGCCAGTAAGGAGCGTCAGGGGAGACGCGTTCTTAACTGGCGCAGTCCTCTCTCTGCCGTGGTGATGGCGCATGCGCACAATTAGTTGTTTGAGTCTTGTGGGCGTGCGTCTTTCATCAGCAGAGAGAAGACAAGAATGCAGCTCCGGCACTCCCCAACCTATCCCCGAGGGGGCTGTGATAAACAGTGGCAGAGCTTGCTCTAGGGGAAGTGTTGCTGGGCTCCTCTACTTTTTGAAGACTTTCAATATACCGGCAAGGGTCTGTTTGACATCTTTGACTCCTGGGTTCCCCCCCCCCAATTAATTATTGCAGGGTATTACTGGGACCTCTGATTATTCAATAATTACACTGCAAATATGGTCCAATATAATGAAGATAAGCACAATGGGGAATATGCTGGCCAGTTTGACCAGTACATGGAAGAACGCCGGGTGGAAGCCCTTGATTTTCACATGCAGGACTTAGTAAATAAGGCTTTAGTAAAGGCCTTACGTTCTTTTGTGCAGCCTGTATTTAATTTTTGAATCAGGCGCTTTGGCACAGGCTCGGGGAACCCTATCCTTGTTGAGGGCAATATAAATGAGCCTGGCCGGTCAAATTTTGACCCCTTTGAGCACACCATTATTTTTGACCATGAGTATAGTGCCTTCCCGGGTCAGGGCTCCGAGCCCTTTTTGCAATCCACTCATAACTCAACCAATGAGTCCTCGGTTTCAGATTCTGAGGAGAATTTAGCTTCTGAAAAGCACAAAGGCAAGCGCAATGCAAAACGTGTCCTACAGAGAAATCTGCCTCTTCTGTTTGATCCAGATAATATAGTGTATCCCAGGTCCTCAGAGTGGACCCTTTGTCAAGAGGTGGCAACATATGTGCAATCGTGTCTCAGGAAGAGTTTTGAGAAAGATATTCATAGTACTCTACGATCTGAATGCTCAGACAGGTAACAATGATTTCTTCCGGGGAGGTTCTTCTGGGGGGAAGAGTGAGTCTATTTGCTCAAAATTGGTCTTTGATTACACAGGATGATTGGGTACTGGACACAATAGCAGGTTATCGTCTAGAATTTTATTTGACTCTCCATTAAACAGAGATCCCTCCTCCTCTCAGTTTTTCCCATCAAGAGAGAGTTTTTATAGATCACGAAATAGAGGCCCTTCTTCAAATAGGCTCAGTTGTCCCTTCTCATCCTCATCCCAGAGGGTTTATCAGTACGATCCTTCTTATTCAGAAGAAGGGAGGGGGTTCCCGCTCGGTACTCAATCTGTGACAATTAAACGCATGGATTGTTTACCGACATTTCAAAATGGAGGGCATTCACCTTCTCACGGATCTCTTGTTAGAAGTAGACTGGATGGTCCGCTTAAACCTCAAAGATGTGTATCTGACCATTCCTATTTTTGCCCCTCATCACAGATTCCATCAGTTCTTTTGGAAAAACCAATGTTACGAGTTTTCCACCCTTCCATTCGGTCTTTCCTCCACCCCTTGGTGCCTCAGCAAGGTCATGCGCCCAGTGATGCAATGGCTCAGAGAAAAGGGTGTACGTCTGATAGTTTATCTCAACAACATCCTCATCATGGCACAGGAGGTGCGCCTGGCTCACCTCCATCTTTCCAGGACAATTCAACTCCTTCAGGATCTAAGGTTTATAATTAACACGGAAAAATCCCAGTTAGATTTGGTTCATAATATAGACTTCCTGGGCTTCAAGACAGATTCCTTATTGGCTCAACTAAAGCTCCCTTTAACCAAGAGACTGGCTATAAAGAAACAATTGAAGACAGCTTTGTCTGCTCCTTCAATTTCCTTGAGGGTAGTTGCACGATTGGTGGAACTCCTAGCATCATCTATTCAGGCCATTTTCCTGGGTCCATTACACTATCGAGCTCTACAGAGGTTGAAAATTCTTCACCTTTGCAGATGTCTGACTTATTCCGAATTGATTGTTCTTTCACAGGAGGCTCGCACAGAGCTTCAATGGTGGCTGACTCATATGGATGCTTGGAATGGCAAGATGCTTTTTGCCTGGGTTCCGGAGGTGATCATAGAGTCAGATGCCAGTAGATGGGGCTGGGTAGCCAGATGCGGGTAGATGGAAATGGGGGGCGGTGGTCACTGGAGGAACTTCAATTACACATGAATTGTTTGGCGCTTCTGGCGGGCTCCTCTGCAGTGAAGACTTTGTCCCCATTAAAATCTAAATGTTGTATCCTTCTGAAAATGGACAACATATCAGCAGTAAGGTACATCAACAAGTTGTGGGGGACACGGTCCCGGATGTTGGTGTAAATTGCGAAAGATTTTGGGCATTTCTGTGTAGAACATCAGATTTCCATAATAGCGGATTCCGGGCAAGGTGAACGTAGTGGCAGATTGGAATTCAAGATATCTCAGGGATGATTGGCTTCTTCTACCCAGAGTATTTTGGTTCCTGAATCATCTTTGTGGCCCGTGCATGGTAGACTACTTTGCATCCCCACTGAATGCACAACTTCCATGCTTCTACAGTTGGAGACTGGATCCAAACGCCCTGAGCTCAGATGCCTTTCTCCAATCCTGGATGGGAGGATTGCATTATGCCTTTCCTCTGTTCTCCATGATTCTTTGGATCCTCTCCCAAGTACTTTGTCAGAGAGCAGAATTGGTTCTGGTGACCCCGTGCTGGAAAGCTCAGTCATTGTTTCCAGTGGCGTTGACCATATGATGTGCTGCCCAGGTTCGAATTCTCCATTCGGAGCATCTCTTATTGGATCCGATGGAGAGTCCACATCTGCTGATTTTGGAGGAGCAATTGTCGCTCATGGCTTGGAGGATATCAGGGGATCACAACAAGGCACAGGGATTTCAGAGGACACTAGATTTTTCCTCTCACAATCATTGGCACCTAGTACACATAAACGATATGCCTCTGCCTGGAAGAGATGGTTGGATTGGTGCAGTCAGAGGGGTGTGAGCCCCTTGGGGGCCTCAGTACAGATGATAGCAATTTTTTTGTCACATTTAGTGGCACAGCGTCTAGCGTACAGAACTGTGAATAATTTTAGGTCAGCTATTTCAGCCAAATATCCTCAAATAGATGGTAAACCCGTGAGTAAACACCCATTCATTTGCAAATTACAGCATGGTGTTCGTATGCTTCGACTTCCTCTACCAAAGTATTCATTTCTTTGGGATAGCAGTATAATTTTAATATTTTTGGTGGCCCGGCCGGCCAATGAAGGTCTTTCAAGGAAACAATTGTCGGCGAAATTGACCATGTTACTTTGTCTGAAATCATGCAGGAGAGTCTCTGATGTAAAGGCCTTGGACATTGCAGGTAGAGTTTTCACTCCCCCGTGAGTATCTTTTCATAATTCTAAAGGTACAAAATCAATTTCAAAATGTATTAGCTATCCAACTTTTAGAGACAATTCTACATTATGTGTAGTTAATTGCTTAAAGGTATATGAAGATGTTACTCAAGAGTTACGCAGGGCTCAAGCTGGACAATTACTGATTTCCTCGCAAAAACCATTTAGTCCTGTTTTTCGCCGACTCTAGCGAGATGGGTCAGATGGTTGTTGCAAGAAGCAGGCATTAATACCTCTGTTTTTGGGGCTCATTCGGTTAGTGGAGCTATGGCCTCCAAGGCTTTCAATTCAGGGTCTAGATTGGAAGACATCATGACAGCAGCAGACTGGTCATCAGATTCTACTTTTAAATTGTTCTTTTATAAAACAATTGTAGATTGGGCTTCTGGAGTGATCGCTCAACTTTAAACTAGCCTAATCTGAAGCCTCCGGTTCTGACATAGAATCCAAAATATCTAGCTTGCGCAACAAGAATTTTCAATTCCATTAAGGACACAGAGGCGAGGATTAGCCCGCCCTAAGTATGAGTAATATGTGATAATGTTATGTCAATATCATATGATTGAAATGTATGTTCTCCCACCAGTTATTTTATGTCATAAGGTGATAGTTTAGGATGTTACCGACTTATTATCTTTTGCAGATGAGAAAACTACTTGATGGACATACTGGATGTGTCTTCTTCGGACATGGAGTAGGATGAATCAGCTCCTTTTGCACCGGTTGTGCATTGTTTCCGCTCCCTGAATTGAAAAGACATGGTTTTATTCTGGATTTCAGCGTTCCAGGCGATTCATTTGTTATTCAGTTATCCTTGGCATAGATGTGCAAAGAAAGAGGATGGACTATAGTGACTGAGATATATATAGCGGATGGCTGGCCCTGATTGGGGGTCATAACGAGGCTGTGAGACTCTGGGAAATGTAGTTTTTTTTTACAGTTTGCTATGGGCTGCTGTGTGTGGTCAGTAAACAAAGAGAAAGCATAATACTCGCTGCCGTGTCCTTAAACTTATATAATTGAAAATTCTTGTTGCGCAAGCTTGAACATTTTCGATTACTTGCACAGATTATGGAAGGGAACTGGTTTTTAAGTGTTCTTGAATCTTTTTACAGTGTTACAAGTGAATCTGAAGCATGTGGAATACTCTTGGACCGCCACAGTAGAGACATTATCTCCGCCATCCTAGTTTATGGTGTAGTCTCCAAAGGAAGGTGGCTACTTAATGAGGACTCTGGCACAACCGGTCGGTTACTGCTGCCATTGCGATTGTTTGCACAGATTACAGGAGAAAACGGATTTTTAAGTGCTTCTAAAGTGTGCTTAAATCTACACACTTAAATTTACACTGTTGAAAGTGAATTTGAACCATGTGGGAAACTGTTGGACCGCCATAACAGTGGAGACATTATCGGCCGTCATCTTTGTTTGCCGTCTAGTCTCCAAAGGGAGGGAGCTATTTAATGAGGACTCTGGTTCGACTGTGCTGCTGGTGTCCGCAGGGGGTGCGCCGCTGGAACGGCAACCCCATTTGCATCCGTCCGCACACCCACCACTCACAGCGCCAACCAAGCTGCCCGTCACCACAAATAGGTAAGATTGATAGTGACTATACTTTAATGCGAACCACCTGCTGGGACTGGAGAAGACCCCCCCTCAGTCATTGTTAAGGAATCATTTGATATGAAATGCGGTCTTATTCATGCAAGGTCAATAGTGAAACACTCCCTTAATGTTTGTAATGGAAACATTTTGGCTGGTTGTGCCCAGCAGGTTTCAAAATCCTGCACAGGCCAGAGGAAAACAGGAGAGCAGGAGGACTGAGAATAAATTTTAAAGACAAAGGGAATTTCACTATTTTAGCTTAGATGTACTGGTAGACCCCGAATTAATGGGTTTTACACTAAAATCAGGAAAGGGTGCGTTTTCTCAGGAATTCTTTGCTACTGACCACTGGGCCCAGAAAAGCCCCTATTTGCAATTTTTTATGGGGATCATTTCAAATAGGGCCCTTGCACATTCCCATATTTGTACTCTGAGATATTTCAGTATGTGGGGGGGGGGGGGGCGGCAATCTCCTTTAAGGAACTGCAAGGATTCTGTGAAGTATTGGGCCTACAACATTTAGTCCTTGGTCCCACTCATCAAGGTGGCCACACTTAGGGTTTATTTTCTCACCAGATGAGTTCATTGCAATGGAAGTCATTAGACCCATGTGTGGGACCAACCCCATTAAGAGAGAGGAATGAAATACTTGGAATACGGATTCAGTCTGGATGAGACAGGGCAGAGCCTGGCATCTATTAAATAGGCCAACAAAAGGAAAGATATTTGATTTGCCCACCAATTTCAGTTCCATGAGGACAGCAGATGACAACTATGAAGCCTTAGAGAAAAGATTTATAGAGACACTCAATAAAGAAATACCCATTAAAAACATTAAAACTCAGCGTAGGCGGTCAACTCCTTAGTATAGCACACTTTTAAAAATATCAAAACAAGCTTTTAAAAGGCTGGAAAGAAAACTGTGCAGCTTTTATTCAGAAAAGGATAAACAACGATTAAAGAGCGCCCTCAATGATTATAAGAAAGAGGTCTGTAATGCAAAAACTAATTATTATGCTAATACAATTCTAGTAGCTCCAAATACTGCAAAAAGTATTTGTCATTATGCACGACTGATCTTCTCCGGAGTGTATGAGGCAAGTAACTAAACCCTAACAAGCACTCTGCAATAATATTGCTGAATTCTTTGAGAACAAGATTAATAAGATTCTAGAGGACATTGGAAATACTCACCAAATAACAGATCATGACCCTAAAACTGGCCTATCAGATGTGAGAAATGAAACATCAATGACTGTCCTTTTGGGGATGAATGCCTCCAGCATGGCTGACAGTCCGGTTAGCCATTTTAATAAGCTGGAATCTCTTCAACCAATGTCTGTGGACTGTTTTCGACCAATAGGAATGTCAAGAACTTCAGACTCATTTCTGGATCCTCTATCGCACGGAGGGCCTGATTTAGTTCTTGGCAGAGGGAATACTCCGTCACGAACATGATGATAGCCCATCTGACTTTTTACAATCTCCATAGGCTATCATAGGAAAGTAATAAGGCGGTCGCGTTTGTGACACAGCATTCCCCTCTGCCAGGAACTAAATCAGGCCCAGAGTCTGGAGAGTTATGGCCGAAGAATCACTCTCCACGCTACTACAGATTAGTAGTTAATCACTGGAATTAGACTCTGTCCCACAGGCCTGCAAAAAGACTATAGTCTCCCACTATTGAAAAAAAAACCTTTTGTGGACCCTCTGGTTCTTAGTAATTACAGACCAAAATTGTTATCACCTTTCCCTCTAAAAATCGTAGCACAATAAGTGACCAAGAATTTCTCCATGCATCTGGAAGACCAACTACTCCTAGAAGAGCAGCAGTTTCGATTAGACCAGGGCATGGAACTGATTCACCACCGCTATTGGCTTTGGATGAACTCCAGTTGAGGGTGGATAGCGGTCAGTCAGCGGTTCTGAGACTACTCGGCCCATCAGCCGCCTTTGACAAGGTCTATCACAAAACATTACTGGCAAGACTAGCTAGGAGTGGAGTTAGTGATACAGCATGGAATTGGATGCGTTCATACCTGTAAGACTGTTGCCAAGTTGTTTCCTTCCCCCTTACTGCTCTGATTTTAAAACCCTTGCAAACGGAGTCCTACAAGGGCCTGCTTGAACCCAATTCTTTTTAATGTTTATATGTGGCCTCTAATAACACATATTAAATCCCATAACATCAGGCGTGTCTACTATGCCAATGACACACAACTGATACTGTCTATAGAAAGCAACAAGCCTGATGTACTAAACTCCTTTCACAATTGTATGAATAACATTTTCAATTGGCTAGGCAAAAACTCCATAAAAAGCTAATAGAGTTCCCATTAACTTTATTCGAATTTCTGGCCACTGACAAATGATGAAGAACTAAGAGACTCAGAGACAGTTCGCAATCTCGGGGTCTTCTTTGAACTAAGCTATCCATGGACAGGCCTGTAAATAAAGTTGCTGCTACCTGCTTTGCACTTCTCAGGACCTGAAGTGTTTAAACCTGATAAGAGAAATGTTATTCCTAGGGGGCCGAAACCCACGGACTTTAGATCTCGCAGCAAGTAGTCCTTTGGCAGTGACCTAAGACCCAGCGCTGAAATAGCAGCCATCTCCCACCCCAGGAACAACTGCATGCATCATCTGTTTCCAACATGAATTAGCACCAAAGCATGTGAATCTGTGTGAATTACGGGAGCCATGAGAACTCTGCGAAGAGAACTAATTATCATAAACTGTGACAAAAAGAAAAAGTGAGAACTGTGAGAAAAAAAGAGGGGCCTGGAAGAGAACTGCAGGTCTGTCCCTAGGGGAGAGGGGTCTGTAGGAGGCTGGCCTGGTGTGTGGTGGGTAACTATGGTAGGTAGCCAGGCTCCCTAGAGGTAGCTGATAAGAGTACATACACTATAATCTGAGTGTAGTACAGTTCTGTCTCTTTTTTAAACTTTGCAAGAGATTATATAGTGTTGAACACATTCTTTTATTCATCTGCTGTTCAATTTCATTTACAAAATGTGGTAAATGGAATAGTGCATTGAGAATGACATTGACGTAGCAGTCAACACCAGAAGTATTTTCTAATTTATAGCCTACAATTTCAATTTTATTTTCTAGTTTCCCCATCTTTCCACTCTCTATGTTGTCTTTCTGTTCCTTATTTTCTTCAACATCTCTATAGTGTTTACTAATCGTTCTTTTTGAACAGAGAGTTTGTTTTTCATAAATTGGAGCATATAAAGATAGTTAGAAATGGGGTCTTTGGTTGGTAGGTTACCCCCTGTCCAAGCAAGGATCCTCACTCTAGTCAGAGTAAGTCACCCACAATCCAAATTATCCTGTGCCCACCCTCTGGTAGCTTGGCACTGAGCAGTCAGGCTTAACTTAGAAGGCAATGTGTAAAGTATTTGTTCAATAAATCATGCAATAACACAGTATAGCACCACAAAAATACACCACACAGTGTTTGGAAAATATATAATATTTATCTGATAAGATGCAGGTCAAAACGATTAAAATGCAATAAGTATATGTTGAGATATCACTGTAAAAGTGATATAAAGTGTATTTGATCTTTTAAAAGCAACAAATGTCTCTTTCCAGCACAAAGTACCTGGTTCACGTTCAAAATCTCCACAAAGAACCGCAGGGGAGGAGATGCATGGAAAACAAGGAGGTGTGCATTGGTTTCTCAGACTGCACACAGCAATGCGTCATTTAGTTTTCACGCAGGGACGGCTGTGCGTCAATTTCCTGCACTCGGTCATGGATCCTCTTTGGGTTGTGGTATTTTTGGACGCCCTGGGGACGATGCATGGATTTCCAGCACTGACAGGACGAAGTCACAGGGGCTACGTCGATCCGGTGGGCGTTGCGTGGAAATTTCTACTGCATGGCAGACGCTGCATCGATTCCTGTCTGGAAGTCAGGCTGCGTCATTCCGGCTCGGCTGTGTGTCGATCCAGTGGGCCGTGCGTCGAATTTCCGGTCGCTGCGCTGGCGCTACGTCGATCTTCTCATTGCGAAGTAGGGCTGAGTCTTTCTGGTTCGGCGTGCAGTGAATTTTTCACCGGGATGCAGGATGTTCGTCATTTGTGGCAGGCTGTGCATCGATTTGCGCTGCACAAGGAGTCCTTCTTGTAGAAATGAAGTCTTTTTGGTCCTGAGACTTCAGGGTCCCTGTAGGGGGTGTGGCAGTCCTTTGTGTGAGGACAGGCTACTGTCCTTTGACATGTAAGTGTCAGGTCCTCCACCCTCCCAGCCCTGGAAGACCCATTCAAAATGCAGATGTATGCAAGTGAGGCTGAGTATCCTGTGTTTGGAGTGTGTCTGAGTGAATGCACAAGGGAGATGTCAACTAAACCTAACCAGACTTGGATTGGAAGGCACATAAGGATTTAAGTGTAGAGAAATGCTCACTTTCTAAAAGTAGCATTTCTAAAATAGTAATGTAAAATCCAACTTCACCATTAAGCAGGATCATGTATCACCATTCTGGCCATACTAAATATGACCTGGCTACTCCTTTCAGATCCGAATCTACCACTCAAACAGTATGTGAGGGTAGCCCCAATGCTATCCTATGAAAAGGAGTAGGCCTCACAGCAGTGTAAAAACGAATTTAGAAGTTTTACACTACCAGGACATATAGAAAACACATGTTCATGTCTTGGATTTTACCTACATAGCACCCTGATCTATGGACTACCTAGGGCTTACCTTACGGGTGACTTATATGTAGAAAAAGAGGAGTTTAAGGCTTGGCAAGTACCTTTAAATGCCAAGTCAAAGTGGCAGTGAAACTGCACACACAGGCACTGCAGAGGCATGCCTGGGACATGGTTAGGGGGCTACTTATGTGGATGGCACAACTAGTGCTGCAGCCCACTAGTAGCATTTAATTTACAGGTCCTGGGCACGTGTAGTGTATTTGACTAGGGACATACAAGTAAATTAGATAAGCCAATTGGGTATGAGCCAATGTCACCATGTTTTAAGGAGAGAGAATATGCACTTTAGTACTGTAAAGTGCACAGAGTCCTAAAGCCAGCAAAAATGCAATCAGAAAAAGAGAAGGAGAAAGGCAAAAAAGTTTGCGGGTGACCCTGCAGAAAGGCCATTTCCAACAAAGATCTTAACTGATTAGATTATTTTACACAGGCAAGGTCAGCACTAACTTTACTATCATCAAACTGAATCGAGTACAATCCAGTGTAGGAGGCTGGCCTGGTGTGTGCCGGGTACCTATGGTACTTACACCTTATACCAGGTCTAGGTAATCCTTATTAGTGTAGTATAGTCAGTGTCTAGAAGCCAGGCTCAATACTGGTAGCTGTGGATGAGCAGCCAAGGCTTATCTAGGAGACATGCAAAGCTCATGCAATATCACTGTAGTCACGCATGAAAGAAAACACTCTGGGGGTCCTTATGACCCCGGCGGTTGGTGGTATAGTGGCGGTAGTACCACCAACAGGCTGGCTGTACATACCGCCATATTATGACATTCACGGTTTGTCAAAAGCCAAACCGCCAATGTAACATACAGACCACCACAGCGGTAACAACCGCCAGGCTGGCGACTACAGTCTCCAGCCCGGCGGTCGTCACTAGGCCGCCCATGGGAATATGATCCCGCCCACCGCCATAGTTTCCATGGCTTTTTTACCGCCATGAAAACCATGGCCGTAGGCACTATCAGTGCCAGGAAATTCCTTCCCTGGCACTGATAGGGGTCTCCCCCACCCCCTCCCCAGAGCCCTCCCTCCCCCTCTTCCAACACCACCACGACAATCACACACCTACACGCACAGACATACACACGCATACACACACACATACCCACATTCACCCACGCATGCATACATACATGCAGACACACATCCAAACACACGTACATACATACAAGCACACAAGCATTCACACAACACAATATACATGCATACTCACATCCATTCATGCACACACGCATTCCACACGGCCCACACCCGCATACACGCACACACAAACAGACACACACACCCCCATACACACACACAACACCCCCCTCCTCTGTCGGAGCACACGAATTACCTGCTTGCAGGGGGTCCTCCGGCAGGCGTTGGGATGGGGTGCTGCTGCCAGCAGCAGCGTCTGCCAGCAGAACACTGCCAGGCCGTATCATGTGTCATGATACTGTCTGCGGTGGTCTACTGGTGTGGCACTGCTGCTGGCAGCAGCGCCACCTTACTGCCGTCCGCCGCCATGACCGTAGCCGGAATTCCGTCAGCCTTCTGCCGGAATCCGGCTACGGTCATAATATGGTGGTCGTCTGGTAGCCACGGCGATGGTCTTTTGGTGGCCGTCGCTGTGGCGGTAGTCAGCATTTACCACTTATGTCATAATGAGGGCATCAGTGTTACAAAAATAAAGGCACTTTAGTTTGATGACACAAATACCAAAAATACCATAGACGATATACTCCCTTAGGAGGTAAGTAATACACGAATAATATGCACTAGTATGCAGAAATAGGCATAAAACAGTAAGAAAACAGTGCAATTCCTGAAATTCGCAATAGAGAGAAATAGGGGGAGCACAAACCATATACTAAAAAAGTGGAATGCGAAAGTTGGTCCCCCACCTAGGTAAGTGTAGTGTGTAGAGGGGAGCTGGGAGTACTAAGAAAGCCCAAAGGTAAGTACCACAACCCATCCCAGCGATCAGGAAAGCAGGAGCAAATCACAGCAAGTTTACTAGAACACACACAGAGAAAAACCATAATTATGCAAAACCCAGAAGAGACTGCAAGATACCAACAGTGGATTCCTGGACCAGAAGACCTGTGAAAGAAGGGGACCAAGTCCAAGAAGCACAGAAGAGTCCAGGAAGGGTAGGAACCCCTATCCACCAGACTGAATGTGCAAGAAGTGAGTCAACGTGGAAGGAGAGTCAGCACTGCACCCAAGAAGACGAAGTTGAATTTCTGGAGGATGCACGTGATGTTCCGTGGCACGAGAATTGCAGTTGGGTTTGCGTCTTCGGATTCCACCAACAAGTCTTGGTACACGCAAAACTCGCGGTCAGCGGAAAGAGGAGCTGCTGGAGACCAGGAAGGACCAGGTAGACTCCACCCAGGAGGGTAAGTCAGAGTGGGACCCTCAGCAATGCAGAGAGCCCACAGGAGTACAGGCAGCACCCACAGGAGTCCCTAAGGACGGGGACATGAACGTTGAGGAAGAGGCCCATGCAGCATTACGACAAAGGCTCCCACGCTGCCGGAGAACCACTCAGGAAGTTGTGCGTCACAGGATAGAGTGGTGGGGGCTGGAGCTTCAAGATGCCTGAAGATCTTATGGAAGGGATGCCAACAAGCCTTGGCAGCTGCAAAGGACAAGATGCACGGGGGTACTGTCCTGCATAGGAAGGCAAGGGCTTACCTCCACCCAAGTTGGACAGCTGAAAGAGAGGACTGTAAGGACAACTTCAGTCCACCACCTGCGATGCAGGATCCAAGCATCTCAGCAGGAGAGGGGAGTCACACAGCCAGTCGTCGATGCAGTTGGTACCTGCAGAAGCAGGGGAGTGACTCCTTCACCCCAAAGGAGATTTCTTCTTCGTTCTGATGCACACTGAAGACGGGCTGTTCTCAGAGAACGCACGAACAAGGAAATGTTGCAGTTGCTGGAAGGAGCCGTGGATACAATGTTGCAGAAATCATCTTCTTTGGTGCAGCTTGCTGGGTCCTGGAGCATCCAGATGCAGTTTATTTGGTCAGAGGTCAAAGTAGAGGTTGCACAGGATTCCTACTGGAGTCCTGCAATCCAAATCTGAGGAACCACCCAAGAGAGAGACCCTAAGTAGCCCTGAAAGGGGGATTGGTCACTTAGCTGGGTGACCACCTATGAGGAGGGCCCTCTGACGTCACCTGTTGGCACTAGCCACTGAGATGCTCCCAGAGTTTCCTGCCAACCTTGAATCCAAGATGGCAAAACCCAGGGACCCTCTGGAGGAGCTCTGAGCACCACCCCTGGGGTGGTGATGGACGGCAGAGTGGTCACTCCCCTTTCCTTTGTCCAGTTTCACACCAGAGCAGGGACTGGGGGTCCCTGTACCGATGTAGACTGGTTTATGCAAGGAAGGCACCATCTGTGCCCTTCAAAGCATTTCCAGTGGCCTGGAGAGGCTACCCCTCCCAAGCCTATAACACCTTTTTCCAAAGGGAGAGGGTGTAACACCCCTCTCCCAAAATAAATCCTTTGTTCTGCCTTCCTGGGCTTGAGCTTCTCAAGCAACAGGAGGGCAGAAACCTATCTGGGAGGTGGCAGCAGCTTGGGCTGCCTTGAAACCCCCAGAAGGCTATAATGGTGTTAGCACGTCTGACCTTAATAAGTGAACTAACAAGGGGACGCGTATAGGTTGATGAACCTTTTGACTCACAATTAAGATATTCTTAACATGGCTCCAGTACACAGTCAATAATCAATACACAATAATCAGCAGTCATTAGTAATCAATAAAATCAATAATCAATGGAGTCAGTAATTATCACGCACTATGAACTTTCAGTCATGAATAACCACACCTTTAGTAAAAGTTATAATATTTATTTCCCTATATTAACAAAACTAATGTCATGTATATTAATCTCAAGATCAAATGAAACACATACAGAAACAGTACTGGTTGACCAAAGCAACGGAAGAAATGCAATCTAATAAAGAGCTTGAACTACAACACAGTCTAACGTTATGGTGCAAATCATCAACAAAACCAGCTGCGTCAGAGAGATGACATACTTTAGTTTTAACAGAGTAATTAATCAAACATCAATCCTTATTTAGCATAGCTTTCATTAGTGAGAATCCTTAACTAACATCAAATTAGCATCAGCATGTTGGGCTTTATGCAAAACAATTTAGTAACACAAATTTAGAAAACATCTAGCTAGGGCGCTATCAAAACAGCACAGTTGGTACCTAGAAAGAAAAAGTAAATATGCATAATAATCACAACTCGAAATATACCTATCCTTGGATGAGTCAGCAAAGCAGAGTCAGTCTTCATCCTCATAACATCAGTCGATCAGCAAGGCAACAGGATTCATAAAGGCAAAGTCTCTAAGTATTAAAGTTAAAGTCTCTAGACACATAAGAATATAATCTTTCTGCCAGAAATGTGGGCAGAGAGAATGCTCTTCTCTCTTGGAATGAGCTTTGTTATATTAAAATCACCTAAACTATCCCCTAATTCCCTATTGGTCAAATAATCGTATGTTTACTTTTTATCCAATAATATTTCTATGTCAAATCTATGAATTCTAATATTCCTCATTCAAATACAGTTGATTGGTTTGTCTTAGGGAGTTCTCATCATCCGGCTCTTCAGGTAACAATATTGTTGCAGCTTCCACTTCGGTCAGTGTGTTCATTGTTCTTGTCCTGGGAAAGTCAGTCTCACACGCATTACACACAATATGTTACATCAACAGAAACAACGTTTTCTAGCTACTGCAATCAGTTTAACTCACTTGGTCAGCTATTTTATTAAATGCTAAGAAATACAACTTTTACATGAGGCCTGGCGAGTAGGCCAAGACACTCTCTAAGTTAAGGCCTACAATTAATAAAAACATACTTAATACATAACCTTAATTATGACATATTACTACATTAATCAATCAAATGCTCTTGAGTTCATGTTAAAAGCTCATTAATTAATACAATTTATTAACATTGGCGGCCACTCATCATAAACACTTTTTGAATGTGTGCATTATTATTTCTTGGTTATTACATTTTCTACATAAACTCATTATTCAGAATACATAAACACTCGTTAATAATTTGTATTAAGACACCTGCGATAGCAATGGCAATACTGGGGTTCCTCTAAAGAGCCCACAGAGTGCATGGGATCATACAACCAATGCTTGCAAAAGCATTGGGGTATGATTCCAACATTTTTTATACCAAACATGCCTATGTTCGGAGTTACCATTATGTAGCTGGACATAGGCATTGACCTATGTCCAGCACATGCTTAAAATGGCATCCCTGCACTCACGAAGTCCGGGAAAATGGGCCGGGAGTTCGTGGGGGCACCTATGCTAGTGCAGGGGTGCCCTCACACACAGGTACCTGCACCCTGCCCTCTGGACTGGAAGGCCTGCCATAGGGGTGACTTATAAGTGACCTAGTGCAGTGAAAAGTGGCAGTGAAAGGGTGCTTGCAACTTTTCACGCAGGCTGCAATAGAAGTCCCTTAGAACCCTTTGCTTGGGCTCCCTATGGGTGGCAAAATATATGCTGCAGCCCATAGGCTTCCCCTGGAACCCCACTGCCCTGGGTACCTAGGTACCATATCCTAGGAACTTATAATGGGCACAAATGTGCCAATTGTGGATGAAATACAGAGTTTTGGGAGGGAGAGCATAATCACTGGGGTCCTGGTTAGCAGGATCCCAGTGAACACAGTCAAACACACTGACATCAGGCAGAAAAAGGGGGTAACCATGCCAAGAAAGAGGGAGCTTTCCTACACAACCCACCCCCCCAAACAAAGGACAAGAAGGTTAACCTTGCCCATATGAGTCTTGTGTGTCTAAGTGGAATTATCTGGAGAGTCCATCTGCATTGGAGTGGTTACTCCCAGGTCTATGTTCCACTGTAAAGTCAATGCCCTGTAGAGAAATGAAGCACACCAACAATTTGGGGTTTTCTCCTTTCATCTGTTTAAGCCATAACAAAGGTTTGTTGTCTGTTTGAACAATGAAGTGAGTATCAAAGAGGTATGGTCTCAGCGTCTTCAAGGCCCATACCACATCAAAGGCCTCCCTCTCTATGGCTGGCCAACACTTTTCTCTGGGGTCAACCTTCTGCTAATGAAAGCTACTGGTTGATCCTGGTTTGCTGTGCTTGAGAGGGCCTGTAACGTTCAGAGGGTCCCTCAAAGGCAGTGAGCTACTATTCTCTGGTTGTCCTTCTCTGACAAGGGGAGGGATAGACTTCTCACTGTCAGATAAGAGGATGCAGACAATTACACAATACTCAAAACTGCACTCTTAGATGGGTTTGGCCTCACACTGAGCAATACAGAATCAAGTTCAGAGAGGCCAGAAAAGAGGCCTCACAAGATTGGGTTGACTTTGTGGACTGTTCTGTGAAGGCTTTAGAAGGCTGGTTACATGGCAGCAAAGTGTCTGACTATGAGGACTTATATAATCTGTTATAGAGAGAGCATATTTTAAATAATTGTGTGTCAGATTTGTTGCACCAGTACTTGGTACAATCAGATCTGACCTCTCCCCAAGAATTGAGAAAGAAGGCAGACAAATTGGTCAGAACAAGGGTGAGCAGAGGAGCTCATACATGGGGTGACAAAGACAAGGAGAAGGAAGGCAGTAAGTCACATGACAAAGGTGGGGACAAAGATAAGAAAGAGTCTTCATCAGGCCCACAAAAGTCTCCTGGGGGTGGGTCTAAATCCTCTTCCCAAAACAATCAGCACAAAAAGCCTAGGTGCTATATTTGTAGAAACAAAGGCCATGGGGCAGGAGACAGCTCCTGTCCTAAGAAAAGCACCAAACCTCCCACCGTTTCTACCTCCGCTCCTACAACTAGTACCCCTAGCAATAGCAGTGGTGGTGGGAAGACTAATACTACCAATAGTCAATCCAAGAATGTAGCAGGGCTAACTCTGGGAAGTGTAGTCGGGGCTGGTTTACTTAGAGAAATCACTGAGGCTGTTTTAGTCTCTGATGGCGACATGGACCTTGCCACCCTTGTTGCATGTCCCCTTAATATGGATAAGAGCATGCAACAACCCCTAATAAATGGTGTTCAGGTTGAGGCCTACAGGGACATAGTTGCAGTGTCACAATGGTGACTGAAAAACTAGTGTCCCCTGAGCAACACCTACTTGGTCATCAGTACCAAGTGACTGATGCCCACAACAATACTGTGAGACACCCCATGGGAGTTGTTGATCTCAGTTACTGGTCCTAAAACAGTTATAGTGTACACATACCTACCTGTAGAATGTCTACTAGGGAATGACTTGGAGACTTCAGCTGGGGCTGAAGTAGAGTTGGAGGCCCATGCAGCCATGCTGGGCATTCCTGGGCATATCTTTGCTTTAACCAGGGTTCAGGCCAAGAAGGAAAGAGAACAGGGAAACTTGGATCCTGAAACTATGGACCAGGAGATTCCAAAAAGAAGGGGTAGAAAGGGTAAGAAACTATCCCCTATCACTCCCTCCACTGATGATTCCCCTTTGAGGAGGAGGAATCTACTCCTTGGACAGAACCTATCACCTGAAAAACTTCAAGCTGACACAGCTGAACTCTTAAGTGCAGGGGGCCGTACCAGGGAGGAGTTAAGTGTGGCTCAACAGACATGTCCCACACTTGAGGGTTTGAGGCAGCAAGCTGTCAAACAGGAAGCTGGGGATGTCAGTGGAACTCACAGGGTGTACTGGGAAAACAACCTCCTGTATTCAGAACCTAGGGAACCCAAACCTGGTGCCACCAGAAGACTGGTCAACCCTCTGCAATACAGAGAGTTTTTGTTGACCTTAGCCCATGACATTCCCCTGGTTGATCACCTGCGGCAAAGCAAAACTTAGGACAGATTGGTCCCTCACTTTCACTGGCCCTATATGTCAGAAGACACAAAGGAGTTTTGTCGCTCCTATGTCACCTGTCAAGCCAGTGGCAAGACAGGTGGCACTCCAAAGGCCCCCTTAATTCTACTTTCAGTGGTTGGGGTACCCTTTGAAAGGGTAGGGGTTGACATTGTTGGCCCAATTGAGCCTCCCACAGCTTCTGGAAACAGATTTATTCTGGTTGTGGTGGACCATCCCACCAGGTATCCAGAAGCCATACCTCTTGCACCACTACAGCTCCTGCAGTGGCCAAAACCCTCCTGGGAATCTTTTCCAGAGTGGGTTTCCCAAAAGAAGTTGTGTCAGACAGAGGTAGTAACTTCATGTATGCATACTTGAAAGCTATGTGGAAAGAGTGTGGGGTAACTTATAAATTCACCACACCTTACTATCCCCAAACAAATGGGTTTGTTGAGCGTTTTAACAAAACACTCAAAGGCATGATTATGGTACTCTCTGAAAAACTCAGGAGGAGATGGGATGTCCTATTACCATGCCTCCTCTTTGCCTACAGGGAGGTACCCCAGAAAGGAGTGGGCTACAGCCCCTTTGAACTCCTCTTTGGTCACTCTGTCAGGGGTCCACTTGCTCTAATGAAGGAGGGTTGGGAACAACCCCTGGAGCCCCCTAAACAAGATATAGTGGATTATGTAGTTGGCCTCAGATCAGGGATGGCTGAGTACATGAAGGCCAGTAAAAACCTTCAGGCAAGCCAAGAATTGCAAAGGCAATGGCATGACCACAAGGCTGTCCTGACTGTGTACCAACCAGGGCAGAAAGTGTGGGTCCTGGAGCCTGTGGTACCCAACGCACTGCAAGACAAGTGGAGTGGACCACACATCATAGTGGAAAAAAAAGGGTGAGGTCACTTATTTAGTAGACTTTGGCACTCCAAGAAGTCCCCTCAGGATACTTCATGTGAACCGCCTAAAGCCCTCCAATGACAGGGCTAACTTAACCCTGCTCATAGCCACTGATGTGGGACAGGAAGAAGAAAGTGACCCTCTCCCTGACCTCTTCTCCAATTCTGCAGCTGATGGCTCAGTTGAGGGGGTAGTCTTAGCAGATTGACTTTCTGAGTCTCAAAAAGAAGCCTGCAGAAATCTCTTAGGGCAGTTCTCCGAACTGTTTTCCCTAACACCTTCACAAACCATATTGTGTGAACACACCCTTGATACAGGGGACAGCCCTGTCAAGAGTAAAATCTACAGGCAGCCTGACCATGTAAGGGACTGCATCAAAGCAGAAGTGCAAAAGATGCTGGACCTTGGAGTCGCTGAGCACTCTGATAGCCCCTGGGCTAACCCAGTGGTTCTGGTCCCAAAGCCACACTCTCAAAATGGGAAAACAGAGATGAGGTTTTTTGTTGACTATAGAGGGCTCAATACAGTAACCAAAACGGATGCTCATCCTATCCCCAGGGCAGATGAGCTCATAGATACACTGGCATCTGCCAAGTATCTTAGCGCTTTTGACCTTACTGCTGGTTATTGACAGATTAAGTTGTCAGAAGATGCTAAACCAAAAACTGCATTCACTACTACTGGAGGGCACTACCAATTTACAGTAATGCCCTTTGGTTTTAAGAATGCACATGCCACCTTTCAGAGGATGGTGAACACAGTCCTTCAAGGTCTGGAAGCCTATAGTGCAGCATATCTAGATGATATAGCTGTGTTTAGCTCCACCTGGGATGATCACCTGGTCCACCACTGGAATGTTTTGGGGGCCCTCAAAAGGCAGGTCTCACTATCAAGGCTAAACCCGCCCCAGCGACCAGAAAAGCAGGAGTAAATAATAGAACATTTCCTACAACACAGAGAGAGAGAAAAAAAAAATTATGCAAAACCCAGAAGAGACTGCAACACACCAACAGTGGATTCTTGGACCAAGAAGCACAGAAGAGTCCAGGAAGGGCAGGAACCCCTACCCACCATGCTGAAGGTACAAGAAGTGAGTTGACATGTAAGAAGGAGAGTCAGCACTGCACCCAAGAAGATGAAGTCGAGTTCCTGGAGGATGCAAGTGATGTTCCAATGCCAGAAGGCTAATGCAGTAATCACCCATATTTGCCAATGTAATTATATCCACTAATCTGTGTAAAACAACTACTGATAATACTACTAACCACTTAAGTTTTTTATTTTCATGCTGGAATGGGGGGCCCCCAGTTGATGGGAGGTGACAATATTAGCGATCCACACTGAAATGCTGTTTACGATAGATCTGCGCGGAGACGAGAGACGTATTGGAAATAATAGCCTTTAATGGCATCTTTCAGCCTTTCTGTAATGTCTTTTAGCTGAGATGCAATGTTCTCTCTTGCCGTGTCCGTGAACACGATTTGCAGAGAATACTTTCACAGCGCTTCCTAGGCACTAATGTTGCCCTAGGATAAGCAGTAGCAAGCGGTAACAATGTGCGCGCTGAAGCCCTCCTTCCCAGCTCCGCCGCCCACGCGAGCCCGGCACAGAGAGACTGCGTGGGCCAGAGATGCGGCCTTCCCTACTGCCACAGGCAGCACGGGGGAGGGTCTCTGATTCTCCGGGGAGCTGGGGACGGGAGCTCTAGAGGTCTGGAAAGAGGGGGAGCAAGCCCACCGAAACGCCTTACATACAAAGAAATATGGTATCTTTCGGCCTTTCTGTATAATGTCTTTTAGCTGAAATGCAATGTTCTCTCATGTCGGGTCCGTGAACACAATCTGCAGAAAGTACTTTCACGGTGCTTCCTAGGCACTATTATTGCTCTATGATACGCAGTCGCAAATAGTGGCAATTAGGGGTGGCCGAGCAATGCTGCGCCCGCACAAGGAACTCTGCGGATTTTGGCAGAGTTTTTCGGTGATACCGCAGAATTCGGCAGAGTGAAACTTCACAAACTCTGCCCAGGCCTAATCTTAAATCACTGGATCTCCAGACTTCTCTCAGTTTACATGTGCACCACACTGCACAGTACACATATAAAAAGGTAAATGTTTAAAATTAGTTTAAGCATAGTGTTTTGTACAGAATAGGTATCCTTCCAGACCAAAACAGATGCAAGACATTACACACACCTTTGCACTATGCTGCAAGATGCGAGCATGGCACAGGGAACCAAATTGTGTGCCAGCACCGGGGAGAGGACAGGTGTGCCATGTCTTAGTAGATATGGTGCTATCCTTCTCTTGCTCGTTCACACAACCCAGTGCAGCGGTTTTTGTTGCTACTCTGCATTGCATGAAATAGTAATACATTTACCCCAATGTACACAGCAATGAACAGCAGGGCAGAGCAGCTTGGGCAAGCAGTTTTAGGTTTCGCCTACCACAATCCTTCTAGTTGTCTGTAGGTGGAAGTCCCCTGTCAACCATACCACAAGCTTAAAGTGGCCTTACAGTCCGTCCATTGCTTAACATTGGTTGGCTTTATTATCGCTCTGGTTTGCTTGCTTCTTGTTTGATGACTTGCCTTCCTCTTCTTGTGTTTGTCACTCTCCTAAGGTATCACCACTTTACTATTACTTTGATGGAATAACTTGTATCCTCTCAGTGCTCACTTTTTAGGGAATAACTTTTTTTAAAAAACTTTAAGCACTGCCTGAGAGTGCATATGTGTACCAACTAACTTTTCCCTTCTGCTTTCCACCCCACCACTACCAGCCTGCTTTCTGTGTTCTTATTTTATTTAATCTCCCTCTCTTTCCCTGCTCTTGAGTTGCTTCTACACCTCTTGCACCCCCTTTTTATTATTATTTTTTTAAAAACATTTCTTGGAGGACTCAATAGCTCCCATTTGCTGCCAGGCTGCTCCACTTGCTGAAATGCACGTTAGGTCAATTAAAAATGTATTTTATTATTTACTGCACCAAGTCGCTGCCGCCATCTTGGAGTAGGAAATAAAAAATACCTGAAGTGCACTTGTATTTTTTTTCTGATGATGTGAAGCATCATCCAAAAAAGCATTGATGAAGCCAATAAAGGCGAGACTAGTTGTCTTTTTCAGCGATTGTAAGAGGGGCAGTCAGGTCTGTATAGGACGTTTCGACTCAGCAGTAGGTAGACTTCTTATTGCTGCACAAAAGGCACCTTCTTTTTGGAATTTCATACACACTGAATGAGCAATAGTTAAAAAGCTTCCAACAGGAAGTGGAAGGAACCTGCTTGCATTTTTGACAACATGCTTATTAAAACAACCTTGGGACTCAGGCTCTCGTAAACTAAATGGACCAATCAAACTACATCCCTAAATGGGAGTGGTTCGTTTTAATGTTTGTACCAGTGTCAAAGGTGTGTCATTGAATAACAAATTATATTAGTAACTTAATTAATGTTTAAAAAAAAAAAGTACTACTCGCTTTCTATTTTAAGTAGCCCAAACCATATTGTGTCATTTTTTGATTTGCACACCTAGTTTTTATGGATATGACTCACGTATACTTCACCGCAGACACAGATATGCTGCTTCCAAAGGAAAGCGATGAGCTAAAAAACATTATGCTATGTTATATTTATGAAGCACGCATGTAGATGCATGGTAGCACAACAGGTTTATTGGTTGGTGAACACTCTAGAATCGATGACTGTGACCCTGTCTCAGGTCCTCCAGTTTTTCTACTGTGGGGGCGCCAGATGCCTGGCCTCGAAAGTCACATCTCTAGACTTTGACTCCCTATCAGGCCTTGGTGGTGAATTGTGCCCAAAAGCAACCTTTGGGGCATAGGGCTCTGGCAATGGTGTCCCACCTCCCTGGCATAGTCCTTCCTCTGTTTTCATGCTTGAACCACAAGTACAAAAAACTGATCAGCACAACTCTCTGGGTCATACACAATCTGGCTCAGCAGTGAATATCCACTGCCTAAAACCAGCTAGAGGTGAATGTGATACACTGCTAGACACACCCTGAATTCCTAGTGCCCACCAGATATGGGGCGCTTAGACTACATGAGTAAATAGTAACACACAGTTACCCCGTTCCCTAATTGACAGCGCATTTAGACTGGCCTATCTGTGAGTTATATTATCTCCATTTTGTGTTGAAATCATCCACTTGTGAATTATCACATTTTTACAAGGCTATTGCACTTTTAAGTAAAGAATCTGCATTCAGATCTTGGTAAAGTGTTTTTTTATGTGTTAACAGTGTCGGAGTTTCTAAACCAGGATCCCCTTTACAAAATGTCAACGTCACTACCCCCCGTGTGTAAAAGCCCAAAAAGGAGATAGTTGGCATTTTATTGATTTGAGAATTAGTTTTTAGTCCATGGGTGAGCATACTGAAGGCCTCATTTCGAGGCTGGCGGTCTGACCACCACATAAAGACCCTGGCGATCAGACCGGCGGGGTTCCGCCATCACCACCAGGATCCAGGATCCATGATCCCGACAATCTGGCGGTGGTGGAAATCGCAGTCCACCAGGGCAGCGCAGCATGCAGCGTCTCCCTACTGATCACAATTTCATTCTCCGCCAGTCTTTTCATGGTGCAGGGAGCTATAGGGGGGCTTCTGCACTGCCCATGCACTTGATATGGGCAGTGCAGTGGTTCCCCTGCCCAGCACCCTCGCAATTCTCACTGCCTAGCACCATCTCAGTGAGAATTGCCAGGATGCTGGTGCACCCTGAGGCGGCAGCATTGCCACTGGTTTGATTACGAACCGGAGACAATGCTTCTGTCTGTTTCTCAGTAGGCTGGTGGGGGGAAACTGGGGTTTCCGCCTGCCTAGCGTGAAACACCTAATTGGTCCTGCCGATTGGTCGCTACTACGGCGGCAGCCACCCTGTCGGGAGTTTGACAGATGGGCTTTCCTAACTGTTAAACTCGTAATGATGGCCTAAATGTCGAAGCCCAAATTTCGATGGTACTAAATATCAAGGACAAAATATTGAAGAAAAAATATTGACCGAATTTTCTTCATGTTGATATTCATTCATACATTCCAGTCCCTGCAGTTGAAAGATGATAGGCACTAATTCATACAAGGAGTTTCCCAGGTTGCCCAGGTCATGGAAAACAGGACTGACAGTTTATGTGACTGCTGTAAAGTGGTTGTAATTACAATTGCAGATTCACCATTGGAAAAAGTGAGCAAACAGTCATCTCATTTACATGTCCACAAAAGTCAAGGCTGCGGAAGCAAGGGAAGTCTTTGGTTGTAATAGATAAGGAACACGCCCATGAAGGTCTTTTGGGCGTTGCCAGGGGTCGCCGTTGCGACCCCTGGCTTGCCCCTTGCAACCCCTGGCCTCAGAGGTGTCAAAACCAGAGTCTGCTCCTCCTAATGGACGTCCGATGGGGATCCACTTTGGTGGTTTTATGTCAATTTGTTTTACTACACAAATGGCAAATAACATTATATCCTATTTGTGTAATAAAAATGGAGTACAATTAGCTGGAAAATGTCCATATCTGCAAGCTGATGTAAGTACAATTAGTTGTAATGTATGTGGCCTGCGTGCCTGCAGGTTTGTGTGTGTTTATGTGAGAGACAGTGTGTTAATGTGTATGTGTAAGTATGTACTTGTGACTGAAAGTAAATGGCAGATGGCGTGTGATGTCACTTTTGCTACACCTGGCATTTTGGTGAATTGATGTCCATGAACAGCTCATGTACAAGTCCTACAAACAGGGTAATCAGTTGACAGGTATGGTATAGATCTGAGTTTCAGATTGAATTCTAATGAATTATTAAGTGGGGAGGATACCAGAAACCACTCGACTGAGAGACAAATCCATGAAGAGTGCTGACAACTCGAGTTTGTAGTGGCCGCTGCTTGAATTTCTACCTACAGATCCTGTGCTATCAAGTGCAGACAAAAACTGGGAGAGGGACACAAAAATGACAGGTGGTTACAAAGTAAAATTTACCTTCTAGGCATGCAACCTCTTGAAGGTGGATATAAAAACCATATAAGAACATTAGCATTTTCATCCTGCAGTATCGCAACATGTCTCCCAGGGGGGCTCCTCTGCTCCGATTAACAGGTGTTTGTTGTTACCCATTTCAATGGTACTCATTTTATCGACCTGTGAAGAATGAAAGGATGAGTGGGCCTGCTGGTATTCAAGCCTTGATCATGAGGTTAAAAACAGGTTTGTGGAGTGGATGCACCAATCCCCTGATGAACCAGACCCAGTCCCTTTTAAACACTTTAAACATATATTTGATTTATCCTGGAAGCGTGTCAGAGCTAGCTTTATGAGTTCAAGTAGGCATTTTAAGCTTGATCTTGGCTGAGACTGGGAAACATAGCCATTGCTTCAAGGTACGACAGCTATGTGTAGATGTTGACTTTAGAACAGGGCAACAATGTTTGAGTCCCAGCCTTCTCTCAACATCCTGTGATTCCAAGTTAATCAAATAATCTTTTTGAACCTTAGGACATGTGTAATGTAATCTGGTGCTCATGTTGAGTGCTCTAATGCCCTTGGGTCAAGTTTGCGCTATAGAAAACTGCAATAAATAAAGCTTGCACCAAACAAAGTTGCTAGCAGACTTAGGGCTAAATGTACAATGTATTTTGCAGTCACAAATGGCCCGATCTGAAAAAGTGCTTTTTCTGATGTCCAAATTGTGATTCTGTAGCAGGGTTTTGCTATTCGGTATTTGGAAGGGCTGTGTTTAGATTCACAATGTTATGTCCAATTTACTGCCAACTCAAAGTTGGTGGTGCCCCATTCACAAATGGGAACCCTTTGAGAATGGCTGAATAAATATAAATCTAAATTGTCCCATCGACAACTGCTTGCTCTTTAAAGACAAAACTTAAATGTTTCATTTTATTTTTTTTAAACACGTCTCATTTTCCCTTAAGGAAAATGGGCTACATTAAAAAAGAGTGCTTTATTTAAAAGCAATAACAGACATAGGCCCTCATTACAACCCCGGCGGTCAAAGACCGCCAGGGTTGTTTTGGCGATTGTACCGCCAATAGGCTGGCGGTACAAATCGCCATATTACGACCAAGGCAGTAGCGCCGCGGTCACACCGCCGGGACAGGTGGTTTCCCGCCATCGTTGTCCCGGCGGTTATAATCCGCCAGGGCAGCGCTGCTTGCAGTGCTGCCTGGGGATTATGACTCCCCTTCCCGCCAGCCTGTCCATGGCAGTAGAGACCGCCATGGAAAGGCTGGCGGGAAGGGGAGTCGTGGGGCCCCTGAGGGCCCCTGCACTGCCCATGCACTTGGCATGGGCAGTGCAGGGGCCCCCAGGCACAGCCCCACCCTGCTTTTCACTGTGTGCACAGCAGACAGTGAAAAGTGCTCCACTAGGAGCCGGCTGCAAAGTTACGGCCGACATCCCCGCTGGGCCGGCGGGGATGTTGTAATGTGCCCGGCGGGTTTGCAGCCGCATAGGCGGCCGCTCTACGGTCCAACCTTGTAATGAGGGCCATAGCGATCTGCTGACCCCTGCAGGCCACCATATCTGTGATGGCAGTGAATCCTAGTGGGTCGCAAATTGCGACCAACCTCATTAATAAGCCTGAGCTATGTCTATCTGCAACCCACTAGGAATCGCTAATGAAACTCAAAAGAGTTTCATACTTAAGGAACAGCAATTTCCTAATTGCCATTCGCAGGAAATCACAATTAAAAAATCACTATTCCTAATTTTCGCACAACTGGCCCTAGGTGTAGAAGAAAAACATACCGTGATCTACTAACAGAGGCGTCGTGATTGCTTATCCCCCCTTTACCAGCTACTGCAGGGTATGGTTCTTCATAGGCCTCTTATCTGCAAGTGGCAGATAGAAGCTTATCGTTATTGCTAAAATGGAGAAAGAAAGGTTGGCAGGTAAAAAGGGAAAGGAGGATGGACGAGTGGATGCATGAGTAAGTGAAAAGATGGATGAGTGGGTGAAATGTTGGGAGGCTGAAAAGATGGACGGAAGAGGGGGGAGAATGGGTGGATGAAAGAGTGGATGTGTGGGTGAAAAGATGAGTGGGTAAAAAGATGGATTGAAGGGTGAAAGGATGGGTGGGTAAAAGGTTGTATGGATGATTGGGTGAAAGGATGGGTAGGTGATTGGTGAAAAGATGGGTAGATGAGATGTGGCTAAAAGGATGACAGGGTAAATTGAACTCTGATCGGATGGATGGAAAGATGGATGGATGGATGGCCGGCATGGATGGGTGGGTGGTTGGATGAGTAAATGGATCTGAAGATGGATGGATGGAAATGATGAATGGGTGAGTGAACGGATGCAGAGAAATTGAAATCTGAGAGGATGGATGGATGGGTGGGTGGAAGTATGGCAGAGTAAATGGGAACTTGAGAGGATGGATAGCAAAGTAATTGGAAGCTTGAGAGGATGGATGATGAATGGTGAATGGATGGGCAAAAGGATCAATTGATGGATGAAAGGCTGTATTGATAGATGGGTAAGTGAAATGATGGATGTATAGGAAGATGGATGTACAGACTGATGAAAGAATAGACTATAGATGGACGGATGGATGATGGAATGACCAATGGATGCCTGGAATGTTTAAAGATGGAAGAGTGGAGAAGTGTGGCACAATGGTTAGAGCGGCAGACCAGGATGCAGAGATCTGGCCTGGGACCAGGGTTCAATTTGTGCCTTGGCAGGTCTTGGGCTCAATTCCCTTGTACCAGATAATTCTCGCCTCAGTGCCTAATCTAATTAATGGGTCCCACTCTGTAACTCTGGGCAATAGCTTGCTTAATCTCCACAACAGCCCTGACAGCACTTGGATGCCTGGAGGTTGCCCAGGAGGGGGCGCTTCACAGGGAAAAACCAGAAGGGGTTTCCTCAGCAGTATGTGTACAGTGCCTTGAGATCCTAACGGGTGAGTAGTGCACTATATAAGTGGAAAGTTTACATTTTTAAAGATTGAATGATGGATGACAGAATGAGTGGATGAGAGAATGTAACAGTGAAGCGGTGGATATCAGTGGGTGGATGGAAGGGTGGATGGATGAATACATCCATTCTTATGTGGAAGAGACAAAGGAGCTCTTCTAGGGAGGTTCAGTGTCACATCTTGATTGCTTGGTGGAATCAGAGCTTGGTTTCAAAGGTTTCTCATAGAAGTCTTAAGAACAGCCTTGTCTCTATCCTCCTTCACATTTGTGTCTGTGTGTTCACCCTCCAGACATGGGAATACAAGCATCTCTCTGGGGAACCTGTATTCCTTACTTCATCCTATGCCTTCCTACACCAAAATGGATCCCATTGGTCCCAGCAAACAGACTCTCACCACATCATCGAGTCCTATTACCAACCACAGCCATACATACATGCGCTAGATACACGTGGTGTGTCAGACCAAGGCTCTAGGTGTCACTTAAAAGTGGAACCTAATATGAGTGGGCCACATTCTCCTTGAAATAGAGAAAAAGGTTTGCGCATTTCTCCAGTTCACAAGAATCAGTATGCTGCCACCACCGCTTCATGTCAACAACTCAGTCTGTCCATTTAGAGAACACATATGCTGCAACCGTCCGGGTCACATACCAGGTTCAGGACCTCTGACTTATTACAGACATGCATAGGTTTCAGCGCATCCGCTAGACTAACGACTAATCATGTCAGCATTGCAATTCCCCCTTGGACAGGAAATATATTTATGCTTGGTGGATGTACATGCAGGTGTAAAGCATTAAACAGTGATGGATTGCCTCTTTGGATCAGTAGTAGCTTGCACAGGGGAACATATAAGGGAATGTTTCAAGGAGGGACTGCATCCAATGTGCGAATGGCATTTGTGGGCATTGAGGGAGAAGACAGCTGCTCCATCAGGGGTGTAAGAGAGGCCTCCACAGTCCCTGCAGAGGAGGGGGACCCCCAGGTTTACCCATACTGGAGGGAAGCCCCTTTGCCCCTACTGATATGAGTGTGGTGGGGGCTTCAGCATAACTTGAAGGGGGGGGGCTCACATTCTTATGCACTGTGCTCCATGGAGTGCTCCACCTGATCCTGATGCTTCACCTCCTGTTTCTTGTAAGAAGAGTGGGTTCAATACTTCCTCTTCACAGAGGTGGACATCTGCTGTCCCTCGCAGTCCCCCACCTACCCTCTGGCAGCTGGTCACAAAGATTAAGAGGACGACTTGTGCCTCCTGAGGCAGGATTTCCACAAGTTCTTGTGACCATACCCTCTGCACTGCACCGGAATGCTACAACAAGCATAGCACAGAGACAGAACGATTGCTTCACAGCAATACAAACTGACCAATGGTAAATCTTGTCACTAGTCTCTTGTAACAATGTTTTTCTCTTGCTGCAGAGTTTGGTTCCTGTTTACAAGCACACCGTCTCTATGCATCATCCAAAACTATTTGGAAATCTTTCTTTTGTACAAATAGTTCCATATCATCACAGCTGTGCATGATGAGTCCTCGGTAATAAAAACCTGTGAAGGGCAGGCTGTCAGAGTCTGAGTCATGAAGGAAAGGAGCCGAGGTAGGTGACCTTGTCATAGTTTTCTCTGCTTCTCTTGGAGATGGTCTGTTCATTCCACAGACACACCCTGTAACTAGGACAACATTCCTGCATACTACCGAGGCAGTTCCAGTCCCAGTGTGAGCAGTTGGGAGAGCTTGTCTGCACTGGCTGGTGAGACGGAAGTGATAATCATAGCTGGCACTCATAGGCAACATATTCCTTATTACCAAACACTGAGAAACGTCGGAGTTTTGGGGCTGGGCTTTGCTGCTTTAAATGTTCTATTTTGTGGGCAAGCAGTCCAAGAGTTGACACCCACATGCACCTAACTTCCCTGTAGGAAGCTGTTTCTCTATATGGTGCACTAAAAAGAAGTACACCATCCAGAGAATTCAGTGGATCCCCAACTGGTTTACAGAGGCAAAAGTGGATATTACTAATGCTCTCTTTTGTGGTAGTGTGGGCGAGCAGTTAGGCTTATCAGAGGGCACTGCAAAGCATTTGTTATACTCACAGTGGCAGTAAATGAGACACACTAAAAAAATAAATCCGAGACCAAATTAGAAAAATAACACATCTTATTATATATATTTTGAAACCAAGAGCTTCATTCATAAGTAAGTACTGTTTTTGTTATGAAATTTCACAGGTAGGTAAAACGTTCAAACATGTGCGCCTTTATGCACAATGCAATGCTATAGAAGGGAAAGTCAGATATGCATAAAGATACATACAGTTAGTTTCAGGGGTTCACCTTCAGGGTTTGGAGTTGTAGTGGGCCAAGGTCCATAGTACTACCAGCAGCTCTTCAGGAGGTTCCCGGGTTTCACTGGGAGCAGAGTGCTGGGGAGGTTGTAGCTGGGCAGGCTACGGTGAAGGGGGGTCACCTGGAAACAGACTGCACAGGGGGACAAGTCCAAAAGCTTCTAAACGGGGCCTTGGGTCACAAGGGGTTTTGGAGCAAGGGGGCACAGCCGGTTCTTCAGGACCTGGGCCAGGCTGCAGAGTTGTTAGGGCAACTGGGCTGGCGCGCAAAGATGCTTCTCGAGGTTAGGGGCCAACAGCTGGCAGGGGCAAAATCAGGACTGCTGGGACACTCAATAAGTGGGTCTCACTGGTGCTGACATCCCTCCACTGCTGCTTGGTCCTGGTGCAGTGGGAATCCAGAATGGACTCTCACTGTTGGTGCTTGGTGCAGGTCATCCGGTACCCTGGGGGTTGGTGCAGCACAGCTCCGCTTGGTCTTGGTGTCTTCACACTCAGGGGGAGACAGATTTGGTCCCCCAGGGCATGAGTACCTTCTCCTGGTTGTCTGCAGTGCTGATCGGGCCAGGGAGCTGCAATGCGGTGAACTGGACTCTTGTCAGTGCCTGTAGTCTGCAGGGAAGTAGCTCCTTCACTCCACGGGAGACTGGTGGCGATTTTTGAAGTGCTTGCAGGCTACAGAGGCTTTGGCAGTTCTCCAGCTTGCAGGATGAGACACTCTGTTGAGAGTTGCGAGCAGGCAGTGACTCTTCTTTGTCCTTCTTCTCTTGATCCATCGAATCTGCGTTCAAGGGTTCAGGGGTGCCACCTAAATACTCCATTTAGAGGCGTTAAGTGGGGTGCAAGGTAGCAGCCAATGGGCTGCCTATCTTTTGGGTGACTGCACTCTCTACATGACCACTACTGGAGGGAAGTGGGCATAACCCTGACCCTAGAACGCTAACTCCATCCAAAACAAGATGGAGGAATCTGAAAAGTGCTGTCCTCATCAGCTAGTCCACCTTGGGGTGGAGCTGGCATGATGAGGGCACACCACCTGATCATGCTGATTTTCCAGCTTGTCTTCCTGCCAAGAAGTGGGGTCAGGACAGGGGGGTGGTCATCTCTGCCGTCTGGAGAGACCTGGGTCGCATAACAAAGGCGACTGGGCCTTTGAAGCTCCGTGACCTGGAATGCACCTCCGGATGGAGGAGGTGTCAACACCTCCGCCCAGATCATGCTTTGTTCCTGGCCTCCAAGAGCATAGGCTGTCACCCCAGGAGGTCAGAAACATGTCTATGGTGGCTGGACTGGTTAGGATCAGTCAGTCAACACTCTAGCAGTTGGTAGGTTTTTCAGGGGGCATCTCTAAGGTGCCCTTTGGGTGCATATATTAATAAATCCATCACCGGAATCAGTGATGGTTTAATAATATGAGAGGTTTGATACTAACCATCCTTATTTTCAGAGAAGCCATCATGTAGCTGTGGAACTTGTATTGACCAGTGTCCAGCACATGTATTTAAAATGGCTTGTCTGTCCACTTACTATATGTAAGAATTGAAAAGACATAGCAGGGCTGTATCTGCTCATGTTGATATGTCCTCACATGTGATATAATGCACCCTGCTTTAGGGCTCTAATGCCTTCTGTAGGGGTGACGTACCAATATCATATGCAGTGGTAGGAGACATGGCACACAGAGATGTGTACCAAGTTGTGTTTTCACATTTATCTGCACCAAGACATGCAGCCTGTGATGGCAGCACTGTGTGTGCTTAGTGAGGGGTCACTTAGGGTGGCACAACTGGTGCTACAGCCCTTGGGGTTCCTCGTTAATACCATTTACTAGGAACGTACTGAGGGTGCTAAAGGTTGTGCCAATGGGGGAAACAACAGTACAATTTTGGTAAAGAGGTCTGGTACTGGGGACCAGGTTAGCAGGAACACAGTGCACTTTCAGTTGAAATCACATCATGTGCCATGCAAAAGTTGGTGGCAACCATGCCAAAAAGGAGAGCTTTCCTACACTCCCCAACTCATTAATAAGTTTTATGAACCAGCTATTTTAAAAATGCAGTACTTAGTTTGTAAAAGAATAAGTTCTAGGGTCCAAACGTTTGCTCAGAAATAAGGGGTTGGGGCTACAGAATGCTCGAGTGCCGAATATGAAAGGTGCCTAGGCATGACTCTACCCCAATGGCTCTTTCATCCACCACCAAACAGCCCCTGCCTTTTTATTTCACTCTTGCACATTCTGTTTTATCCCTGATTCCCCCCTTGTCACTAATTTCTGCCTTTCTCTTCCTCCTTCTCCCCCCTTCCTCCTTCTTCCCCTCTTTTGTCTGTTTGTCTTTCTCTTGCCTGGGGTCAAAGTCAGATATGCTATAATGAGAGCTGGTCCCCAAAAATGAGTACTTGTCCTTGCCCTTAGGTCCAGTGCCTTTATATTCACAACCAAATAATATACATTAGCAGACAGCAGTGTACATAGGTGGTGACCGTGTAGGCCAGTTGTTTTCTATTCTGATTAAGGTAGAATTTGTTCATTCTTGGGGCTATGGTGTGAAAAAGATATAAGACACGAGATTTGAGTGATATAAGTATTCTGTAACATGCACAACAAATGCATCACTTGGTCTGTTTCAGAGAGCATGGCTATGAAATCAAATCACCAGCATAGGAAATGATAGCAAATACTGCAAAGCTTGACCACCTGGATATATAATTCGCTGAACAAGTATTTCTCTAAGATCCATTGAAATGCTCAGTGATCCCAAATTTTCCTTTGTGCAGATGGTAGAATATTCCAGTGGTGTGTACCTCGAACACCCAATGAACATTTTCCAGCAAAAGATTTATTTTGATGCAGGACCACCAGGACTGATATAGATGCTGCCAAAGCAACCAGGTTTCAATGTCTTTCCTGATTACCATTTGAAAATCCATGGCAATAACTACCAAAGTTACTGAATTCCATTGATCACATTTAGGAATAGAAATGCCTCTCTTTTCATTTCAACCCAGAGTCCTCAACTAATAGCTCCCTGATCACAGGATTATCCCTGAACAATTTGATTTGTAACTTTTGTAACATTGGATTGTAAATTGCTGCATTCAAAAGGGACTCAATGAGATACCACTTGTGCTCTACTGGGTTTCACTAGAGATCTCCTCGGACCAGGCTAACATGGCTAACATGACGTTATTTACTGAGTGGTGACTCTAAACCCAAAGCATTTTGTATACACACTGCTATTTTAAGAAGGCCCAGTAAAAATAAATACTCAGAGTTCATTTTTAATGCCTCTAACTATCCAGCAATAGGTGAGAAATATGAGGATACAGTGCAGAAACTTCTTTTACTGTGTTGATGTGGAAGAAGCAGAAAGATGGCATTTATTTATCAAGCAATATCAAGGGCAAATCCTTATCAACTTCAAACCTCATTTTCCATACACATTGTTCTGGTCGAGGAGGTTGACCCACCAAGGTTGATGTTGAACAGATGCAATTTCCTCTACAGTCCATCCTCAATCTCAATCTCCAATGAGCATTCCTTTATATCATAGGCTGAATTTGATGCACCAAGAACTAACTGCAGCAGGATCTGTGTATCACCCAGCTAGGGAGAAGACCATAAACCATAAGTGCAGATCATGGAGGAAAGAGGTTCAAGGGGGATGTTACAAAATGTGCAAGCAAGAGGAGCATGTGGCACTTCATGAGCGATCAGTCTCTGAACACATGAGGGGCAAGAGAATTTCAGGTTTTGGTCCCAGCACAACAAGAAGAATGTGAAGATGAACTCCTTTCTTAGCTACTGTAAACAGGATGCACTCAAGGTCGCCCTGATGTTCAATTTGAGAGACAGATGCCCAATTGGACTTGTAAATTCCAACTCATATGTGTAAGGTGGAAAGTTACTGGTGAAGATGAAGTCAACTTACAAATGTTCTGTAAGGCTTAGAGTGATGTATAGACAGATAGGTGGCAGATTCCCTTTACCCTTTGACTAGCGGGACCTCTAGTGAAGTATAAACTTCTCTATTTTACCCTTGCGGAAGTTGCTTTATGCTACGTACAGCTCTCTGGAAGAGCTTCTACTGAAGTTTCTGCTATACTGATACTTTTTCTGACAACAATTCCTTTTCTATCATTAGAAAAGCCTTTAGGTTTCCCTCGAGTTAGTTAGGCTATTTAGATTGTATCAGTTTCAATGGTTAAGCAGGAGAAAAGTAATTTAGACTCTGACCGCCAAGTACTCTTTCTTGATTCTTTGTATTGTTGCCACTGAAATACTTGCAGGTTTTATTCTGGTGCAATCTAATTTGATTAGACACTTTTATTTGAACTTATGCAGTCGGGTTGCAGATAAACTCAACATCTCTGGGGCAATTTAACAACGTGGTGGCACCGTGGGCCCCCTCGCCTGCAAAATGTTGAGCAGCTGCATGCGGCCATAAAAATCAGAGAGGAGCATACCACATGAATCCCCATGCCACACAAACTCCCATGGATGCTTCAGTGAATGATGACAGCGACATAAACAGCAATGAGTGAGTCAATGAATTCTGTGTGACAGGGCTGTTATCATTACTCAATCCACCCTTATGTGTCTGATCCTGCTATTGCGGTCTTCCACTACCAGTGAACACGTCACACAAAAGGAGTGCTAGCTAGCCCAAATAACCCCTTCACAGTAGTCTCAGGCTTGGGACTCACCATCAAGCACTGTTCTGCATGAGCCAGTGGTTTGTAAACAAAGTCACTAGCCCTCCGTCAAAGGAAAACAAAATGGCAGATGCACCCATACTAGCAACTTGAAATCCATGTGAATTCTAGCACTAGGTACACAGAAGGAGCGGTAAAGGAGATCTAAAAGAGGCACAAAGAATACTCGCAGAATACTCTCCTACAGTGACTTTGAACCGGTTTTATCTCCTACCACCAGGCACCTCTCAGCGCAATCCTTCACTTGGCAAGCATCATTTTCAACCCCTATTTGTGATGAAATGAAATGGCAGTCACGCCCATCCTGGTGCCTGGGATTGCCTGGGATACCTCTAAGACTTTCACCCACCAAGTGGTGCATGGTCTAACTCCACTGTGTGTGATCTCACCTTATGTATCTACTTTTAACTCTACAAACACCTTGCAGTAGGTTACTGAGTACAGGCTCAGTATGCTCACCACACTCTGTCTTACTTGTTACCCAAAAGTGTCTAAAAAAGTTAATAATACTAATACAGGAAATTACTACTTGGCTCTTGTTGCTATTGGAAAGGCGCTCTTCCCACACAAAGTGATTGAGTCTGTTTCTGTGGACACTGGGTGGTCAATGGGCACACAAACGCCATTCTAGGTCACTTATACACCAGCATGTGGTGACGTCTACGAATTCCAAAATGGCAGACTATAGAGGTAAAAGCTCCAAAGACAACATGCAAAATAAATCATCTCTAAAACAAACCAAGGCAAGCCCTCCTCTCTCACACACCCCCATCAAAACCAAACAAGACGCATATGCCTGCCTAGAGATGGTCCTTCAGCATCTCAGTGCATCACACAACCTGGCCCAAGAGGCAAAGGCAAACACAGATGCAATGCATCATGACCTCCAAGCCTTAAGGAACAACTTCCAAAACATGTCAAGCAGACTCACAGAAGCAGAAACAAGGTTTGATACATTGGAGGATGCTTCTTCAACAAAATGACTAGAGTGGACGTGGATGCCAATAAGATTATAACCCTTATGAAAGATATCTCCGAGTTGGAAGACCAGGAACTGCATAGGTAACCTGTGCATCTTTGGACTGCCAGAAAAAGTGGAGGATGACCCAAACTCATGTGTTGAGTTTCTGGAGGCCCGGTTACCACAAGACTTCGAGATAGAACGGGCTTATTGAGCACCAATGGGCAGTCCATGCTCTAATCCACCTAATATGCACCCTAGAGCCATGATATTTAAACCACTAAGTTATCGTCACACAGAAATCATACTTGCCCAGATAAGAATAATTTAACAGGTGCTCTGGAACGGCTCCAAAATCAACATTGCATGAGACTACTCAAAGGACACAGTTACAACTAGAAAATGCTTTGTGGCCCTTCATTAGTCTCCAAAGGATCACAACATCCCATAATAATTTGCAGGCCCCTCAAAGTTTCAGATCCTCATCCATAGAAAAATACTGCTCTTCATGGACCCATCTGAACTACAGAAATTCCTGACCTCCTCCATACAATCTACAATGAGCAGTTAATGTCACTGAATGCCCATTCACACTGGATTTCCCTTTTGCTTCATCACCTCTACGTCTACCCTCATGCAGAACTAAAAAGAACCAACAGAGGAGACCACAGCTTTTCTCAGACAGATCCTACAATGTTGAGTGACTGCCAACACCTTGGGCTTCCATCAAGCTACACTGAACACTGAACTCTGAGCTATCCCACAGCAAAGTGCCAAGCCCCCACTATTGTCACTAACCTACTTTGAGTTTCATCATCAAGTAAATCCTTCATGTCCTGACTAATGTGGCCCATCCTGTTACCTCTGGGTTGGTCCTTCAGTTATGTTTATACTTCTTGTGCTGACTCATCAGATACATAAGACTAACATATATGACTAACTGTATGTCTGCTATTCCTCCTGTCAATGGACTGTTTTGATGTGATCAGAAATGGTTAAATGTCTCTTGGCTAAATGGCTGTGTGACACTTGCACTCTACTTTTCCAGCTCAAAGAAATTGTTGCTGACACTGTATTATCATTATAGGTAGTATAAACTACTCAGCACAATTATAATGTAGTGTGTAATATATGATGTCACGTGATATATGAATAAATATGTATGATGTCATACGATACTGAGATAACGCACTACTACTGTAATATTGAGTGCTGTATGGCAATGATACTGTGCTTCTTGCCCAATCTGTTTAAGATGATGCATGGTTAGATGCATGTTGCATTGATACTATTTTACTTTCACACTATACATCTTGCTAAGACAGTATCTCTTGAAATAAGTACAATATTTGATGCTCCTTGCACAATCTTTTTCGGATTATGGTGTAAGGTTTTGCCTGGTTAGGTAGCTTTACCATGTTTACATAAGCTATTAACTAGCATCCCCTTCACACCCACTTGGACGATTGCCAGAACAATAGTTGGACCAAATAGCCCCTACTATCTTTGTGTCCCATGTTAACCTCTACTCAACCTCTGACCTGTTACCCGACAATGGACCCCCCACAACATACGTAGCCCAACCTAATGAATAGTTCCCCACTAACACCTCACAGCCCCTGATTTCTCCAAATTCATAAAGGCCTATAGGGCGTATCGGCTTTCAGCATCACCAGCACTCAAACCTACCTTAGGGCTCCATCTTTAACCCACTTACCTAGAATGTATACTTGTGATACCCAGCCCCCTCCTATTATTCCTGATAAGTACTGTCTCCTATTGATGATAACACCCAGACACCCATCCATCTCCAACTGCAGACATCTGAAAAGAATCTCGCAATGACTCTTCACACACAACACAAGGGCTCATTGAACTTCTTCAAATTCACCCTCTCTCCTAGACTTTCATCAGTCAGCATTCCTACTGGGCTGGGTAGCAACTCAGCTGGTTTGAGACGGGCCAGCTTGTGGGTCAAAGTGCCCGCATAGAACATGGGTGGAGGAATGCATCCCAAACGCATCCCTTGGGTTGGGTGGTGGGTGGAGGGGATCTGGTTTTGTTGATTTTGCTTCAGTTTCAATTGTAAATTATGTTTCTATGGCTTTTCTTTTCCCCGCTATCTACTTCACCTATCCTAACCTTCTCCTCTCCTCCTGACATCCATGCCTGTAGGAAAGTGGCCTCTTCCTAGCTTGGTTACCTCCACTTTTGGCCTGTTTGTCAGTGTGTTTGACTATGTCTACTGGGATCCTGCTAACCAGGACCCCAGTAGTTATGCTCTCTCCCTTAAATGTGGTTATTGGTTACTGTTAACACAGTATTTCACCCACAATTGGCATACTGGTGCCCCCTTATAAGTCCTTAGTATATAGCACCTGGGTACCCAGGGCATTGGAGTTCCAGGGGATCCCTATGGGCTGCAGCATATATTTTGCCACCCTTAGGGAGCCAATGCAAAGGCTTCTGCAGGACTGCCATTGCAGCCTGCGTGAAAAGGTGCAAGCACCCTTTCACTGCCATTTTCACTACAACAGGTCACTTATAAGTCACTGCGATGGCAGGCCTTCCAGCCCAGAGGGCAGGGTGCAAAGTACCTCTGTGTGAGGGCACCCCTGCACTAGCAGAGGTGCTCCCACAAACTCCAGGTCCATTTTCTCAGACTTCGTAAGTGCGGGGGTGCCATTTTACGCGTGTACTGGGCATAGGTCACTAGGTAAGTCCAGCAACATAATGGTAACTCCAAACATAGGCATGTTTGGTATGTCGGAATCATACCTCAAGGCTTTTGTAAGCATTGGTTGTATAATTCCATGCACTCTGGGGGCTCCTTAGAGGACCCCCACTACTGTCATTACAGCCTTATGAGGTTTTCCAGGCAGCCCCAGCTGCTGCAACCTCTCAGACAGGTTGCTGCCCTCCTGTTGCTGAAGCAGCTCGAGCCCAGGAAGGCAGAACAAGACATTTCCTTTGACAGAGGGGTGTTACACCCTCTCCCTTTCGAAATAGGTGTTACAGGCTGGGGAGGGGTAGCGTCCCCAAGCCACTGGAAATGCTTTGAAGGGCGCATTTGGTGCCCTCCTTGCATAAATCAGTCTACACCAGTTCAGGGACCCCCACTCCCTGCTCTGGCGTGAAACTGGACAAAAGAAAGGGGAGTGACCACTCCTCTGTCCATCACCACCGCAGAGGTGGGGCTCAGAGCACCTCAAGAGGGCCCCTGGGTTTTGCCATCTTGGATTCAAGGTTTGCAGGAAACTCTGGGAGCATCTGAGTGGCCAGTGCAAGCAGGTGACGTCAGAGCCCTCACCTGATAGGTGCTTACCTGGTTTGGTGACCAATCCCCCTTTCAGGGCTATTTAGGGTCTCTCCTTTGGGTGGTTCCTCGGATTCGAATTGCAAGACTCCAGCAGGAATCCTCTGCATCCTCCATTTCCACTTCTCACTGAAGAAACTGCATCTGGACCCTCCAGGAACCTACAAGCTGCAACAAAGAAGCAAGACGTCTCCTGCAACATTGTATCTCTGGCTCCTACCAGCAACTGCAACATTTTCCCGGTCATGCACCCTCTGAGGACAGTCCGTCTTCAGCCTGCATCAGAAGTAAGAAGGAATCTCCCTTGGGGGTGAAGGAGTCACTCCCCTGCTTCTGCAGGCACCAAATGCAATGACGACCGGCTGCGTGGATCCCCCCTCCTGCTGAGCTGTGTGGATCCTGCATCTCTGGTGGTGGACTGAAGTGGTCCCAATGGTCCTCTCTTCCAGCTGTCCCACTTTGGTGGAGGTAAGACCTTGCCTGCCCACGCAAGACAGTACTCCGTGCACTGTGTCTTTTGCAGCTGCCAAGGCTTGTTGGCATCCTTCCTCCAAGTCCTTCATGCATCTTGAAGTTCCCGCCCCCAGCACTCTATCCTGTGACGCACATATTCCTAAGTGGTTCTCCGGCGGTGTGGGAGCCTTTGTCGTATGCTGCGTGGGCCTCTTCTGCAACTTTCTTGTCCCGGTGTTGTGGGACTCCTGTGGACACTGCCCAGTCTTCTTTGGCCTCCCTGAGTTGCCGAGGGCCCCCTCTGAATCCCCCTCCTGGGTTGAGTCCACCTTGTCCTTCCTGGTCCCGGACAGCACCATTTTCCACTAACCGCAAGCTTTGCATGTGCCAAGGCTTGTTGGCAGACTCCGACAACACAAATCCGACTGCAATCCTCCATCCGACATGGGACATCACTTGCATCCTCCAGGAACCCCAGTTTGTCTTCTTGGGTGCAGTGCTGACTTTTCTTCTTCACCGGTGGTTCTCCTTTTGCACCTTCATCTGGTCCGACATGGGACATCACTTGCATCCTCCAGGAACCCCAGTTTGTCTTCTTGGGTGCAGTGCTGACTTTTCTTCTTCACCAGTGGTTCTCCTTTTGCACCTTCATCTGGGTTAGCAGGGGCTCCTGCTCTTCCTGGACTCTTCTGTGCTTCTTGGACTTGACCCCCTTCTTCCATAGGTTTTCTTGTCTAGGGATCCACTGTTGGTGTCCTGCAGACTCTTCTGGGTTTTGCATAATCCTTCTTCACGTTTCTGTGTGTGTTCTGGGAAAGTTACTGTGATTTACTCCTGCTTTCCTAGTCACTGGGGTGGGTTGTGGTACTTACCTTTGGGCTTTTCTAATACTCCCAGCTCCTCTCTACACACTACACTTGCCTAGGTGGGGGACCAACTTTCTCATATCAATTTCTTAGTGTATGGTTTGTGCTCCTTCTAGGCCCATTTCTAACTATTGTGATTTCCACTAATTGCACTGTTTTCTAACTGTTTTTATGCCTATTTCGGCAAACTACTGTATATAATTTGTGTATTACTTACCTCCTAAGGGAGTATAGTCTCTATGGTATTTTTGGTATTTGTGTCAGAAATATAAAGTACCTGTATATTTGTAACACTGAGTATTTTCTTTCATGTGTGTGAGTGCTGTGTGACTACAGTGGTATTGCATGAGCTTTACATGTCTCCTAGATAAGCCTTGGCTGCTCATCCACAGCTACCTCTAGAGAGCCTGGTTTCTAGACACTGCCTACATTTTACTAATAAGGGATAACTGGACCTGGTATAAGGTGTAAGTACCATAGGTACCCACCACACACCAGGTCAGCCTTCTACAGTGCCCATTCCCTCGGCTACTTGGGCAGTAGTCCAACACACAATACTTCCCCAAAATTGTCAGCAGGGTCCAGACACCAATTATACTTGTGACTTAGGCCCATTACCCATGGACGAATGAACCAAGCGATCCCATAATGATTTGTACCCACTCTCCCCTGCAGACTTCGACCCCCCGATACTGCTGCTCTAAGAAACCTCACGATCTTCCCATGGCACTGGTATTGAACATACACTCATTAAACACAAAGGAGCTTAACTGGCTGGTTAAACGCAGAGTAGTGGTGGATTACTGTAACAAACCGAAGGGGGATATCATTCTCTTACGATAGACCCACTTAAAATCTATTCATGATGCAAAATTCTACAGCCTGTGGATTACAGATATTGGCATCTCCCCGGTCACGCAAATAAAGAATAGGGTAATAACACTAATCTCGAAAAAATTGTATATATCAGTCATATCACATACTCATGATCAAGCAGGCAGGTGACTCATCTCTAAGATGGAAAAAGAAATCTGGAGCTCTTCATTGTAAACATTTATGCACCAAATGACAAAACTTCAGATTATTGGAGGGACTTAAACAAACAACTCTGGAATCTTCCGGACAACCTAGGCGTTATTTTAGGTGCTGACTTTAATTTGCCTACGGGCGGGAATCTAGACAGAATATCAATCTCACAAATGTATAAGCAATAAAGAGCACAAACTAATGAAAATATGCTGTAATATCAATAGTCTTGTAGGTGTCTGGCATCTTTGTAACCCCACCGGGATTGGCCACACCTTTTACTCCTCACCCCACCACTCATTCTCACAAGTAGACTATATCATGGTAAGCAACTATCTGCTGCACCTCTCCCATTCCCTGAAAATTGAGCTCATAGTGATCTCCAATCACGTATTTGTATAAATGCAACTACCACTTAAAGACCCCACCACCTCACAAATGGCGCTTGAATAACGATGTCCTAGATAACTATAACAATAAAGCAATAGAGACGGACATTGAAAATGTCCTCATAGAAAACCACCTGAATAACACCTTTCCCACAACCTGTTGGGATGCCCTCAAGGTCACGTTAAGGGGGACACTAATTCATATTGCATCCATTAAGAATAAGGCCACCTAAAATCACCTCAAGGAACTAGACATGTCAAACCAAACCCTAAGTACCCAACTCAGACAATCTAAAGGTTCATCCCTTCTACTCAAACTGCATGCAGAACAGTATGAATACAACTGAATCCAGAGTCAGAGAGCCCAAAAATGAATTGACGTGGTCAAAGCAGGTAGGCTGTGTAATAACAACAAAGTCTGAAAATCACTTACAAATTATCTAAACTACACACAAAAACAAATCCCTCATATCGGTTATAAAAAACCCAGATGGGGTGGTCACCATATCCACATCAAGCATACTTGATTCTTTTAAGAGGTTCTATGTGGAACTCTTCAACTCCAATGCCCCCACTTCCCTCACCAAAATTGCTTAATATCTCAACTCCTTCAACCTCCCAAAATATCACAGCAAGATCAACTAATGATTAATAAACCTATCTCAGATTAGGAAATAATCTTGGCTATACGTTCCCTCAAAACTGGGAAGGCCCCTGGCCCAGATGGCTATTCAACAAAATTCTATAAAACATTTGCCAACAGAGTGTCCGGTCCTATACATGCAGTTTTCCGCAAATATGCCTCCACAGGCCATAGTACCGGCTTGGCCACTCAAGCTACCATTGTAGTGGTACCCAAGAAGGGAAAAGACCACCTAAATGTAAAAATTATAGACCGATCTCCCTTAGTAACATCAACTGCAAGATTTACGCACAAATTTTAGCCCGCAGACTGGAGTCAGTCATTCAACAGCTGATCCCAAACTCACAAACAAGTTTCCTTAAGGGCAGACTTGTGGGGACAACATCAGGACATTCTGCCATGCCCTAAAAAGAGCTAAGTTATCCCTCTCAACAATAGCGGCCCTACCCCTGGACGCAGAAAAGACCTTTGATAAGGTTTAATTGCCTTTTTTCTACATGCCATTTTATACAAATACCACCTTGGTGAGGAACTTAAACGCATGATTATGGCCCTTTATTCAGGTCCAAAAGCAAGGATAAGAATGAATGGTCACCTATCCTAAACTTTCACTCTTTCACAAGGTACTCGCCAAGGGTGCCCGCTCTCCCCTCTGCTGTTCCTACTGGTCATTGAGATGTTTTCAGGGATAACCCAGGGATTGCAGGTATCAACTTTCTTCTGGCAGACAAGTAGTAGCCGCCTATTCAGACGATGTATAACTATTCACTGAAGATGCCTCACAAGCCATACCAATCATCATAGAAGAAATAGCTAATTACCGGGCTACTCCTTGAATAAAGATAAAATGGAGGTATTTGCCTTAAATGTACACTGTACAGCTGCTGTAATTGGTGAGCTTGGACTAAAGTGGCAACCAACAGTCATCAACTACCTGGGTGTGGGGGTTTACTCAGACCTTAAACACCCTGTTTCACTTAACAAACAAAAGACGCTGACCAAAATCAAAGAACTTCTTACCCCTTGGTCACAAAAAAAATATCACCTGGTGGGGACGAGTGGGAACGATGAAGATGATGATAGCCCCACTGATTAACTTTACATCTAGCATGGTCCCGGTGATCTTATCCCCCATCCCTTCAAATCAGTGGATAGCTCCATCTCCGAATTCACATGGAAAGGGAAAAGGCCAAGAATCGCCATAAAAATCCTCAAGAGGAACAGATCCTGTGGGGGAATAAATTCTTGTTACCAAAGAGCTTTCCTGATCTCCTAGGGAACATGGTGGTGAGACCTCAGGGACCTAATCCCCACCCCATGGCTTAGCATTGAAGCCAGCCTCACTGCACCACTTCCCCTTTGTTCCACCCTCACATCACACAATATCCCAGAGCTCCCACTGGAATACTCCAGGTGACTTTTAATGGACACTGTAATGTTACTTCTCCCACTTGACAAGCGCCTAGAATATCAACTAAAAGGCTCAACCCTAGCCTCCTTGTGGTTTAACCACTCGATTAAACTGGATGGGAAAACACTTTTTTGGGATCCATGCGCTCAAAAAGTTATAAATACCATATATAGGTGGTCATTCTGACCCCGGCGGTAAAATGCACTTACCGCCGGTCAGAAGACCGCCATAACACCGCTGCGGCCGCGGAAACCCGCCACGGTCATTCTGACCCGCAGAAGGCAAACCTCCGAAAATCCGACAGCCACAACCGACCGCCAGACCAGCGGTCGGCGGAAAGGTGGAGGTGACAAAACCTCCACCGCCACGCCAACAGAAATACGCCCATGCCATTACGACCCACGAATCCACGCGGCGGTCATTCAAACGCGGTATTCCATTGGCGGGACACACCGCCGCGGTCAGAATACACACAAGCGAACAAAACTCAGCCACATTGGACGATTTGAATCCCACACACCTGATACACATACACACACCACTCCCACACACACAATACAATATAAAACACACACCCACATCACCCACAAACCCCTACGCCACAAAATTCTGAAAGAAGGCCAGAGCGAGACACCAGCATCCACAAACTAGCAGCCACAGCCACTCAACACCATCACCCACACACTATCCACACACAAAACAACACACACCACCACACTCAACACACTTAACTACACATACTCCACCCCACACATTATACACACCACCCCATGGCACCCCAAAGACAACCCCGCTTCACAGACGAAGAACTCAGGGTCATGGTGGAGGAAATCGTTCGGGTAGAGCCCCAGCTGTTCGGCACACAGATACAATACACCAGCATTGCCCGGAGGACGGAGCTATGGCAGAGGATTGTCGACAGGGTCAACGCTGTGGGACAGCACCCCAGAAATCGGGAAGACATCAGGAAGCGATGGAACGACCTACGGGGGAAGGTGCGTTCCATGGTATCCAGGCACAACATCGCCGTGCAGAAGACTGGCGGAGGACCCCCACCTCAACCCCCACAATTCACATCATGGGAGGAGGAAGTCTTGAACATCCTGCATCCTGACGGCCTCGCAGGAGTCGGCGGAGGAATGGATACTGGTAAGTTGAAGCTTCACTACTGCTTCCCCCCCACCTGCATGCCAAATCATACCCCAACCCTCACCCCCATCCTCGAACCCCACCCTCACCCCCACCCCCATCCTCACCCCCACCCTCACCCCCACCACCATCCTCACCCCCACCCCCAGCACACCTATTCCCCGCCAATGTCTCACCATCACAACCCACACATCCCAAAACCTAGGCCTGCATGCGTCCACTAAGCATGAACACCCATCACCAAAGCATGCCCAATGCATATACACATCCCCCCCACAAGCCACCCTCACCAAAGCCCCCACACACGAATGCCAGCACTTGGGGACACGAGAACCCATAGATACACCCATATGCCACACATTGAAACTATAACCATACCTCTATACCCCTGCAGGACCCGACCGTCAACACACCGCGGCGGAGGGGCCAGAATTCTCCACACCCCCCACCCAAGAGGCCGTCAGCGATGACAGCAGCTCTGTCGACCTGGACACCGATGACCAGCCCGGACCATCGGGGACCTCTGGACAGTCGGTTCCCCTCACACAGGCCCAGGCCACTACAGACCCAAACCCCTCTGGGAACACCAGCACAGCTCCCACCCAGCGGGCCCATGCCTCTGTCTCCAGGGCGCGTCAATCTGCGGTGTGTCTACCACTACAGGGCACCCAGGATAACCCACCACCCCAACAACAACAGGGACCTGGGGGCAGTGGTAGTGGGCACACCGGCCAGGGGGCAGAGGCCCAGGGAAACAGGGCAACTCGGAGGGCAGCTGTGCGACAGGGGGGGGGACGGGCCCAGGGAACCCACTCTCCACGAGGTCCTCACCACCATCATGGGAGCATACAACCGCTCCCAGGAGACGATGGCGACGGTACTGGCCCGGTTCCAGGAGATCCAGGTACTGCAGGAGGAACACTATCGGGGGTACAGGGAGGACATCAGAGCCATCAACACCACCCTGGTTACCATGGTAGGGCTGCTGCAGGACCTCGTCAACACCAGGGCGGACACTCAACAACACCCAAGGGCCCCTGCCACTAGCCTGGACCAAGAACAGCCAACCACCTCCGCCGGCGCTAGTGGACAGGAGGCCCCCGCACAGCAGCAGCCCACCAGACCCCCACCTCCTGCAGGAGAAGAACCACCCCGCAAGAGGGCCCTGAGATCTCGCAAGAAGACAGAGTAGGATGTCAAGACCCCCGCCAGCAATGGATACCACCTGATGTCATCCCACTGTCCCACATTGTCACCCTGTCCATCCTTGAACTGCCCATGCTCCATCTCTCCACAGGCCTCTGGACAATGCAACTGTGTGACTGTTACTCTGGACTCTGCCATGGACATTCCTTCACCATAGCCCCCACCCACTTGAAACCACCCATCCCATTTTGAGCACTTAAATAAACACCTATTTTGCACAAAACTATCTGGAGTCTGGCTGTGATTTCAATATATTGTAATTGACATGACAGTGCAAATATGTCCTTGTACATGGTGAAGTCAACAAACAGCTGCCACAAAGCTGTAGTCCATGGGGAAACGAAGCACAGGACTCGTAGTGGGGACCCCAGATCTGAAATAGGGAGGGAAAAGCCACAACTCAGTCATCATACACTGGGGCAAATAGACAGGCAGCAGAGATGCAGGAGAGTAGTTCACATTTACTAAATTATCTTTGAAATGTTACCTGTGTCCTATTGGAAGTACTGTTCAATGATTCTGTCCCTGTTGTCTGTTTCAGCCCGTCGTCTTCCTCCTCGTCACTCTCCTCAGGTTCCACAGCTGCCACAACACCACCGTCTCGACCATCCTCCTGCAGGAAAGGCACCTGGTGGCGCAAAGCCAGGTTGTGAAGCATGCAGCAGGCCACGATGATGTGACACACCTTCTTAGGTGAGTACATTAGGGATCCACCTGTCATATGCAGGCACCGAAACCTGGCCTTTAGGAGGCCAAAGGTGCGTTCGATCACCCTCCTAGTACGCCCATGGGCCTCATTGTACCGTTCCTCTGCCCTGGTCCGGGGATTCCTTACTGGGGTCAGTAGCCACGACAGGTTGGGGTACCCAGAGTCCCCCACTAGCCATACACGGTGTCTCTGTAGCTGGTCCATCACGTAAGGGATGCTGCTATTCCTTAGGATGTAGGCGTCATGCACTGACCCTGGGAATTTGGCATTTACATGCGAGATGTACTGGTCAGCCAAACACACCACCTGGATGTTCATTGAATGGTAACTTTTTCTGTTCCTGTACACCTGCTCCCTGTCTCTTGGGGGAACCAAAGCCACATGGGTCCCATCAATGGCACCAATGACGTTGGGAATATGTCCAAGGGCGTAGAAATCACCCTTCACTGTAGCCAATTCGCCCACCTCAGGGAAAATGATGTAGCTCCTCACGGATTTCATCAGGGCAGACAACACTCTGGATAACACCTTCGAAAACATGGGCTGAGACATCCCAGAAGCAATTCCCACTGTTGTCTGAAATGACCCACTTGCCAAGAAATGGAGTACTGACATGCACCAGAGGGGGAATCCCTGTGGGTTGGCGGATGGGGGACATCAGGTCGGGCTCCAGCTGGGCACACAGTTCATGGATAGTGGCACGGTTAAGACGGTAGGTCAGGATAATGTGGCGTTCTTCCATTGTCGACAGGTCCACCAGCGGTCGGTACACGGGAGGATTCATCCGTCTCCTCGCCCAACCCAGCGGACGGTGCCTAGGAAGGACAACATGGAGCACACAGTCAAGCAACCCACAGGTACGTACTCACAGCTAGCACAGTAAACGATTCTCTATGCAGTGAATGGCGTGTCTGACTGGCTATGCAAGGCCTAGGCCTGTGTGACGCAGTTGAAATTGAGCCATGTGGGCCCTGGAAATGGCGGCTGCCTGACCTGTGAAGTGTGACAATGGGATGTGAGGTCAATGCGCTGGCGTGGCACACCGCGGCGGGCGGCGGGCGAAGACCGCGGCGCGAAGCCGCATTGGTTAACATTGAAGCCTATGGGTTTCAGGAGCCAATGGCGAAGGGCGCCGGCGGTGGCGGGACGCACCGCCGCAGTACGCACCGCCGCGGACGTGACCGCCATTTTCTATCTACTTATCCACTTGCGACTTGAACTTTCACAGGAGAGGACCTATACTGCAAGTGTTGCTGTGACCTCGGTCTGGAAGGGACAATGGCTGCTGCGCCTGGGGAAAGGGCCCCTGCCTTCACTGGAGAGGAGTTGGAGAAACTTGTGGATGGGGTCCTCCCCCAGTATGCGCTACTCTACGGTCCTCCAGACCAACAAGTGAGTTTAATTCAATCTGGATTTGGGGCCACTGGCTGGCTTGGGGGCCTGGCGGGGGGCCTGGCGGGGATGGGGGGCATGTTGGGCCTGGCGGGGGGCATGGCGGGGGGCATGGCGGGGATGGGGGGCATGTTGGGCCTGGCGGGGGGCATGGCGGGGGGCCTGGCGGGGATGGGGGGCATGTTGGGGCTGGCGGGGGGCATGGCAGGGGGCCTGGCGGGGATGGGGGGCATGTTGGGCCTGGCGGGGGGCCTGGCGGGGATGGGGGGCATGTTGGGGCTGGCGGGGGGCATGGCGGGGGGCCTGGCGGGGATGGGGGGCATGTTGGGGCTGGCGGGGGGCATGGCGGGGGGCCTGGCGGGGATGGGGGGCATGTTGGGGCTGGCGGGGGCATGGCGGGGGGCCTGGCGGGGATGGGGGGCATGTTGGGCATGGCGGGGGGCATGGCGGGGGGCCTGGCGGGGATGGGGGGCGTTGGGCCACTGGCAAGGAAAATGCTGACAAACTTGAACGTGGTATTTCTCCCTCCCTGTACGTGTCACATAGGTCCGCGCCCATGAGAAGATCGGGATTTGGCGTGCCATCGCCAAGGAAGTCCGGACCCTGGGGGTCCACCATCGACGGGGCACCCACTGCCGCAAGAGGTGGGAGGACATCCGCCGTGGGACCAAGAAGACCGCCGAGTCTCTGCTGGGGATGGCCTCCCAACGTAGGCGGGGTGCCTGCCGTCAACTGAGCCCCCTGATGTTCCGGATCCTGGTGGTGGCCTACCCTGATTTGGATGGGCGCGTGAGGGCAGCACAGCAGACACAAGGGGGTGAGTACAAGCATTATCTACTCTGTTGTCGCGCAGTGGAGGTGTCTGGGTGGGGGAGGAGGGCTGGGGGTCCCCCTAGGCCAGGGCGATATCTGTAGGCTGGGCACCCCCGTAAGCCCCTGTGTCCCCAGCCACCACCCTCAGTAGTTTGTCAGTACAGCCATCCCTGGGCCGTGTCATCCATGGGTGCAGTTGTCAAATCTAGGCGTGTAGGGCATGTTTCACGGAATGCGTAGCGGACCACAAGTGCGCAACTTAGTGCAGGGGGCATCTGTGTCTGTCATGTCCGCTAACTGTACCGGAGATCCATCTACTCAATATCCCTTTATTTCTCTCTCCCCCCCCCCTTTTTGTTTGTCTTTCTGTGCTTGTGTGCATCAGCATCATCAGGCGGAGGAGAAGTGGCATCGGGGCAGGAGGGAGCTGCATCTCACATGGCCCAGGAGGGCCATGCCACAGAGTCAGACTGGACCAGTGAGACGGAGGGCGAGGGGAGCTCCACGACGGGGACAACTGGACCCTGCAGCGACACGGACACGTCCTCGGAAGGGGGCTCCCTTGCGGGGGTGGCACCATCCGTGCCCCCCGCCATTACAGGTACAGCCGCCACCCAGCGCACCATCTCCGCCCTCCCAGCAGCCCCTCAGCGTTCGCCCCGTGCCCGCTCTGCCAGGAAGCCGGGCATCTCCTTCGCCCCAGGCACCTCAGGCCCTGCCCCTGTTACCCCCGCTGCCCTCAGTGAGGAGGTCATTGACCTCCTCCGAACGCTCATTGTTGGGCAGACTACCCTTTTGAATGCCATCCAGGGGGTGGAGAGGGAGGTTCATCGCAGCAATGCGTACCTGGAGGGCATTCATTCGGGTCAGGCTGCCCATCAGCGATCGTTCCAGGCTCTGGCCTCAGCACTGACGGCAGCCATTGTCCCTGTCTCCTGCCTCCCTCTACTAACTCCCTCCTCCCAGTCTCCTGTTCCTCTGCCTGTCCCACCCACACCATCAGACCAGCCTGCACACACCTCAACACCCAAGAGAAGCTCATCCAAACATAAGCACCACAGATCACGCAGACATTCACACACGCAACATTCCGATGCAGACATGCCAACAGTCACTACCACCTCTGTGACCCCCACCTCCTCGTCTCCCTCCTCCCTCCCTGTGACGTCTACACTCACACCTCCATTCACCTCACCATCAGCCAGTGTTTCCATCACCAGCACACCCTCCACTCCAGTCCGCACACGTGCAGTCACCACCCCCACTGCCATTTACACGTCCCCTGTGTCCTCTCCCACTGTGTCTGTCACCCCCTCTTCCACACCACACAAACGCAGCCACCCACCCACCCAACAGCCATCCACCTCACGACAGCCTATCCCTCCTGCACCTGCACCCAAAGACAGCAAACGTGACTCACCTGCAACCACATCCTCTCCCTCCACTCCCATTCCCACTGTACCTACCACTCTCCATTGTCCCAAGAAACTCTTCCTCGCCACTACTAACTTCTTTCCTGACCCTGAGCCCCCCCCTCCTTCTCGTCGGGGTAAGAAGAGCACCTCAGCCACCACCAGCCCTGCAGCCCCCTTGACAAGGGTGCAGGGGTATTGGAGCCCGCCAGCCCGCATGTCTGGATCTTCGCCCAGCAGCAAGGGGACAGCTAGCCCACCCCCTGGGAAGAGGAGCAGAAGGCGGAAGGGGCGCCGCAGGAGCCCGCCTTCTACATCCCCCCCGGACACCACCCAGAGACAGTCACCAGCCACAGCTCCAAAGGGAGGAAAGGGCCACAGGCCCACGACTAAGGAGGGCAAGGGCAGCAAGTCGGAGAGGTCAGGCAGCAGGCCTGCTGCCCAGGAGGAGCCCACAACCCCCATAGCCGCTGCCCCGGGAGGAACCGGCACAGCTGCCCCGGGAGAGCCCACCACCCCCATAGCCGCTGCCCAGGGAGGACCCAGCCCAGCTGGCCAGGAGGGCCCCACCACCCACAGCCCAGGTGGGCATTGAAGGAGCACCATCCCCGCTGCCCAGGAGGGCACCACCAGGCAATGAGCAGTTGGCCATAGACCGACCGCCGTCTCAAGAACCGCTGAACTGGGCCCTTCAAGGCAAGGACCGCTGAACTGGGCCCCACCGTCTCAAGCACCGCTCCGCTGGGCCCCGCCGTCTCAAGAACCGCTGAACTGGGCCCCGCCGTCTCAAGCACCGCTGAACTGGGCCCCGCCGTCTCAAGCACCGCTGAACTGGGCCCCGCCGTCTCAAGAACCGCTGAACTGGGCCCTTCAAGGCAAGGACCGCTGAACTGGGCCCCGCCGTCTCAAGCACCGCTCCGCTGGGCCCCGCCGTCTCAAGAACCGCTGAACTGGGCCCCGCCGTCTCAAGAACCGCTGAACTGGGCCCTTCAAGGCAAGGACCGCTGAACTGGGCCCCGCCGTCTCAAGCACCGCTCCGCTGGGCCCCGCCGTCTCAAGAACCGCTGAACTGGGCCCCGCCGTCTCAAGCACCGCTGAACTGGGCCCCGCCGTCTCAAGAACCGCTGAACTGGGCCCCGCCGACTCAAGCACCGCTGAACTGGGCCCCGCCGTCTCAAGCACCGCTGAACTGGGCCCCGCCGTCTCAAGAACCGCTGAACTGGGCCCTTCAAGGCAAGGACCGCTGAACTGGGCCCCGCCGTCTCAAGCACCGCTCCGCTGGGCCCCGCCGTCTCAAGAACCGCTGAACTGGGCCCCGCCGTCTCAAGCACCGCTGAACTGGGCCCCGCCGTCTCAAGCACCGCTGAACTGGGCCCCGCCGTCTCAAGCACCGCTGAACTGGGCCCCGCCGTCTCAAGCACCGCTGAACTGGGCCCCGCCGTCTCAAGCACCGCTCCGCTGGGCCCCGCCGTCTCAAGAACCGCTGAACTGGGCCCTTCAAGGCAAGAACCGCTGGCCCTTTGGCAGACGTGGCAGGGCAGGATCTATCTCGGGCAGGGCTGCAGGATGTCCTCTGGCCAACTTGCCTCCTCCAGTGGCAGTGGGGTCTGTTATGGACTGTATGGACCGTGGCTTTGCACTCCCCAGGATGGCCCAGTGGGCAGGCCACCCACTGTATGGACTGTATGGACAGTGGCTTTGCACTCCCCAGGATGGCCCAGTGGGCAGGCCACCCACTGTATGGACTGTATGGACAGTGGCTTTGCACTCCCCAGGATGGCCCAGTGGGCAGGCCACCCACTGTATGGACTGTATGGACAGTGGCTTTGCACTCCCCAGGATGGCCCAGTGGGCAGGCCACCCACTGTATGGACTGTATGGACTGTGGCTTTGCACTCCCCAGAATGGCCCAGTGGGCAGGCCACCCACTGTATGGACTGTATGGACTGTGGCTTTGCACTCCCCAGAATGGCCCAGTGGGCAGGCCACCCACTGTATGGACTGTATGGACTGTGGCTTTGCACTCCCCAGGATGGCCCAGTGGGCAGGCCACCCACTGTATGGACTGTATGGACAGTGGCTTTGCACTCCCCAGGATGGCCCAGTGGGCAGGCCACCCACTGTATGGACTGTATGGACAGTGGCTTTGCACTCCCCAGGATGGCCCAGTGGGCAGGCCACCCACTGTATGGACTGTATGGACAGTGGCTTTGCACTCCCCAGAATGGCCCAGTGGGCAGGCCACCCACTGTATGGACTGTATGGACTGTGGCTTTGCACTCCCCAGAATGGCCCAGTGGGCAGGCCACCCACTGTATGGACTGTATGGACTGTGGCTTTGCACTCCCCAGGATGGCCCAGTGGGCAGGCCACCCACTGTATGGACTGTTTGGACTGTGGCTTTGCACTCCCCAGGATGGCCCAGTGGTCATGGAGTCCCCTCGTGGATCTGGCGTCGTGTACTCAAGTGGCTGAGGTGCCCCCCCTTCCCTTCCCCCTGAGGTGCCTGTCCTATTTTCTTTCTGATGCCCCTGCAGTGTTCTCTCCGTGGAGTTCTTGTCGTGGGACTGGGCCTTGCCCCTTTGCACAGGACCCCTGTGATCCACGGACAGTGGTTGGACTACATTTAGTAGCTGTGTATATTTTGTACATAGTTTATTTATTTATTGGGATTACTGGTGTACATATTTCAATATATCTGCCCGTTTATGATCTCTTCTTTTGGTCTTTGCATTATTTAGGAGGGGGGGGGCTTGTGGGTTGTGACAGTGATCTGTGGGAATGCATTGATGTGTGTGTTGTAGTGGGTGTGGGTGGGTGGGTGTGTGCCGGTAATCTTTTCCCTCCCCTGTGTCGTAGGTGCAGTACTCACCGATGTCTTCCGCGCCGCCGGGCGTGCTCCTGGTATATGAGCAGGTATAGGAGTGCGGGGATGACCTGCAACTCTGGTTCCATACTGCCGGAATCTCGCGTGGAGTGCGTAGAGGTGAGCGTTTTCCCGTTCGTAGTCTGTTTCCGCCGTGTTCTTATCGGCGGTGCTCCCGCCCCGGAAAAGGTGGCGGATTGGTGGGTCGTGATAGGGTGGGCGGTACATTGTCTGCCGCCTGGCTGTTGGCGGGGACCGCCGCGCTGTTTGTTTGTACCGCCGTGGCGGGCGGAGTGTTAATACGGCGGGCTGTGTTGGCGGTTCCCGCCAGGGTCAGAATTGCATATTTTAGACCGCCGGCCTGTTGGCGGCTTGGCCGCCGCTTTATCACCGACCGCCAGGGTCAGAATGAGGGCCATAGTCTAGGATTGCAGGTGAATTCTGTCCCCTTTTCTACCCTACGAATGAACTTCGATCTACCTAGTATTGACTTCCATAAATGTCTACAATTCAAAAGTTTATTAAGCAAACTGAAACCCCCTCACAAGCCAGATCTCCCTCTCCTGTTAGGCAACCTTAAAAGAAGAGGTCATACTGCTTCCCACCTCTTTCAACTTCTTGACAAACACAATGGACATGCTTTGACATTATTTACATAAAATGAGAACTACATACCCAATCGATGGACACTTCACACCTTAGCGAAGCAACATGGCAAAAGATCTGTAAATCCCCCTTTGAGGCCAAAATCACACCACTCTTGCACAATCCAGATTCTGGTCCATTCACAAAATGTACTGGACCCCAGCTAGACTGCACAAACTCGGACTGAGGAACTCAATCACATGCAGGTGATGTGGGGAGGGTCCAAGGGACCTTCAACACATGATTTTTAAATTTAAGATGACACTTTCACTATGAACAAAAATTGAAGACCTGCTGCGTCAAACCCCAAACGTTCCAAGAGAGATTGACTTCCTAACAATGGTCTTAGGAAAACAAGCCAACCCCTGTGCGGAGGAACCTCACACCTCCTCACTGGTAGACCTCCTCCTTTCCCTAGGCACCAAAACAGTTCTCTCAGATTGGAAATCCATATCCCTCAGCCCCTTTGACAAATGGTGGAAATTACTATCCTCAGTTAGATGTGCTGATAACCCTTTATACTCTAAACTCCATGGCCCCTTGAGCCCTCAAAGGTTTAGGGACGCTTTTGACAAATACTTACAGAAGAACAAATCCCCATAAAGTCCTCCTTTGCTTCTTCTTTTTACTTGGGGCAGTGTCCGGAAGTTATCATATACCCAGCTTACTCCTGCCCAGTGTAGCCATACCTTCCTATTTCTTTCCCTACTCCCTCCCCCCTCTTCTCTCTCCTTTTCCTCCTTTTGTTATGTTTGTGGAACACGCTATTCAAACAGTTTGAATTGTAATTAACTGGACCTACCAGTTGCTAGATATAAGTACTTCCATATCAGTTTTGTAATAAGAGACTTTTTGCAACCACTCGTTATTACGTGCATACTGTCACCAGCGATATCATAGAATGGAGGTCATTGTATCTCTCTATCTCCTCAGGCACTTGGGGGCATATTTATATGCTGTTTGCACAGAAATAGCATCATTTTTTTATGCTATTTCAGAGCAAACCACTCCACATTTATATTTTAACGCTAGACCCGTCTAGCGTCAGAATATTGGAGCTAAAGCCATTTTTTGCCTGCGAAAAACTACCTTGCGTCAATGAGATGCAAGGTAGGCGTTCCTGGGCAAAAAATTACTCTAAGGCCCATGCGCCTCATTTATCATCCAATGCAAAAATGGTGCACAGGAGGGTGGCAGGCCTAAATAATGGTGCTAATCTTGCTTAGCCCCACATTTAAACATGTGGGTCAGGGCAGGCGTTCGGGGACCTGTGGGCCTATTTCCTTGGTGGAACACCATGGAATAAGTCCACAGGTGCCCTCCCCAGGCCCCAGGGACACCCCCACCCACACCAGAGGGACAGCGGAGGATAGGGGACCCCATTCCAGGTAAGTAGTGGTAAGTATTTTTTGATTTATTTTTTTAAGTGCCATTGGGGGCCCTGAAATGGGCCCCCATACTTGGCACTCGATGCAATGACCATGCCCAGAGGACCCATGTCTCCTGTACTGGCCACTGGGGTGATGGGCATGACTCCTGTATTTTATAAGACAGGAGTCATGTAGTATAGTAGATTTAACATCAACAAAAGACACTAGGCTGGTTAACGTAATCTTTTTTTACTCTAACCAGCCTAACGTCATTTTTAAGTGGAAAGCCCCCTTCTCCCATACCGCCACCCCCACCAGGCTAATATCATTCTCCATGACGTTAGCCTACCCTTTGCGCCGGATTGCGCCATTCCATAAATAAGACGCCTGGCCGGCGTCTTGAAATGGCGCTAGCCGGCGGTATACTTTTTGATGCTAAACTGCGTTAGAGCAGTTAAGCATCAAAAAGTATAAATCAGGGCCTTGGAGTGTACTGCTCTCTTTGTATTGTTAGCTTCTTGACTTTCTTTTTATTTTGTGTAACATAAAAAAATATTTGAACAAAAAAATACAGTCTATTTATTTATATTCATTTATATAAATCTGGGATTGAATCTCTAATAAATCCTTTAAACTCTAATTCCCACCTCAAAGATTTAGGGGGTGATTCTGACCCTGGCGGTCGGTGATAAAGCGGCGGCCAACCCGCCAACAGGCTGGCGGTCCGAAAAATGGAATTCTGACCCTGGCGGGAACCGCCAACAGAGACCGCCACTTTAACACTCCGACCGCCACGGCGGGACAAACAAACAACTCACCAATCCGCCACCTTTTCCGGGGCGGGAGCACCGCCGATAAAAACACGGCGGAAACAGACTACGAACGGGAAAACGCTCACCTCTACGCACTCCACGAGGACGGAGGACAGCATGGAACCCGAATTGAACATCATACCTGCACTCGTCTACCTGCTCATCTACCACGAGTACGAACTCCGCCGCAGACGTCAACGGTGAGTACTGCACCTACGACACACGGGAGGGGGGAGGAGGAAAGGTTACGGGCACACACATATGCGACCCCCACCACCCCCCCAAGATGTACACACCAATGCAGAGCAACAAGTCACAGTGACACCACCCAAACACCCGTAAAAAATACAATCACATAACCAAATAGAGAATAAATATTTATGAACAAAATAGTCTCAGAAAAGTATTTTTCAACCATCAAAACTTTCTTCTGATAAACAAATTATTTACACAGCAGTGGATAACTGAAGCAAGTAGTCCTGCACATCTTACGAATCCATCATGTCCGTGGGCCAAAGTGTAGCGAAACAAGGGCAAAGCCCACACAGGAGACCTGAGTCCTTTGGAGAGAACACTGCAGGTGCATCTGGTGACAAAACCACAGGCACCTCAGGGGGAAGGGAAGGGGGGGGCACCACAGCCACATGAGTCCACAACGCCAGATCCACGAAGGGCCCACCATGCCCACTGTGCCATCCTGGGGAGTGCAAAGCCACAGTCTCTCAAGTCTCTCCAGTGGGTGGGTTGCCCACTGTGCCATCCTGGGGAGTGCAAAGCCACAGTCTCGCAAAGTCTCTACAGTGGGTGGATTGCCCACTGTGCCATCCTGGGGAGTGCAAAGCCACAGTCTCTCAAGTCTCTACAGTGGGTGGATTGCCCACTGTGCCATCCTGGGGAGTGCAAAGCCACAGTCTCGCAAAGTCTCTACAGTGGGTGGATTGCCCACTGTGCCATCCTGGGGTGTGCAAAGCCACAGTCCATCAGGTGGATAAATGTCCCCACTGGACAAGGAGGATGGATGGTGGGCACAGTGAACCCTGAACAGTGCCTGACAGGAAGGGCCCAGCGGAGCGGTGCTTGAGACGGCGGTGCCCAGCGGAGCGGTGCTTGACAGGAAGGGCCCAGCGGAGCGGTGCTTGAGACGGCGGTGCCCAGCGGAGCGGTGCTTGACAGGAAGGGCCCAGCGGAGCGGTGCTTGACAGGAAGGGCCCTGCGGAGCGGTGCTTGAGACGGCGGTGCCCAGCGGAGCGGTGCTTGACAGGAAGGGCCCAGCGGAGCGGTGCTTGAGACGGCGGTGCCCAGCGGAGCGGTGCTTGACAGGAAGGGCCCAGCGGAGCGGTGCTTGACAGGAAGGGCCCAGCGGAGCGGTGCTTGAGACAGCGGTGCCCAGCGGAGCGGTGCTTGACAGGAAGGGCCCAGCGGAGCGGTGCTTGAGACGGCGGTGCCCAGCGGAGCGGTGCTTGACAGGAAGGGCCCAGCGGAGCGGTGCTTGACAGGAAGGGCCCAGCGGAGCGGTGCCTGACAGGAAGGGCCCAGCGGAGCGGTGCCTGACAGGAAGGGCCCAGCGGAGCGGTGCTTGTGATGAAGGGCCCAGCGGAGCGGTGCTTGAGACGGCGGTGCCCAGCGGAGCGGTGCTTGACAGGAAGGGCCCAGCGGAGCGGTGCTTGACAGGAAGGGCCCAGCGGAGCGGTGCCTGACAGGAAGGGCCCAGCGGAGCGGTGCTTGTGATGAAGGGCCCAGCGGAGCGGTGCTTGAGACGGCGGTGCCCAGCGGAGCGGTGCTTGAGACGGCGGGGCCCTCTTCAGCGGTGCTTGTCTTCACGGTGGGGCCCTGTTCAGCGGTGCTTGTCTTCACGGCGGGGCCCTCTTCAGCGGTGCTTGTCTTCACGGCGGGGCCCTCTTCAGCGGTGCTTGTCTTCACGGCGGGGCCCTCTTCAGCGGTGCTTGTCTTCACGGCGGGCCCTCTTCAGCAGTGCTTGTCTTCACGGCGGGGCCCTCTTCAGTGGTGCTTGTCTTCACGGCGGGCCCTCTTCAGCGGTGCTCTTCCAGTCAGTGTAGGGAGTCAGACCTGGCCTGGACAACCTGCTCACTCGCCCTCCGAACGTGCAGTGTCAGGCCCCTTCGGAGACGGAGTCCTGGGCCCTTTGGTGTCGTCCCTTGCAGCCGGGATGGGGCGTGTGGGGCCCTCCTGCTCCGCGCTCCTGCTGGCTGGCCTCTCCGCCCTGCTGCCCTTCCGCTCCTTAGATGGGGCTCTCGGGCCCTTGCCTCCCCTGGCTGTTGTGGCAGGTGAAGTGGCCGGAGTCACCTCCTTGGGGGCATCCGTCTCAGTCCGCTCACGGCGGCCCTTCACTTTCCGGGTCCTCTTGCCTGGGGGGGGGCTGCCAGTCCCCTTGCTGCTCAGTGAAGTGTCACTGCCGCCAAAGGGTGGACTCCATATTCCATGCACCACTTGTACCTTGGAAGCTGGGCTGGTGGTCGCTGAGGTGCCTTTGGGACTTTTCCCAGATGGAGGGGGTGGGTCAGGGGAGGGAAAGAGGTCAACATTTGAGAGGTAATATTTCTTTGGACCAGGGTAAAGGGTAGGAGTAGTGGAGATAGAAGTGGAGGAAGAGGATGTGGTTGTAGGAGAGTCAGGTGTGCTGTCCTTGGGTGCAGGTGACTGAGACGTAGGCTGTCGTGAGGTGGTTGGCTGTTGTTTGGGTGTCTGCCTGCGTTTATGTGTCTTGGAAGAGGGGGTGACAGACACAGTGGGAGAGGACACAGGGGACGTGTACATGGCAGTGGGGGTGGTGACTGCACGTGTGAGGACTGTAGTGGAGGGTGTGCTGGTGATGGAAGAACTGGCTGATGTTGGTGTGCATGCAGGTGTGAGTGTAGACGTCACAGGGAGGGAGGAGTTAGACGAGGAGGAGGGGGACACAGAGGTGGTAGTGACTGTTGGTATGTCTGAAACTGGGTGTTGCTTGGGTGAATGCTTGTGTGTTCTGTGGTGCTTATGTTTGGATGAGCTGGCCTTGGGTGTTGAGGTGTGTGCAGGCTGGTCAGATGGTGTGGATGGGATAGGCTGAGGAACAGGAGACAGAGAAAGGCTGGAGGCAGTTAGAAGAGGGAGACTGGAGACAGGGACAATGGCTGCCGTCAGTGCTGAGGCCAGAGAAGTTGTGGTAAATAATTTAGTTTACCTTATCTTATTTCATAATTTTCTAGTAATAGGTAAATGAGGAAGGAGACAGAGTCCGGGACGTGGAGTATAATCAGGGTTTATTTCAATAACTCGAGTTAAGGGAGAGCTCCCTCACCAAGCGGGTTAGGGAGTGGTCTGCCCAACATTGCGCAGCTTGCAGCTTTTATACATTTCTTGCACAACACAAGCAAATGGCAGTATTCGGTAATTTTCCATCAAGCAAACTTTAAAAAGAAAAAAACAAAACAGTCTATATGCGTCAGTGGAAATATGTGAAGCTGGAACACTCCAATGTGCGTCAGTGGAAATATGTGAAGCTAGCATGCAGACGGAGAAATGTCAGAAGCGTGGGGTAAAAAATAGAGTACAGGGGAAAACAAACGTGACTTTCTTCCAACCACAGGTTATTCTGTCGAAGCGAGCTTTTTCTTAGAAACGGAAGAATCGGCTTAACCACAGCTATGTGGGTGGCTGACATCCTGCCTGAAGCACATCGCACGTTGTAATTTATCTTCTGCTGCATTCTCCAAAATGTCAACACATTCTCAAAATGGATGCTTACTCTCAAAATGGATGTCCAGATGTCAAGGTACAATGATTGCATGAGGGTGCGATATTTTATTTTTCCACATCCCCTCCTTGCACCAGAGTGCAATCACTGTCAGTACAGGCCATTGAGGTAGATCCTGGCATTTTCTTCCTCCGGCTTATGTCTTCTAGGGGTGCACAGGGTAGCACATAATCCACAGAGTGGTGGACCACACTGTAGGCAGAGACAACACCCCATAAGCACTGCGAATATTATCCCAACTATGGATAGTAACTTCCAGCCCCAGGAGGATACCAACCCCCAAAACCATCCTGACCAAGTCCAGGTGCCTGGTTCCTGGTGTAATCCTGATGCTATTTTGTGTAATTTGGAAATAGCTTTATAGACTGAAGGGGCGTTATCGGGAATGAAAATGCAACAACTCGACCCGATAATTTTACAAGCCCCACCCTTCTCCGCTAGTATGACGTCGAGAACAAGACGATTCTGGAGCGCTACCATTCTGATAGCGGATTGTTCCTGAGTCAAGTTCCCCAAAGCGGCTATAGTCTGATTCACAACTGCCTCTACTGTTCGAGTAAGTCTACGTATAAGCTTACTGTTCTGCACTGGTCCGATGAAGAAGAAAAAACCTCTATTAAAATCAGTATATTGTTCCGCAGCAGTTTCAGTTTGATCTATTCCGGATGTATCTATATACCTCTTGTACCTCCCTGCACTAATTCGATGATCCTTGTGGTACGTTGAAGAGGCAAGGAAAACAGGTGGCAATAAGAAGGATATATAACATCTCCCCCCCCAGTTGTAGGGAAGACGGACATAGGCAGACTGGCCGCAAATGAAATAGGTATGTCTGGTGGTCTGAAATGAGGACCGACCATGATCCGTAAATTTCACAGTAAAATTGCATTCACTGTATCCTACAGAGATAGTGCCAGTCTTCTGGATGCACAGGTGTCCTTTTACTTTGAAAACGGATATAGTTATTGGCCCTCCCTCTCCTTGAGACCTGGATCTTGTCAGCTTAAAAGTCAAGTCATCCTGTTGGTATTCTTCACTTTCGAATACCGTTCCATTAGCCTGTGGTAACCCTTCCTCATCAGGATAACAGACCGTTTGAAGGACAGTGTTTAGATTACCCCAGGGCCAGTCCTTTTGATCTGTTGGCATCTCAGACCTGTTGTAAGCTGTGATCAGGGCAAACCAGGCCTCGCATGAGCCGTTATATGAGAATGGAAATGGTGTTAATGGCATTCCCCCTTCATCTTGGTGAGGGGGAATCCGTCCACATACCCAGCAATTAGTGGTATTAACCACTTGATGTGAGTAGTGTAATAGCTTCACAAAGGTGTTGTTCTGCATAGCTACTCTATGTGCCAACTCATGAGGTGGAAGATCGTGATGTGTGTGTTCTTGAGTGTCATTAAGGGGTGTCTGAACTCGTTTGCTTGGAGGAAAAACCACATACAGTATCCAACTCACACATGCTATTGCTGCCAACAAAAACATTAATATCAATACAAAAATATTTTTCCCAGCACACATTCTTCTCTTATATTTGTCCCTTAATCTCTTTTGTTCCATCCTTGTTTCTGTCACAAGCCTTGCCATTAGGCGTATCTCCCTTGAGCCCCTGCCGTTTCACCAACAAGAGGAGCTTGTTTGGACTTAAGTGACCTGGGCTCGGGAAGAAGACCTAAGTTTCGACTTGTATAACTGTTGGGGACTTTCTTCTGTGGGTAATGTCAATTGTTCAGAATGTTTTGGAATCAGGTGAGGCAAGGTGTCCTCTGCCCCTTCTTTAGAAAAGTATTTCTTACAATGGCTGGCATGTAACCAGCCCTTCCGTCCTTCGACTTTCACGGCTGTTCGGGTAACCAGTAGAACAAGCTTGGGTTCCTTCCACCTGGGCTCAAGAGGCGTCGCGCGATCAAAATTCCGGATGAGGACCCAGTCTCCCGGTCTGATCTGGTGTTCTTTGGGTTCGGTATTATCAGGAAATGCAGCTGCAACCTGTGAACGACAAGATTGAAGTGCAGACATCAAAGAAGCCAGATAATCTGTCAATACAGGTAGTTCAATGTCTGTTATAGCCTTAGCTCGCGGTGTCCCCCAAATGTTAGGTGGTCTACCAAAAACTATCTCATAGGGAGCTAGTCCAGTCCTGGAATGGGGAACCATTCTCATGTAGAACAATGCTACAGGTAAAGCTGTTATCCAATCAACTTTCTTATCAGCACAAATTTTTGCCAATTTGTTTTTTAGCGTTTGGTTGTGTCGCTCGACTAGACCAGCTGCTTGTGGATGGCGTACGCAGTGGAATTTCCACTGGTATCCCAGCAAGAGCGAAATTTTCTTCATTAATTCAGATGAGAATGGTTGGCCATTGTCAGAGTATATGACTCGAGGTAGACCAAACCTAGGAAAGTATTCCTTAATCAATTGTTTGGCAGTGGTGTTGGCAGTATAATCAGGTACGGGGTAGGCTTCTGTCCACCTTGTTAATGTACATACTACTACAAGGACATACTTGTATCCTCTGCATCTTTCCATTTGTATATAGTCCATTTGTATGACCTCAAAAGGATGTTCTGGAGGATGAAATCCTCCTGAGCCTACTGTCACACCCTTCCCGATGTTGTACTGGCAACATATCATGCATGTTTGGACCTTGTTTTTGGCTGCGGCTCTAAGGTGCTTATTGTCCCATATAGATCTTGTTGCATCTAACATAGCCTTTTCTCCTAAATGGGCTGGCCCATGTATTGTTTCTATAATGATCTGTACCATGGCGTCCGGTAGATACCAGACTGCTTTGTGTGGCACCATCCATCCCTGGTCTGTCAAGATCCCTCCCTCCTTTTTCCATTTTTCTTTTTCTTCTTTTGTAGCATGACTCTGTATGTCTAGTATATCAATAGCGGTATCTCTGGTAGTTTGTGTATGTCCTATAAATGCAAGGTCATGGGGTGACCCTTTTTCTATGTCTTTCTGTGTCATTTCCTGAGCTGTTTGGTCTGCTAAGGCATTTCCTATAGCGACATCGTCTGTTCCCTTTGAATGTGCTTTGCATTTAATTACAGCTATTTGTTCGGGCAAGTGTATGTCGTCCAATAACTGTGTTATGAGGTCTGCATGTTGTATTTTTGATCCATGGGATGTCATGAAGCCTCTTTCTCTCCATAGCGTTCCGAAATTGTGAACTACCCCAAAGGCATACTGTGAGTCGGTGTAAATGTTTATCCTTTTTCTCTTCCCTATGTGACAAGCTCTACTCAAGGCTATTAATTCTGCAGCCTGCGCCGAGAGAATTGGTATTTGTCGACATTCTAGTACCTGTGTTTTTGTGGTGACTGCATAGGCTGCTTTCAGTTCCCCTTTTTCATTTCTTTTACATGAGCCATCCACATATATATTTTGTTCCGCCTCTTTTAAAGGAATATCTCTTAGGTCTGATCTTGGTTTTGTCACTTGTTCAATCACTTCTATACAATCATGTACTCCGTCTGTCTCTTCAGGGAGAGGTAAGAGTGTCGCTGGATTCAGGGTATTACATCTAAGTATTTGAATGTGGGGTTGGAACAGTGTCAGTTCATACCCTGTCAATCTGGCTATGGTCAAATGTTGAGTCTGTGTTCTATTGAGTAATAGTTCCACTGCATGAGGAACCCTTACTACTAGTGGGTGTCCTAGTACTATGGTGTCACTTTGTCTGATAGCTTGGGCTGTCGCTGCTACAGCTTTCAGGCATGCAGGAAGGGCTTGCGCTACTGGATCCAGAGTGGATGAAAAATATCCGCACGGCCTTTGTTTGCCTGCTTGTTCTTGTGTAAGAACTGACAAAGCAGTCCCATTTTTCTCAGTAACAAATAATGTAAAATCTTTGTGGTAATCGGGGGTAGCTAATACAGGAGCCTGACACATTGCTTGTTTCAACGTTTGGAATGCGTGTGTATGTTCCTCTGTCCAGGGAAGTTGGGGTGTTGCACTTGCTTCCAATGTTGTGAGGTGTACAAGTGGTTTAGATATTAATGCAAACTGAGGGATCCATTGTCTGCAGTATGATGTTAATCCTATGAATTCACGTACTTGTTTCTGTGTTTTTGGTTAGGGTATATTTAGTACCAACTGTATTCTTTCTTGTGTTAGTTGTCTACCCTCCTTCGACAGCAAGTGCCCTAAGTAGGCCACTTGCTGTTGACAAAACTGTAACTTGTTTGTTGACACCTTATGACCATTTTCAGCAAGAAACGTTAATACAATTAACAAAGCTTGTACACATGACTGTTCAGAGCGAGCCGTGATGAGTAAATCATCAACGTATTGCAGGAGTGCAGTATTTTGGGGCATTTGTATAGTGTCTAATTGTCTTTTTAATGCCTGACTGTAGATGCTCGGGCTGTCAGTGAAGCCTTGAGGAGCTCGTGTAAACCGGAAGCTCCTTCCGGACAGTGAGAACCCAAACAAATACTGGCTATCTTCATGTATGGGTACGCTAAAGAACGCATTCTTGAGGTCGATGACGGTGAAATAAGATGCCTCACAATCAATAGTAGTTAAAAGTGTGGAGATATCTGGTACAACAGGATGCTGGGACACCACACACTTATTGAGTTCTCGTAGATCAACTACCAGTCTATAACTGGGATTTTCACCTTGTTGGACTTTCTTTGCTACTGGTAATACAGGGGAATTAACTGTGTTTGAAGGTACTTCTATCACTACCCCTGTTTTGATGAGATCTTCTATGATGGAAATGAGATCTCTCTCAGCTTGCGGAGGTATTTTATACTGGCGTAATCGTGGTAGTATGGCTCCATCTTTCAATATAATTTTGTGAGGCGCAATAGTCATTCGCCCAACCGAGGTGGAGCTGGTGGCCCACAATTCGGGGGGAAGGTGTGCAAGCCGAGGATCCAACTCTCTAACGGTATAGTGGCTTTTAAAATCTCGTAAGAAAAGGCGTACGTCCTGGGGGGAGCATACTATAATAGCTCCCAATTCTTTCAGTTGTTTAATGCCTAGCAAATTTTCGGGGCAAGCATCTGTTAAAAGAAGATCGGTGGTCGTAGTGAGGGGGCCGACTTGTAAAGGTAAGGGCTCTGAAGTACTACTAGTAATGGGCTGACCTGAAAAACCTAGGGAAACATTTTTATTTCCTGACAGTGGTGCTTGAGGCAGTTCATTGTGATCAATTGTTGTTTTGCTTGCCCCGGTATCCAATAAAAACTTCTTTTCTTGTCCCAGGAGGTGAACGTCCACATATGGACCAGTCTGGTCCACAGGTATAGGGATAAGGGGCAATTTATCCTCTTCCCTCCCTGGGCAACTTCAGAAGAAACTGGGAAAGTCGGCATACCCATTATCCTCTCCATTCATGTACATCTGTGACCTCTGTTTTATTTCTTTATCGTGGCTCCTGGGGACTCTTCCCTCCGTTTTGTATTGTTCCCGAGGAACATGGGGTCTAGATAACGTTTTACCGGTGGCCAAATTGTGTTTCAGAACAGGGCATGTTACATTCCCTTGCAAGTCTTTGACATAATGTCCTTGTTTCTTACAGTATTACAAACACCCTTGGAGGTAGTTGTTGTCTTTTGTTGTTGTGGCGGGGGGCCTGTTCTGGGCATTACAGTCTGTGCGACTAAAGCTCTTATCTTAGTTTCTTTCAGTCTCGTTTTTTCACGCTCTTCTTCCTCCCTCAGCCTATTTTGGTGATATTGCAATATTCGTAAGACTTGGGAAGGAGTCTGAGCCTGCCAGGAACTTTCAACTCTTTGAACCCTTTCCTTTAATTTAGGCAAGCTATTTTCTACCAATTTGGACACAAACAGGTGGGGGTAAGAGTCACTATTTGGTTTAAGACCCCTATTGATAGCGAAACACTCCTCTAATCGGGAATAATAATCCCCAGTATCCTCACCAGGTTTTTGCTTACAAGCCGAAATGGCGTCCCAATCCTCTTTTTTAGTAGTGAGGAGTTGGGGTAATACTTTGAGAATAAGACCTGGCAACGCCTTTATATCCTGGTGTATATCTCCCCCCGGTTCGCGAGTACTTTCATGTGTTTCAAGATTTGCCCAATTTAATTCAACAGCATCAACTACCCAGTTTTTCTCTCTCAATTTTTCATAAATCCCCGAGGGCAACAAATTTTTCAACATGATTGTCATATCTGCTAATGTATATGTTCCCATTGTAAGGACATCCGCGAGTTCTTTAAAGAATCCTGTAGGATCCCTAGAATGGGATGGAACCATTTCTTTCATTTTCATAATTTCCATTTTAGTAAGGGGGGTATACACAAAAACTCTGTGCAAGTTATTTCCAACATCTGCTCGTGGGTGCACCTCTCTGAGAGGAAAATGACGAAGTGTGTCTTTCTGTTGTAAATCATGGTGTCGTGACCGAAGAAGTGTTCGTGTTACTTCGTCATGATACTCCTGTCTAGCCTCAAGGAATATGTTCAAAAACAGACTTGGGTCTTGTACGAATGTTAAGGACGTGCACTTAGACAATAAATCTTCGAGGGCCTTTTGATGGGGTCTAATTATTTTATTTAGCGTCATCAAGTGTTGGGTCATATATATACTGGCCAATCTACGTTGCGTAAGTGGGAGATTAGAAAATAACTGGGCAATGACATCTGGATTGTATATTTTTGGTTGCGAGGTCCACAGGGTGGCGGTACGAGCTAATTCCTGCTCCTCAACTGTCAAGGGAGGTTCCTGATCAAGGAACCATTCTAAGGCTTCCTCTGTTTCCTCATATAATTCTTCACTCGTTGGGGCCTCGGGAAAAAAGGAAACAGTTGTATACGTAGAGGGGGTAAATTTTTCTCTTTTTCCGAGGTCCCCACGAAGTGGACATTGCTTAGTAGATCGTGAGGGACCCTCTTTGAATTTACGTTGTTGTTGTACCATAAGGCCCAATAAGGTACCTACTGCTTCATCTATTTCATCCTCTACTTCTTCAGTTTTTTCATTAAGGTCATTAATAATGTCTGCTAATTTTGTAGGAATTTTCAAACCATTTGCCTGGAAATATCGTGCAAAAAGAAGTGTCATGAAAGTATATATGTGCCTTTTTTGTCTCTTATTTTTCCCCTTCATAACATCTGTATATGCGGTGGAATCTCCACCTCGTAACATATATTCAATCATACTGTCAATGGTACTTTGTACTGCAGGCATTTTCTCTATTTTAGTCCAACTATCAACTAACTGTTTTCCTGGTTCATCCAAAGCGGGATATCTTTTATATAATGGATCATGGGGACACTGCACTTTATCCTCCCCGCCCGCTGCTTCGTCTCCTCTCGTTGTCTCTTCCAACGAAAGGTGTCGGGTGCGTTCTGAAAGGTTGTCAATTATAGTTGGGGGAGGTGTTACCGCTTGACCAGGTCCAGGATGGACGGGCCGCATATCAGTAGAATACGGGGGTGGTACGTCCAATAATTCTATGAGGGGTGCTTCTTCAAAATCTATAGGAGCGCTGGGAAGGGGACCATGTTTCAATTTAACCTGACCAGCAACCTCACATTTAGGTAATACCGGATACAGACCGGTCATATTTCCTTGTTTTTCTCTAATTGTTTGGTCAAGAACTGTTTCTTTTCCTGTCTGCAATAATTCGTCTGACTTCGCTTTTTCTGATATTTTCTGCGCTTTTTCAACTTTATTCTGAGCTTTCTCCTGTCTCCTATGGGCTTCTTTCCTCCACCATTCCACAGAATCTAATTGAGCCTGTCTCGCTTTCCTTTTGAACAACTGTTCCTCTACCTTAAGGACACTTTCTATATCGAAAGTCCCGTTGATGGGCCACCGGTATCTTTCTTCCAACTTTTCAGTATATTCCACCCATAAGTCCAAAAAGACTATTGCCGACATGCCATGTTTATTATACATAAATCTAGCTGGCGTGTCCTTAGGTGGAAGAACCACCTCTTTTTCTAAAAACTTTTTAGCCTTAGATTTAGTCTTAAATTTGGTAAACAACGACATTTTGTTACTAAATCTATACCTTTACCGTTTCCTTAATCGGAAAACGTCTTGATACTATTCAGTAATACTCACCGAACAGCAAATCCAGAATTTTCGATCGAATCCAGACGCTGCGCGTGTCAGGGATCTCAGACGTCTCGGACTCCTCAACTCCTCGATGTCGGGCTCGGGTATGGACCTCCCGCGTCTCTCACCGCCTCATATGTATGCCGGTCTCAGTCAATCCCCCGCATCTCCGAAGGAATTCGGCGGGAAATCCCCACCGGGTGCACCTGAAGTCCGTCAAGAGAGGAAACAGGGGAAAACACCGCGGCCGGCAAAAACCGGCGCGTGTAGAGAAGGGAAGGTCCCTGTTCGGGCGCCAAAAAATGTGGTAAATAATTTAGTTTACCTTATCTTATTTCATAATTTTCTAGTAATAGGTAAATGAGGAAGGAGACAGAGTCCGGGACGTGGAGTATAATCAGGGTTTATTTCAATAACTCGAGTTAAGGGAGAGCTCCCTCACCAAGCGGGTTAGGGAGTGGTCTGCCCAACATTGCGCAGCTTGCAGCTTTTATACATTTCTTGCACAACACAAGCAAATGGCAGTATTCGGTAATTTTCCATCAAGCAAACTTTAAAAAGAAAAAAACAAAACAGTCTATATGCGTCAGTGGAAATATGTGAAGCTGGAACACTCCGATGTGCGTCAGTGGAAATATATGAAGCTAGCATGCAGATGGAGAAATGTCAGAAGCGTGGGGTAAAAAATAGAGTACAGGGGAAAACAAGCGTGACTTTCTTCCAACCACAGGTTATTCTGTCGAAGCGAGCTTTTTCTTAGAAACGGAAGAATCGGCTTAACCACAGCTATGTGGGTGGCTGACATCCTGCCTGAAGCACATTGCACGTTGTAATTTATCTTCTGCTGCATTCTCCAAAATGTCAACACATTCTCAAAATGGATGCTTACTCTCAAAATGGATGTCCAGATGTCAAGGTACAATGATTGCATGAGGGTGCGATATTTTATTTTTCCACAAAGTGAACGCTCGTTGATGGGCAGCCTGACCCGAATGAATGCCCTCCAGGTAGGCATTGCTCTGTTGCACCTCCCTTTGCACCCCCTGGATGGCATTCAAAAGGGTAGTCTGCCCAACAATGAGCGTCCTCACGAGGTCAATGAGCTCCGCACTGAGGGCAGCAGGGGTAACAGAGGCAGGGGCTGAGGTGCCTGGGGCGAAGGAGACGCGCGCCTTCCTGGGCGAACGGGCACGGAGCGAAGACTGAGGGGCTGCTGGGAGGGCGGTGCTGGTGCGCTGGGTGGCGGCTGTACCTGTTGTTGCGGGGGGCACAGATGTTGCCGCCCCCGCTAGGGAGCTCCCAAACGAGGACGTGTCCGTGTCGCTGGTGTCTCCACCGGCCCCCGTTGTGGTGCTCCCCTCGCCCTCCGGATCACTGGTGCCCTCGGTGTCTGTGTCAGTGCCCACCGGGGCCTGGTGACCTGCAGCTCCCTCGTGCTCCGACGCCAATTCTCCTCCGCCTGATGATGCTAATGCACAAGAAACAAAGAATAATGGTGGGGGGAGAAATAAAACAAAGTTGAGTGCATGCCTTGTCAATAGCCTTGGCGGAGAGGACAGACACAGGTGCCTCATGCACTAAGCCGCGAACTTGGGGTACACTACTCTGTACTTCTGACTAGGCCAACAGGTCTAGGGACAACAGACGCGCTCATGGGTGATGTTGGACCATGGATAGCTGCACTTGGCACCCTACAGAGGTGGTGGGCGGGGGCACAGGGCCATGTCTAAGGGAGGGGACTACACTACAGAAAGCGCCCTGGCCTACTGTCACCCACAGCCCTCCTCCCCCACCCAGACGCCTCCACTGCGCGTATAGATAGGAGAATGTGCTGATACTCACCCCCTTGTGTCTGCTGTGATGTCCTCAAGCGCCCATCCAAATCCGGTAGGCCACCGCCAGGATCCGGGACATCAGGGGGGTCAGGGTACGACTGGCACCCCTCCTAGGTCGGGAGGCCATCCCCAGCAGTGACTCAGCGGTCTTTCGGGTTCCGCGGCGGATGTCCTCCCACCTCTTCCGACAGTGGGTGCCCCGTCTGGTGTAGACCCCCAGGGCCCGGACTTCCTTGGCGATGGCACGCCAAATATCGATTTTCTGATGGGCGCTCACCTGTTTGACATGTACAGGGTGGGAAAGAGAAAACGTCATATTTCTGCATGTTTGAAGTACATGCCCCCCCCTCCCCACCCTTGCCATGTGGCCCATACTCTCATCAGTCGTGCGTTGCATTCCTCATTTTCTCCCCACCCCACCAACTGACAGCCACCCCACTCCACACAGGCATTACCCATTCAATGTGCACTCAGTGTACTCACTTGTTGGTCTGGAGGACCGTAGAGTAGCGCATACTGGGGGAGGACCCCATCCACAAGTTTCTCCAACTCTTCAGACGTGAAGGCAGGGGCCCTTTCCCCAGTCGCAGCAGCCATTGTCACTTCCAGACCGAGTTCACAGCAGCACTTGCAGTATAGGTCCTCTCCTGTGGATGATCAGGTCTCGAGTGATTAAGCAGATAGAAAATGGCGGTCACGCCCGCGGCGGTGCGTACCGCGGCGGTGCGTACCGCAACCGCTGGCGCACATCGTCATTGGCTCCTGAATCCCATAGGGTTCAATGTTAACCAATGCGACTTCGTACAGCGGTCTTCGACCGCCTACCGCCACGGTGTGCCACGCCAGCGCATTGACCTCACATCCCATTGTCCCAGTTTAGAGGTCAGGCAGCCGCCATTTCAAGGGCCCACATGGCTTAAAGTCTACTGCGTCACACAGGCCTAGGCCTTGCATTTGCACACATACAAACATAGCAGTCAATACATTTTCGTGTACTGTGCAAGCTGTGTTGTACGTACCTGTGAGTTGATTGACTCAGTGCTCCATGTTGTCCTTCCTAGGCACCGTCCGCAGGGACTTGCGAGGAGAAGGAGGAATCCTCCCGTGTACTGGCCGCTGGTTGACCTGTTGACAATGGAAGAACGCCATATAATACTCCGATACCGACTTGACCGAGCCACTATACATGAACTGTGTGCCCAGCTGGAGCCAGACCTGATGTCACCCATCCGCCAACCCACAGGAATTCCCCCTCTAGTGCAGGTTCTATCAGTCCTCCATTTTTTTGCAAGTGGCTCATTCCAGACAACAGTGGCCATGTCATCTGGAATGTCTCAGCCTATGTTTTCAAAGATTCTGTCCAGAGTGTTGGCTGCCCTGATGAAACTCATGAGGAGCTACATCATATTCCCAGAAGAGGCTGATTTGGCCACAGTGAAGGGTGATTTCTATGCCCTTGGACATATCCACAACATCATTGGTGCCATTGATGGGACCCATGTGGCATTAGTACCCCCAAATGACGATGAACAGGTGTACAGAAATAGGAAAAATTACCATTCTATGAATGTGCAGGTTGTCTGTTTGGCAGACCAGTACATCTCCCATGTGAATGCCATGTTCCCTGGGTCAGTGCATGATGCGTATGTTATGCGTAATAGCAGCGTCCCCTATGTGATGGAACAGCTACAGAGACAGCGTGTGTGGCTAATAGGTGACTCTGGTTACCCCAACCTGCCGTGGCTATTGACCCCAGTGAGGAATCCCAGGACCAGGGCAGAGGAACGGTACAATGAGGCCCATGGGCGTACTAGGAGGGTCATAGAAAGGACCTTCGGCCTCCTGAAGGCCAGGTTTAGGTGCCTGCATATGACAGGTGGATCCCTAATGTACTCACCAAAGAAGGTGTGCCACATCATCGTGGCCTGCTGTATGCTTCACAACCTGGCTTTGCGACGCCAGGTGCCTTTCCTGCAGGAGGATGGTCCAGATGGTGGTGTCGTAGAAGCCGTGGAGCCTGTGGAGAGTGAAGAGGAGGAAGACGACGGTGAGGAAACAGACAACAGGGAAGCTGTCATACAACAGTATTTTCAGTAGCACACAGGTAAGGTTCAGCCACGCCATTTCCCATTTACTTAGAGCCTCATGCATCTCAACTTTCTGTATTTCCCCCCAGCTCTTTTAAATAACATTTCTTTTTCCCTTCCCTTCTCAGTGCTTAATGACTCATAGCCCGACTTCTGCTTGGTTTGGCCATGTACTACAGCGTATTGACATTGGTATGTTGTCATCACTAACTGACATCACATATTGTGAACTGTTATGGGTTGTACGATTTTTTGAGAATACAGCATGACTCCAAACGGTTTTCTGTGCAATAATTGTTTTATTTTGTGTGCTTAGATAATGGTATATTATATGAAAACGGTGATGGGTGGGGGTGGAGTGATGTCCATGGCAGAGTCCAGTTCTCAATCTGACAGGTCTATTGTCCATATGCCTGTGGAAGGATGGAGCAGGGGCTGTTTGAGTTTGGACAGGGTGGCAAGGTGGGACAGTGGGATGACTTCTGGGGGTATCTCATGCTGGCGGTGGTCTTGGCATGCTACTCTGGTTTTTTTTTGGGTCTTAGGCTCCTCTTGCGGGGTGGTTGTTCTTCAGCAGGAGGTGGGGTTCTTGTGGCCTGTCGTTGTGTGTGGGCCTCCTGTCCACTAGCGCCGGCGGAGGTGGTAGGCTGTTCCTGGCTAGTGACAGGGGCCCTGTGTGGTGCCACATGGTCCCGCAACGTGTCTTCTATCCTGTTGAGGGCCTGGACCATGCTCCCCATGGTGGTAGCGATGGTGGTGAGTTGGTTGCTGAACCCCATGTAGCGTTCTTCCTGCTGTGCCTGTATCTCGGTGAACCTGGCCAGTACCGTCGCCATCGTCTCTTGGGAGTGGTGGTATGCTCCCATGATGGTAGTGAGGGCCTCTTGGAGAGTGGGTTCCCTGGGCCTCTCCTCCCCCCCTGTCGCACGGCAGCCCTCCGAGTTGCCCTGTTTGCCTGGGCCTCTGTCCCCTGGACGGTGTGCCCACTCCCACTGCCCCCAGGTCCCTGTTGTTGTTGGGGTGTTGGGTTAGCCTGGGTGCCCTGTAGTGGCAGACACACCGCTGCTTGACCTGTCCTAGAGACAGAGGCATGGGCCCGCTGGGTGGGAGCTGTGCTGTTGTTCCCAGGGGGGTTTGGGTCTGCTGTGGCCTGTGTCTGTGTTTGGGGAACCCACTGCCCAGAGGTCCCTGATGGTCCGGGCTGGTCATCAGGTTCCAGGTCGACCGAGCTGCTGTCCTCACTGGGGGCCTGTTCCAGGGGTGGGATGGACATTTGAGGACCCTCCTGACCGGTGTGTTGACGTTCGGGTCCTGCATGGGGTGAGAGAGTATGGTTATTGTTTCTGTGTGTGAAATAGCGTGCGATTTATGGGTGCCCTTGTCCCCCAGTGCAGGCATTCCCTTGTGGGTGGTGTTGTGAGGGTGGTTTGTGGGGGGGGGATGGGTATGTGCAGTGGTCATGCTTAGGTAATGGGTGTCCAATGTTTGTGGTGGCATGCAAGGGTTGGTGAGGGGTTGGGTGGGTTGTGCTAGGGAAACATTCTCATGGATGATGTGTGATGGTGGGTTGGGGGTGAGGGTGGGGGTGTGGGTTGGCATGCTGGTGGGGTGGGGGGGATGACGTATATGAGATAGGACTTACCTGAGTCCATTCCTCCGGGTACTCCAGCGAGGCCCTCAGGATGCAGGATGTTTAATACTTCTTGCTCCCATGCGGTGAATTCTGGTGGGGTGGGTGGGGGTCCTCCGCCAGTCTTCTGCACCGCGATGTTGTGTTGCGACACCATCGAGCGCACCTTCCCCCGTAGGTCGTTCCATCGTTTGCAGATGTCGTCCCTATTTCTGGGGTGCTGTCCCACCGCGTTGACCCTGTCCACGATCCGCTGCCATAGCTCCGCCTTCCTTGCTATGGTGGTGTGCTGAACCTGTGAGCCGAAGAGCTGGGGTTCCACTCTTATGATTTCCTCCACCATCACCCTGAGTTCTTGGTCCGTAAAGCGTGGGTGTCTTTGTGGTGCCATGGGGTGGTGTGGATGAGGTGTGGGGTGGTGTATGTGGTGATGAGTGTGTTGGTGTGTGGTGCTTTGTGCTACTATGTGGTGTGTGTGATGTTGTAGTGTGCCTCTGTGTGTCTGGCTCTCTATTCTCTGATGTGTCTCTCTCTCCTTCGTCTCTGATTTTTGGTTGTAGGGGTTTGTGGGTGATGTGGGTGTGTGTTTTATAGTTGATTGGATGTGTGGGAGTGTTGTTTGTATGTGTATCAGGTGTGTGTATTTCAAATTGTCCAATGTGGTAGTGTTTTGTAAAGGTGTGTGTATTTTGACCGCGGCGGTGTGTACCGCCAATAGACTACCGCGTTTGAAAGACCGCCGCGTGGATTTGTGGATCGTAATGGCATGGGCGTATTTCTGTTGGCGTGGCGGTGGAGGTTTAGTCATCTCCAGTTTATCGCTGGCCGCTGATGTGGCGGACTGCAATGGAGGTCGGATTTTTGGAGGTTTGGCAGTTGCGGGTCAGAATGACCGTGGCGGCTGACCGCGGCCGCAGCGGTATTGTGGCGGTCTTCTGACCGGCGGTAAGCGGCTTTTACCGCCGAGGTCAGAATGACCCCCTTAATGTGTAACCAAATGGATTACACTGTAAATTTATTGACATTATTGGTGTGTTTCTCCTTATCCCTCTGAACTCCTAGAAAGATTCATCAGATCTTGAAAACTGTAAAAATGTGTTTCCAACATCTAGAAAAAGATAACGGAGCACAGCTCTTACAAGGCAGTCATGCAGTTCCATCTGGCTGAATAAGGCCAACTGAGGATCCAGAATCTCAATTAATCCTTCAATAAATGTTTTAATAACCATGCTCACCACCTTCTCTGCCAGGTTTGCTAAGACTGGTAAGTCATAAAGGACCTGTAATTACCTGAGCTAATCATAGATTTCATGGTTAGTTCTGAATTAAAAGATGCATTGATGATTTTTTCCAAATACGATGGACTACATTTGGGTAGGCCTGGATTATCATATTTGCACAATTTCCAAACCTGACAAATCGTGGTGGTGATTGGGAGCTCTCACGCATATTTTATTTTTCTAAGCCCAGCAAGGAAAGGTACAAGCATGAGAGCCACTCAAACACTGATGTCCTGTGTAGAAGGGGAACAAAATTGCTGACATTACATTGCTGGACCACCAGCTTCCTGATGAAGCTTGCTCAATGATACATCCTATTAGTGACCTGCGTGTGGTTCCCCTAGGTATTCTTGAATAATTCACACACTAGGTTGTATTACAGCAGAAAAAAGAGGGTCCAAACAAAATAACTTCCTGTTTAGAATGCCTGTTCGCCTTAAATGTGGGAGCCTAAACACAGAGGATATGGACCCTAGTCCTCCCATTAGAAAGTATGCTACTAATTAATTGGTAAGGTCCCACAATGAGAACGTGACTTTTCAAGCAGCTAATTGCAGTATAAAATATGGTTCATAGACAAAAACTGCAAAGAGGGATATTTTGTTCCCTGTTCAATTTATTTTTTATTTTTTATTGATGAGAAGTGGAGAGTTTAAAAAATGAGTCACAAATTCCAGCAAGGTTTCAGCCAATTTTCAGCCCCTCATAATTGTCTATTATATTGTGAAGGATGCATAGTTTTTAGTGGTGATGTCACCCCAATTGGCCTCTTCTATACGTTGGGTGAGTTGGTCAACCTCTTGTTTATGTTTCTCATATTCTTCTTGGGAAATTTCAATAAGTTGTTGGATCATGTTAGTGGATGCCAATTTGAGGTTATCTTCCCATTTCTGTAAGCGTTCCTGGGAAGTGGTATCCATGGGTGGGAAGATCAATATACGGAGTCCCCGGGGGATGCGATCATTTTCCAAATACTTCTTAAGAGAGGCCACCTCCCACCATTTGGCGGTTTCCTTCTTGAGCGATTTTTCCAAAGCTAAAAAGGTGCTTTTAGCTGATGAGAAATTGGTGGTAATAGGATTAAAAGTCCCAGCATCCACTGTATTAAAAACTTGGTCCAGTTTTGAATTAAGTTGTTCTCTTCTATTCATTGGAAAGGACATCTTGAGGCAAGGCTTGGACAGGAAGTATGTTTGTTGACAAAGTATTACATCAAAAAAAAGAGGGTCCAAACAAAATAACTTCCTGTTTAGAATGCCTGTTCGCCTTAAATGTGGGAGCCTAAACACGGAGGATATGGACCCTAGTCCTCCCATTAGAAAGTACGCTACTAATTAATTGTTAAGGTCCCACAATAAGAACGTGACTTTTCAAGTAGTTAATTGCAGTATAAAATATGGTTCATAGACAAAAACTGCAAAGAGGGATATTTTGTTCCCTGTTCCAATTTGTTTTTTTATTGATGAGAAGTGGAGAGTTCCAAAAATGAGTCACAAAGTCCAGCAAGGTTTCAGCCAATTTTCAGCCCCTCATAATTGTCTATTATATTGTGAAGGATGCATAGTTTTTAGTGGTGATGTCACCCCAATTGGCCTCTTCTATACGTTGGGGGAGTTGGTCAACCTCTTGTTTATGTTTCTCATATTCTTCTTGGGAAATTTCAATAAGTTGTTGGATCATGTTAGTGGATGCCAATTTGAGGTTAGCTTCCCTTTTCTCTAAGCATTCCTGGGAAGTGGTATCCATGGGTGGGAAGATCAATATACGGAGCCCCCGGGGGATACAATCATTTTCCAAATACTTCTTAAGAGAGGAAACCTCCCACCATTTGGCAGTTTCCTTCTTAAGCAATTCTTCCAAAGCTAAAAAGGTGCTTTTAGTTGATGAGAAATTGGTGGTAATAGGATTAAAAGTGCTAGCATCAGATGTATTAAAAACTTGGTCCCATTTTGAATTGCGTTGTTCTCTTCCATTCATTGGAAAGGACATCTTGAGGCAAGGCTTGGACAGGAAGTATGTTTGTTGACAAAGTATTACATCAGAAAAAAGAGGGTCCAAACAAAATAACTTCCTGTTTAGAATGCCTGTTCGCCTTAAATGTGGGCGCTTAAACCGGAGGATATGGACCTGGGAGGACTGGTGTGCACCAGGGGGAGGACAGGCCCAGGAAACCGGCTCTCCAGGAGGCACTCTCCGAGATCCTGGGAGCCTACCAACATTTCCAAGACAAGATGGGCCAGATCCTGGACAACGTGCAGAAGAACAGCTGGCTGCAGGAGGGACAGTACCAGGGGATCAGATAGGAGTTGCAGGCCTTCAACAACACCCTGATCTCCATAGCAGTGGTGCTGGCACACATGGCCAACATTATGAGGGAGGCAGTCTCACACCAGCGGGCCCCTGCCACTTGCCAGTCATCTGAACAGCCTTCCACTTCTGCTGCCGCTAGTGACCAGGATGCCCCGCCACAGGACCCACAGGCCATCAGCACCCCCCCATAAAATGTGAACCACCCTGCAAACATTCCCTGTGATCCAGACAGAAGCCAGGGACACTTGCCAAGACCCCGCCAGGAAATTAGACTCTACTGATTGTCTCCCTTGTGTCCCACTCAGTCACCCTGTCTACCTTGAACTGCCATTGCTCCCCTTCCTTTGTCCCCTTGGGCAATGCATCTGTGCTATAAACAGACTGGCACAATACCCTGGACATTCCTCCATCATCACCCCATCCCATTGCACTTAGCCCCGATATGTTAGCACTTCAATAAACATCCTTGGAATACAATCGGTTTTGAGTATGTCATGTATTTTAAATATGTATTGATTGAAACAGGTACAACCAGTGCAAATGAACTGTACATAGAATGAGCATAGAATTAATGACCTGTAGCTGGCTGTAGTGATCATACCAGGAGTATTTGTCATATCACCAACATCAGCAAAATGAATAGCCAGAGGGAACAGTAAGTGGGCATTGAATTGGGAAATACCAGCATGCCAAACAGAATACAACCAAAATCATTGATATGTAAAGTTACAATGTCTCACCTGTGTGTCATTGGAAGCACTGACGGATTGCACTTGTTCTGTTGTCCTCATCCTCTGCCTCCTCATCCTCACTGTCCACAGGGTCAACTGCTGCCACAGGGGCATCTCCAGTCTCCTCCTGCTGCAGAAAAGGCACACGTTGTCTGAGGGCCAGGTTGTGCAATATGCAGCATACCACTACTATCTGGCAGACCTTCTTGGGTGAGTAGCATAGGGATCCACCTGTTAGATGGAGGCACCGGAACCTGGTCTTCAGGAGGCCAAAGGTTCCCTCAATAATCCTTCTGGTTCGCCCATGTGCCTCATTATAAAGTTCTTCTGCCCTTGTCCTGCATTCCTCACAGGGGTCAGCAGCAGTGATAGGTTTGGGTAACCAGAATCACCTGCAAATATTGAGGGATAACATTTTTAGCCACACACTATCCTATATGGCCCACACCATACCTGTAGGAAAGTACCATCTTGCCTGGCATGTTACCCCCATTTTTACTTGTATATATGTTTGTTTTTGCCTGTGTCACTGGGATCCTGCTAGCCAGGGCCCCAGTGCTCATAAAGTGTGCCCTGTATGTGTTCCCTGTGTGGTGCCTAACTGTATCACTGAGGCTCTGCTAACCAGAACCTCAGTGTTTATGCTCTCTCTGCTTTTAAAATTGTCACTGCAGGCTAGTGACTAATTTTACCAATTCTGATTGGCACACTGGAACACCCATATAATTCCCTAGTATATGGTACCTAGGTACCCAGGGTATTGGGGTTCCAGGAGATCCCTATGGGCTGCAGCATTTTTTTTTCCACCCATAGGGAGCTCAGACACTGCAGCCTGAGTGAAATAACATTGACGTTATTTCACAGCCACTTTACACTGCACTTAAGTAACTTATAAGTCATCTATATGTCTAACCCTCACTTAGTGAAGGTTAGGTGCAAAGTAACTAAGTGTGAGGGCACCCTGGCACTAGCAAAGGTGCCCCCACATTGTTCTAGGCAATTTCCCCAGACTTTGTGAGTGCGGGGACACCATTACACGCGTGCAGTACATATAGGTCAATACCTATATGTAGCGTCACCATGGTAACTCCGAACATGGCCATGTAACATGTCTAGGATCATGGAATTGTCACCCCAATACCATTCTGGGGGACAATTCCATGCATCCCCGGGGCTCCAGCATAGAGCCCGGGTACTGCCAAATTAACTCTCTGGCGTTTTCTCTGCAGCTTCCGCTGCTGCCAACCCTCAGACAGGTTTCTGTCCCCCTGGGGCCTGGGCTACCCAGTCCCAGGAAGGCAGAACAAAGTATTTCCTCTGAGAGAGGGTGTTACACCCTCTCCCTTTGGAAATAGGTGTTAGGGGCCTGAGAGGAGTAGCCTCTCCTGGCCTCTGGAAATGCTTTTATGGGCACAGATGGTGCCCTCCTTGCATAAGCCAGTCTACACCGGTTCAGGGATCCCCCCAGCCCTTCTCTGGTGCGAAACTGGACAAGGGAAAGTAGAGTATCCACTCCCCTGACCGGCACCTCCGTGGGTTGCCGGAATATTCCCCCCTGCAAACACAGGCACCAAACTTCTGCATCACCGGTCCTCTGGGTCCCCTCTCATCTTGAGGAGCGCGGTCCCTGGAACACAGGCGCTGGATCCAGGTGTCCCCAACAGTCCAGTGGCCCTTCTGTCTAAATTTGGTGGAGATAAGTCCTTGCCTCCCCACGCCAGACAGTAATCATTTGTACTGTGTGAACTGCAGCTGCTAGGGCTTCTGTGCACTTTTGCAAGACTTCCTTTGTGCACAGCCTAGCTCAGGTCCCCAGCACTCCGTCCTGCATTGCCCAACTCGCTGAGTTGGACGCCGACTTGGTGGGACTCCCTTTTGTTGTGCTGAGACGACCGCCATGCTCAGATCTTTTGAACACCTGTTCAGGTGCTTCTGTGGGTGCTGCCTGTTTTTACATGGGCTCTCTGTGTTGCTCAGTGCCCCCTCTGTCTCCTCCTCCAAGAGGCGACCTCCTGGTCCTTCCTGGGCCCTGGCAGCACTCAAAATCCTCAACCGCGACTTTTGCAACTAGCAAGGCTTGTTTGCGGTCTTTCTGTGTGAAAACAACTCTGCATCCTCCAGCACACTATGGGACATCTTCTGACCAAAGGAGAAGTTCCTGGCACCTTCCGTTGTTGCAGAATCTTTGGCTTCTTCCACCTGGAGGCAGCCCTTTTGCACCTTCATCTGGGGTTTAGTGGGCTCCTGCCCCCCCTGGACACTTGCGTGACTCTTGGACTTCGTCCCCTTCCTTTACAGGTCATCAGGTCAGAGAATCCGTCTTCAGTGCTTTGCAGTCAGTTGTTGCCTTTGCAGAATACCCTATCTCGACTTTACTGTCTTTCTGGGGTAGTAGGGTAACTTTACTCCTACTTTCCGGGGTCTTGGGGTGGGGTATCTTGGGCACCCTTAGTGTTTTCTTACACTCCCAGCGACCCTCTACACACTAACTAGGCCTAGGGTCCATTTGTGGTTCGGTTTCCACTTTTGGAGTATATGGTTTGTGTTGCCCTTAGGCCTATTGTCTCCTTTTACATTCTATTGTGTCCTACAGTGTTTGAACTACTTTTCTAACTGTTTACTTACCTGATTTTGGTTTGTGTGTATATTTTGTGTTTATTACTTACCTCCTAAGTGAGTATATCCTCTTTATTTTTAGTAACTCTGAGAATTGTGTTTTCTTATGATATAGTGCCAAGTGATATAAGTGGTATGGTAGGAGCTTTGCACATCTCCTAGTTCAGCCTAAGCTGCTTTGCTATAACTACCTCTATCATCCTAAGCTGCTAGAACACCTCTAATCTAACCTGGCACAAAGTGTAGGTACCACAAGGTACCCACTATAAGCCAGGACAGCCTCCTACAATACCCATACACCAATATATACTGGGTGGGAACCAGGGCTCACCGATTAACCCTACGCTGTGCCTCTGTAGTTGGGCCATCACATTTGGGATGCTGCTATTCCTCAGGACAAAGGCATCATGCACCGACTCTGGATACTTAGCAGTGATGTGGGAGATGTACTGGTCCGCCAAGCACACCATCTGCACATGGAGGGGAAACTCTTACGATTCCTAAAAACCTGTTCATTCTGGCGGGGGACACAAATGCAATATGTGTTCCGTCGATCGCCCCAATTAAATTGGGGATATGTCACATTGCATAAAACTCGACCTTCACAGGGGCCAAATCCTCAACCTGGGGGAAAGCAATGTAGCTGCACATGTGTTTTATCAGGGCAGACAATACTCTTGTCAGCACTATTGAGAACATTGGCTGTGACATTCCTGCTGCCAAGCCCACTGTCACTTGGAAGAAACAGTAGCCAAGAAATGGAGCACTGATAGAACTTGCACAAGAGGGGGGATCCCAGTGGGGTGACGGATAGCAGATATCAGGTCAGGCTCCAGTTGGGCACACAGCTCTGTGATTGTGGCCCTGTCCAGTCTATAGGTGAGTATTATGTGCCTGTCCTTCAGTGTAGCTAAGTCCACCAAGGGTCTGTACACGGGGGTATGTCTCCATCTCCTCTTCATCTGCAGTGGTAGGAATCTAAGGGACAAAAGAGTGAGGAGCCTGTCACAAAATGAACAATGGAGCCACAACAGTAGTTTGCAATCTGTAAACATGTAATGGGTCAGTGTGATTTCTCCAGTATGTGCCTATTTCTCCTGTGACACAGCAGCCACAAGGGGGTGAGTACAGTGGATATCATTACAATGTACGCTTTGTGGGGTGGTATCCAGGTGGTGGTTGTGTGTCCTTGGGTGCCCCTAGGCCAGGCCAGACATAGCAGCGTAGGACCTCTGGTGGCTAAGGGTCTCAAGGGAAAATACTGCCTACCTAGCTTGTTAGCATTCACTACTGGCCAGGGCTGTGTGGGTCCCAGGTGCGCTGCAGTTGGCGGTTTGTGCTCCTCCTCATGCCTTGGTGGCTAGCAATATCACTGGTAGTGCACTGCACAGTGTGTAGGCCTGTCCCCTGTGTGTGAGGGTGCTGTGTACTCCAACAGTGGTGTTGGTGCAGTCATTGACCCAGTGTATCCTTTGCCTCTCTCCCCCCCTTTCTTGTTTTGTCATCCTGTCCTTATGTGCATTAGCATCACCTGGTGGAGGAGCAGAGGCACTGGCGACGCAGGGAGCTGTATCCCATAGGACCCTGGAGGCAGAGTCCACTGACGCTGAGGGCACCAGTGTGAAGGAGGGCGAGGGTAGCACCATGGCAGAGACTGGAGGGGACAATACAGACTAGTATACCTCCTCCGATTGGAGCTCCCTGGTGGTGGCGGACACCTGTGACCACCACAGCTGTAGGTACAGCCGCCACCCCCGTAACAGCACCGCCCTCTCAGCAGCCCCTCAGCGAGTTGCCCATGCCCGCCCACCCAGGAGGGTGCGCATCTCCTTCGCCCCAGGCACCTCAGGCCCTGCCCCAGTGAGCCCTGCTGCCCTGAGTGAGGAGGTTATTGACCTCCTGAGATCCATCTCTGTAGGGCAATCAACCATTGTGAGTGCCATCCAGGGGCTGGCAGCCCAGATGCAACAAACTAATGCATCCCTGGAGGGCATTCACACTGGATTGGCGGCCCAACAGAGATCGATTCAGGCTCTGGCCTCCTCTCTGATGGCAGCCATTGTCCCTGTTTCTACCGTCCATCCTACAGCTTTCACTTCCCTGTCCCATTCTCCTCAACCCCAACCCATCCCAAGCACACAGACAGATGGGCATGCACACAGGACAACGCCCAAGAGTGGCACAGGCAAACACAAGCACCACAGTTCATCAACCAGGCACTCACACAAACACCATTCATTTGCAGACACTACACATCCACTATTTCCACTGACTCCCCCTCCTCCTCCACCTCCCACTCAGTTACGTCCACACTCACACCTGCATGCACTACATCAATATCCACTACCAGCATCATCAGCACACCAAGCAGGACACACACCTCACTGGCAGACTCCTCCACAACATCTATGCACATATCCCCTGTGTCCTCTTCCACTGTGTCTGTCCCCTCCTCCTAAGGTACACAAATGCAAGCACTCAGGCACCCAACAGCCATCCACCTCACAACAGCATACAACCCATGCACCTGCACCCAAATCCAGCACACAAACACCTCCAACAACCACTCCCTCATTCTCCACTCCCTTTACTTCGCCCTCTTCCTGCCCCAATGTCCCTAAAAAGCTTTTCCTTTCCACCATTGACCTCTTCCCTACCCCTCCCCCATCTTACACGTATGGCCAGGGTATGAAGAACCCAGCCAAGCACCTCAGCCAAACAGTCCACGGGCCCAATTCCATCAGTACCAACTCATTGTGGAAAGGATTCCAGGCCACAAATACTGAAGGGGAAGGAGCCCACACCAGGCAGCAGAAAGGGGAAGGAGCCTGCCCCAGGTTGCAGAAAGGTGAAGGAGCCTGCACCAGGCAGCAGAAAGGGGAAGGAGCCTGCACCAGCCAGCAGAAAGGGAAGGAGCCTGTACCAGCAAGTAAAAAGGGGAAAGAGCCTGCAGCAGCTGTCACAGAGCCCCCACCGCCAGCTGTGGTTGTGCAGCCATCAGTGAGTGCAGGGCTGAGCAGGAGGCTCCCACTACCACGACGACTACCACCACAGTGCAGCCATCACAAGGTGCAGGGGCTGAGCAGGAGGCTCCCAGTACCACCACCACCACAGTGCAGCCATGGCAGGATGCAGGGGCTGAGCAGGAGGCTCCCACTACCACCACCACCACCACAGTGCAGCCATCCCAGGGTGCAGGGGCTGAGCAGGAGACTACCACCACCACAGTGCAGCCGTCACTGCCGGCTGACGCAATGTGATCCAGCCTCTCCCCTCCAGAAGCAGTGGGCAAGTCACCCACTTGAGAGACTGTGGTCTTGCACTCCCCAGGACCAAGCACAGGGCATGTTGCCCCCTCCAGAACCAGTGGGGAAGACACCCACTTGAGAGACTGTGGTCTTGCACTCCCCAGGACCAAGCACAGGGCATGTTGCCCCCTCCAGAACCAGTGGGCAAGTCACCCACTTGAGAGACTGTGGTCTTGCACTCCCCAGGACCAAGCACGGGGCATCTTGCCCCCTCCAGAACCAGTGGGGAAGACACCCACTTGAGAGACTGTGGCCTTGCACTCCCCAGGACCAAGCACAGGGCATCTTGCCCCCTCCAGCACCAGTGGGGAAGACACCCACTTGAGAGACTGTGGCCTTGCACTCCCCAGGTCTTGTTTCTGCATCCGGCTGAGGTGTGTCCTCCTCCCCCTGAGGTGCCTACCTATTTGCGAACTGATGCCCCTGCAGTGTTCTCTCCGTCTTGGTGCAGGTAACAAGTGGGGCCTTGGACTTTGCCCTGTGGCCATGCAGCCCCTGTGAACTGAGGACTGGGGAGTGTCCCTTTTTTGTACATTTATACTTATCTGTTGCATTGGCAAATTGTATTATTAATTTAATTTTTGTTGATCTTATTACAATCACTTTAGTCAATTCCTGTTGTCCTTGCATTATTCAGCCGATTTACGGGGCTAAATTGTTTATTGGTGCAGCTGGTTGTGTGTATGGTGTGTGTGTCTGGGGTGTGTATGGTGCATGTGTGTGTCACTCTCGTTTTCCTCCCCCCCCTTGTGTGCTAGGCGGCTGTACCGTCGTCGTCTTCGCCGGTGTTGGTGTTCATGGTGGAGCACAACGTAGTAGATCATCGGAAAAACTTGCAGTTCGGGTTCCATGGTGGCGTGGTCCTTCCCTGTGTCTCTAATGGTGAGTCCTTTGACTTCTGAGCTCTGTTTCCACCAGGCTTTTGATGGCGTTGGTACCGCCCCAGAAAAGGTGGCGGACTGTGCAGTCATAATATGGTGGGCGGAACTTTGACTTCCGCCTGGCTGTAGGCGGCTACCGCCATGGTGACTGTTGTTTCCGCCCTGGCGGTCGGTGTGGTACATTGGCTGTCTTTCGGAGATCTGACCGCCATGGTCATAATTTGGCGGTAGTTACCGCCAGCCTGTTGGCGTTATTACCGCAACTTTATCACCGACCTCCAGGGTCGTAATGAGGGCCATAGAGATCTTTTCATAATTTGATACCTGTGTACACTAGATTTCTTCAGATTTATGACAATTTAATGCATAAATCATTGGTTTAACTCTATCTGTCACTATTTGGACATGTGGGTTATTTTAGATTCAATGAAACATACTTCTAAGTCATTCCTTTGTTGGCTATTTACCCTTACTCTGTGTATGAGGGGAACAGTTGCAGGGAATTGTGTTTTTTTTAAAAGGACCCCCTTTTTACTCAGAAGCATGGGCTCGTTTGACTTTGTCTTCATCAATTCACCTCTTTTATATAGAATGCAGCAGATGAGACATTTAATTAAGTTTGCATTTGCGTAGACATGGAAAAAATACTGCTGGCACACCTCAAGGAGAAATATCAAAGGGAGTCAACGTCTATTTGATGTAAAATGCGGCAGCATGCTCTGACTGAGTGAGAAACACCACCCAGGGAAAAACAAAAGAATCTACACTGGCTTCCCCAGGAACCTTGAATTAACTTCAAGACCCGTTGCATCTCTTGCAAGGCTCTTTACATGAAGACTTCTGTGTACCTAACTAACAAATTAGCAATCTGCCAGTCAGCACCAGGCAAGGATCTTCAACATCACAGATTAGAGACTAAGGGCCCGTATCGCCTCCTGCCGCAACATTAGTGTCATTTTTTGAAGCCTATGTAACCCAACGAGGCCAAAATCGCTGTGCCTAATTTACAAAGTGGCAATGCATGCATTGTGACACTTTGTGACTCTTTGTGCTACATTATGCCTGTGCCAAGCATAATGTATGCAAAGGGGCGTTCCCCCATTAGGGGGGATGAAAAATGTTGAAAAGAAATCTAAGAGATTTCTTTGCTTCATTTTTTTCAGCACTTTCAACGCCTGCTCAGATCAGGCATTAAAAGTAGGCACACCATTGTTTACAAGGGGCCTCATTGGGCTTTGCAGGATTAGCGTCAACATTTTTTACACTAATCCTGAAAAGCTCCGAACTAGTGTGAAAAATTCTGATGCTAGTTCCCAAAGTACCACCATGGTGCACCGTATGTATCTTAGATACAGTGCACACATGGTGGCTTCAGGGGGCCACAAAGGGGTGCTAGAAAAGTGGCTCTGCACTGGGTGCAGGGCCACGTTTCTTAAATCAGGCCCTAAAAACTGCAGAACGAGAAAACAAGAAAACAAGCCTTCTCAGCCTACACCCTTTAGGTCTGCAACAACATTCCCTGTGAATACCTATCTTATAATTCAGGGAGAAACAGAAAACTCACTTCTTCAAGCAAGACTACCTCAGATAGGCTGACTTCTCACCCCTTCCACAGCTTTACCACTGCCCTCTTTCCCCTCCCCTGTATGTATCCCTACTTGCATCTTGCACCTTGCATAACACCCCATTGCTAGGTTGCCAGGTTTGTTCCTCAAAAACACCAAACCATGCATACAAACATACTAATGTAACGCAGGGGAAGACAGATGGATACTGTGCACTGAGTCTACACTGAGGCAAAAAAAAAGACTAGAGACTCTCCAGGAGCGTCCTTATGCTGTGAGGGTTCCATTAAGCAATGCTAAGATTTGGAGATAAAGGCCATCATTATGAACATGGCGGTAAACACCGCTCCGCCGGTGGTGGCGGGAACTACTGCCAACAGTCAGGTGGTCTGGAAAAACAGCCAGCCTGAAAACCAATCACCATCAGCAGAGGAGTGCCAACAACAACGGCAGAGGCCTCCCAAAGCCCGACGGAACGGCCCTACCCGCCCATCAAATAATGAAGCATTAGACCGCCATCAGTTCCGGGGTGTGAACCACCACCACGCAAAGCCAGGCAGAAACGAACCAAATAAAAGGAAACACTCACTGGAGGCACACACAACATGCCGAAGCAGACATGGATAGAGAGTTGCAAATCATGCCAGTCCTTCTCCTTGCCATATACCTCCACGACCGAGACCGCCAACGAAGACGACGGCGGTAAGTACTGCAACCTACTAAACAAGGGAGGAAAGGGCACAGTTACATACCCACCCTCTCCACCCACCCCGCAACGCACCCACAACTCCTCACAACAGCACAAGCCATACACCCCACAGCAAGATGTATTTACCGACAGAAGGCAAATTAAACCTGCCCAAAGTACACACGTGCACAACACCCCCACACAAAAAAATGATGAACCACGGATCCTGAGTGTGCCAAAGAAACACTGGCCACACAAACTTTAATGAAGCTCCATGAGCAACAGATGTCCAACAGAAGGCCAATGGCCAGTCTGTACTCCGAAGTCCGATGGCCCACATGGCCCCAACTTGACTCCCACAAGTGCAAAGGTACACCACCTCATAGGGACAACAATTTGGCATCCAGGCACCTCAGGGAACAGGGGCAGGGGGTGGGGACTTACGACTGGGAAGGTGGGGGCTTTGCTTTACGTTTGGGAGGTGGAGGGGGCTTGGGTCTGGTTTTAGAAGCTGGTGAAGCAGCCTGGGACTGGTGTGCGGCAGATGTTCCTGGCCAGCACGGGGTCGCTTGCTCACAGGTGAGGTAGCACGGAAACGGGAAGGGCGGACAGGGGCGAGCTGTGATGTGGGAGGAGCATACAGGGCAAGTAGGTGGGCACGTTTAGGGATGAGACTGTGTGGGCCAGTGGGTTCAAATAGGTCAACACGGGATAGGACAAGTTTTTTAGGGGCAATTGGGGTGGACCTGGAGGAAGGTGTAAGAGTGGAGGTAGAGGGAGTGGATGTGTGTTAGGTGGGTGTCTTGGAACGTTTGAGTGTCTTGGGAGGAGAGGGGTGGACACAGTGGGACAAGACATGCTGCCAGTATAAATGTATGTGGTCTGTGTGTCTGCAAGTTTAGTGAGTGTGCTGCACGTGTCTATTAAAGTCTTTGTAGTGAGTGCAGGTGTAGTGTCTGGGGTGCATGAATGGATGTCTGATTTTGTGGTGACTGCAAGAATGCGGTCATCAACAGTGAATGAGGGTGCAGTGCCTGTGAGTGTGCATATAGAGTTGACAGACAGGGAGGCGGAAGAGGTGGACACACTGGGGGAGGTGGATGTTGTTGTGTGTGCCTTTGTATGTTGGCTGTGTGTATGCCTGTGGTGGGAAGTGTGGTGCTTGTGCTTTGCAGTGTGCTTCTTGTGTGTTGAGGTGTGTGCATGGCTGTCAGAACGTGTGCTTGGTACAGGTGAAGGGAATGGGGTGCTGGAAGGGGTAGAGGTGGTTGGAGGGGGGACGGAATGACCAGGGACACTGGCTGCCGTCAAAGAGGAGGCCAGAGCCTAAAAAGATCTCTGTAGGCCAGACACAGCACCCTAAATGCCATCCAGACAGGCATTGGTCTGCTGCACCTCTGATGCTAGCCCCTGGGTGGTATTGACGATGGTTGTCTGCCCTACAGAGATGTTCCTCAGGAGATCAATAGCCTCCTCCGTGAGTACAGCAGGGCTGACTGGGGCAGGGGATGAGGTGCCTGAGGCAAAGGAGACACCCACCCTTCTGGGTGAGCAGGCACGGGCAACTCGGTGGGGAGCAAATGGGAGGGCGGTGATGGTATGGGGGTGGCAGAAGATGACACAGAATCGGTGGGCACTCTAGGGTCTGCATCCGCCAGGGAGCTCCCATCGGAGAAGGTATCAAAGTCACTACCTCCAGTGGTAGTTGCCTCCCCCGTGGTTCTCCCCTCGGCCTCCAACCCACTGGTCCCCTTGGTGTTGCTCGACTCTGCCTCCGTGGAACCGTGGGCCGCTGCATTCCCACTCGCCGGTGCCTCAGCTCCCTCGCCAGATGATCCTGATGTACACAGACAACACAAGAGAAGAGGGATGGGTAGACAAAACAGGAGAGACACTTGTTAATAGCTGAATAGAGGTACATAACTGGTTCAAACGCAAACAAACACCCACCCTGCAAATATTCCACCATGAAGCACCTACCACTATACGTATGGCCATGCCCCTGACTAGTGGCCACAATCCTGCTCTACAACCATTCCCTATATCACTGAAGGACCTGAAGTACTGCAGACCTGACCCGTACAACCCAACTCCCCACAGGGGCCATTAAGAAAAAGGACATCGGTCAGGGTCCCTGCCACTAGACAGCATACATACCACAGCCAACTCACACATCCATCAAGGAGGCATACAATGGTTTCTGTACTCACCTCCTTGTGTCTGCTGTGCAGCCTTCAAGCGCCCATCCAGGTCCAGATACGCCACCACCAGAATGCGCCGCATTAGGGGGGGTCAGTGCCGACAGGCACCCCTTCCTCGTTGGGAGGACTTCCCCAGCTGGGCCTCGCAGGTCTTCCTCACCCAGCGCCGCAGGTCTTCCCACCGCTTCCTGCAGTGGGTGCTCCGCCGGTTGTAGACCCCTGTGGTCCGCACCTCCCTGGTGATGGCATGCCAGAGTCCCCTCTTCTGATGGGTGCTGACCTATATGGGACACACACAAAAAGTAACACAGAGGTCAGACAATGCCCATTAGATACATCTGGCTATACATCCCCTATGGGACAGACACTTACAACAGCATAACACGACCTCACACATGCAGTATGTCCTTAATCCCACAACTGTACAGTGTCAAACGTGCACACATGTCTACAGCTGTCTACCAACATTCCACACATCCATGACCCCCAATCCACCTACTCACCTGTAATTCTGGTCGACCGTAGAGCTTGACGTACAGGGGCAGGACCCCGTCCACAAGTTTGTCCAGTTCCTCGCTGGTGAAGGCCGGGGCCCTTTCCCCTGCTTCTCGTACCATTTCCAGGACCAGAGGCAGGACACAGCAGCACACTCGATGGAGTACCTGTGTGCATGTAATCCGGGAGTCAAGTGACGTTTGGGTGATGAGATGGCATACTCTCCGCGGCTGTGTGCACCATCACCACCGGCGGCAATCATAATATGCTAAAAATCCCCATTGACAACCATGTTAACCAATGAATGATCGCACTGCAGTGAACACTGCCTCACGCTATTACGACAACCGCTAGCGGTATGAGGTCACTTCCACTACAGCGTTTCTGGATTACAGGGGGCAGACATTTTGGCCATTACTATGCAGTTATTATTTCCTCATTTGCCCCATGCAGGCCCTATTGTCCCCTACCCCCATAAGCATTTACAAATATGAATTTACTCACCACAACAGTCCTCATGTGTCATTGAGGACATGTCACTCCAGTTTAACATCCTACAATGCATATGTGTCATCGACTAGCATGCCAGCAGTGCTGAATATTTAACATTGTGATGAGATGTATGTGTGTTCCTCGCATGTGTTCTCCACTCCTCCTATGTTCCGACCCATGTGGCGTGGGATGGCCCCATCAGTGTATAGACCACTTGTTGATTTGGGGATCATGGTGGAGCGTCACATCATTATAAATTACATACTCAACCGTGCTACTATTCATGAACTTTGTGCATTACTGGATCAAACACTGAGACCGGCTAATCGGAATCAGCATGCCGTTCCTACTGAAGTACAAGTGCTCTCTGCACTCCATTTCCTGGCCACGGGCTCATTTCCAGTGACAGTGGGCATGGGTGCAGGTTTTTCACAGCCAATGTTTAGCATCATACTGTCCAGATTCCTGAATGCATTTGTACGACACCTGCAGACATATGTGAGGTTTCCCCAAAGTGCTGACCTCCCTGCCATCAAGTCAGACTTCTATGCCTGTGCCAACATTCCCCATGTGATAGGTGCCATTGATGGAACCCACATAGCTCTCATCCCCCCACGATTAAGTGAACAGGTGTACAGAAACAGGAAGAACTTTCACTCCATGAACATTCAATTGGTGTGTACTGCAGACCAGTACATCTCACATGTGAATGCCATGTTCCCTGGATCAGTCCATGATTCCTTTGTGCTGAGGAACAGCAGTGTGCCACACATGATGGAACAACTACAATGGGACAAAGGATGGATCATAGGCAAGTGTTACTGACACTTTTTGGCACATAGCGGACAGCCAGGCAGTCTGCAAATTAGGTTTGTCAGTGACAATCCTGCTTTGCCCCCTTTTTCAGGTGATTCTGGCTACCCCAACATGCGTTGGCTCCTGACACCAGTGAGGAATACTAGGACAGATGCAGAGAGAAATTACAATGAGGCCCATGGACGTACTAGGAGGGTGATAGAGCACACAATAGGTCTCCTGAAGGCTAGATTCCGTTGCCTCCTTATCTCTGGGGGATCCCTGGCCTATGAGCCTGAAAAGGTGTGTGGAATAGTGGTGGCCTGCTACATGCTGCGTAACGTGGCTGTGAGGAAATCTATTCCCCTCTTGGAGGAGGAGGGGGCAGTATATCCAGACCAGCTTCCTCAGAGAGGGGATGATAGAGATGTTGATGATAGGGGGGAAGATATACACTCCAGGAACCAACTGATCCAACTGTACTTCCAATAACTGAGTGGTACTATTTGATGCTGTTGCTGTCTGTGCAGCATACTGTCAGTATGCCTTCTCCTCTATGGGGGTGTTGGGTCTATAGACATTGTCACTTGCATGGGACATGTGACATTATAGACAACTTGTTTGACAAATCTGTTGGCACAACCACATGTTTTGCGTGGGGTGCCATTCCTGCTATTAAGCTTTGAATAAATGATTTCAAAGACAATTGCATGCACACTTCATTTTCATTCAACATAATGACAGGGGACATTTACATTAGTGAACAGGTGTTTTATTTGGTGTCAGGGATGCCATGGTGCTCTTTACAGTAATGGGAGTGGGCTCCATATTGGCTACAGGGTCTCAGCAATTGTTGGCAGTGGTAATAAGTCCATCTGTTATTTAACATTTTTGGGATTGTTATTGCACGTTGTGAACGGTGGTTCAGTGGCACACTTGGAGAACAGTTCTTGTCAGTCACTTCTTAGAGGGGGCCTTGGTCTTGGCAGACATATCTGGGCCTGAGGGACCGTGTGGGTTCCTGCTGTTGGCCTGTATGGGTTGAGGTGCAAGTCTCCTGTGTGTCCTGGGGTGGTGGCACAAGTCCAGTTGCTGCTGCTGCTGTTGTTTGCCGATCTGTATTTTGGCCTGTAGTAGGGTCTTCCTGGTCTGTATGGGTCTCAGGCTGGGTTGGGACAAGGTGCAGCAGCGCACCTGCTATGGTGGCCATGGTGGCATTGTGCAGTTTCCACTGCTCCATGGTCTCTTGGTGTTGGGCTTTCTGCAGCCTCTCACTCAATCTGGGCCAATCTGTCCTGGGTATGGTGGTATGCTCCCAGGCCCTCAGAGATCAAGTCCTAGGCTGCAGCATCCATCCTGTGGCCTCTCCCATGGGCCACTGATGCCCTCCCACGGGGCCTAGCCCCCTGTGCCTGTGTCCCCTGCACAGGTCTGGTGGTACCACTTGTACTGGGGCCATCATCTTCCTGCCTGTTGGTAGGGGGTGACTGTGGCCTCCCTCCTTATGTTCCACCAGTAGTCTGTGGCCTGGATACAAAGGACTGTGTGAGGGGCCAGGGCATTCCTTACTGTCCAGGGTTCCCTCTCCAGTGACCTGGGTGGTACCTCTGTCTCCATGTGGGGCACTGCCACTCCTTGTCCTGTCCATCAGGGTGGCATGGGTGGTGGTGCCTGTTGGGGGGAATGGACATGTCTGTTACAGTTGCATATTCGGATGGGGGGCACAGGGCTGGGCTGTTTTGTGCGGGTTTTCCACTTTTTGACCATGCAGGGTGCCTTTGTGAGGTTGCCATTGCATTTTGCTTAGGATGTAGTGGTGCATTGTGGGTGGTGTAGTGCCTTTGTGATTCCTTGCAGGGATGGGTGGGTGTGCACCGGGGGAGGTATATGGGCCTGTTGATGGATTTGTGGGCATGAAGAGTGACTGGCTGTACCGATTGTGCCCTGGGTGGGGTAGTGGTCCTGGTGGATGTTGGAGGGGTGGGGTGGTGCATGCATTACAGGTGTGGTGGATAAGGGGTAATTGTAGACGTCTTACCCAAGTACATTTCTCCAGTGAGTACAGTGAGGCCCTCAGGGTGCAGGGTGGCCAGTACCTTTTCCTCCCAGTCAGTGCAGTCAGGTGGTGTTGGTGGAGGTCCCCCCCAGTCTTCTGGACTGCAATGTTGTGCCTCGATGCCATGGACCTCACCTTCCCGCGCAGGTCATTCCATCTCTTACGGATGTCATCCCTTGTGCGTGAATGGTGTCCCTCTGCGTTGACCTTGTTCACTATTGTCAGCCATAACTCCATCTTCCTGGTGATGGGAGTGTGCTGGACCTGTGCGCCGAATAATTGTGGCTCGACCTTCAGTATCTCGTCCACCAGGGTCCTTAGCTCCAAGTGTGGGTGTTTGGGGGGTGCCATGGTATGTGTTGTGAGTGGTGTGTTGTGTGGATCTAGGTGAGGGTGCTGTTGTGTGGTTGGGTGTGTGATTTGTGTATTGTGGCATTTAGGGGGTCATTACGACATTGGTGGGCGGCAGTAGCGGTAACCGCCGTGCGGCCGCACTCCTGCAGCCCCCATCACGACATTACCGCTGGGCCGGCGGGCGCAAACAAAGTTTGCGCCCGCCGGCCCAGCGGGAATGAGGCCGCAACATAGAAGCCGGCTCCTAATGGAGCCGGCTGTGTTGCGGCCGTGCGACGGGTGCAGTTGCACCTGTCGCGCTTTTCACTGTCTGCTATGCAGACAGTGAAAAGCTGGCCGGGGCCCTGTTAGGGGGCCCCTGCACTGCCCATGCCAGTGGCATGGGCAGTGCAGGGGCCCCCAGGGGCCCCAGGACACCACTTACCGCCAACCTCTTCCTGGCGGTGCAAACCGCCAGAAACAGGCTGGCGGTAGGGGTGTCATAATCCCCAGGGCAGCACTGCTTGCAGCGCTGCCCTGGCGGATTATCACTGCCGGGGCTAAAACGGCGGTAAACCGCCGGCCCCGGCGGTGCGAGCGCTGCGGTCGTAATAGGCCAGGAAGCACCGCCAGCCTGTTGGCGGTGCTTCTGTCATTTTAGCCCTGGCGGTCTCGGACCGCCAGGGTCAAAATGACCCCCTCAGTGTCTGCTTGTGGTGTTCTCTATCTCAGTTATCCTATTGGTGATGCAAATGATTGTGGGGTGTGTCTGTGAGTGTTTTATATAGTTGTGGATGTGTGTCAGGTGTGTGGGTTTCAAACTTGCCAATGTGTGCAATTCTTACTGTTGGGTTCCATTGCTGGCCGTGGCGATCTGCGCCGCCAATGGTCATTCGACTTACACTGACCGCCGCGGTGAATTGTGCATCATTATTTGGAGGGCGAGGAGTTTGTGTGCTCGGCGGTGGCGGGGTGGGATGTACTGCATTTCTGCCGACAATGTCCTGGCGGTGACTGGTGGCTGTGAACATTTTGGCGGAATCAGAATTTTGCATCTTTATATAGCAGATTTTTGTTCACCACCAATGGCAGGATTCTGTTCAGCGTCGCCACAGCAGGGAACGGGGTTTACCGCCATCTTCATAATGAGGGCCAAAGTGTTAAGACACAAGTAGGTTTAAGTTGAGGTGAGGAAGCCATGGTAGTCGGGATTTTTAGGATAAATAACAGCATGCTGGACTATGCATGTGCGCAGTGAAAGAAAGTTTATTGTGAATGCCCTTAAAAGGTCTCATGGGGCCGGATTTATAGTTTAGCAGATGGGTTACTCCTTCACAAATGTGACAGATATTTTGTTCGCCATTTTACGATTTCCATAGGATTTAATGGAATCATAGTAAGTCAGACGGGATTTCCACCACGTTTGTGACGGAGTGACCCCATCCGCCAAACTCTAAATCAGGCCTATAGTGTATGAGCGCTATACAAATAACGTAACCACTAGCCACCTAGAAGTCCTGCATCAGAATTTAACAAGGCACCAGCGCATACATTGCACAAGTATTCTGCTGGAGAAACACCAGGGGTACACCTGAAATGATCTCTGATATCAATTATGATGATCATAATAAAATTATATTTACACCTATATTTGAATAAATATCTATACATAGAAGTGTACCCAATTTCTTGAATGTAGTCACAAAGCACAAGAGCACTGGAAAATTGGTCATTTCATTTGAACAGGAAGTTCATGAAGAATCCATGCCCGCTAGTACATGCTGGGGTGAGGAGGCCGACCATATCAGAGGCAATGTCTGATACTGAACCCCAGTAATATTGGGGCTTCCAGAACCTGTCCAGCGACCCACCGCACTCCACAACCACCACACGAGATACCTGGCCAAGCCACTTTAGGCAAGCCATTCAGGAGTAATAAATCACACTGGGGCCCAAAAGTGTTTGGAAACCAATCATAAAGAAGGCTATCGACCTACATCCCTCAACCCTTCGCCCTGTGGTCTAGCATTACTGTGGCGATGTGAGTTTATACAGTCAACTGGCTGGGTTCATGCCAACTCTAAGTGCAGCTTTCTGCAGACCTCCCCTGTTATTATTTAAGTCTCAGTAGAGATACACCCAGCAAGTGCCCTTTGGCAGTTTCAAAGCCATCTTCTATGTCTCAGCACACCCAGCACCTGGATAGAGATGAATCACCTCCTACCAATCCACTCTCCAATTCCACTGGAACCCCCGTAGGTCAGAAGTGACATACTCTACCCCGTGACCAGCTTCATTGTCCCAGCATGCTCTGCACCGAATGCTAATGAGTCACCTTTGTCAAGCCACTCCCCTTTTTTAATAGCGCTCAATACGTCAGAGGTGACACCTTGTCTTCTCCCGTGCCTAGGAGTGTCCAAAACTGCGGGAAACAGATTCAACACATTTCCTAAGAATAGTTGGAAATCTTTACATGATTCATGTAATCTTGTGATAGAGCAAGAGTACGTTTTATGGAAGAAAAACACAATTTATTTGCGCAAGTTATTTTACTGCAAAAGCAAATGAGTTAGAAATATATCTGTAATTTTTTCAGCGAACCATTTTGCGAGACAGTACGAGAAAGTTGTTTTATTGGTAATTTTCAGACTACTTTGCTGAACAAAGATCATGCATACTGATTTTATGTGAAAGTTTTCTCCTGCAAAAAAGTGAACTTCAGAAGAAGCTAGCTGTAAGGAAAAACGTGCCAATAAAAGCAATATTTAGCAAATTCGTAAAATCGCAAACTGATACATTATGCTTTGAAAAGTTGGAAGGGCCGTGGAATCCGGTATATCTGATCGGGGTAATTATTAAAGTGTGTTCAACTTGTACACAGAGAGCAGAGCTGCACGTCTAGCGCCTAGATCCCCTATTCAGGTAAGGGGCGTGCGCACTGCGGGGACCAGACTGACTGAATTTGCGGGGATCTGACTGACTCTGCAGGTCATCACTTTCTAAGACCGCTCTTTAAAAAAAAAAAATATGATGTATTATCGGCAGCCGAGGCCCCACTTGAGATTGTTTGTGCAAAAAAATAGTTTTTTTCAAATGGTTTTTAGACTTTTGTTTCGTTATTGCTAGTTGTAACCATGCTTGTGTAAATGTGCGTTTGTATTTGCACTCCTGCACTTTTTAAGTGTATTGGTGTGAATCTAGCGCTATTCGAACATCAAGTTTAAATCAAGTAGTTTATATGCCATATTTGCACTTTACTCCTTGTCACTTTTTAAGAATCTTTTTTATTGTCGCTGTAACAATGATTGTTTAAATGTATATTAAATTTGTATTTTTTGTATTTCCTATGTGGACCTCCATCAGAGTTCCAAAACATACATGAATGAATGAGTGAATGAATGTATTCATTGGATCCCTCTGCACACATGGGTGGGGACAGAGACCTGCAGCGGCAGTAACCCCGAACATCAAGGTAATATTGTGGACCCTACACCTCTAAAATCAATATTTCCATGTTCGTCTCCTAGGCTGCCTTCTTTGACTCTTTATCAAGTTGTCTGGTTTCAAGGTCCTTCCCAGTTTCTGGGCCGACAGATACTCTGCTGGGACACCCTGTGGCATAACTACTGCCATAGACTGGTCCCCAACTACCCGGCCCATCCCTGCTCCATGGCTTTCATCTCTAACTACAGCTTCTTGTACACGTTTCCCTACTTCTAACTCAACATAACCCTATTGTAATGACATGTATACATGGGCCAGCGGTGCTTGTTGCGTCGGTGTCCTGTTCAGCGGTGCTTGTGGCGTCGGTGTCCTGTTCAGCGGTGCTTGTGGCGTCGATGTCCTGTTCTGGTGGCGGTGTCCTGTTCAGCGGTGCTTGTGGCTGAGGTGTCCTGTTCAGCGGTGCTTGTTGCGGTGGGGTCCTTGGCAGCGACTCAGCTGCTGGCGGTCCTTACTGGCCCAGCGGCTTAGCTGCTGGCAGTCCTTTCTGGCCCAGCGACTAAGCTGTTTGCAGTCCTTTCTGGCCCAGTGACTCAGCTGCTGGCGGTCCTTTCTGGCCCAGCGGGGCTGGTGCTGGCGGTCCTGTCTGGCCCAGCAGGGCTGGTGCTGGCGGTCCTTTCAGGCCCAGCGGGGCTGGTGCTGGCAGACCTTTCTGGCCCAGCAGGGCTGGTGCTGGCGGTCCTGTCTGGCCCAGGGGGCTGGTGGTCCTTTCAGGCCCAGCAGGGCTGGTGCTGGCGGTCCTTTCAGGCCCAGCGGGGCTGATGGCAGTGGCCTCCTGGGCAGCGGGGCTGATGGCGGTGGGCCCCTGGGCAGCGGGGCTGATGGCAGTGGGCTCCTGGGCAGCAGGGCTGATGGTGGTGGGCTCCTGGGCAGCAGGGCTGATGGCAGTGAGCTGCTGGGCAGCGGGGCTGATGGCGGTGGCCTCCTGGGCAGCGGGGCTGATGGCGGTCTTCTCCACCGTGCTGCTCTTCCCAGACTTGCTGAGTTTCTTGTGCCCCTTCCCCACCTTGGAAGGTGTTGCAGCTGACTCCACTCTCCCACCTGTTCCCCTGGGAGTGGCTTTGGTGGCTGGAGTCTTCCCCCTCTCCTGCCGGGTACTGGCCAACTTTTGATGCTTGACAGGTGGGGGACTGTCCGTGCTGTGGCTCCTTGCCACACTGGCTGCCCTGCTGCCTGGAGCACTCCAGAATCCGGGTCCCAGGGATGTTGTGGCTGAGGTGCTAGGTTGGGACCTAGAGAGTCGGGCCCTAGGAGACTGACGGGGTGGGGGAGGTGAGGGAAGGAGGTCAAGGGTGGACAGGAAAAGTTTCTCGGGAACACTGGGACGGGGATCTGGAGGGGGTTTGGGAGTGGAGGAAGAGGTTGTGGTTGTAGGAGGTGTACGTTTGGTGACTTTGGGTGAAGGTGCATGCGCTGGAGGCTGTCCAGCCCCAGTAAGAATGTTAGATGGTATTCTTTCCAACTTGCCCCTTAGCAGACCACCTAGCATAACTGGTACTAATGTGAGCTCTCATCACAGTAGGGATGTCATTCCTGCAGGCCAAGTTGTTAGGGTGCCAACAGTTAGGGACAATTCTCCCTCTGTTCATTCACACCATTCTTCTGTGTCAAAGCATGCTCAACCCACCCACCCTGATGACAGAATGTTAGAAAGGGAGCTCAATAGATTGAGAGTGGAAGAGTCCAGGCTGAAGCTTAAACAGCAACAGCTGGCTCTAGACAGGGAATCTTTAGACTTAGAAAAAGAAAGACAGAGGTTGGGGTTAGGACCCCATGGTGGCAGCAGCAGTATTACAGATAGTAATCCTGTGAAAGAGCATGATTCTAGGAATCTGCATAAGATAGGTCCCCCTTATAAGGAGGAAGTGGTTTGCTGCACTTGAGAGGGCCTGTGTTGTACAGGGGGTCCCTCAAAGGCAGTGGGCTGCTATCCTATGGCTATCTTTCAGTGGAAAGGGTAGGGTCAGGCTCCTTACTGTGAAGGAAAGTGATGCCAATAATTTTACAGTTTTAAAGAATGCACTCTTGGATGGATTTGGCTTAACCTCTGAACAATACAGGATTAAGTTCAGAGAAACCAGAAAAGAGTTTTCACAAGACTGGGTAGACTTTGTTGACCATTCAGTGATGGGGTGGTTGCATGGCAGTAAAGTTTCTGACTATGAAAGCCTGTATAATCTGATCCTGAGAGAGCATATTCTGAATAACTGTGTGTCTGATTTGTTACACCAATATCTAGTGGACTCAGATCTGACCTCTCCCCAAGAATTGGGAAAGAAGGCAGACAAATGGGTCAGAACAAGAGTGAACAGAAAAGTTCATACAGGGGGTGACAAGGATGGCAAGAAGAAGGATGGTAAGTCTTCAGACAAGGGTGTGGACAAATCTAAAAAGAAGTCTTCATCAGGCCCACTAAAACACTCTGGTGGGGGTGGTGGGTCCAAATCCTCTTCTAATCAAGTAAAGAAACCATGGTGCTATTTATGTAAAGTAAAAGGCCATTGGACAACTGATGCCAGTTGTCCAAAGAAAAGCACCAAGCCTCCCACTACCACAACCCCTACTGCTACACCTAGTGCCCCTAGTAATAGCAGTGGTGGTGGGAGCAAACCTACTAATAGCCAATCCAAGGGAGTAGCTGGGCTCACTTTTGGTAATTTAGTTGGGGTTGGCCTTGTTAGGGAGAACACAGAGGCTGTGTTAGTCTCTGAAGGTGCCATTGATTTGGCCACCTTGGTTGCTTGTCCCCTTAATATGGATAAGTACAAGCAACTTCCCATAATAAATGGTGTTGAGGTTCAGGCCCACAGGGACACAGGTGCCAGTGTTACCATGGTAATAGAGAAACTGGTCCACCCTGAACAACACCTACTTGGTCACCAGTACCAAGTGACTGATGCTCATAACAACACTCTTAGCCACCCCATGGCTGTTGTGAATCTCAACTGGCGGGGGGTTACTGGTCCAAAGAAAGGTGTGGTTGCCTCAGATTTACCTGTAGAATGTCTACTAGGGAACGATTTAGAGACATCAGCTTGGGCAGAAGTGGAGTTGGAGGCTCATGCAGCAATGCTGGGCATTCCTGGGCACATTTTTGCTTTAACCAGGGCTCAGGCCAAAAAGCAAAAAGGACAGGGTGACTTGGATCCTGGAACGATGGACCAAGTGCTTCTTAAAGCTAGGGTTAGTAAAGGTAAATCCCTACCTACTATCCCTCCCTCTACAGATGATTCTACTTCTGAGGAAGAATAATTTCCCCCCTGTGCAGAACCTTCACCAGAGAAGCTGGAAGCAGACACTGCTGAGCTTTTGGGTGGAGGGGGGCCTGCCAGGGAGGAGCTGAGTGTGGCACATCAGACCTGTCCCACACTAGAGGGTCTAAGACAGCAAGCTGTCAAACATAAAAATGGGGATGTCAGTGACTCACACAGAGTTTACTGGGAGGACAACCTCTTGTATACAGAGGCAAGGGACCCAAAACCTGGAGCTGCCAGGAGATTGGTTATTCCCCTGCAATACAGAGAGTTCCTCCTAACTCTAGCCCACGACATTCCCTTGGCTGGACATTTGGGGCAGATGAAAACATGGGAAAGGCTTGTCCCGCTATTTCATTGGCCTAGCATGTCAGAGGACACAAAAGATTTTTGTAAGTCCTGTGCCACCTGTCAAGCCAGTGGCAAGACTGGTGGCACCCCAAAGGCTCCCCTTATTCCACTGCCTGTGGTTGGGGTTCCCTTTGAAAGGGTAGGGGTTGACATACTTGGCTCCCTTGACCCTCCTACTGCTTCAGGCAATAGGTTTATCCTTGTGGTAGTGGACCATGCCACAAGATATCCTGAAGCAATTACTCTAAGGACCATTACAGCTCCTGCAGTGGCAAAAGCCCTCCTGGGAATCTTTTCCAGGGTGGGTTTCCCAAAAGAGGTGGTATCAGACAGGGGTAGCAACTTTATGTCTGCATACTTAAAGGCCATGTGGAAGGAATGTGGTGTAAAATACAAATTCACCACACCTTATCACCCACAAACAAATGGACTGGTTGAGAGGTTTAATAAAACTCTCAAAGTAATGATAATGGGACTCCCTGAAAAACTCAGGAGGAGATGAGATGTCCTGTTACCTTGCCTCCTTTTTGCTTACAGGGAGGTACCTCAAAAAGGAGTGGGCTTCAGCCCCTTTGAACTCCTATTTGGGCACCCTGTAAGAGGTCCTCTAACACTTGTAAAGGAGGGTTGGGAACAACCTTTAAAAGCTCCTAAGCAAGACATAGTGGACTATGTACTTGGCCTGATATCCAGAATGGCTGAGTATATGAAAAAGGCCAGCAAAAACCTTCAGGCCAGCCAAGAGCTCCAAAAGCAATGGCATGACCAGAAGGCTGTTCTGATTCAGTACCAACCAGGACAGAAGGTGTGGGTCTTGGAGCCTGTGGCCCCAAGAGCACTTCAAGACAAATGGAGTGGTCCCCACATTATTGTTGAAAAGAAGGGAGAAGTCACCTACTTGGTTGATTTGGGCACTGCCAGGAGTCCCCTTAGGGTGCTCCATGTTAATCGCCTAAAACCCTACTATGACAGGGCTGATCTCACCCTGCTCATGGCAACAGATGAAGGACAGGAAGAAGAGAGTGACCCTCTCCCTGATCTCTTCTCTTCCACAGAACAGGATGCTCTAGTGGAAGGTATAGTTCTGGCAGATTGTCTTACTGCTGAGCAGAAAGACCACTGCATAAATCTCCTGGGTCAGTTTTCTGAACTCTTTTCTACTGTGCCAGGCATCACTTCTTGGTGTGAGCACACTATAGATACTGGAGACAGCATGCCTGTCAAAAGTAAAATCTACAGGCAGCCTGACCATGTCAGAGACTGCATAAAACAAGAGGTTCAGAAAATGCTTGAACTGGGAGTGGTTGAGCACTCTGAAAGTCCATGGGCCTCTCCTGTGGTACTTGTACCAAAGCCTCATCCCAAAGATGGGAAAAGGGAAATGAGGTTTTGTGTAGATTACAGAGGACTCAACCAGGTAACTAAAACTGATGCTCACCCTATACCCAGGGCAGATGAGCTAATAGATACACTGGCATCTGCCAAGTATCTAAGCACCTTTGATTTGACTGCAGGGTATTGGCAGATCAAGTTATCAGAGGATGCTAAAGCAAAAACTGCATTTTCGACTATTGGAGGGCACTGCCAATTCACAGTAATGCCCTTTGGTTTGAAAAATGCACCTGCCACTTTTCAGAGGTTGGTGAATACAGTCCTGCAAGTGTTGGAGGCTTTTAGTGCAGCATATCTAGATGATATAGCTGTCTTTAGCTCCACCTGGGATGATCACCTGGTCCACCTATGGAAAGTTTTGGAGGCCCTGCAAAAGGCAGGCCTCACTATCAAGGCTTCAAAGTGCCAGATAGGGCAGGGGAAAGTGGTTTATCTGGGACACCTTGTAGGTGGAGAACAGATTGCATCACTTCAGGGGAAAATCCAAACTATCATAGATTTTGGTTCCCACTACAACTCAGACCCAGGTGAGAGCCATCTTAGGCCTCACTGGGTATTACAGGAGGTTCATAAAGAACTATGGCTCCATTGCAGCCCCTCTTAATGACTTCACTTCTAAGAAAATGCCTAAAAAGGTATTGTGGACAGCTAACTGTCAGAAAGCTTTTGAGGAGCTGAAACAGGCCATGTGCTCTGCACCTGTCCTAAAAAGCCCATGTTACTCCAAAAAAATCATTGTCCAAACTGATGCATCTGAATTAGGGGTAGGGGCAGTCTTATCACAACTCAATTCTGAGGGCCAGGATCAACCTGTTGCTTTTATCAGCAGGAGGTTGACCCCTAGAAAAAAGCGTTGGTCTGCCATAGAGAGAGAGGCTTTTGCTGTGGTCTGGACACTGAAGAAGTTGAGGCCATACCTGTTTGGCACTCACTTCATTGTTCAGACAGACCACAAACCTCTACTTTGACTAAAACAAATGAAAGGTGAAAACCCTAAATTGTTGAGGTGGTCCATATCTCTACAGGGAATGGACTATGCAGTGGAACATAGACCTGGGAGTACCCACTCCAATGCAGATGGACTCTCCAGATATTTCCACGTAGACAATGAAGACTCATCAGGTCATGGCTAGTCTTATTGTCCTTCGTTTGGGGGAGGGGGGGTTGTGTAGGAAAGTACCATCTTGCCTGGCATGTTACCCCCATATTTCACTGTATATAGGTTGTTTTAGTGTATGTGTCACTGGGACCCTGCCAGCCAGGGCCCCAGTGCTCATAAGTGTGCCCTGGGTGTGTTCCCTGTGTGATGACTAACTGTCTCACTGAGGCTCTGGTAACCAGAACCTCAGTGGTTATGCTCTCTCATTACTTTCTAAATTGTCACTAACAGGCTAGTGACCAATTTCACCAATTCACATTGGCATACTGGAACACCCTTATAATTCCCTAGTATATGGTACTGAGGTACCCAGGGTATTGGGGTTCCAGGAGAGCCCTATGGGCTGCAGCATTTCTTTTGCCACCCATAGGGAGCTCTGACAATTCTTACACAGGCCGGCCACTGCAGCCTGAGTGAAATAACGTCCACGTTATTTCACAGCCATTTACCACTGCACTTAAGTAACTTATAAGTCACCTATATGTCTAACCTTTACCTGGTAAAGGTTGGGTGCTAAGTTACTTAGTGTGTGGGCACCCTGGCACGAGCCAAGGTGCCCCCACATCGTTCAGGGCAAATTCCCCGGACTTTGTGAGTGCGGGGACACCATTACACGCGTGCACTATACATAGGTCACTACCTATGTATAGCGTCACAATGGTAACTCCGAACATGGCCATGTAACATGTCTAAGGTCATGGAATTGTCACCCCAATGGCATTATGGCATTGGGGATACAATTCCATGATCCCTCGAGTCTCTAGCACAGACCCGGGTACTGCCAAACTACCTTTCCCGGGGTTTCACTGCAGCTGCTGCTGCTGCCAACCCCTCAGACAGGTTTCTGCCCTCCTGGGGTCCAGCCAGGCTTGGCCCAGGAAGGCAGAACAAAGGACTTCCTCAGAGAGAGGGTGTTACACCCTCTCCCTTTGGAAAAAGGTGTCAGGGCTGGGGAGGAGTAGCCTCCCCCAGCCTCTGGAAATGCTTTGATGTGCACAGATGGTGCCCATCTCTGCATAAGCCAGTCTACACCAGTTCAGGGATCCCCCAGCCCTGCTCTGGCGCGAAACTGGACAAAGGAAAGGGGAGTGACCACTCCCCTGACCTGCACCTCCCAGGGGAGGTGCCCAGAGCTCCTCCAGTGTGCTCCAGACCTCTGCCATCTTGGAAACAGAGGTGCTGGCACACTGGACTGCTCTGAGTGGCCAGTGCCAGCAGGTGACCTCAGAGACTCCTCCTGATAGGCTCTTACCTGTGTTGCTAGTCTATCCTCCTTCCTAGGTAGCCAAACCTCCTTTTCTTGCTATTTAGGGTCTCTGCTTTGGGAAATTCTTTAGATAACGAATGCAAGTGCTCATCATAGTTCCTCTGCATCTCTCTCTTCACCTTCTGCCAAAGGATCGACCGCTGACTGCTCAGGACGCCTGCAAAACTGCAACAAAGTAGCAAAGACGACTACTGCAACCTTGTATCGCTGATCCTGCCGCCTTCTCAACTGTTTTCCTGGTAGTGCATGCTGTGGGGGTAGTCTGCCTCCTCTCTGCACCAGGAGCTCTGAAGAAATCTCCAGTGGGACGACGGAATCCTCCCCCTGCAACCGCAGGCACCAAAAGAACTGCATCATCGGTCCTCTGGGTCCCCTCTCAGCACAACGAGCGTGGCCCCTGGAACTCAGCAACTCGGTCCGAGTGACTCCTACAGTCCAGTGACTCTTCAGTCCAAGTTTGGTGGAGGTAAGTCCTTGCCTCCCCACGCTAGACTGCATTGCTGGGTACCACGTGATTTGCAGCTACTCCGGCTCCTGTGCACTCTTCCAGGATTTCCTTTGTGCACAGCCAAGCCTGGGTCCCCGACACTCGACCCTGCAGTGCACAACCTCCTGAGTTGTCCTCAGTCGTCGTGGGATCTCCTTTTGTGACTTCAGGTGAGCTCCAGTTCACTCCTCTTCATAGTGCCTGTTCCGGCACTTCTGCGGGTGCTGCCTGCTTCTGTGAGGGCTCCCTATCTTGCTGGGCGCCCCCTCTGTCTCCTCACGCAAGTGGCAACATCCTGGTCCCTCCTGGGCCACAGCAGCATCCAAAAATCCTAACTGCGACCCTTGCAGCTAGCAAGGCTTGTTTGCGGTCTTTCTGCGTGGGAGCACCTCTGCAAGCTTCTTCACAACGTGGGACATCCATCCTCCAAAGGGGAAGTTCCTAGTCCTCTTCGTTCTTGCAGAATCCACAGCTTCTACCATCCAGTGGCAGATTCTTTGCACCCTCAGCTGGCATTTCCTGGGCATCTGCCCAATCTCTTATTTGTCGTTACTCTTGGACTTGGTCCCCTTGTTCCACAGGTACTCTCATCCGGAAATCCACCTTTGTTGCATTGCTGGTGTTGGTCTTCCTTGCAGAATTCCCCTATCACGACTTCTGTGTTCTCTGGGGAATATAGGTGCACTTTACACCTACTTTTCAGGGTCTTGGGGTGGGCTATTTTTCTAACCCTCACTGTTTTCTTACAGTCCCAGCGACCCTCTAAAAGCTCCCATAGGTTTGGGGTCCATTCGTGGTTCGCATTCCACTTCTAGAGTATATGATTTTTGTTGCCCCTATACCTATGTGCTCCTATTGCAATCTACTGTAATTCTACATTGTTTGCATTACTTCCTTTTGCTATTACTGCATATTTTTGGTATTGTGTACATATATCTTGTGTATATTTGGGATCCTCATACTGAGGGTACTCACTGAGATACTTTGGCATATTGTCATAAAAATAAAGTACCTTTATTTTTAGTATATCTGTGTATTGTGTTTTCTTATGATATTGTGCATATGACACCAGTGGTGTAGTAGGAGCTTTGCATGTCTCCTAGTTCAGCCTAAGCTGCTCTGCTATAGCTACCTTCTATCAGCCTAAGCTGCTAGAAACACCTCTTCTACACTAATAAGGGATAATTGGACCTGGTACCGAGTGTAAGTACCCCTTGGTACCCACTACAAGCCAGGCCAGCCTCCTACACCATGTGAATGCCAAAATCCCATGACGCTTACATCCTGCGGAATAGCAGCATCCCTTATGTGATGGGGCAACTCCAGAGGCACCGTGTGTGGCTATTAGGTGAGCACCTGGAGGCAAGTCAGTGGGAATGGTTGTCTGGGTCTGGGGATATCCCTACTGGTTAGTGTGTGTGTAACAGTTGTCCCTCGTCATTTGCAGGTGACTCTGGTTACCCCAACCTGTCATGGCTACTGACCCCAGTGAGGAATCCCAGGACAAGGGCAGAGGAACGCTACAATGAGGCCCATGGGCGAACTAGGAGGATTATAGAGCGGACCTTTGGCCTCCTGAAGGCCAGGTTCAGGTGCCTCCATATGACAGGTGGATCCCTATTCTACCCACCAAAAAAGGTGTGCCAGATCATCGTGGTCTGCTGTATGCTTCACAACTTAGCTCTGCGACGACAGGTGTCTTTTCTGCAGGAGGATGGTCCAGATGGAGGTGTTGTGGCAGCTGTGGAATCTCTGGACAGTGAAGACGAGGAAGCAGAAGAAGAGGACATCGACAACAGGAACTCGGTGATCCTGCAATACTTCCAGTGAGACACAGGTAAGAATACAAACCTGCCTACTACATGTACTTTAACACTACTACCTCTCTACTGTCTGTCGTTTTCACCCAGTGTATGGTCACTGAGTTGTCACTTTCCCTTACGATTTCACAGATGTGGGTCCCACTGTGTGACATCTGCTTTGTTTCCACATGGTCTAGAGCTGTGTGACATAGGTATGTTGACATTACAATTGAAAGAGCATTTTGACACTGTAATTGCTAATACACTATTTCGAAATCACAGACAGACTCCAGATTGTTTTGTGCTTTTAGGGTGTTTATTTAAGTGCTCTATATTGGAGGGTGCTGTAAAATGGTGAGGGGTGATGGTGGAGGAATGTCCATGGCAGAGTCCAGTCTATTAGTCTCACAGGTGCATTGCCCAAATGGGCTTAGGAAGTGGAGCTGGGGCAGTTTGAGGATGGACAGGGTGACAAGGTGAAACAGAAGGATGACAATCAGGGTGGTCTCATTTCTTGGCGGGGGTCTTGGCATCGTTCTCTGTCTTTGCCCTGGATCTCAGGGACCGTTTGCAGGGTGGTTCTCCCTCTGCAGGGGGTGGGTTGCTGGTTGGTGGTCCTGTGGCAGTGCCTCCTGTCCACTAGCGCCGGCGGAGGTGGTGGGCAGTTCATCGTCCAGGCTAGTGTCAGGGGCCCCTTGTTGTGCCACAGTGTCCCTCCTGGTGTTGAGTACTTCCTTAAGCACCCCTACAAGGGTGCCCAGGGTGGAATTGATGGATCAGAGTTCCTCCCTGAAGCCCAAATACTGTTCCTCCTGCAGCCGCTGGGTCTCCTGAAACTTGGCCAGTACTGTTGCCATCGTCTCCTGGGAATGGTGGTAGGCTCCCATGATGTTGGAGAGGGCCTCATGGAGAGTGGATTCCTTTGGCCTGTCCTCCCCCTGTCGCACAGCAGCCCCCCCAGTTCCCCTGTGTTCCTGGGCCTCCGTCCCCTGGACCGTGTGCCCACTGCCACTGCCCCCAGGTCCCTGTTGTTGTTGGGGTGGTGGGTTAGACTGGGTTCCCTGTAGTGGTGGACACACTGCTGATTGACGTGTTCTGGGGACAGAGGTATGAGCCCACTGGGTGGGTGCTGTGCTCGTGTTTCCAGAGGGGGGAAGCTCTGTGGTGGCCTGTGACTGTGTCAGGGAAACCGACTGTCCAGAGGTCCCAGATGGGCCAGGCTGGTGTTCTAGATCCAGTTGGATCTAGAAGCTGCTGTCATCACTGTGGGCCTCTTCTGTTGGTGGTGTGGACATGTGTGGACCCTCCTGTCTGGTGACATTGGGTAGGAGTCCTTCAGGGGTATAAAAGGATGTTTATTACATCTGTGTGTGCCATGGTGTGCAATGGGTGGGTGACCGTGTACCCCCGTGCTTGCATTCCTGTGTGGGACCTTGTGAGATGGTGGTTCAGGGGGGGCGTATGGGATAGCATGCAAGTAGGGTGGGTGATGTAATAGTTAAGAGCTGACTTACCAGAGTCCATTCCTCCATCTACTCTTGCGAGGCCCTCAGGATGCAGAATCACCAAGACTGGCTCCTCCCATGTTGTTAGTTGTGGGGGAGGAGGTGGCGGTCCGCTGCCAGTCTGATCAACCGCAAGGTGGTGTCTTGAGACCACGGAACGCACCTTCCCCCATAGGTCCTTCCACCTCTTCCTGATGTCATCCCTATTTCTTGGGTGCTGTCCTACTGCGTTAACCCTGTCCACTGTTCTTCGCCATAGCTCCATCTTCCTAGCTATGGAGGTGTGCTGCACCTGTGATCCGAATAGCTGTGGCTCTACCCAGACGATTTCCTCCACCATGACCCTGAGCTCCTCCTCAGAGAACCTGGGGTGTCTTTGCCGTGCCATAGGGTGGGGTGGGTGATGTGTGGGGTGGTGGGTGTAGTGATAAGTGGGGTGATATTTAGTGGTGTGTTGTGTGAGGTGCGAGGAAGTTATGTGGGTGATGGTATGGTGTGCCTGTGGATGCTTGGTAGTAGTTTGTAGTGTCTCTCTCTGGCCTTCTTTCGGTATTTTTGTCGTAGGGGTTTGTGGGTGATGTGGGTGTGTGTTTTATATTGTAATGGGTGTGTGTGTGTGGTGTGTGTATGTGAATCAGGTGTGTGTATTTAGAATTGTCCAATGTGGCAGTATTTTATATATGTGTGTGTATTTTGAGCGCGGCGGCGTGTACTGCCAATGGAATACCGCGGTTGAAAGACCGCTGCGTGGATTCGTGGGTCATGATAGTGTGGGTGTATTTCTGTTGGCGTGACAGTGGAGGTTTTGTTTTCACCAGTTTATCACTGACCTTTAGTGTGGCAGACTTGTGTGGGTGTCTGAATTTTGGCGGATTCCGAGCAGTGGGTCATAATGACCATGGCGGAATTCCGCTGCTGTGGCAGTGTGTTGGGGGTCTTCTGCACGGCGGTAAACGGCTTTTGCCACCAATGTTGTAATGAGGGCCATTATATCTTCCTGTTTGCTTAAGTATCAATGAGTTAAAGTATTCCATTTGGTAACCCACAGAATTTCTTTTCTGTTGCCGACTCACAATAATGGTAGCATATAACTATAATTCGTAATGTTATCTGCAATATGTGATGACTAGATGCATGCATGCATGAAAAGGTCTGTACAATAGTTTATGTCTTACATTGTGATCTGTGTTTGTCTCAGTGGAATACTTTGCTTTTATAGTAGTTTGGGTGATGCAACCTAACTGACATTGACAACAAATCTTAACTAATCTTAAATGCTTTTCAACTATATGAGTGGTTTATCATATTGCCATCAGTTATATAACTAGAATATCCACAGAATCAACCTTGTTTCCTTCCAGTTTATGTGGAAATTGTTTCTAAATTTTTAGAGGCATCCTTCTCAGCTTTGATCAACTTAAGTCTAAGGGGGTTATTCTAACGTTGGAGGAGTGTTAATCCGTCCCAAAAGCGACGGTAAAGTGACGGATATACCACCGGCCGTATTACGAGTTCCATAGGATATAATGGACTCGTAATACGGCTGGTGGTAAATCCGTCACTTTTCCGTCACTTTTGGGACGGATTAACACCTCCTCCAAAGTTAGAATAACCCCCTAAATCTTCTGAAACTTGCATACAAAACAAATATTTTTTCAAGAAGCGATTTATTCAAAATCGGATCTATTCCACGCAATGCCACACTAATATATTATGGATTTTCAAGGATGCTGTAGAAAGCTGTGTAAAAGTCAGTAATTTGCTAATATATCAATTGTCTCTATGCTATCCTCCTAATATCCTGTGCTTAACACGAATATTTCTTTTTTGAAGATTATCTCAGTCTTTTTAAAGGCTCTTTTTAAAGTTCATCTCACATTAAATGATTGTTCTGGATTGTTTATTTAATATATGAGTGTACAACAATCGATGGCTTAACCCATGGGGATGAAAAGTTGTGGACTGCACAGAAGTATTCTTACTGGTTGACTTTGTATATACTTCTGTCAACAGTTTTGCTTGTCTGACCTCTATTGGCACATCCTGAAAACAAAGTATTTGTCTCCAGTTACTAATAAATATCTTTTAATGAGGGTTAATCAGACGTAATCCCTTATAAAATTCCATGGGAGATGCCACATCATGTTTAGATTATTGCACATGAAACTTCTGAACAATTAGTCACATATATTTTGGCAAATGATGGTGCAATGTTGACACCCATAGCTGACCCTGCTGACTTCAAATAAAATTGTCCTACTAATCTGAAAATTGTTTACAGGACAAAAATTTATACAGATTTTGTTTGCAGTACTTTTGTCAACTTTTAATATTTGAAACTCATTGCACACTCACTCAATCATGTGCTAATGACGTATATACTACTTCAACTGTAATAACATGATGTTGTTAGGAGTACTATCTGTAGCTGTTAACTGGTTCTGAATATGCCCAGAGTCTAGTCCTCTACTTAAATATGACCTCCTAAGGACACCTGTGATGAGGAAGTTGGAGCACTGCAACAGCTGGTTTTGGGGTCTTTCAAAACCTTTATCTTTCTACCGACAAAACCATCCACTTTGCAGTAAAATGCTTCCTGCTCCTCCCAAACCCCCGCCCCCCACATTATTTCAAATCCTGTCTGAGCAAGGAGCCATAATTGTTGCCCTGTTTAGTAAATCACTCAATTGCCTGATCCTAGCTCTCAGAGACCTTCAAAAATGCACTTGCTCACAATACCCAAGTCACCATTCCACCAGAATCACTTTGCTCATTCTACCCACCACTGGAACACTCTCCCACTTGTGTTCAAAGGTACTCCTGGCTGCTCACTTTTAAAGCAGCCTTAAAATACCATCTCAGTAATCTTGAATTTTACAAACAAGGCCTAAGTGACTTGTCTCCCTCATTCACTCAGACCCTGCCCCAAAAAATTAGTTAATCTGTAATTCTGTAAAAATAAGCCAAAAGACCCTTGGAGAGTGTGCATGACAACAATGCCTTAATTCATTCTCTCAAGTTATCATATGTCTAAGCTGTTCATCCTCTCATGCAGCACACTTTTCCGGTGCCTATTACTGTAAGGTCTGACAAAGTTTTTGTTTTTGCAGTGTTTCCGTTTTAAAATATATAGCTGCTAAATCAATAACTAAATAAATAAGACTGGGGCCAAGGCGAAAAATCTATCTCTGTATCAATTAAGCATGTTACCAGTTAAACCCACTCCTACCATGCAATTCATATGGGATCTACCTATGAGGGCATAGTGTTCATTTACAGCCTGCCTCAGTAGTCCATCATGAGCACACAAAGGTTCTTTATACAGTTTAATGTTGCATGACTACTGAAATATACACTGTAACCCAAATCATAACAATCATGTAGGCCCTTGAGTGTGTATTGAGTGGTAAATGCAGTGACCTGGTTACTGCTATTATTAACCTTACTTTCAGGAGTGTGACATACATGCTATTGTTGTTGGTCCACTTAGGTTGAAGCACTATACTGTATATAGTCTAGTACAGTTGGTACATTTATAATGTTTCCCTAGCAATAGAAGGGACGAGCTTGGCATGGTTGTTAGTGTGCACAGAGAGTGTCTGATTAGCCTTGAAGATGGAGGGTGTGGCACATACTGAGTGTGTGAGCGTTTGACAAAAGGGAAGGAGTTAGATTTTGACACCACGTTGTGGTGGCATGGAGTAGGCCCTGCCTTTGAAGGATGTTACAGGATAGGAAAGGCTATTGAGGCAGATCAAGAGCTTTATTGTTGGGCATTTGAGTCATCTCAAGCCATCAGTGTTTTCTTTCTTTGGGAATTTGAATTCACCAAACATTCAGGGAGGTGTGACTGTGGACCAGAGGGACCTGTGTGCTTGTAGCATTATGTGGTCAACATGTATGAAGAGGTTTCCGCAATTTGCCTGAGCACACCCATTCACAGCACTCACACACAAATATATATGCATTCTTACATACACACATGCACCCTAAATAAAAGTAAACCTTACCGGGCCACAGCCATTACATCTGGTGGTGGGAGGGAAGCCTCAGTGGTTCCTGGAGGATTGGGGAAGGAACTGCTACCTCCTCTCATTCACTGGCCATCATGCCACTTTGAGGAGGACTTTCTCTTTCTCGTCACAGAATGGGATGAGGCCAATGAGATTCAGACCCCTCCACACCCTGTGACGTGGCATCACTGATGGACAGGCAGCCATGGGCACTTCAAGGCTTAAAACTGAAGCACCCAAGGGGGGAGGAGGAGGAGGACCTCACATAACTTTGTCCGGATGAGGAGGTCACACCCACATGGCTAAGAAATTTAGTGTATGTACAGCATCTGGCTTCCTGACCTGAACATTAAGAGTGTCTGTCAAGCTCCATTTGCTCAGCCTGAGAGACATTCATCATTTTTTGAAAAAAGGTGGAGGGCAGGACCCCTCCACCATTAACGACAGGCAGCGCCTGCATGTTTGGATATCTAATACAGTCATCAACACTGTAGGTATGGGTTGGTGCACTAGGTATTTCTACATGGGAATAGGGGAGGATAGCTTTGGCAACCAATCATTCATAACATCCCAAGGAATGCAGGTGTAATCCAGAGCCCACTACTTGGTATTCAAAATATGCTTATATAGACTGGTTGGATATAATCACAGGCATGCATGTGCATGTATCAGGACCAGATACTGAGTCTGATTGTACTAAGTAGCATCACAAAATAGTTGCTGCTTTTTGTACACAGGCTGCTTTGTGACCCCACCTTCTTCTTGTGCTGCAACTGCCTTACTAATTAGTCACCTATGTTAATTCACACTGAGTTATAAAAAACTCTTGTCTCATTAGTATTTATGAGGCAGAATTCATTTTGCAACTCCCTGTGAATGTCTGCTAATGCAGGGGTGACGCCTGTAAGTAACAGCAGAGCTCATATTAACGTTGCATCGACAAACTGCCAGCATTTGTATAAAACAGACCTAGCTACGACTGATTTTGTAAGGCTCAAAATCCTTCAATGGTTTGCAGCACAAAATTCAGGTTTAAATTATGCATGTCCAGAATCGACCTGTGCATGGTCACCCTGCATTTTTTGGCTTTGTTGTCAGCCTTTTTTTGGTTAGCATTCAGTCTCTGTCCACTATGAGACTGCTATTCAGTGTCATTGTGCATGTGATCCGGGACTTGAATTGTATAGTTAAAGTTGAATTCACCAAATTGTCTATTTAACTTTCCTGAAAGGCCACAGTAAATGGTGCAGAAAATGCACCAATTGCATTACATTTAAATATAATTTGTAGTATGGAGTGTGTTTTTACACCACCCACCTATATGACAAAAATATATGGTTGAGATACGCACCACTGTGCTCTGTCTGAGCTGAAGTTTAAAAAAACATCAATGACACCTGAAAAGTAATAGGTCCTTGGCCATGCAAGTAAAAACTATTTATTGTGGTCTCGCTACAGACAGCTCCATCACAGACAGCATTCTATAAAGTAGTCTACTGTATGGCCCCTTGCCCCTGATGTGAAAGATTGGGAAGCCTAAAAGTCTAATGTAGGAAGACACAAAAAAACACTGACTCCATTAGTTTCCTCAATTCATGGTGTTGATCCTCAAAACGGGGCTGTGCTTATCAAATGATGCAGAAAATGTACAATTGTGCAACACTAAATAAAATTGATTCTTTGCATTGGAAATTTATGAAACTTAACATACTAGAATGATTGTGCTTTTCAGGCTGGCATAAAATGACATCAGATGGATGAGTTATCTCAATGATTAGATGGGTTTCCTGTTAATCTCAGTTTCCTTTTTATTGGTGGCTTCTTTCCTTATTATGCATTTGTGCCTCCCCTAGTGTGTAACTATTATACCATTGCTTGGCTATGGTGGTAACCTTCAGTGGCTGACATTATGGAACTACGTTTGTTTTTAAATGTCATTACTTCTTTAGAACTCCATGGCATCTTCCTTTCTTCCCTGTGTGTTAATGCTGACACCCTAATCCCTTATTGTAGGAGGCTGGCCTGGCTTATAGTGGGTACCTGATGGTACTTACACATTGTGCCTTGTCCAGTTATCCCGTATTAGTAGATTAGTAGTGTTCTAGCAGCTTAGGCTGATAGAGATAGCTATAGCAGAGCACCTTAGGCTGAACTAGGAGACACGCAAAGCTCCTACTATACCACTTATATCATATAGGTACTATATCATAAGAAAGACAATACTCAGAGTTACTAAAAATAAAGGTACTTTATTTTAGTGACAATGTGCCAAAAATATCTCAGAGGATATACTCCCTTACAAGGTAAATAAAATACACAAATATACACACAAACCAAAATCAGGTAAGTAAAACAGTCAGAAAGTAGTGCAAACACTGTAGAATACAATAGGATGCATTAAGCCGAGGGGCAACACAAACCATATACTAAGAAAATGGAATGCGAACCACGAATGGACCCCAAGGCTAGTGCAGTGTGTAGAGGGTCGCTGGGAGTGTAAGAAAACACTAAGGGTGTCCAAGATACCCCACCCCAAGACCCTGGAAAGTAGGAGTAAAGTACTACTATTACCCCAGAAACACACTAAACCTGTGATAGAGGATTTTGCAAAGAACACAACAGACTGCCAAGCACTGAAGATGGATTCCTGGACCTGAGGACCTGCAAAGGAAGGGGACCAAGTCCAAGAGTCATGAAAGTGTCCGGGGGGCAGGAGCCCAATAAACTATGGATGAAGGTGCAAAATGGCTGCCTCTGGATGGAAGAAGCTGAAGATTCTGCAACAACGAAAGGGGCTAGGAACTTCTGCTTCGTGCAGAAGGTGTCCCACGGAGTGCTGGAGGATGCAGAGTTGTTTCTTTGGCAAAAGACCGTAAACAAGCCTTGCTAGCTTGAAGAGTCGCAGTTACAGAAAAAGGGTGCTGCCTGGGCCCAGGAAGGACCAGGATGTTGCCACTTGGTAGAGGAGACAGAGGGGGCCCTCAGAAGCGTAGAGAGCCCATGCACAAGAAGGTAGCAGCCGCAGAAGTCCTTGAACATGGGTTCAAGAAGACTGAATACGGCGGTCGTCTCAACACTACAAGAGAGGGTCCCACGAAGCCAGAGTTCAACTCAGGGATTTGAGCAATGCAGGACGGAGTGCTGGGGATCTGGGCTTGGCTGTGCAAGATGGATTCCTTGGAAAGGTGCACAAAAGCCCTAGCAGCTGCAGTTCATGCGGTGCACAGGATTACTGTCTGGAGAGGGGAGGCAAAGACCACTGGACAGTCTGGGTCACTTGGGTCCACCATCTGTGTTCCAGGGGCCACTCTCGTCAGGATGAGAGGGGTCCCAGAGAACTGGTGACGCTGAAGTTTGGTGCCTGCTGAAGCAGGGGGAAGATTCCGTCAACCCACAGGAGATTTCTTCATGGCTTCCAGTGCAGGATGAAGTCAGGGAGCCCCCAAAGCATGCACCACCAGGAAACAGTTGAGAAAGCCGGCAGGATTAGGCGCTACAATGTTGCTGGTAGTCGTCTTGCTACTTTGTTACAGTTTTGCAGGCGTTCTGGAGCAGTCAGCGGTCGATCCTTGGCAGAAGTCGAAGAGAGAGATGGAACTCTGGTGAATTCTTGCAAGTTGTTATTTGAGGAAAAGCCCACTGGAGAGACCCTAAAAAGCCTGCATAGGAGGATAGGCCACCTAGTCAGGTAAGCACCTATCAGTAGGGGTCTCTGACGTCACCTGCTCGCACTGGCCACTCAGAGGCTTCCAGAGTGCCCTCACACCTCTGGATCCAAGATGGCAGAGGTCTGGGACACACTGGAGGGGCTCTGGGCACCACCCCTGGGGTGGTGATGGACAGGGGAGTGGTCACTCCCCTTTCCTTTGTCCAGTTTGACACCAGAGCAGGGACTGGGGGTCCCTGAACCGGTGTAGACTGGCTTATGCAAGGAGGGCACCATCTGTCTCTCTCTCAGAGGGAATTCTTTGTTCTGCCTTCCTGGGACTGGGCTGCCCAGAGCCTAGGAGGGCAGAACCCTATCTGTGGGGTGGCAGCAGCGGCAGCTGCACAGAAAACCCCAGAGAGCTGGTTTGGCAGTACCCAGGGTCCATAGAGGAGCCCGGGGATGCAAGGGATTGGCACCCCAATACCACATTTGGCGTGGGGGGACAATTGCATGATCTTAGACATGTTATATGGCCATATTTGGAGTTACCATTGTGAAGCTACACATAGGTATTGACCTATTTGTAGTGCAAGTGTGTAATGGTGTTCCTGCACTCACAAAGTCCAGGGAAATGGCTCTGAACTATGTGGGGGCACCCTTGCTAGTGCAAGGGTGCCCTCACACTTAGTAACTTTGCACCTAACCTTCAGGCCACAAACTATGAGCACTGGGGTCCTGGCTAGCAGGGTCTCAGTGAGACAGGCAAAACACACTGACGAATAGGGTTTTCACCATGAGCACTGGGTCCCTGACTAGCAGGATCCCAGTGAGACAGTAAAAATACCCTGACATATACTCACAAGCAGCCAAAAGTTGGGGTAATAATGCTAGAAAGAGGCTACTTTCTCACATAACCCCCCCAAATGAAGGACAATAAGGCTAACCTTGGCCAGTTGAGACTTTATTGTCTAAGTGGAGAGTAGCTTTGTAATAGATTGGTTACTCCCATTATCATCCACTGTATGGTTACTTCCCTGAGGGGATGTGAACCACCCTGTTTGGAGTTTTTTAGCTAGCTAACAATGTGAAGTTAAATTCTCAGAGTTCCTATTAGTATGCTTTAGTTTAGAGCAGTGGGATTGGTCCACTGGGCGTATATCAAGTGATGAGAATGCCAGACAGGGACGCTGTCTCAATAAAGCCATAGCTGGGCAAAAAGGTTGTCCATGTGGCTGTAAGAAAGAACAGGGTTGCTGTTTCTCTTGAGTTGGAGCAGGGCTGCTGTCCTATAAAATCCACATTAGGGCAGGGCAGCTGTCCTAAGTGTTTTGAGGCAGTGCAGGGCTGCTGCACTAAAGATTCTCCGGGAGGGTTGGAGGGATGCTCCATGTTAACTAAAATGGTGCAGTTTTTCACATCAGGATTAGTTATCCAACAGAGAGGTACTTTTACCTCAGGAAGTACAGCTGTGGTAACTGATGGTTCCCTGTAGGAAAGTACCATCTTGCCTGGCATATTACCCCCATTTTGACATGTATGTCAGTTTGTTTTTGCCTGTCTCACTGGGACCCTGCTAGCGAGGACCCCAGTGCTCATAGTTTGTGGCCTGAATGTATGTACCTTTAGTGACGAACTGTGTCACTGAGGCTCTGCTAAGGCCAATGACCATTTTCACCAATTCTAATTGGCATACTGCAACACCCTTATAAATCCCTAGTATATGGTACCTAGGCACCCAGGGTATTGGGGTTCCAGGAGATCCCTATGGGCTGCATCATTTCTTTTGCCACTCAGACAAATCTTGCACAGGACTGCCACTGCAGCCTGAGTGAGATAACGCACACATTATTTCACAGCCAATTTACACTGCACTTAAGTAACTTATAAGTCACCTATATGTCCAACCTTCACTTAGTGAAGGTTAGGTGCAAAGTTACTAAGCGTGAGAGCACCCTGGCACTAGCCAAGGTGCCCCCAAATAGTTCAGGGCAATTTCCCTGGACTTTGTGAGTGCGGGGACACCATTACACATGTGCATTACATATAGGTCAATACCCATATGTAGCTTCACAACGGTAACTCCGAATATGGCCATGTAACATGTCTAAGATCATGGAATTGTCCCCCATGCCAAATCTGGTATTTGGGTGCCAATCTCATGCATCCCCGGGGCTCCACCATGGTTCCCGGGTACTGCCAAACCAGCTCTCTTGGGTTTTCTCTGCAGCTACCACTGCTGCCACCCCACAGACAGGGTTCTGCCCTCCTGGGGTCTGGCAGGAAGGCAGAACAAAGAATTTCCTCTGAGAGAGGGTCTTACACCCTCTCACTTTGGAAATAGGTGTTAAGGAAGAGTAGCCTCCCCCAGCCTCTGGAAATGCTTTGAAGGGCACAGATGGGTCTCTCCTTGCATAAGCCAGTCTACACTGGTTCAGGGACCCCCCAGTCCCTGCTCTGGCACAAAACTGGACAAAGGAAAGGGAAGTGACCACTCCCCTGTCCATCACCACCCCAGGGGTGGTGCCCAGAGCTCCTCCAGTGTGTCCCAGACCTCTGCCATCTTGAATCCAGAGGTGTGAGGGCACAATGGAGGCTTCTGAGTGGCCAGTGCAAGCAGGTGACGTCCGAAACCCCTCCGGATAGGTGCTTACCTGACTAGGTAGCCATTCCTCCTCTGAGGGCTATTTAGGGTCTCGCCAGTGGGCTTTACCTCAGATAACGACTTGCAAAAATTCACCAGAGTTCCTCTGCATCTCCCTCTTCGACTTCTGCCAAGGATCGACCGCTGACTGCTCCAGGACACCGGCAAAACTGCAACAAGGTAGCAAGAAGACTACCAGCGACATTGTAGCGCCTAATCCTGCCAGCTTTCTTGACTGTTTCCTGGTGGTGCATGCTTTGGGGGCTGCCTGCCTTCATCCTGCACTGGAAGCCATGATGAAATCTCCTGTGGGTCGAGAGAATCTTCCCCCTTCTCCAGCAGGCACCAGACTTCAGCATCACCGGTACTCTGGAACCCCTCTCATCCTGACGAGCGTGGCCCCCGGAATACAGGTGGTGGACCCAAGTAACCCAGACTGTCCAGTGGTCCAACTGTCCAAATTTGGAGGAGGTAAGTCCTTGCCTCCTCTCTCTAGACAGTAACCCTGTGCACCGCGTGAACTGCAGCTGCTAGAGCTTCTGTGCACATTTATGAGGAATCCTTCATGCACAACCTAGCCCAGGTCCCCAGCACTCTGTCCTGCAATGCTCAACTCCCTGAGTTGATCTCAGGCTTTGTGGGACCCTCTTTTGTAGTATTGAGACAACCACTGTGCTCAGTCTTCTTGAACTTGTGTTCAAGGACTTCTGTGGGTGCTACCTTCTTGTGCATGGGCTCTCTATGTTGCTGAGGGCCCCCTCTGTCTCCTCCCCCAAGTGACAACATCCTGGTCCTTCCTGGGCCCAGGCAGCACCCTTTTTCTTCAACCGCGACCTTTGCAGCTAGCAAGGCTTGTTTGCAGTTTTTTGCCAAGGAAACAACTCTGCATGCTTCAGCTCTCTGTGGGACATCTTCTGCATGAAGAAGAAGTTCCTAGCCCCTTTTGTTGTTGCAGAATCTTCATCTTCTTCCATCCAGAGGCAGCCATTTTGCACCTTCATCCAGGGTTTAGTGGGCTCCTGACCCCCTGGACACTTTCACGACTCTAGGACTTGGTCCCCTTCCTTTGCAGGTCCTCAGGTCCAGGAATCCGTCTTCAGTGCTTTGCAGGCTGTTGTTGTCTTCGCAGAATCCTCTATCACGAGTTTGGTGTGTTTCTGGGGAATTAGTATCACTTTACTCCTACTTTTCAGGGTCTTGGGGTGGGGTTTCTTGGACACCCTTAGTGTTTTCTTACACTCCCAGCTACCCTCTACACACTACACTAGCCTAGGGGTCAATTTGTTGTTCGCATTCTACTTCCAGAGTATATGGTTTGTGTTGCCCCTAGGCCTATTGCATCCTATTGTATTCTACAGTGTTTGCACTTTTTTTCTAACTGTCTACTTACCTGATTTTGGTTTGTGTGTATATTTTGTGTATTTTACTTACCTTCTAAGGGAGTATATCCTCTGAGATATTTTGGGCACATTGTCATTAAAATAAAGTACCTTTATTTTTAGTAACTCTTAGTATTGTGTTTCTTGTGATATAGTGCCTATATAATATAAGTGGTATAGTAGGAGCTTTGCATGTCTCCTAGTTCAGCCTAAGCTGCTCTGCTATAGCTACCTCTATGAGCCTAAGCTGCTAGAATACTACTAATCTACTAATAAGGGATAACTGGACCTGGCACAAGGTGTAAGTACCATCGGGTACCCACTATAAGCCAGGCCAGCCTCCTACATTGGTGGCAGCGGTGGGATAAGTACTTGTAACTGCTTTACCACTTTGTTATTGGTGCTTTTCAGAAGAAAAACATATTCCAAATACTTAAATATATACACAGTTAACTCTCTTCCTGAAAACTTTCTTAAAAGTTTATAAAAGGTTTGAAAAGTTTGATTTTTTTTTCTCTTTTCTTTAAAACATTTCTAAACTTTTTCTCTTTGTCCTAAACTCTTTCTTGCAACTATGTCTGTAGTAGAGGCCACTCCCAAAGTTGTCCAGGCAACTTATGGCAGTTTAAACTTTAAATGTTTGAAGGGTCTCTGCATAGAAAGAAGTTTAAGCAATGGTAAGAACCCTACCAAAGATCTTCTCCTTAGCCTTCTCCTAGAAAGTGACCAGAACCAGTCTGGCCCATCCCAGGAACAGGAGGTAGAGGAGGAGGGTACCCAGGAAGAATCAGGGGAGGGCCCTGAGGACTCTGTGGAGGGTTCCTCCAAAGACCTGTCAGCTGACAAACCACCTAGTGAAAGTGGTAGTGGGAGGGGGGTCACACATCAGTAGGCCACCTTTCACTCCAAAAGGCCCAGATAACTAGGGTTCAGGTAGTTAGAGAATGGTCCACTTCTGCCCATTCCCACATTACCTCTGTGTCTCAGAATTCCCAGGCCTCCAACCCTGAGGATAACACCCTAGACAGGGAACTCAGAAAGCTGAGGTTGGAAGAGGCCAGACTGAAGCTGAGAAAGCAGTAGTTGGCCTTAGACAGGGTGTCTCTAGATGTAGAGAGGGAGAGGCAGAAGTTGGGGTTAGTTCCCCATGGTGGCAGCAGCAGTGTTCTTGATAGTCATCCTGTAAGAGAATCAGATTCAAGAAACCTGCACAAACTTGTCCCCCCCTTACAAGGAGGGGGATGACATAAACAAGGGGCCCTGCACTTGAGAGGGCCTGTATGGTACAGTTGGTCCCTCAAAGGCAGTGAGCTGCTATCTTGTGGCTATCTTTCACTGGCAAGGATAGGGATAGGCTCCTTACTGTCAGAGAGAGTGATGCCAACAGCTACAAAGTTTTGAAAGATGCACTCTTATAGGGATTTGGCTTAAGCACTGAACAATACAGGGTAAGGTTCAGAGATACCAGAAAAGAGTCCTCTCAAAACTGGACAGACTTTGTACACTGTTCAGTGAAGGCCTTGGAGGGATGGTTACATGGCAGTAAGGTGACTGACTATGAAAGCCCATATAATCTTATTTTGAGAGAGCATAATTTGAATAATTGTGTGTCTGACTTGTTGCATCAGTACTTGGTAGACTCAGATCTGACCTCTCCCCAAGAATTGGGAAAGAAGGCAGACAAATGGGTCAGAACAAGAGTGAGCAGAAAAGCTCATACAGGTGGTGATAAGGATGGCAAGAAGAAGGATGGTAAGTCTTCTGACAAGGGTGGGGACAAAGATAAAAAGCATTCTGAGTCTTCATCAGGCCTACAAACATCCTCTTGGGGAGGTCGGTCCAAATCCTCTTCTAACAATCAAAAGAAGCCATGGTGTTATTTATGTAAAAGTAAAGGCCATTGGGCAAGTGATTCCAGTTGTCCAAAGAAAAAACACCAAGGCTCCCACTACCACAACCCCAACTGCGTCTTCTAGTGCCCCCAGTAATAGCAGTGGTGGTGAGAAGTCTACTACAAATAGCCAATCTAAGGGTGTAGCTGGGCTCACCATTGGTAATGCGGTTGGGGTTGGTCTTGTTAGGGAGACCACATAGGCTGTTTTAGTCCCTGATGGTGGTGTTGACTTTGTCACCTTGGTTGCTTGTCCCCTTAATATGGGTAAGTACAAGCAACTTCCCTAATAAATGGTGTTAAGGTTTAGGCCTACAGGGATCCAGTGTCACTATGGTGATTGAGAAACTGGTTCACCCTGATCAACACCTACTTGGTCAGCAGTACCAAGTGATTGATGCTTATAACAACACTCTTAGCCACCCCATGACTGTTATGAATCTCAACTGGGGCTGGGGTTACTGGTCCAAAGAAAGTTGTGGTAGCCACTGATTTACCTGTGGACTGCTTACTAGGCAATGATTTGGAGACATCAGCTTGGGTTGAAGTGGAGTTGGAGGCTCATGCGGCAATGCTGGGCATTCCAGGGCATATCTTTGCTCTCACAAGGGCTCAGGCCCAGAAGCAAAGAGGACAGGGAAGCTTGGATCCTGGAACAGTGGGCCAAGTGCCCCCAAAAGCTAGGGGTAGACAGGGCAAATCCTTTCCCACTATCCCTCCCTCTCCAGAAGATTCCCCCTTTGAAGAAGAGGAATCCTCTCCGTGTGCAGAACCTACACCAGATGAGCTGGCAGCAGACACAGCTGAGCTTTTGGGTGCAGGGGGGGGCTGCTAGGGAAGAGCTGAGTGTGGCACAGCAGACCTGTCCCACACTAGAGGATTTAAGGCAGCAAGCTGTCAAACAGCAGAATGGGGATATCACTGATAGCCATAAAGTCCATTGGGAAGATAACCCCCTCTACACTGAGTCAAGGGACCCTAAACCTGGAGCTGCCAGGAGATTGGTCATCCCTTTGCATTATAGGGAGTTTCTTCTGACTTTGGCACATGATATTTCTTTGGCTGGGCATTTGGGCCAGAGTAAAACATGGGACAGACATGTTCCATTGTTTCACTGGCCTCACATGTCAGAGGACACTAAGGAGTTTTGTCGCTCCTGTGTGACCTGCCAAGTCAGTGGCAAGACTGGTGGCACACCTAAGGCCCCCTTAATTCCACTTCCAGTGGTTGGGGTGCCCTTTGAAAGGGCAGGGGTTGACATAGTTGGCCCCCTTGACCCTCCAACAGCTTCAGGCACTAGGTTTATCATTGTGGTAGTGGACCACGCCACTAGGTATCCTGAAGCTATTCCCTTAAGGACCACTACAGCTCCTGCAGTGGCAAAAGCCCTCCTGGGAATCGTTTCCAGAATGGGTTTCCCTAAGGAAGTGGTGTTAGACAGAGGTAGTAACTTCATGTCTGCATACCCCAAAGCTATGTGGAAGGAGTGTGGTGTAACTCACAAGTTCCCTATTCCTTATCATCCACAGACAAATGGTCTGGTTGAGAGGTTTAATAAAACTCTCAAAGGCATGATCATGGGACTTCCTGAAAAACTCAGGAGGAGATGTGATGCCCTGTTGCCATGCCTCCTTTTTGCTTATAGGGAGGTACCCCATAAAGGAGTGGGCTTTAGCCCCTTTGAAATTCTCTTTGGGCACCCTGTAAGAGGACCCCTTGCTCTTGTAAAGGAGAGTTGGGAACAACCTTTCAAAGCTCCCAAGCAAGACATTGTGGGCTATGTACTTGGCCTAAGATTCAGAATGGCTGAGTACATGAAGAAGGCCATTAAAAACCTTCAGGCCAGACAAGAGCTCCAAAAGCAATGGCATGACCAGAAGGCTGTCCTGACCCAGTACCACCCAGGACAGAAGGTGTGGGTATTGGAGCCTGTGACCCCAAGAGCACTCCAGGACAAATGGAGTGGACCCCATCTAATAGTAGAAAAGAAAGGTGAGGTCACCTATTTGGTAGACCTGGGCACTGCCAGGAGTCCCCTTAGGGTGTTCCATGTCAATCGCCTGAAACCTTACTATGACAGGGCTTACTTAAGCCTGCTTATGGCAACTGATGAGGGGCAGGAAGAAGAGAGTGGCCCTCTCCCCGACCTCTTCTCCACCACTGAAGCTGATGGCTTTGTAGAGGGAGTGGTGCTTGCAGATTGACTTACTGCTGAGCAGAAGGACAACTGCATAAATCTCTTAGATCAGTTTTCTGACCTCTTCTCACTGATCCCAGGTACAACTAACCAGTGTGAGCACACAATCAACACTGGGTACAGTTTGCTATCAAAAGTAATATTTATAGGCTACCTGACCATGTTAGAGATTGCATAAAACAAGAGGTACAGGGAATGCTAGATCTGGGAGTGATTGAGCCCATGGGCTAGCCCAGTGGTGCTTATCCCCAAACCTCATAGCAAAGATGGTAAAAAGGAAATGAGGTTTTGTGTTGACTATAGAGGTCTTAATCAAGTAACCAAAACTGATGCTCACCCTATACCCAGGGCAGATGAGCTCATAGATACACTGGCTTCTGCCAAGTATCTAAGCACTTTTGACTTAACTGCAGGGTATTAGCAGATTAAGCTGTCAGAAGGTGCTAAACCTAAAACTGCATTTTCTACCATTGGATGGCCCTATCAGTTCACTGTTATGCCTCTTGGTTTGAAGAATGCACCTGCCACTATTCAGAGGTTGGTGAATACAGTCCTGAAAGGATTGGAAGCTTTTAGTGCAGCATATTTGATGATATAGCTGTCTTCAGCTCCACCCAGGATGATCACCTGGTCTACCTATGGAACGTTTTGGAGGCCCTGCAAAAGGCAGGCCTCACTATCAAGGCTTCAAAGTGTCAGATAGGGCAGAGGAAAGTGGTTTATCTGGGCCACCTGGTAGGTGGGGAACAGATTGCACCATTGCAGGGGAAGATCCAAACCATTATGGAATGGGCTCCCCCTACAACTCAAACCCAGGTGGGAGCCTTCCTAGGCCTCACAGGGTACTATAGGAGGTTCATTAAGAACTATGGCTCTATTGCAGCTCCTCTTAATGACCTCACCAGCAAGAAGATGCCTAAAAAGGCATTGTGGACATTTAGCTGTCAATAGGCTTTTGATGAGCTCAAACAGGCCATGTACTCTGCACCTGTCCTAAAAAGCCCTTGTTACTCCAAAAAATTCATAGTCCAGACTGATGCTTCTGAATTAGGGGTGGGTAGGGGCAGTCTTATCACAGCTTAACACTGAGGGCCAGGATCAACCTGTTGCTTTTATCAGCAGGAGGTTGACCCCGAGAGAAAAGCATTGGTCTGTCTTAGAGAGGGAGGCCTTTGCTGTGGTCTGGGCACTGAAAAAAGTTGAGACCATACCTGTTTGGTACTCACTTTATTGTTTAGACAGACCACAAACCTCTATTATGGCTTAAACAAATGAAAGGTGAAAACCCTAAATTGTTGAGGTGGTCCATCTCCCTACAGGTAATGGACTATACAGTGGAACATAGACCTGGGAGTACCCACTCCAATGCAGATGGACTCTCCAGATATTTCCACTTAGACAATCAAGACTCATCTGCGCAAGGTTAGCCTTATTGTCCCTTGTTTGGGGGTGGGGGGTTGTGTAGGAAAGTACCATCTTGCCTGGCATGTTACCCCCATTTTTACATGTATGTCAATTTGTTTTTGCCTCTCTCACTGGGATCCTGCTAGCCAGGACCCCAGTGCTCATAGTTTGTGGCCTGAATGTGTGTACCTTTAGTGACGAACTGTGTCACTGAGGCTCTGCTAATCAGAGCCAAACCTCCAATGTCATAATATGGGGAGACGTACTGCCAGCCTGTTGGCAGCACTTTTCTCCATTTTACCGCCGTCTGCCAGGGTCATAATGAGGGCCTATATCTTGTTGACATGTGAGAATAACGCTGCCCACGGATTGTATGGCAGGGATGGCTAACACAACCTCCTGTTGGTTTAGTTGGGACACTAAAAGGTGACCTGCCTTCTCACCCTGTTCATAGTGATGGCCTTAAAGTCTCTGAAGGTCATAATCGGCCTTAATGTGATCATGGCGTTAAGGTCCATATGTGTCTTCTCCAAGGGACAGTGGCTGTGGAAGGAGGACTTTGCTGTATAGAGACACGTAAGAGCCACAATCTTTGCCTCCAGTTCCTTCTGATGGGTTGCTCTCCACACTGGAGGGGGGACAGCGTGGAAAGGAAGAGGGGCCTGAGTGGGGGAAGGTGAGGGAACGGAGAGGGAGGGAGATAGAAGAGAGGGAAAGACAGGAGGAAAGAGAAAAGGAGGGAAAGGGGGACAGCAGGACAAGGGTCCCACCGATGCAGCACAGGGAGTTTGACCACGTATTGGGGGGTAGAAAAGGAGGGCTGAGGTCAGAAGGGAGAAGAGAAATATTCTAGTTGGCACTGGGGCAAGGGAGAGCATTGGGAAAGGTTGGGAACTGTAGACTGCGGGTCTAGGCTCGCAGCACCAACAAACCGAAGGGCTCACGGAGAGGGTGATGTACATGCTAGGGGAAAACCAGGGGGAGGACATAGCCACAGCCCAAGAGGTGGGGCGAGGGCCTGTCTGGTGAGGGATGGAGGGCTGCAGAGAGCAGGTAAACAATAAGAGTCAAGGAGGTATGGCAGTGAATTGAATTGGATTGAAGCCATAGATTAGGGAGTCCTGCAAGGCGACCAGGGGAGGTTGGCGTGGAGTTAGTGTGGGTGCTGGACCAGGTGGGTTGGTGACAGCCTCAGGGGTGGGAGGAGGGTAGAGGGACAGGGGAGGGAAGGCAGTGAGGTCAGGACTGTAATGAAGTCATGTCCCTGCAACCTGGAAAAGATGGAAAGGCATGCAGTTACACAGCAGGAAAATCAGTACAATCAAACATAGAACAAATTACAGCTGCACAATCGGAAAATGGATCAACAATGCAAACAGCACTATAGTTAATTTCAAACACGGTACTCATTTATCCATCGACTGAGGACCATGGCTCCCGTAAGGAGCCTTGTTACCAAGTATGCGTCTCAGCCATTAGGGTGGGAGGGCTTTAGTCAGAACATGTTTTGTTGAGATCCTAGTCCTGTGTGGGGCCGCCACTGCCCTGAGGGCCAGATCCCTGTCATTCTGGTAGTGGGCCAGTCTGTCTAGGTCTCTGCCCCTGTCCTGGGTTCCACTAGTGTACCAGAAACCACTGTGGACAGCAGAGGGGGGAGGCATGGAAGCGGGATAGATTGTGAATCCAGGGGGGCAACATCCATTCCCTGAGAAGTGAAGAGGTGTAGGGTTTCAAGGTCGAAGAAATCCTTTGACCTGCTGCATTCGTGATACACATGTGGGCAGGTTCGAACAGTCTGAACTTTATGGGGCCAGAGGGTTAGGAATGCTTTCCTTCTGTCATTAGTTGCCTGTGAGAAGTCAGGGGCAATGTGGATCTTATGCCCCTCAAAGTCATACGGGCCATGAGAACGGGCCACAGTCAGGAGCTGTCTCACCTCCTTGTGTCAGAGGAAGCAGACTATGATTGGACGCAGTCTTCCCAATGGGACCTGGGTTGAGGGGTTCATTTGGTGCACCCTTTGAAATCCAAGGAGGAAGTGAAGGGGAGGCCCACAAGAGTGTGGAGGAGACTCCTTAAGAAGGCTCTGGCGTCTGTGCACTCAGCACTTTGTCAGGTGCCAAAGAAGCAGATGTTGCCCCTATGGCTTCTGTCCTCCAGGTCAGTCACCTTGTCACGCAGGTATAAGAACTCCTGGTCCCTGTCTAGTAGGTTGTTGAGGGGGCCCTTCACCTTTGCAAGCTGCTGCTCCATCCGCTTCACCCTGTCCTGGAAGTCTGTGATTTCAACGTGGATGGGTTTGATTTCGGCCATTATGTCAGAGATTTTGGAGGCCACGCCTTTCATACGGCGACTGACTACTGTAATCTCCTGCAGGATGCTCTCCATAGTAGTGTCTCTGTGCTGGCACGGAGGAACCGTGGGGGGCCCAGCAGCGGATGAGCCCTGCTGGTTAGCCAGCAGGCGATGTTGGTAAACTGCTTCCGAGAAGATCAGCTGATGAGAGGATTTGCCAACGGACTTGCTGGAAGGCATCTCCAGGACAGGGTTCCAGGTAGGTGGGGGGAGAGTACAGTGTGGGGGGGAAGTGAGAGGGCCCGTGGTTTCAGGGAGGGACCAGTGGTTCCCTTGTCAGGTTTCCAGCCAACAGGAGATAGGGGAACAGAGGCGTAGTGGTGCCCCCAGCCGGGTCCACTCAATTCAGTTTGAGCAGTCCACTGACCTGTCTCTGTGCTGTCCATAGAGGCAGAAGGCAGTCTTCAGTAGGGGGTTGCACCTTCGGTATAGGACTTTGCAGTAGGTAAAGGTGCACTGGATGGAGGGCGGCCCCTGAGTCTGGGAGATGGATGTTGCAGCCATAGAAGAGGGCTGAAGGGCAGTAGCTCCCCGTATCCTTGAGGGCAGTGAGGGCAATGAGGGGTGGGGTAGGGGGCTTGGGGCGCCCCGTCCTGTATGAAGAGACCAGCATCTGCTGGGAACGGATCTGTGTATGGGGCACGTTGCTATTGTTATGGGGGGTGACACTTGCTGATGGGTCCTGGGTGTCCGTGTGGCTATCTGTAGTTGGGCCAAGGGCAGTATGCCGTACACACCCTACAGTGGGTGACAGAAAGCATAGGGCCAAAGCAAGCAGCAGGATCCACTTGGAGTATCCAACCTTGTGGTAAGCCTGAAATCACATCTTAGACTCTGGATCATTATTTTTCAACAGCGGTACTTTATATTTATTTAGGTTCTTCTGCATTATAATTTTTACATTTCCAATCTCATTTTCTTTTTATCCGGTTTTAATGTTGTTGGTTTCATTTTGCTATTTTTTTTTCTTTTTCCTTCTTTTACTAAATAGATTTGGAAATTTTAATGTGTTGTTTTCTTGAGTTTAAAATTAGTGATGCTGCTTGAACTTTACACATACTGCTGGGATGTCTATTGCATGTGCCATAGGTAACAGACATTAAGCAGAGGTTCTGTGAGAACTATGTTTGGCCCCACTTCCATTCCAATAACCCACTTTCTGACAATATCATTGTGACTTGGAAAGATAAAGAGAATGCCCCTTTCATGCCATCAACTTGTAATCAGTTGCAAAAGGCATGATATAAGTCTGAATCACAATGCACGTTTAGTACATCATCGTTAATAATTATTAATACACAAAAAATATGATTGTTTAGTATAGAAAGGTTGTATTTTGTTAGTAAAATTAATTAAATTGCAATTTGAAATTAAGTTGATGGTGTTGGAACTGTTTTCTATTTTTATCCATGTTCAAAATAAATACATGCAATTATTTCACATCAATATTTAACATTAAAATATTCAAGTTGTAATAAACCTTTTTACTTTTCCCTGTAATTTACTAAAGAGAAATCTCCACCTCAGTACGGGAGAATCTCACTATGGTAAAGTACAGGGATATGTAAGAAGTTTAGTAAACTTGAAAAAATAGTAAACATATGTTTGTGTTAAATATTAATATATTTTTTATATATTGATTTTAAGTGTAGAACAAAACAAAAACAAATTACAGCTTAATATACTTAACTTAATTTCAATTGAAAATGTATTTATGAAATTCAATTAAAATTATTTTTCAGACGTTTAAGTTAAAAAAAGCCTCCTAAAATAAAAATTAAACTATATATTTTACTATGCATTAATAATTATTAAAGTGATGTATAGAATTAGTTGAAGGTAATGTAATTATATTTAAATAAAATGTATGTTACATATTAAAAAGGTGACAAATAAAATTAAAATATATATTATATTTAGAGAATTGTTCATATTTATTAATGTTTTTGACGATTTTAAATCATTTATTTTAATTGGACAATATTTCCTATAGGGTTTTGTTTTAAGTCCTAAACTCCATTGTTTTCTAGTAGCTGTGGCTGCCCAGGTGTGGTGCTGGAATAACCCCAGCTCTGAAATGGAGTACATTACCCATTGTTTTCGATCCCTTTTGGCTGTAGTAATTTTAGAAGTGCAGTTTGTGAAAAGGAATGGTCTTACTCTTTTTGGATGGTTGCACATCGCTTCCTAAACCCCTCCCTAACCCTAATTTAGCCACTCCTTTGTCCTCCCTAAACTTCACCTATTTTGTAATAAGCATGCATCATTTCTCAACCAATCCCTCTGGTCCCTCCCACACTTACTATTTACCAGTACACTTAATGGGTGAAGATCTCCCCGTATAAAAGACAGGAGACCTAGAGGTGGAGACTTAAACCATAGGCTTGAGAGTAGCATTTTGCAGTATTTTTGTAGTACCACATTTATACTACTAAAGTACTACAAAATGCTGTTTGTGAATAGAATAAGGACCAGTAATTCTTTGTGGTAGAATAATGTCTCAACACTTTATTTTTTATCATTTAGAAAATGTAAAAGAAATAAAATCACATGCTAAGAAAATAAGTTAACTGGCATGTTGAATGAAAAATGAAAGACGAGCCTACAATTGGTTAGAGTCCTTTTTCAGGGGAAAAATCTATGTTGGATTGCAAATATGTGGACAGATGGTAGATGGGATGTATAGTTCAGACACTCCCAGAAGTTCATTTTTTGTGATTTTGACTTGTGTTGTCAGATATTATACCCCACTGGGCCAGATAAACTGCCTCTCCTAAGGGTCACTGAGGTGGCTTGTGTGTCAGCTGAGGAGATGGTGACAGGTGGTTCCATGGGGAACAACCTTCCCCTTTCCATGGAACTGCAAGCTGGAGATAGTTCTGGGACCAAGCGGGCAGCAGATGTTGATTGGCCACTGAAAGGGCCAACTACATTTGAGGATAATAAAGACAATGATATAAAACCATCTTGCACCACCCCAGGTGGAAAGTGTTGACACTCATGGGCTGCTCCAGTAGTTTATTTTGGGCCCCATGGATCTCATTCTGGGCCCTCAGGAGATCATCTGGTCTGGCGGAGCAGTTCCTCCTGCCATTTAACTGTTCCGATCAGGTTTTAGGCGCACTCTGAGCCTCACTCCGCACAGCCTCCTGCCACAGCCCTTTCAAAACGGCCTTGTGACCTTGACTCAGTGGCCACAGGTTTTGCCCATCCTGACTGTGTTTGTCACTGGAGGTTGGACTGCGGTGGCCACAGTTGATGGTGGTGTGATACACATCGGCTTCGTGGGAGCACTGTTGTGTCTTCTGTCTGTATTAGGTTTAGTGTTTTGACACAGGTGGATAGACATAGAGCGCTGGCCCACAAACCCAGTGGACGTGGCTGTTCTTATTGCCGTTCTTCAACTGCAGGAGGAATGCTCTAACTGAAGGCTGCAGACGGTGTCTCTTCAGGTCGAGTGGCCACCAGATTAGAAGCTGTTGTTTGGGATCTGCATGCCTGATTGTGAAAAAAATGATAATCTATTGTTTAATAAAATATTGTCTATACTTCATTACATTTGTCGCCTGATTTAGAGTTGGCAGACATATTAGACTATTAGCAACAACATATACCCATAATTGATCACACCGAGGATGCTTATTCATGTTTGTTTTATTATTTATAGTATTCAAAAGTTTGCTATAAATTCATGGAATGATGTCCAGTTGGGCAAGGGTAAATATAACAGATACCAGATATGCCATTCACATTTTCACAAGTGCTATTAATAATACAGAAGGCATAGCCCTAATGTTTGCACAGAGAAAGCTGTTCAGCAGATTGTAAATCAGTGCATAAATGTGGGCCAAAGTGAATGTTTTGATCTGAAAGGTGGCTTCATATTTTGGGGCTGCAAAGGTGTTTTAATAGGCAGTTTTGTTGACTCATCTGTCCCAGGCCCTGTGGTACTATGGCTTAGCACATGTCTGTGAATAAGAATTCCAAATAAAATCTCAAAATAACTCTTACCCATCCTTTCTTGGAAGTGGATTTTTTATGTTTGCAGAAAGGTATGACTACCAGCACAAAAACAACACTGCCCATACTGCAGGCAGCCTTGCATCAAGGTGCAAAGATACCTGTGTTGACACTAGGCACCACACAATGCACCAGTGCTAGGATGGAGCAGAAGTGTTCTATATCTTAGTAAATATGGTGCGCCTCTACTCTCTCTGTTTCATCCAACACATTGCAGCAACTTTTCTTGTTGCCCTGAGTTGCATGAAATATGAGTAAATTTGCCCCAAGTGTCAATACATCAACCTGAGCTCAACCACCCGGTAGGGAACCATGCAGACAGGTTTTATTCATAAGAATGTGTAAAATATTTATGTAGTACCAAAACATTAAGAAATTCACAAACATAAACAATGGAAATAAAAAAAAAGAAAATCAATAAAACGTGAAGGAAAAATTTGACTAAAATGCATTAAGTGCAAATGGACTATGTCTGTTTTTGGAGGTGTGAGGACCGTTGAGCAGGAGGAATCTTAAATTAAATCCAACACTCTGGAAATGCCAGCTAGATACTTTCTGCAGCATATGCCCCGGAAGCTCTAGCGCTCTTGAGGATTTTTGTCAAAAAAGTGATTTTTAGAGAAATGTTGCATTTTTTTTAAAGTCCCTTTCTGCACTAGGACTAGACAACTTTTCAAATTTTAGACTTCAGCAGACCCAGTCCCCTTAGTGTATGTCACCTGGTATCTATTGAAGTCGAACAGAAATCGCAGCTTAGTCCTGGTCTACCACGACCATTGATTTACATCAGACCCTATATTTGCCTTGGTACTTTTTAATTAAAAGCTTTAAAAAATCATCTAGTTCCTTTTTTGATTGTTTTTGTTTACATTTTTTTTTTATTAAAATGATTTTAAATATGTTAAAATTAATTGTGGAATTTAAATGTGGTTTTGGTGAAAGTTTGTATTGTTTATGCACTGCTTAAAGAGTTGACACATTGGCTTTGCTTGAAACCTGACTGCTTTGTGTCACATTGCCAGGGAAAGAGCACAAGTTTCATTTTTGCTATTTGTGTTACATTAAGCAGGTGGTTGTCTTATTCTTTTATCTGGACAATTCTCACCACCTAATAATAACTCTATTTAAAGCTACATTAATTAAGGAGGGTGTGATGTATGTTCAAAATAGGATGTGACACCTGTTTGTATTGGTTTCTGTTATGAGCCAGTGTTAAGGAAAAAGGTGTAACAGAATGATGAAATAGTCAGTGGCAGCTGCTGTCGGGGCAAAGTGACAGGGCAGGAGGCACAAAACAAAAAGACAACAAAAATAGAAAGAAAAAAAAAAAAGCTTACCTAACGCCCGCCACATCGCACCTCTTCTGGCTCTATTCACTGCAGACACAGGCTCCCAGCAGCATTAGAGCAGCGTCAGGATTGGCCTGGCGCACTGGCTTTGCGCTCCCAGGCAGACTGGGAGCCTGTGCTTGCTGTCTCCAACCCGGCAACACAGCCAGAAGCAAGGGAAGGTACTGTCCACCACAGATCATTCCAGGGCTTGTGAATGTCATCCTGTGAGCACCTGTGCTAGAGATGGCATTCACCTTATCCACTTTTCTGTCCCACATTTGCCTTCTCTGACTCATGACTGTTGCCAGGTAACGGGCTCCAAACAGCCCGGGCTCAACCCGAATTATCTCATCCACCATCACAGTTATCTGCTTTTCTGAAAAGTTAGGACTCTTCTTCCAAACATTTTTGCAAAACAAAATGAAATGGGTAGCCTGCTGCTGTTGGTTTGAGGTGAGAGCAGTAACTGGTTAGTGTTGTTAAACTTGTAACTTTTGTTGTGGGAGGTGCAGGTGTGATTGGTAAGGTGCAGGTTTTGTTGATAAGGTTATTTTTAGCAGGTGTGTGTTGATGGACACATCTGCCATCTGAACACATCCCCAGCAATGAAGTTCTCTATCATGGTGTTACTCCCATCTCACTTTGATGGTGGACAACCATCAATATGGTATACAGATGCACGCCATGCAAATGCTGATAAAGTGTTATCCGTCAATGTTGGACTGGGAAACCGATGACGGACCCCTGAGTACTGGCTGTCGAACCCTACTCCTTCATGACAGATGGCAATGCTTCAGCACCAGCCTGTAGAGATCAGTGCCTCAGTGACAGAGGTGTGATCTACCATACACCAAACTCTAAATCAGGCCATGGGTTTTGTGAGCACAATATCTATGACACTGTGCTAACAAATAATTCAAGTTCTCATAGGATGGAACTGAATGACCAGGAGCCAACTCTTAATCAGCAGTAAAGGCTAATTAATCATACTACAGTAATGTGTGTTAATGAGTCTGCTTCACACATTGAAAAATATTGTGAACTGAAGGAAAGCTGAATGAAGGTTGAATGACACAACCACGCATGCAGGAACCACGCATGCCTTAACAATACAGTCGGAACCAAAACCGCTTCTTTTCCATGCATGCCTTTACAATTAATTTCATTGTAAAAGTATGCTTAGTAAAGGCATATGCGGAAACGGCATGTGTGGTTGTGTCATACAACCCCCTCCTCTTAACCTAAAACACTACCTCAACCACCCACACCTGCCCTGAGGCCCAAAACTATCCCCACCCCTGAGAAGTAAACTACTCAGACACTTCCACGCACCCTAAACCCTAAAAAAATAAACTACCCCAACCCCCTCCACTCCTGCCCCTAACAAATAAACAACGCTGAATGCCCTAAATCCACCCCACTGCTATAAACTACCCCCAAACCCTGCCCCAAACCCACTTACCTCACTGCGCCCTCTCCTGATCCTTCCTCCTCTTCTCTCCTCCCTCCTCTCGACCTTCCTTAAACCTTCTCCCACCCCCAAAAGATAAGCTACCCCACCTCCCCACCCCGGCCCCTAAAAAATAAGCTACTCTGACCCCCCACCCACCCTAAGCCCTAAATAAAAAGAGCCCAACCCCTTCACCCCGCCCCTAAAAAATTTACTTCCCCGGTCCCTCACTCAACCTAAGCACTAAATTCAGCACCACTTACCTCACTGTATCCTCTCCCGACTCCGCTCCACCTGCCCTTCCTTAAACCTTCCCCCGCCCCTAAATAAAAACAACCCCGCACCCACCCTAAGCCCTGAAAATAAAACTATCCCTACCCCCATCCCCGCCCCTAAAAAATAAACTCACCAGACCCCTAAGCCCTTAATCCACCCCTAAAAACTCCCCTCAACCCTGCCCCAGCCCCATTTACCTCACCACGTCCTCTCCTGATCCACTAGACTGCTCTCTGCCTCAAACACGCATATACGTAGTTTGGCCCATGCGTGGTTAAGGCAGAGAAAAAGGCAGTCATTGTTCAGGTAAGCTTTGTTCCGCTTGCGTGGGAAACGTTTTACCTGAATGAATACCATACTAAAAAAAAAATAACATAGGAAAGAATACACTGAAAGAAATGACCAGGATGCCAAAGTTAAATGAAACATCATGGTGCTCTCTTGCATCAGGGAGGTAAAACCTGAGAGCTCAAACCTCTTCTCCTTTGAACAATAACATCAGCATTTAGTATTTAGTATTAGATAAAAAAAACAAAAAAAAAACTGTGGAATAATTTGTTACACATAGTAACATTTAAAAATCGTGGTTTCACTGCAGTTTTAAGAGACAATGTGCCTCATTTGCACTTATGCTGTTGATATACTGTAAAGTATGCAAAAGAAGTGAATAATTTTATTTCCCCAACTGTCATAAAACGTAACTATTTTATAACCTTCCTATTTCACAGGCTCTTGTACCTGTTAGAAAAATTAGCATTAATGTATGTTATGATGTTATTTGACACCTGACCCTCTCGGGCAGATTTACTAAGGGCTTGTGTTCTTGTGCCACACAAGGTGGTGAAAGGCAAAGCAAACAAGCCTTTAACTAGAATTTATTAAGCCACACAAGGTGCCCTGCTTGGCTCTGCATGTTTAAATCCACTTCACTGCCTTGCAGTCCATTGCACCATGGAGGCTTTCCATGGAAGGGGTGTGGGCGTTCCCACGCATCTACCTCTCTTCACACAATCCCAGATTTACTAAGGTCTGTATACCTGGGATTGCACCAAAATGATGTGCCTGCCGACCGTGGCATAGCGAGGAGAAATATCTTCATCCTCGTTACTTCCTCTTGCATGGTGCTGCATTCTGCAGTACACACATACAAAGACGGAAATGCCTTTCAGGATTGTTTTTGTGCAGGACGGCATCCCTTCCTGTACAATCCTGCTCGTGACGCGGGCGCCATTGCAAGCACTGAAGGAAAAAGAATACTTCAAAAGCCCATTATGGCTTATTCTTCTGCTTAACTCCTTAAATGTTATCTGAGGGTTCTAGTGTTTTTGCTTTTACCCAGGATTGTAGGGACAATCGCTCTTTGTCTCTTCCGTCACCTGCCCCTTTCTTTTCCCTTTCAGTTCGTATGTACAGTAGGGTATATATTTTTGCACTTCTTCTTTCTGAAAATGGATTTTCTTTCATTTTCTAGATATGCCAGTTATGCCTTGATCAACACAACTTTGCTGAAGCCTGATTGGCTTGTATCTGTAGGTAAAAAAAATAATATAATAACATTGCTTTCATTTGAGAAATCCTTTTTATCCCTATGCTCCTTGGGCAGCAGGCATCACCATTAACACAGATCAACTACTTATACTTCTCAAAAATGAAGATACACTAGAAACAAGCACAAGCCATTCAGGGGCAGCCCTTCCACAAGAGTGGAAGAGCATCGTTCCGCTAAGAAAAATTCCCTCTGGACAGAAAAATAAAATGATAATAAACTTTGTTTATTACCATTTTATTTTTCAGCACCCCGTCCTGAACTGAGTGTCAGGACGGGGGGTGCAATTGCTGCCGAGGGGAGCAGGGAGCTGTGCACTTGGTTAAAGTGGGCCTGTCCCTTTTGCCAGCCGTCTTGCGACGGCCAGCCTGACATGCGCATTTTAAACGTCTCTAACTGAGCTGTCTGCAGATAGCTGGGTTACAGAATGCACAGGCCTCCAGGCTCTGGTGAGCGCTGTGAGAGCCCACTCCCACCAATCCTGATGCTGGTTTCAGGCTGGTTAACCAGCATCAGGATTGGGCTGTGGAGTTTCCTGGGTCCCGTTGCGCGTTGGACCCAGGAGAGAAGGAGAGACGTCGAGAGGAGGACATCCGTCCTAAAGTAAGTGCCATTTTGTTTTCTTTTTTCTTTTATTATTATTTTACCCCCCTCCTGCCCCGCGATTGTAAAGAAGAGCCAGCCATCACTGGAGCCATGTGTTAATATATATGAGCACTAACAGTGAAGGTCTGTTTTTAGGAAAACTTTTTGGTAGTACAAATAGCAGCATGGAAGCTCAAATATGGCACAAGTGAGTGTTTTAGGTCTGGCTTTAGCCAAGCTCTTTTGTTTTTTTAAGGAAAAAAATATCAAAAAATACAAAAATAAAATACATGTAGACATACATAGGGGCCTTTGGACCACTGATATTCCCCTATTGATCTGTTCAATTGTCATTCACAGTTTGCTTCCGCCCACCACTATATACAACATGGGACAGTTGTTCCCTGCTTTTGTTTTTTTGTCTCTTTGGTGCCATTGACCTCCCTGCCTACCTTTTGTGTATATGTCTCTTTGGTGTCACTGAGCTCCCTGCTTTTGTTTGGAATATTTATTGCATGCTAACCAGTCACAAAACAGAGTCCCTAAAATTAGGGATACTTTTATTTATAGGGATGAAAGGCTGCCTCAGGGGTTGGTAGTGGGTAGAGGTAGTAACAGGGTGTTGGGGTTCAGGGATAGGTAGTGTATTGGGATAATAAGGAAATTTCAGTGTGCAGGGATGTGCAATATAGAATTCATTTACAATGATCAAAAGAAGTAAAAATACATTATTTACATTACATTTAATGAAAATTAATTTTTCCATTAAAACGTTTATTCATTAAGAATGTTATACATGTATATATCTGTATACACATATATATGGATATATATACAAATATATAAATAGATCAATCTATAGATAGAAATTTAAAAACATATATATGTATATAGATTTAAAACTGACTGAATGGATTATGATCATGAGGAAGAAAGCTGTATAGAGGATCAATCGACAGCCTAAAAAAGAGCATCCTTTATCTGAGGCACCTTTTCTAGTGATTAGTTGCTGGTTCCTGTGAAGAACCTTGTCTTCCAAGGTTTCCACAATAGTAGGGAATTGATTTACCCAGGAGAGAAAGAGCAGCTTAATTCAGACAATAACAAGAGTAGGATTAGTCTCCAGCTCTACCTAGCTGAAAAGAAGGGCTGTAAACAGAATGAACATAAGGAAAAGGAAGGAAGAACATTGAGTCTGTCACGAAATATTCCACTGAAAGGGAGACTTCACAAAGGTGGCCCGACCGATGGACCGCACTGTGGTCAATATAGAGACTCTTGGACACAACCTGGAGCCAGCCTGGAGCTTCCAGGTTTTCGGAAATACTTGCTGCACTGCACAGGGTGAGATGAGACGGAAAGTCACTTTTTTGAATGATTTGTGGTTGGGCCCATCATTAACTTAGGTAAGCCTACATATAAAGACTGGACGAATGGGTCAGCGATCTGGTGCATGGATGAATAGGTGAGTGAATGACTGCATGGATGAGTAAGTGCAGGACTGGCACGTAAGTTCATGGATGGATTGATGGGTAGGAGAATGCATGGTGAGTTTTATTGTTCTGCACAATGAACTCCCTGAGGCAGTGTTGGATGTACAGAGATATACAATAATTCTTCTCACCATCAACAGATGATAAAGGAGTGAATATGAATAAAAGAGAACAACATGAATGAACATCTGAATAAATGGTTGGGTAAAAAGAATGAGTATACTGATAGCCAAGGTAAATTTGTTGGAATTTATTTCCCCGAGTTGTTCCTCACTCACTCTTCCATGCATAAACTTAACGAGTCATCCCTGTGCCTAGGCACTCATCCATGCACTCTGTTGATTGCTCATCGATATACATTCTCATCCATCTACGTATGTACCCATTGGCTCATTCTCACATCCACGCAAAAATACAACCACACAAACAAATTCACCAATCAATGAGGAAGTACTTTTACATATAAAAAAGTTATTATCTTATTAACTTTAATTTATTCTTTTTGTCAGTTGATGTTGGCTCTTGCCCCATGCCCTTTCTTTTAAGCAGTCAAAATCTGTGCTATCTTTTGATGATTTCTTCTATGCTTTTGTTGTTGTAATGCTTGCTTACAGTTTTAACATTTGTTTTGTTTATTGTGTTGTTTATGCACCTTGAAGCTGGGCTGGGCATTACAAGTAATTCCAATTGAACTATCATCAGTCTTAAGGTCCCTATTAGTATATTACCAGATGCAAGTTGTAATTCCATTCTGAAGCTCTGTCCTAGACTAGAATATTGATGTCCACGAAGGACTGCCGCTTATATGTGTCGGGGCTCCACCATCCTTCTTGTATGCCCCTAATAAAGAATGTTAGCCTATTATTCACAATTACTATAGTACCAAATGTCAACACTGTCTGATGGGTGGTGCAGGAGCACAGAGGTGCCTAAACCAGCCATTCCAGCTATTGTCCAGCGCTGGCAAATACCAAGCCCTGACTTCAGGGACTTGCCAAGCCTCACTGACCACACCCCACCCCACCCCGTGATGTAATGGGATAGGTTAAGTTGAAAAAAGAATGATTGATGTGGCGAAATTAGCTATCAGTTTCCTGCTTCATTGCCTGAGGCGGAAAGGATCTGTGTGCCTACCCAAGAGTCCACACACCAGAGCTAAGGAGCTGAAGCAGACCAGTGCAGGCACTCGATACCATGTATGGGGAAAAAGATCTATTAAATGTGTGCATGTCTATGTGAGTGAAAGAGAACATTAATATGTGTGTGGAGAGATACAGCCTGTGTGCATGTGTAAGATTATAACGTGCGATTGAAAATGAGTCAATGAGAGTGATAAAGAAGAGTGAGAATGAGCGAAAGTGAGTTAAATGTGAGTGAGTGGGTCAAAGTGAGTCAGAGTAAATGAGAGAATGACTGTGAAACTGAGAATTAAGAGTAAGAGGGAGGGAGTTTGAGCGACAGTGAGAGTGAGTGGAAATGGATGAGTGTGAGGCAAAAAGCAGGTGTTAGTGAGTAAATAGATGAGATGAGTGAGTGTGTAAGTATGTGTGTGTCAAAGTGAGTGAGAGTGATAGACAGGAAAATGTGGGAATGAATGACCATTAGAGATACTGAATGAAAATCTGTCAGAATGAGTGACACGTGAGACTGAGTGTGAGCTATAGTAAGAGTGATCATGTGAGAGTGACAGCGAGAGTGAGTGAATGAGAGTGAATGAGTTTCAGGGAGTAAGTGAGCGAGAATGAGTGTGAGTGAGTGAATGTATGTGAACGTGTGTGTGTGTGTTTGCATGTGTGAGTGTACATTATACTTGCAAATCTCCCACTGACCCTGGCATAATGAAAGAAACTCTTGTCATATGGGACACCCATAGCAAGATGCTGACACTAGATATTGGAGGTTATTCTTGGCATATGGGATGCCAGCAGCAAAATACTGGTGCTGGTACACTAGAGGTAATTCTTCACATAAGAATCACCAGGAGAAAAATGGTGGAGCTGAGATATTGAAGGGAATTGTTGAGCACAGGAACATTGTGGTAAAAGTCTGGCACTGGCACATTAGAAGTAATTCTCTTTCATATGTGATACCTGTGACAAAATACTGGCACTGGCATACTGAGGTAAATCGTGGCATATGGGGCATCCACTACAAAATGCTGGAGCTGACATATTACAGATAATTCTTAGCTTAATATGCACTCATAGCAGAATGCTGGTGCTGGTACACTAGAGAATAGTCTTGGTAGATTGGACACCAGTGGTAAAAAGCTGGCACTATTCTATTGAAGGTAATTCTTGGCATGTGGGGCGCCAATGTAAAAGTGCTGGGATATTGGAGGTAATCGTTGGCATATAAACACTCACTATCATATGCAAATCAGTCTTGACCCTGCACCAATGGGAACAATAGCAGCCTAAATTGGCAGGCCTCCCTGAACAAGGAAACACAGCCCAGGACCTGTTTCTCCCTTATTAGTGCTCATCAGCCAGGTATAGCTTGGTTCCAGTGGCACAGTGTGCATGGGTCACAAGTCTAGGCATACCTGTTCAATTTAGGAAATCAGACTGGGCTGTTTCTACTCGAGCAGGGTCAAAACTGATTTGCCTATGGCTGGGGGGAGTAGTGATTCATAGTGAGATGTTTAGCAGAATCAGGGAGTGATCTGCGATTTTGCCAGGTAGATTTTTACAATCTGTGTGTATTTTGTAGTAATGGTCCCCTAATCCACCATAGTGGGATTTTCTCTTGTGAAAATTAAAAAAGCAATGACCCCCCTCGCCATAGTTATGGCTTGGGGATCGTTTAAAAGATTTCACTGCCTCTTATTGCCACATTTTCAATGGCGGGGACGGCCAGTGAAAGTTGTCCGTGCATCCGTCTATTCTAAATCGGGGGGCTGACACATAACCAAACTTCCAACAGCCCTCACTCTGTCGGAAGTGTGTTTCAGCAGTGGAGAAAGGGCTTTTTCCAATGAGGCATATGGCTCTTCAGGTTGGTGGAAAGGGTACTCCGTCGCCTTTGCATACCCATTCTGCCAACATATGAATCAGGCCCAGAGTCCCCTAAACAGGCAGGGCTAGACTGGGAACCGATAGCAGCTCCTGCAAAAATCATCAAACCAGCCTGGTTCCTTTCCGCTTCGCTTTCTTCTGTCTCTTGTCTCCCTCTTTCCTCTCTCTCTCCTGAAGCACCTGTTCCCCTCTTCTGTGATTACCTGGAGAAGGTGGAAAAACTGACAAAGAAGCAGCAGAAGCAGCCCCCTGCCCTAGAAATCAGCCCAAACTAGTAGATAATCACAAACTCAAATAAGTTGTGAGCAGAGATTACATTTCCCATAAACGTTATATCATTATATCTACCATTTCGGTCCAGGACTTGGTCTGTGACGAGATTCCAGTCTCTGCACACTATAGTCCAATTATAACCAAATTCTGTTAGTAGTATGTAGTATTGCACTAAGAATGTACTCTTGTTGAAATTTGGCACATGCACTTATCCGTATTAGGCCCACATTCTCCAAGGTTTAGCGTTGGGTTAGCGTTAATTTTGTAACGCTAAACCGATGCTAAACCTTTTTTGAGATTCACAAACCGATCCAAATTAATATTTGCATTGGTTTGTATGGAAAAATAACACAAAGCAGCAAAAATGCTGCTTTGCATTACTTTGCATCAAGGGGGCTTTACATGGGTGGTACATGGGCGTACCCATGCTACCACCCATGCTTTTTGACGCCAAATCCTATTCCCAAACATCAGTAGAAAGGGTTGTGAAAGCTGAATTAATTACTAATACATTTGCAATGATTAATAGTTAAGAATTTACATGAATTAGGCTAACATGGAGAAAATGGCGTATCTTGGAAAATGTGCCCACTTGCGTAGCCACCATAGCATGTACAACAATTAATAAAAAATTCACATTTATAATTTAAATAAGGTGCACATGTAGAAAAATGTAAAATGAAATGTATTAGTGAATCATACTAATGTATTAATGTTATGTATTTGCTTTAAAATATTAAGGCATTGATTAATTATGAGATTTTGGGCCTAGTCGATATAGCCTCATGTTAAGTATCATGGCATAAATAAATGTTCAGAAATGTTTTGTGAAAGCAGAGAATTAACACTGTCCATTGTTCACTCGGCGCTGACCAGGCAATTTGTAAATGTCTTACACTTTTGCGTGAGAACTGTCTGCTGAAATGTTCTGTACTACGAATTGATACTAATGTTACCGTGATGCGTGAGAAGCGATTGTTTCCAGGCCTGGACAATGGCCGCGCTGACTGGAGGTATGATTGCTACTAAGAAGTTACTTGACAAAGCTGGCGATGGGAACGGGAGAAGAGGAGCCAAACATCGACGTGTGAAAGACTGTCTAGTTATATCATAGATTTTGAAATTAATGTTTATTGGTTCTATTGTGAACACACAATATTTTGACCAATGGCGTTGTGAGAAAGTACTTTATGGATTTTAGTTTATCCTGACTACACTTGGCAGCCAGGAGTAAGTCTTTCCTAGGCAGTTTCTGGTTAGTCTTTCCTAGGCAGTTGTCCTTTAATCTTTTTCTAGGCAGTCGCTGTTTAGTCTATTTTCTATTCTGTCTTGTTCCAATCCCGTGCGAGGAGCACAGCAGTTCCTGATGTCTATTTTCTTACTTTAGCTTGTAGCTTAATTGTAAATGCTATAGATGCAATTTCTTAGCTCAATGCCCTTTCTAAGTTGGTTCACTTAACTTAGAGCCCAACTGTGGCTGGGCTATTCCCTTTTACTGTCCTTTGCTGAAGCTGACCAGGCTGACGTCCAACTGACGAAGAAATCACAGCTTGCTGATCCATGCAGAAGAGGTTTATGAAATGTTACTGTTTCCGTAATAGATTTTTGTTCTTTTCTTTTAGGTACCAACACTACTTTGGTAGAGCTCTAGTTAGATGTTTTCCAAATTAACTTTTGACTAAATATTTTTTGCATGAAGCCCAAACAGGCTATTCTAATTGGAGGGTTAGTGTGCCATGTGTTGACAAATGTTATTAACAAAGAATTTATTTTGTTCACCTGTTGAATCTAGATGTATGCTATCTCTATTGTTCAGTTATTGATTTACTAATCTGCACAGTAACTCTTGAATGTCTAATGATAAATGCTTTAGTTAAATTTAGATTCTTTCTCCGCTTTGCCAGCCTGTGTTGTTTGTATACGTTTATCACTTGGTTTTGAGATTCATTTATATTAGCATTGTTAATATAGGGAAATAAACTTTCAAATTTTACCAAAGGTGTGGTTATTTATGGCCACATGGGTCATGGTGCGTAAAGATTACTGACTCAAGGTTTCTGATAATTGATTTGTTGAACATGGTAAATTGTTGCTGGTTTGATTAAGAGTAAAGATTGGGTACATGGTGAAATCACTCTAAGTGTAGTCAAAAGGTCCATCGAACCTCTAACGCGTCTGTTTTCATTTCTCTGTGCTTTTCTGACTTTGCATGTATGCTGCACTGCACAGCACCCACGCAAAGTCGGAAATGCTTTTTCACTTGTGTAGACATAGTAATTTGTACAGGAAAGTTACACTTCCAGTAAAAAAAATATGCTAGACTCACGCACACGCCCTAGCACTACGGTGCTACGGTGTGTGCATAGTGCTCTGCAGCTGAAATCAGCGATGGAGCTAGGGAGATGGGAGGAGAGAGCCATTTCTATGTGAATATGGCACTCTCCTGCTTCCTTCTTGTAACGCAACGCAGCTCAGCATCTTTGGGTGCTGCTCTGCATTGTCTGTCAGCTTTCAGAATCTGGGCCTTAGTGTTTCTCCTGCTGTTTTAATTTTCACAAATGCCTATCTGCCTTCTAGACCCACCCAGGAGGGGAGAATTGTGTGTGGAAAAGTATTTTCTATCAATATCGCTACACCACATTTCCTGATATATTCATGTCCTGTGTCAGGTTAGGATTCTCAGAATGGATTTGGCCACGGCCAGTAACTTTACAGACCTACCGCCTCATTACAAGGCTGGCAGTTCTGAGACCGCCAGCCTGGCGGGGGTGGTCAGGACCGGCCCTGCTGTGGTGGTCTGACCGCCACATTATGATGCCTTCACCCGGATCAGTGATCCCGATGGATTGTCGGCGGGTGCAGGTCGGAATCAGGCATGGCGGCGCTGCATGCAGCGTTACTCCACTGATTACGACCTGGTTCTCTGCCAGCCTTTTCATGGCGGTATCACCACGATGCAAAGGCTGGCGGAGATCAGGTGCAGGGGGCCACAGGGGGGCCCCTGCACTGCCCATGCAGTTGGGTGCACCTGCCGAGCACCCTCACAATGTTCACTGTCTGCTGTGCAGACAGTGAACATTGTGAGGGTGTTGGTGCACCCTGCGGCAGCAGCATTGCCGCCGGCTTGATTAGTAGCCAGTGACAATGCTGACGCCAGTTTTCCCCTGGGCTGGCGGGCGGAAACTTCTGTTTCCGCCCACCAGCTCACGGGGAAACTCGTAATGGGTCCGGGGGTGGAGGTAGCCAGTGTGGCGGCAACCTCCCCGTTGGAAGTTTGGTGGGCTGTAGAAACCGTCTTCCGCAATCCTGATGAGGCCCCTATTGTCAGTTTGCCTGTCTTCCTTGATGATAATGTTTTTTCCTGCAGTAAAGCAGTGTCTGTATTTTTATTGTTTGGATACTATAGTATTTAGTTTCTTTTGATAAAGTGGGGCATACCATCACCATTCATAGCTTTGTTGTTTGTTAGATTAAGGGACATCTTTGAGATCAGTATTCACATTTAGAAATGTGAGATTTGTGGATGATTGTATAAGATCTATGGATTGTGGACCATAGACCCAGGGATATAATGCAAGCACTTGACAGCTACTAGAGAGTGTATGAGGAGATATTGGTTCTCTTTATAGGCCCTGGCTATGAGTCTGGCGGGTCAGAATTACCACATGCAGAACTGATCTGAATTCATGTATGCATTTCCCCTCCACGTCCCTCTGTGTACGCCAGTGTTCCTTCATCTGTTATTTCCAAGTATGAGGACACTGGACTCGATTCCGTCCAGTAGAATCACATGAGCTTTTGGTTGCCACAGCAGCCAAGCCTCTTTCCTTTTTTTCTGGCAAGGTGGTGCATACAGTGCTCTCCTCTGAAGAAATGAGCTTCTCCTCTCCTTCCCTAGCAGTCCCTCTCCTTTCACCCACACTCCAGACAGAGGCTCTTGCATACATTTACCACCTGCTTAGAGCAAGTGGTAGATATATGCGTTAAACCGCACAGAAATAGTAAATCTATGTTGTTCTATGACCGGTAAATCCAGTGCCACATATAGAATTATAGATGTGGAACAGTGAATTATGGGGCTGTTCTTCACCTAAGATTTGTGAGTGACATCAAATAGACAGCAAGAGCAAAGCTCAGGTGGCCTATGATCTCATTCAGACCCTGAGGTTCAAAATACCCCCATAATTCACTGTTTAGCCATCTATAATTTTACTTTATGCACGACCCCCAAAGTCATCTGCCCCTGCTTACAACTGCTATGTATGGCCGGAGGAGTAATGTAACAGGCAAAGGCAATGCTGCCTGTCTCAAATTAAAAAGAAAATACCTTACCTGCCACCCTTAACCAACCCCACCACTTTCCATGCCTTCCTTCCACTCCTGCAGCTATCCATTCTGGAGACAAAGAGTGCTGTGCTGACAGGCTCTGCTAGAGCCCAGTAGTCTGGACAGGATGGCCTTTATAACGTAGCAACAGTGGTAAAGAGTTTTCCTATCAACCGCTGCTACGTCATTAGCAGTGAGTAAAATGTTATGGTATGTTAGTGTATCCGTGAGCCTGCTGTGCCGTGTCCGCAAGTATCCCTGACAGAAGGAGAACACCAATATAACAGATTAAACATTACAAAACAACATGGCTCTTGCTCCAAATAACAGGCTAGGAAGTGTGGCCAAAGTACCAGAGGTTCACTTTGAACTTGGTAGCTGGGATAGCCAAACAAAATGTAGCGCGGACCTGGGGGGCAGACGGACTGCCCAGGGTAGAGGACTGGGAATCTGATCTTGATTAGTGCCAGTGCGTGGAGCACGTGGTTTACCAAAGCAGAGTCTGCCCAGAAAAGTGAGAAAATATATTGGGCAATTGGATAAAGTATAGAGACCAAGACTAGAGGGGTGAGGGATCTTGCAATCAATAATGGAACTTTAAGGTCGATGCACACCATGACTATCGCGGCGAGGCTACTCCGCTGTATAAAGTGTGATTGTGAAACCAATATTATTGATCTGTCAATGCAATGCAAGGATCACTGAACACCGGTTTCATATACAGATTTACAATTTGTTTTATAAAACAACGTAACATATAATGCAATATGTCCCATTAACACATTATACCTGATATGACTGTTCAAAATGCATCTTTTGTTTATCCAGAGTACTGTCAATTCCCAGTGAAGAAATAAACACCTAAAATAAAGCATTATAAAATCAGAGTGGTTTTACCCTGGCAGGCATCACACAGAGTGCGCCTACGAATATTGCTTGGTTTTGCTAATTCTAAAATGAGTTTCTTTCCACCACACTTTGGTGTTAAGAAGTAGCATACCTCTGTTGCATTTTCAGTTCAGTTTCAAAATATTTTCAGACATCAGAAAGGAAGGTTTTTTATTTAAAACAATTATCTGTCTGTGTTAATGAAACTGACCTAACTTGATAATTTCATCATATTTTATGCCCCACCCATGTCATTGAGTTCAAGTTACAAAATGGACATGTTTTACCATAAGACATCAAGGTTGGCAGGGAACTCTGGGAGCATCTAAGGGGCCATTGCCAGCAGGTGAGGTCAGAGCCCTCTCCTGATAGGTTACCAATCCCCCTTTCAGGGCTATTTAGGGTCTCTCTTTTGGGTGGATCTTCAGATTTGGATTGCAAGACTCCAGCAGGAATCCTCTGCATCCTCCATTTCAACTTTTCACTGAAGAACTGCATCTGGACCCTCCAGGAACTCTACCATCTGCAACAAAGAAGCCAGACGCCATCTGCAACACTGTATCTTCAGCTCCTGCCAGCAACTGCAACTGTTTCCCTGTCCTGCATCCTCTGAGGATAGCCCCTCTTCAGCCTGCACCAGAAGAGCAAAGGAATCTCCCTTGGGGTATAGGAGTCACTCCCCTCTTCAGCAGGCACCTACTGCAACGATGACTGGCTGCGTGGATCCCCTCTCCTGCTGAGCTGCATGGATCCTGAATCATTAGTGGAGGACTGAAGTGGTCCCGATGGTCCTGACCTCCTACTGTCCAACTTTGGTGGAGGTAAGAGCTTGCCTCCCCACACAAGACAGTACCCCTGTGCACTGCGTGTTTTGCAGTTGCCAAGGCTTGTTGGCATACTTCCATGAAGTTCTTCATGCATCCTGCAGCTCCGGCCCCCACCACTCTATCCTGTGATGCACAGATTCCTGAGTGGTTCTCCGGCGGCATGGGACCCTTTGTTGTTGTGCTGCGTGGGCCTCCTTTTGCACCTCCTTTGTCCTCGTGCTGTGGTACTCCTATGCACGCTGCCTGGTCTTCTGTGGGCTCTCTGAGTTGCTGAGAGCCCCCTCTGACTCCCCCTCCTGGGTAGAGTCCACCAGGTCCCTCCTGGTCCCGGGCAGGGCCATTTTCCACTAACCGCGAGCTTTGCGTGTGACAAGGCTTGTTGGTGGAATCCAGTGACGCAAACCAGACTGCAATCTTCCATCCGGCATGGGACATCAACTGCACCAACCATGAACAAGCATCTGTCTTCTTGAGTGCAGTTCTATCTGTTGTTCTTCACTAGTGGTCCTTCTTTTGCACCTTCATCCGGGTTAGCAGGGACTCCTGTTCTCCCTGGACTCTTGTGTGCTTCTTGAAGTTGGTCCCCTTCTTCCACAGGTCTTCAGGTCAGGAATCTACTGTTGGTGTCTTGTAGTCTCTTCTGGTTCTTGCATCATCTTATTTCCCCGTGTTTCTGTGTGTTCTAGGAAAGGGCCTGTGTTTTACTCCTGCTTTCCTGGGCTCTGGGGTGGGTTCTATTGTTTACCTTTGGTGTTTTCTAATACTCCCAGCTCCCCTCTACACACTACACTTGCCTAGGTGGGAGACCGACATTCACATTTCACTTTCTTAGTATTTGGTTTGTGCTCCCCCCAGGCCCATTTCTAACTATTGTGATTATTCGTAATTGCACTGTTTTCTAACAGTTTTCCTGCATTTTTATGCATACTAGTGTATATAATTTCTGTACTAGTTACCTCCTAAGGGAGTATAGTCTCTGTGGGGTTTTTGGTATTTGTGTCACCTAAATAAAGTACCTTTATTTTTGTACCACTGAGTATTTTCTTTCATGTGTGTGAGTACTGTGTGACTGCAGTGGTATTGCATGAGATTTGCATGTCTCCTAGATAAGCCGAAGCTGCTCAGCTACAGCTACCTCTAGAGAGCCTGGCTTCTAGACACTGCCTACATTTCACTAATAAGTGATAACTAGACCTGGTGTAAGTACCTTAGGTACCCACTACAAACCAGGCCAGCCTCCTACCAGGATCAAATGTAGCTGGTGCGAGCTACAACTCTCCAAAGGAGAGGAGCTCTCGAGGTGTTTTTAGTCCAGATGAGAAATAGTTATGTGTGAAAGAGACGCAGGTAGTCATTATGATCTTGGCGGATCTACCCTGCCATGCCTGCGGTAGCGGTCAGACCGCCAACAGCGTGGTGGTGCAGGACCTCCAAATAATGACTGTGGCAGTGAACTGGCCAGGGGGGTGGGACGGCCTGGCCAAAGGTTGACCAATCCGGTGGTCCACCTAACATTGCCCGCTGTATAATGAGTATCCTTACCACCAGGGATTTTGTGGCTGCAGCCCCGCCACAAAGTCCCTGGGGGGTAAGGATACTGGTGACAGGAATACTAATTCCTGTCCCCACAACAGGACCCCCCCTCCATGTAGGAGGCCCTCCCCTACCCCTGACCCCATCAGAAGCCCCCCATACCCCCAAGCAGCGACGCACCTCCCTCCCCCTGTCCCCGTACTGACCTCTCCACCTATGATCCACGCACGCACACACCACACTTACGTACATACATGCACACATACACGCTCACTCATTCACACAAACCTGCACAGACGGCCACGACAACCCCCCCACCACCCGCATACAGGCATTTACACAAGCACACAGACACCTGCACACACGCACACAAACACACACAACAAACCCCCACCCCCTCCATTCACTAACTCCCCACCCCTATACTCACACACCCGCAGACACACACACACACTCACACCACCCATACATACACACGCAGACACTCACCCACCACACAACACCCCCAACCCCACAGCCATACACGCACACAGACACACACACTCACTCACATGCCCCCTACTCATATAGGGCACCCACCTCCCTCCCCACACCCCACATACATGCACACAGACACCAACACGCACCACGCATACACCCATTCACCAGACACGCATCCACTCACACTCATCCATATATGCATTCACTCATACATATTCACACTCATCCATACACGCATTCACTCATACATACTCACACTCATCCATACACGCTTTCACTCACACATACTCACACTCGCCCATACACGCGTTCACTCACATGCATTCAGGCATGCATACACAGACATCCAAACACGCACTCATTTCAACATTCATACATGCATTCACTCACATGCATACACCACAACACTCACAGTTGCATTCACACAACCATACACACATTCATACCCACATGCAGACACCACACACTCACACATCACCCCCCCACCCTCCCATCCTCCTCCCCTGTCGGACACCTGACTTATCTTATCCGGCAAGGAGGTAGTTCGGCAGGGAAGAGGTGCTGACATTGCCGGCAGCGCCCCGCCAGAAGGACACCGCCAAGCCGTACTAATGGTCCTAATATGGCTGGCGGCTTCCTACAGGTGGGGCGGTGCAGGTGGTAGCAACGCCAGTGTGCCACTGCCTGCCAGCATGGCTACTGCCAGATTTCCGCCCTGATTGTGGCGGAAATCCCGCAGTATCCATAATATGATGGGCGGAAGACCGCCAGTGCTGGCGGTCTACTAGCACCCGCGGCATCGGCGGTATTTGAAAAATACCACCGATGTCATAATAAGGGCCATAGTGATCATTTATTATGTGTAAGGTGACACTGTCTCTTGGTAGGCTACATTTCAGTTTTATTCTGGTGCCTTCAAGGGATAGAAGCAAAAACAGTGAAGGTAAGTCAGAGGTAGTATCTCCCCTATAAGGTCAACATGTTTTCACTCCATCTTTGACCTAATTCATAGGTTTAGGGGCATTCTTCAGGACCAGTAATCAGAGTCTGTAAGAGACTGGCCTGGCTTATAGTGGGTACCTGATGGTACTTACACCTTGTACAAGGTCGAGTTATCCCTTATTAGTAGTGCAGTAGTGTTCTAGCAGCTTAGGCTGATAGAGGTAGCTATAGCAGAGCAGCTTAGGCTGAACTAGGAGACATGCAGAGCTTCTACTATACCACTTATATCATATAGGTACTATATCATAAGAAACACAATACTCAGGGTTACTAAAAATAAAGGTACTTTATTTTAGTGACAATGTGCCAAAAATATCTCAGAGGATATACTTCCTTGGGAGGTAAGTAAAATACACACACAAACCAAACTCAGGTAAGTAAAACAGTCAGAAAGTAGTGCTAACACTGTAGAATACAATAGGATGCAATAGGCCTAGGGGCAACACAAACCATATACTAAGAAAGTGGAATGCGAACCATGTAGGGACCCCAGGCCTAGTGTAGTGTGTAGAGGGTCGCTGGGAGTGTAAGAAAACACTAAGGCCCGTATTTATACTTTTTTTGCGCCGCATTTGCATCGTTTTTTGACGCAAAAACGGCGCAAACTTGAAAAATACCATTGTATTTTGTAGGTTTGCGCCGTTTTGCGTCAAAAAGCGGCGCAAATGCGGCGCTAAAAAAAGTATAAATATGGGCCTAAGGGTGTCCAAGATACCCCACCCCAAGACCCTGGAAAGTGGGAGTAAAGTACTACTATTTCCCCAGAAACACACTAATCTCGTGATACAGGATTTTGCAAAGCACTGAAGACGGATTCCTGGACCTGAAGACCTGCAAAGGAAGGGGACCAAGTCCAAGAGTCGCTAAAGTGTCCGGGGGGGGGCAGGAGCCCACTAAACCCCGGATGAAGGTGCAAAATGGCTGCCTCTGGGTGGAAGAAGCTGAAGATTCTGCAACAGCGAAAGGTGCCAGGAACTTCTCCTTTGTACAGAAGATGTCCCACTGCAAGCTGGAGGTTGCAGAGTTGTTTCTTTGGCAAAAGACTGCAAGCAAACCTTGCTAGCTGCGGTTGAAGAAAAGAAAAAGGGCGCTGCCTGGGCCCAGGAAGGACCAGGATGTCACCACTTGGGAGAGGAGACAGAGGGGGCCCTCAGCAATGTAGAGAGCCCATGCACAAGAAGGTAGCACCCACAGAAGCATTTGAACACGGGTTCAAGAAGTCTGAACATGGCGTTCGTCTCAGCACTGCAAAAGAGGGTCCCACGAAGCCGGAGATCAACTCACGGAGCTGAGCATTGCAGGACAGGTGCTGGGGACCTGGGCTAGACTGTGCACGAAGGATTTCTTGGAAATGTACACAGAAGCCCAAATAGCTGCAGTTCACACGGTACACAGGAATACTGTCTGGAGAGGGGAGGCAAGGACTTACCTCCTCCAAATTTGGACAGATGGACCACTGGACAGTCTGGGTCACTTGGGTCCACCACCTGTGTTCCAGGAGCCTTGCTCGTCACGACGAGACGGGACCCAGAGGACCGGTGAAGCTGAAGTTTGGTGCTTGCTGAAGCAGGGGGAAGACTCCGTCAACCCACAGGAGATTTCTTCATGGCTTCCAGTACAGGAAGAAGGCAGGCAGCCCCCAAAGCATGCACCACCAGGAAACAGTTGAGAAAGCTGGCAGGAATAGGCAGTACAATGTCGCTGGTAGACTTCTTGCTACTTTGTTGCAGTTTTTCAGGCGTTCTGGAGCAGTCAGCGGTCAATCCTTGGCAGAAGTCGAAGAGAGAGGTGCCGGGGAACTCTGGTGAATTCTTGCAAGTCGTTATCTGAGGAAAAGCCCACTGGAGAGACCCTAAATAGCCCTCAGAGGAGGATTTGCCACCTAGTCAGGTAAGCACCTATCAGGAGGGGTCTCTGACGTCACCTGCTGGCACTGGCCACTCAGAGGCCTCCATTGTGCCCTCACACCCCTAGATCCAAGATGGCAGAGGTCTGGGACACACTGGAGGAGCCCTGGGCACCACCCCTGGGGTGGTGATGGACAGGGGTTTGGTCACTCCCCTTTCCTTTGTCCAGTTTTGTGCCAGAGCAGGGACTGGGGGTTCCTTGAACCGGTGTAGACTGGCCTACGCAAGGAGGGCACCATCTGTACCCTTCAAAGCATTTCCAGATGCTGGGAGAGGCTACCCCCCCCAGCCTTTAACACCCATTTCCAAAGGGAGGGGGTATAACACCCTCTCTCAGAGTAAATTCTTTGTTCTGCCTTCCTGGGACTGGGCTGCCAGACCCCAAGAGGGCAGAACCCTGTCTGTGGGGTGGCAGCAGCGGTAGCTGCAGAGAAAACCCCAGAGAGCTGGTTTGGCAGTACCTGGGGTCCATAGTGGTGCCCCGGGGATGCATGGGATTGGCACCCCAATACCATATTTGGCATGGGGGACAATTCCATGATCTTAGACATGTTACATGGCCATATTCAGAGTTACCATTGTGAAGCTAAACATAGGTATTGACCTATATGTAGTGCACGTGTGTAATGGTGCCCCCGCACTCACAAAGTCCAGGAAAATTACCCTGAACTATGTGGGGCACCTTTGCTAGTGCTAGGGTGCCCTCACACTTAGTATCCTTGCACCTAACCTTCAGCAAGTGACGGTTAGACATATAGGTAACCTATAAGTTACTTAAGTGCAGTGAAAATGGCTGTGAAATAACGTGTGCGTTATTTCACTCAGGCTGCAGTGGCAGTCCTGTGTAAGATTTGTCTGAGCTTCCTATGGGTGGCAAAAGAAATGCTGCAGCCCATAGGGATCTCCTGGAACCCCAATACCCTGGGTGCCTAGGTACCATATACTAGGGAATTATAAGGGTGTTCCAGTGTGCCAATTGAAATTGGTAAAAGTGGTCACTAGCCTACAGTGACCAATTTAAAGGCAGAGGGAGCATAAGCACTGAGGTTCTGGTTAGCAGAGCCTCAGTGACACAGTTAGTCACTACACAGGGTTACACATTCAGGCCACAAACTATGAGCACTGGGGTCCTGACCAGCAGGATCCCAGTGAGACAGGCAAAAACAAACTGACATACATGTAAAAATGGGGGTAACACGCCAGGCAAGATGGTACTTTCCTACAGAGTCACTCTGTAATATTAAAGTAGTATGAATAAAGAAACTAGTATTTAATGAAGGTGGCAACTGGCAGTCCACCTGATACAGGAGGTGACTCACAACATGCTATTTGTGTAAGTCCACTGTTGTTCTACTCTATCTAAATTAGATACTTAGCTCCTTCTCAAGCCTAAATGAAGGCTGCCTAAATCGCAGACCCACAAGTGGTCTTCGCATCCTCAGTTGGCGTCCTAAATAAATATTTTCTTCACATACATGAACACAGTTGTCTGTCTTTCTTCTTTTCTTTTTTTACCAGGTATACTTTTTGGGGTTGACAAAGTCAGATTTTAAGTCATAATTATGAGAATGCCACTTTTAGAAAGTTTACATTTTCTTGCCCTAACCATTTCTGCCTTCTGCCCGTGTTCTGGGTCACAACTGTGAATGGATCTGCTGTTGGGCTTTGTGTATTCTTCCCACTCAGTGAGACAAAAGGGGACTAGATGTGGGCAGGATGGGCTATCCTGCCAGGATGGCTGGAGTGGATCTGTGCTTTGTCCCACTTACACTTCAAAGGTCGTGCCTCCAGCATACACAAAGGAACCTCTTGACCTGTGAAAGACTTCAGAAGGACTGCCATGCTACTTAAAGTCTGATTTCTCCCTCAGTGCACTACTCTGCTGCTACCAGAGGACCTTGCTCCTTGAGGCTTGCCTTGCCCCCCAGAGAAATGCCCTACTGCTTGAGGTCTGACTTGCTGCTTGAACACAGGACTACCGGAGTGACTCCAAGGGTTAATTGGCTGGTCTCCTGTGTGAGCTATAGGGACATAACTAGCTCCAAAGACCTTAAACCCTGCTCCTGGCCTCTGCCACCCCTAAAATAGTTCCCCTCAAGTCCTAGACCCTTGGTTATGGTGGTAAAGGTAGTGCTCCTGCCTAACCCCAAAAGTTAGGACTTGAAAACGTTCTCACCAAAAAGTGGCCTGAAAATTGACTAAAGCCCGGGGTCTGCCTGCTCGCCCATCTGCCCATGTCACATTACTGGTTGGTTTAGCTCTGCAGTAACTCCCGCTACATGCTTATCCACAGCAGCTAATCCTGTTCAGCAGTACATCTTGGTTAAGGCATCCAACCTCCTGGGGTCTTCATCAGCTACAGCCTGCAGCTTCACCCCGATGGAGTTTTTTGACTTCCAAAAAAGTGACAAAGTCTGAAGGTAGAAATCACCAACAACAATATAATGGCGCACAATCAAAAAACATTAATATGAAGAAGTCAAAATCGAGTATGGCTTTTTCAAAATCTTCTTTATTCCATATCAAAATTGTTGTAAGAATGTCATATTTCCTAATTGTTACAGCAACAACACACAGCCAACATGTTTAGTTTCCAACGTGAACTTCTTCAGCGACTCCAAATTTTTCATACAGAACAGTGTATCACACCAGATTCCAAACATTCGTATTATCATCCGTACTGGAGGTCACCGCAGTATTTCTACTCAATGCCCCACTCCTACTTTCAGTGAGGTGGACCCCACACCAGAGATCAAAAAGGGCTTTTTGATCTTTTGTGCGGTGCTGGTGTCTGGAAGCTAATACTTAAGACATGGATTAAGGTGTTCGTTGTGGGGTTCACCTCACTGAAACTAGGAGTGGGGCATTGAAATCAGAGCATTATTTGATACAAATATATAAAACTTTCTTTTAAATCATTTAGGTACTATGGTGAGTGACTTTAAGAAGCAGTATGGCACTTATTTTAGTCAAAGACCAACTCGGCCTCCAACAGAACAGAGGATGCCCTAAAAGGAAGTTAACAAATGTTTGAAATGGATTAACTCAAAAGATAGTTCAGTGAATGACTGATGTACATAAAAGAAGCAGAAATGTACATGAAATGTTGAGGTTGGACCTCATTTAAAGGTTAGTTAATACAGGGTATCTATCACAAAACAGCAGATGTTCCATCTGTCAACCGTACAGCTCCCCATTGCAGGTCGTAGGGCCACGAGGTTTTATGTGGTGGAATTTGACCTCGCTCTGCAACTGGAAAGGCTTAGGTGGTCACTACAACCCTGGCGGTCGGTGTTAAAGCGGCGGTAAAACCGCCAACAGGCCGGCGCAATAAAAAATGGAATTACGACCGTGGTGGAAACCGCCAACATAGACAGCCACTTTAACACTCCGACCGCCACGGCGGTACAAACAAACAGCATGGCGGTCACCGCCAGCAGACAGGCGGAAGTCAATGTACCGCCCATATATCACAACCTACCAATCTGCCACCTTTTCAGGGGCAGATTCACCGCAAACAAAAACACGGCGGAAACAGGACTTCGAAGGAAAACGCTCACCTCTACACACCCCACGAGGAATCAGAACACCATGGAACCCGAGCTCCAGATCCTGCCAGCCCTTATCTTCTTGCTCCTCTACCAGGAGCACGAACGCCGGCGGCGAAGACCACAGTGAGTACTGCACCTATGACACAGGGGAGGGGGGAGGAAAAAAACGGGGACACACACACTCACCCACGACAACACACACACTAATACAGCATGATACATTACAGTTACACCTCCTAAACCCCCCGGAAGAATGCAAAGACAAAAGGAAATTAATGCAACCATTGTAATATATTAAAATCCAGTACGCAAAAAATATATATACACCATAAACAAATATAAACACCAAGAATAGTAGTCCAGGTAGTGCTCCATAGAAGTCCGTGGAACACTGGGCCCACACGGCATGGGCGAGGCCCACACTCAATCCCCGAACATGACGGAGAGAACACTGCAGGAGCATCAGATAGCAATAAAACAGGCACCTCAGGGGGAAGGGAAAGGGGGGGCAGCGAAGCCGGTTGAGTGCACTACGCCAAATCCACGAGGGGGCCACATGCCCACTGTTCAATCCTGGGGAGTGCAAAGCCACAGTCTCTCAAATCTTTACAGTGGGTGGGTTGCCCACTGTTCCATCCTGGGGAGTGCAAAGCCACAGTCTCTCAAGTCACTCCAGTGGGTGGGATGCCCATGTTCCATCCTGGGGAGTGCAAAGCCACAGTCTCTCAAGTCTCTACAGTGGGTGGGTTGCCCACTGTTCCATCTTGGGGAGTGCAAAGACAGTCTCACAAGTCTCTACAGTGGGTGGGTTGCCCACTGTTCCATCCTGGGGAGTGCAAAACCACAGTCTCACAAGTCTCTACAGTGGGTGGGTTGCCCACTGTTCCATCCTGGGGAGTGCAAAGCCACAGTCTCACAAGTATCTACAGTGGGTGGGTTGCCCACTGTTCCATCCTGGGGAGTGCAAAGCCACAGTCTCACAAGTATCTACAGTGGGTGGGTTGCCCACTGTTCCATCCTGAGGAGTGCAAAGCCACAGTCTCTCAAGTGGATAACAGTCTCCACTGGTTCTGGTGCCCAGAGTGCTTAATCCTGCCAAGGACTGAGGTAGTGGATGTATCTCTCCACTGGTTCTGGAGGGGGCATGGTGCCCAGAGTGCTTCATCCTGCCAAGGACTGAGGTAGTGGATGGTAATCTCCACTGGTTCTGGAGGGGGCCTTGTGCCCAGAGTGCTTCATCCTGCCAAGGACTGAGATGTTAATCTCCACTGGTTCTGGAGGGGGCCTGGTGCCCAGAGTGCTTCATCCTGCCAAGGACTAAGGTAGTGGATGTTAATCTCCACTGGTTCTGGAGGGGGCCTTGTGCCCAGAGTGCTTCATCCTGCCAAGGACTGAGGTAGTGGATGTATCTCTCCACTGGTTCTGGAGGGGGCATGGTGCCCAGAGTGCTTCATCCTGCCAAGGACTGAGGTAGTGGATGTTAATCTCCACTGGTTCTGGAGGGGGACTTGTGCCCAGAGTGCTTCATCCTGCCAAGGACTGAGATGTTAATCTCCACTGGTTCTGGAGGGGGCCTGGTGCCAAGAGTGCTTCATCCTGCCAAGGACTAAGGTAGTGGATGTTAATCTCCACTGGTTCTGGAGGGGGCCTTGTGCCCAGAGTGCTTCATCCTGCCAAGGACTGAGGTAGTGGATGTTAATCTCCACTGGTTCTGGAGGGTGCCTTGTGCCCAGAGTGCTTCATCCTGCTCGTGACGGAGTCTGTAGCGTCAGTGCCCTTGGTGCTCATGGGCCAGCGGTGCTTGTGGCGGCAGTGTCCTGTTCAGCGGTGCTTGTGGCGGCGGGATCCTTGGCAGTGACTCAGCTGCTGGCGGTCCTGTCTGGCCCAGCGGGGCTGGTGGTCCTGTCTGGCCCAGCGGGGCTGGTGCTGGAGGTCCTTTATTGCCCAGCAGGGCTGGTGCTGGCGGTCCTGTCCTGGGCAGCAGGGCTGGTGCTGGCGGTCCTGTCCTAGGCAGCAGGGCTGGTGCTGGTGGTGGCCTCCTGGGCAGCGGGGATGATGGCGGTGGCCTCCTGGGCAGCGGGGATGATGGCGGTGGCCTCCTGGGCAGCGGGGATGATGGCGGTCTTCTCCGCCGTGCTGCTCTTCCCAGACTTGATGAGTTTCTTGTGCCCCTTCCCTACCTTGGAAGGTGTCAAGCTGACTCCACACTCCCACCTGTACCACTGGGAGCGGCTTTGCTGGCTGGAGTCTTCCCCCTCTCCCGCCAGGCACTGGCCAACTTTTGATGCTTGACAGGTGGGGGACTGTCCGTGCTGTGGCTCCGTGCCACACTGGTGCCCTGCTGCCCGGTGCACTCCAGATTCTGGTGACTACAGGCACCACTGGTCCCGGAGATGTTGTGGCTGAGGTGCTAGGTTGGGACCTGGAGAGTCGGGCCCTAAGAGAAGGACGGGATGGGGGAGGTGAGGGAAAGAGGTCAAGGGTGGACAGGAAAAGTTTCTTGGGAACACCTGGACGGGTAGATGGAGGGGGTTTGGGAGTGGAGGAAGAGGATGTGGTTGTAGGAGGTGTTCGTTTGGTGACTTTGGGTGAAGGGGCATGCGCTGTAGGTTGTCCTGACGTGGATGGCTGTTGGGTGGGTGTGTGGCTGCGTTTGTGTATCTTGGTAGGTGGTGTCACAGACACAATGGGAGAGGACACTTGGGACGTGTGAATGGTAGTGGGGGTGGTGACTGCACATGAGCGGGGTGTGGTGGTGTGTGTGCTGGTGATGGAAGTAGTGGCTGTAGATGTAGTGCATGCAGGTGTGAGTATAGACGAGACTGGGAGGGAGGAGGGAGATAGGGAGATGAGGAGGAGGGGGACACAGTGGAGGCAGTGGATGTTGGTGTGTCTGCATGTGTGTGATGCTTGCATGAGTGCCTGTGGGATGTGTGGTGCTTATGTTTGCCAGAGCTTCCCTTGTGTTTTGACGTGTGTTCATGCTGGCCTGAAGGTGTGCTTGTGATAGGCTGCGGTACAGGGGATTGGTTCTGGGTGGAGGAAGTTGGAGTTGGGAGGCTAGAGACAGGAACAGTAGCTGCCATCAGTGCTGAGGCCAGAGTATGAAAAGCTTGCTGAAGGGCTGTCTGACCAGAATGAATGCCCTCCAGGAATGCATTTGTTTGTTGCAACTGCCTTTCTACACCCTGGATGGCATTCAAAATGGTAGACTGCCCAACAGTGAGGGACCTGAGGAGGTCAATGGCCTCCTCACTGATGGCAGCAAGGGTGACTGGAGCAGGGCCTAAGGTACCTGGGGCGAAGGTGATGCCCACCCTCCTGGGTGAGCGGGCACGGGGCAAAGGCTGAGGGGCTGCTAGGAGGGTGGTGCTAGGAGGGGGGGTGGTGGCTGTACCTGTAGATGCGGGGGCACAGATGTGGCCACCACCACGAGGGAGCTCCCATCAGAGGACGACTCCATATCACTGGTGTCAGCTCCTGTCCCCGCCGTGGAGCTCCCCTCGCCCTCAGTCCCACTGGTGAATTCCGAGTCCGTAGTCTCGCCCTCCAGGGCCATGTGGGATGCAGCTCCCTCCTGCTCCGGTGCCACTGCTCCTCCGCCTGATGATGCTAATGCACACAAGAACAGGGAGACCACAAAAAGGGGGGGCAAGACAGAAGAAAGACATGTTGAATGCATGCATTACCGCTACCGTTGGCGGACACAACAGACACGGAAGCCCCCTGCACTACGCCGCGCACTTGGGGTCCACTGTTCAATCCCTGGGACATGGCCTACAAGGCTATGGCTGACATCTGCACACATAGATGTCACAGGAGCCTGACTAGGTGTAGTTGGCACTGTACACAGGTGGGGTGGGGTGCCACAGGGTCTGCCAGAACAAGGGGACCTAACTAGCACACTCGCCCTGGCCTAGGGAAATCCACAGCCCACCTCCCCCACCCAGACACCTCCACTGCGCGCTGAATCAGCTGAATGAGAGCGTATTCACCCCCTTGTGGCTGCTGTGATGCCCTCAAGGTCCCATCCAACTGCGGGTACGCCACCGCCAGGATCCTGAACATCAGGGGGGTCATGGTGCGACGGGCACCCCTCCCACGTTGGGAGGCCATCCCCAGCTGGGCCTCCGCCGTCTTCTTGCTCCAGCGGCGAACGCCCTCCCATCTTTTCCGGCAGTGGGTGCTCCGTCTGTGGTAGACCCCCAGGGTCCGGACTTCCTTGGCGATGGCACACCAAATATCCTTCTTCTGGTGGGCGCTGACCTACAGGAATAGTACAGGGTAAAAGAAGAAGATATAACCGTCCACACCGTCACAGTCATTGGCCCCCTTCCCTACCCTTGCCATGTGGCACATGCACTCACCGTTGTTTCATGCACGCCTCAATCTCCCCCCCATCTTTCATCCACCCCACTTCACACAGGCATAGCCCATACAGCATGCTCCCAGTGTACTTACCTGTTTGTCTGGAGGACCGTAGAATAGCGTGTACTGGGGGAGGACCCCATCCACGAGTTTCTCCAAATCCTCCGATGTGAAGGCAGGGGCCCTTTCCCCAGACGCACGAGCCATTGTCGCTTCTGGACCGAGGTCACAGCAGCACTTGCAGTGTAGGTCCTCTCCTGTCGAAGATCAGGTATCGAGTGATTGAACAGATAGAAAATGGCAGTCATGTCCGCGGAGGTGCGTACCGTCACCGCCGGCGTACATCATCATTGGCTCCTGGGACCCATAGTGTCCAATGTTAACCAATGCAGAACTGAGCCCCGGTCTTCGACCGCCTACCGAGACGGTGTACAACGCCAGCGCAGTTACCTCACATCCCATTGTCCCACTTTACAGGTCAGGCAGCCGCCATTTCAGGGGCCCACATGGCTTAATTTTTCACTGCGTCACACTTACCTAGGCCTTGCCTCAACACTCATACAGGCCAAATTTCGGAATATGATTCGTGTTCTGTGTAAGCTGTGGGTACATACCTCTGAGTTGGTTGACTCTGTGGTCGCTGTTGTCCTTCATAGGCACCGTCCGCTGGGACATGTGAGGAGATGGCGGCATCCTCCGGTGTACAGACCGCTGGTGGACCTGTCGACAATGGAGGAAAGACATGTGATCATCACCTACAGGCTTGATCGTGCCACAATCCTGGAACTGTGTGCCCAGTTGGAGCCAGACCTGATGTCAGCTATCCGCCATCCCACAGCAATCCCCCCTCAAGTGCAGGTGCTGTCAGTACTCCATTTCCTTGCAAGTGGGTCATTTCAAACGCACAGTGGCCATAGCATCAGGGATGTCCCAGCCTATGTTTTCCAACGTGTTCTCCAGAGAGTTGTCTGCCCTGCTGAAACACATGCGGAGCTACATCGTTTTCCCTCAGGTGGAGAATTTGCCTACAGTGAAAGGTGACTTCTGTGCCCTGGGACAAATCCCCAACATCATTAGTGCCATTGATGGGACACATGTGGCTTTGGTACCCCCCGCAGGAGTGAACAGGTGTACAGGAACCGGAAGAGTTATCATTCCATGAATGTGCAGATGGTGTGTTTGGCAGACCAGTACATCTCCCATGTGAATGCCAAATTCCCTGGCTCAGTGCATGACGCTTACATCCTGCGTAATAGCAGCATCCCTTATGTGATGGGTCAACTTCAGAGGCACCTTGTGTGGCTATTAGGTGAGCACCTGGAAGCAAGTCAGTGGGAATGGTTGTCTGGGGATATCCCTACAGGTTAGTGTGTGTCTAACAGTTGCCCTCGCCATTTGCAGGTGACTCTGGTTGCCCCAACATGTCATGGCTACTGACCCCAGTGAGAAATCCCAGGACAAGGGCAGAGGAACACTACAATGAGGCCCATGGGTGAACTCGGCGGATTATAGAGCGGACCTTCGGCCTCATAAAGGCCAGGTTCAGGTGCCTCCATATGACAGGTGGATCCCTATTCTACTCACCAAAGAAGGTGTGCCAGATCATCGAGGCCTGCTGTATGCTTCACAACTTAGCTTTGCGACAACAGGTGCCTTTTCTGCAGGAGGATGGTCCAGATGGCGGTGTTGTGGCAGCTGTGGAGCCTATGGACAGTGAAGACGAGGAAGCAGAAGAAGAAGACATCGACAACAGGAACTCGGTTATCCTGCAATATTTCCAGTGAGACACAGGTAAGAAGACAAACCTGCCTACTACATGCACTTTAACACTACTACCTCTCTACTGTCTGTCGTTTTCACCAAATGTATGGTCACTGAGTTGCCATTTTCCCTTACGATTTCACAGATGTGGGTCCCACTGAGTGACATCTGCTTTGTTTCCTCATGGACTAGAGCTGTGTGACATAGATATGTTGACATTACATTTGAAAGAGCATTTTGCCACTGTGATTGCTAATACACTATTTTGAAATCACAGACAGACTCCAGATTGTTTTGTGCTTTAAGGGTGTGTATTTATGTGCTCAAGATTGGAGGTGGTTGTAAAATGGTGAGGGGTGATGGTGGAGGAATGTCCATGGCAGAGTCCAGTCTATTAGTCTCACAGGTGCATTGCCCAAATGGGCATAGGCAGTGGAGCTGGTGCAGTTTGAGGATGGACAGGGTGACAAAGTGGGACAGAAGGATGACATTCAGGGTGGTCTCATTTCTTGGCGGGGGTCTTGGCATCGTTCTCTGTCTTTGTCCTGGATCTCAGGGACCGTTTGCGAGGTGGTTCTCCCTCTGCAGGGGGTGGGGTGCTGGTGTGGTTGTCCTGTGGCGGTGCCTCCTGTCCAGTAGCGCCAGCGGAGATGGTGGGCAGTTCATCGTCCAGGCTAGTGTCAGGGGCCCCTTGTTGGGCCACAGTGTCCCTCCTGGTGTTGAGGACTTCCTTCAGCACCCCTACGATGGTGCCCAGGCTGGAATTGATTGATCTGAGTTCCTCCCTGAAGCCCAAATACTGTTCCTCCTGCAGGCGCTGGGTCTCCTGAAACTTGGCCAGTACCAATGCCATTGTCTCCTGGGAATGGTGGTAGGCTCCCATGATGTTGGAGAGGGCCTTGTGGAGAGTGGGTTCCCTTGGCCTGTCCTCCCCCTGTCGTACAGCAGCCCTCCCAGTTCCCCTGTGTTCCTGGGCCTCCGTCCCCTGGACCGTGTGCCCAGTGCCACTGCCCCCAGGTCCCTGTTGTTGTTGGGGTGGGGGTTAGCCTGGGTTCCCTGTAATGGTGGACACACTGCTGATTGACGTGTCCTGGGGACAGAGGTATGGGCCCGCTGGGTGGGTGCTGTGCTGGTGTTTCCAGAGGGGGTAAGTTCTGTGGTGGCCTGTGACTGTGTCAGGGGAACCAACTGTCCTGAGGTCCCCAATGGGCCGGGCTGGTCATCTAGATCCAGTTGGACAGTGCTGCTGTCATCACTGTGGGCCTCTTCTGTTGGTGGTGTGGACATGTGTGGACCCTCCTGTCCGGTGACGTTGGGTAGGGATCCTGCAAGGGTATAAAAGGATGTTTATTACATCTGTGTGTGCCATGGTGTGCAATGGGTGGGTGACCGTGTACCCCAGTGCTTGTATTCCTGTGTGGGTCCTTGTGTGATGGTGGTTTAGGGGGGTGTATGAGTTTGTGCAGTGGCCATGCTTTGTTGTTGCATGCAGGGCTTGGTGTTAGGATGTGTGGTTTGTGATGTTGGGACATTTGTGAGGAGTTTGAGTGATGGGGTGAGGGTGAGGGTAGGGGTATGTGATAGCATGCAAGTAGGGTGGGGGATGTAATAGTTAAGATTTGACTTACCAGAGTCCATTCCTTCATCTACTCCTGCGAGGCCCTCAGGATGCAAAATCGCCAAGACTTGCTCCTCCCATGTTTTTAGTTGTGGGGGAGGAGGTGGGGGTCCACGCCAGTCCTCTGAACTGCAAGGTGGTGTCTTGAGACCACGGAACGCACCTTCCCCCGTAGGTCGTTCCACCTCTTCCTGATGTCATCCCTATTTCTTGGGTGCTGTCCCACTGCGTTAACCCTGTCCACAATTCTGCACCATAGCTCCATCTTCCTAGCTATGGAGGTGTGCTGCACCTGTGATCCGAATAGCTGTGGTTCTACCCGGACGATTTCCTCCACCATGACCCTGAGCTCCTCCTCAGAGAACCTGGGGTGTCTTTGCCGTGCCATGGGGTGGTGTGGGTGATGTGTGGGGTGGTGTGTGTAGTGATAAGTGAGGTGATATTTAGTAGTGTGTTGTGTGAGGTGTGTGGAAGTTATGTGGGTGATGGTATTGTGTGCCTGTGGATGCTTGGTAGTTGTTTGTAGTGTCTCTCTCTGGCCTTCTCTCGGTAATTTTGTCGTAGGGGTTTGTGGGTGGGTGTTTTATATTGTAATGGGTGTGTGGGAGTAGTGTGTGTATGTGTATCAGGTGTGTGTATTTTGAATTGTCCAATGTGGTGGTGTTTTGTAAATGTGTGTGTATTTTGAGCGCAGCGGTGTGTACCGCCAATGGAATACAGCGGTTGAAAGACCACCGCGTGGATCCGTGTGTCGTGATAGTGTGGGCGTATTTCTGTTGGCGTGACGGTGGAGGTTTTGTTTTCGCCAGTTTATCACTGACCTTTGGTGTGGCGGACTTGTGTGGGTGTCTGAATTTTGGCGGATTCCGAGCAGTGGGTCATAATGACCGTGGCGGAATTCCGCTGCTGCGGCGGTGTGTTGGCAGTCTTCTGTACGACAGTAAGCGGCTTTTACCGCCAATGTTGTAATGTTTGTTGCAGCTAAATGGTTTGACACCTGTTTTCCCTGTTCACCTACGAAGGGCAATAAGAAATGGTTTGTCCCTGGTAGCGGCAAGTTAATAATAAATGGGCCTGCCTACACTCCACATAGTCAGACGTGGCTATCCTGTGGAGAAGTGTAATTTTAGTTCCACCCTTGTGCTTTACAGAAATCATAGAACCATGTAGCTGGCATCATATATATTGTGTGCCTTAACATTGCTAATGTAAAGTGAAGCACCAAAACAGATAATTAATAGTGCATTCACTGTGGAAGACTAGAGATTCATATGTGCGTGTGTTCCAGTGTTTAACTTCAACATGCAAATGTGTGGTTCTCATTCACATTTACAATTATGCATTTGAGTTATATCACCTGATTAAAGTTTTATATATACTCATGTTTTCATTTACAATTGTTGCATTTATTTTGTAATTGTAAGGTGCACTTATAATCATGAATTTTTATTTTGTATTGTTATGCAATTCCTACTTTGGTAAGAGGACTGTGTGTTTAGGAGGGTAGCACCATCAAGTGTGGGAGAATGAATACAACCCACACCATTATTAGCTGTTAGCCTAAGTCCTGGCTAGCTTGCAGTGCTTCACCCAAGTCTTCAAACCTGTCCGAGTGAAAGGTAATTGTGGCAACCCGAACTTGACACTCTAACTCCTCTGGGAAGTTGTGGAAACAGACTGTACTCTTTTTAGGTCGAGCATTCGAGGCCTCTTGTATATACTTTAGTATATTCTTCTATACTTCTTTGTGGGGTCTCTGCTTTTTCACTGGTTTGTTTCAGTGTCCTTAAAAAATCCTTGCTTGCTAGTGGTCAGTCCTTGCTCTTTGTCCCACCTTTTCCACAGTTGTACACTCCCATGGAGCATGGCCCTAGTACTTGTACCCTTCCACTTGTGCCTATGAAGAATGTGCTTAGGGATTACTTTGTTCAAAGGCTAATAGCATTTGACCAGAGCGTTGGATACTTCAGTGGCCCCAGTCTGTTTCTGTTAACAGGGCTCTAGTCTATTACTTACTTTTCATCTGCAGTGATGTGTGACTTCGTTTATTCCATTCATTACTCTCCCTCGCACATTTTCTGTTCTTGCATTACAAATGCTTGTTCCTTTTGTCTGTCTCTGCGAGCTCTCAGCAGCGCTTTGAACCGGCTGCTTATGTCAACGGTTTTACTTTTTATTTTCAGTTTGTGGCAAGAAAACGCTAATAGCTGAAACTCGAGCGAACACAAGAGCTATTGCAGTTCAAATGCTTGTTTTGTTTTCAGTCTGTGTGGAAATAAAAGTCCAGTCAGTAATTTACAACCCTATGCGCTCTAACTCGAGCAAACACGAGACTATTGCATTCCAAATGCTTGTTTTTAAAGCATTTAGAGTGCACTTGTTATGTTTCTTCTGGCGTTTAATGGCACCATTTTTGTTTAAATACCCTTGCATGGTTTATTTAAAAGCTTGCTTACAGCTTGGGGATGATTTAATGTATTTGAGGAGAAAGCTGTGAAACGTAACACATGGTGTTTTATATTCGCTGTTTTCCATTTACTGAGGTTGGCATGATGGATTCAGCTCCTTTCTTATCTTTCACTCACATACGTACGGGTGTTTTTTACAGCTTGAGACGATAGTGCCTTTTAGGATACAGCTTTTAAACGGAACAAATGCAGGCAGTTGTTTTTATTGAGGTGCAGTTCTTTTTAGCTGATGTTTTAATAAAACGTATGGTATTCACAGGGTTAAGTAATAAGCAGATTTATGTTCAATAGCGGGCAAGATTGCATTTTGTAAGATTGTGTTTGAATAAATGCTTACCTGCTCGCTGCACATTTAAACTAGGTTTAAAATGAAAGCCTAGTATTTATTTGTATCTTACAGAGTGCTTCATTGTCGTTTCTTCGAGTCTGTATAGCGCTTGCGCTCATGCTTTGTATTTACAAACGACAGAAATGTTGCTTCTAAGCGTGATAGTAATCTTTATGGGTATGTTAATGTCTTTCTTTTAAGTCATGAAGCACCCCGCTTTCACAACAATACCTCAAGGATTATTTCTTTATTGCCCATTTGCGACTGCATCTTGGCGCCGGGTTCTTGCAAAAGGTGTGATTCCGTGCATTTGTTTGGAAGGGCTAAAGGTTGCCTAAAGCCTAAAAATTACACTCTAGTGCTTTGAAAACGCTCGTAACAAATGTTTATTTCTATTTTCATTTCAAACAGACTTTGGGTATCAACTGTAACCGGTAGAACATTTTGTATATACTTAGCTGGCCATTTTATTTTAATAAAATGTAAAAATAAGCATGCACAGCTGTTTCACGTGCTGAAGTGATTTTTTTTGGAGATAAATAGTTGGCAAATGCAAATTATTTTTAGAAAACAAATATATGTTCACAGCTAACATTAATGCAAATTGTGCTTTTTAAGGAATAGCGATTTTACTTTTGTGGACACGTTATTTTACATGTGCGACTTGTGGCAGAAGGGTTTATATTTACATTGCATAAGGACTAATATTTATTTAATTCTAAAACATACATATTTTGGGATTAAAGACAGGTAACAAAATATCAGCTAAAGCAATACACACAGTGCTTAATTTGTAAATTAAAAGGTGCCGTGCCCAAAGCCCTCCTCTTAAACATGTGGCTGCTGCAATTAAATGTGTGAACACGGAATACTGATGCAGCGTAATCCTGAAACCATCTCGGGCCTCTTCAATCCATTTAAAGAACACTCTCTGCCCCTTCAGCTCTCTCCGGTTACTTTCTTCTGTTGTGACACTTTTTTCGTTTTTCTCTTCCTCCGTCTTTCTCATATGTGACTTTTGCTCACAGTAAATGCTTAAGGCAGAAAAAAAGGCACCAGCCCTCAAAAATAAGTGCAGGTGCTCCGCACCGGAAACAGCAAGCACAAATTAAGCACTACATACATCTGCATTCTTTAATGAAGAAATTAAAGATATTTTAAAGATGGTGGATATGTGCGGTTAAATAATTTTTTCTGGCGATGCTCGCTGTGACTCCATCTTGGCGCCAGGTTGTTACAAAAGGTGCGATTCCACGCATTCCTTTTGAAGGGCTAAAGGCTGCCTAAAACCTAGAAATTACACTCCTAGGCTTTGAAAATACTCGCAACAAATACACCTGCAAATATGTTTATTGTGTGTTTATTGTAAATAATAAGGTAAAAACATTGCTTAGAAATACCAAAGAAGTTACTTAACAACAAAAGTAGAAAAATAAAACATTTAACAAAAAGCAAGACTTTTTTATTTAATAATACACCATACACACTGCACCACACACCAACAAAGAATAAACAACATTAGAATTGAATATGTTCATACTAATACACAACAGTAATAAAAAAACATGCCGTCACATCCAAAGGCGAGACCTATTGGCTATGCCAATGCTTGTTTATTTAGTTACCCACACATGCTAAGTCTAGGCACAAGATGTGAAATAGATTTAAAAGCATTTTTTGAAGAAATTGCATTCTGGTATGAAAAGCATGTGCTGCGATAATTAGGCAGATGAAATAAAAGCAAGGTGACCAACATCACAATCAAAGTCAAGGCAATAAATAACCCCACCATGTTGTATGATTCTAGATGTTCTAGAGATTCCTACCTAACCATATGTCTACACCTGAGAGCATAGTGGTTGTAACACTCTGCCTGCCCTGAACTAAGGGATTAGCCCGGGCTCCATACCTGAAAAGAATAGCAGGGGTCTGCCTGTTGTGTAGATGACAATCCTTTAGGGAAGCTGAGAGATCAGCACCAGCAAGGCTGTCTGTCATGTAGTATGCATCCTTGGATGATGATGATGACCGGAATGCCCTCTATCCCCTTGGATCAATGTGTGGTTTATATAATGACCCATGCCTCATTTGGAACACAGTTCTGATGTAATGCTGTGTCTCGGAGATAGAAGCTGGCTCCTGGACTGGCAATACAAGTTAGCATATCATGTACTCCATGCAAAAGTCTTGGACAAAAAGTACAGATTATATGTGGTGTAAAGGCTGATTAAATGTACAGCATGATCCTTGCCTTCCTAGAATGAAGAAGCTGATAAAATATGTAAAAGCCACCGCTAGAAGCAGTCTTTCTAAATCATTAATAAAATCGTGTATAGATGTAAATAAGGCACAGGCCGTGAAACTAAGCTAAGGCAGGGGTGCTCAAATCGATAGTAAAATGGTCCTTACGTGAGAATGTGCATTGAATGTTTTATTAAGTTAGCATGACCAAAGGTCTTTCCAATTTGGGCCCGTATTTATACTTTTTTTAGCGCCGCATTTGCGCCGCTTTTTGACGCAAAACGGCGCAAACCTACAAAATACAATGGTATTTTGCAAGTTTGCGCCGTTTTTGCATCAAAAAACGACGCAAATGCGGCGCAAAAAAAGTATAAATACGGGCCTTGGTTTCTTGTGTTTAACCTTCAATGTGAAGTTTTGCATGCACTGCAGTTTTCCTTTTCTTGCAAATGTGTTCGTATGATTTTACAGTTAATGAACAGCATATTGTGTGTTAGAGATAGCAAAGTGAGGGAGGATATTTTGACAGGGAAGAGAGCTAATAACAAACTAAGAAGAAAAGACCACTGTTTGTGTATCAGGAGCAGGGAGACACTCAAGATCGTCCTAATGTTCAAACCATGGGATGAGAGATTCAAGAGGAGTTGCAAATTTCAACTGTGAGAAGATGAAAAACTACTGGTGTTGATTACCTGAATTTCTCGAAAATTCTGTGAGCTTAATTGGTATTCACACTGTTAGTTTAATAGCAGATTCCCTTTAGATTCTGAGTGGTACGGACCTCTCTACCCTTATCTTCTGTGTGTGGCTTTATGCTATGCAACACCTCTCTTGGAGAACTTCTACTGAAGTCTTCACTATGTTGACACCTTCATATTTCCCCACAACTAACTAGGGTTTCCTGACTTTAGTTTAGTTTAGGCTTAAATTTACATTTCTTTAGACTTATTCATACTTAGGCAGGAGGATCCAAGCTTGTACACAGATCATCAGATTCTATTTCTTGTCTTCTGTATTGCCTCAACTGAGATTCTTGTATGCCTTATGCTATTGTGATTGAATCTTATTTGATGGTTTGGTTCACCTTTGGTGATTCTGTACTTATATAGCGTGTTTCTGAGATTCATTTAAATTAGTTTGCCCCTTAATGTGTAATAAAACTCATTTAACTTTATTTATTGTCACTTGGTCCTTAATGTGTGACCAAATGGATTACACTGTCAGCTAGATTATGAAATTAAACTAATTCTTCTTTACAACTCAGGCATCCTAAAAAGATCTATCCAAGGAGTAATGGTAAGAAAAAGTGCTCAGTGCTCCATCAACCGTAAGCCACGTGTTCATGTATGATTGCTTCGCACAATACCACAGAATGGCAACAATGGCAGTGTGGTAGCTTGTGCCTCACTCTGTGTGCCACCCTTGCACACCTGCCTATCTACTGAAGGACAGCAGGCTGTGCTTTACCCTCCCCACCAAAGATCCATCTTCAATGCACTGCAGAATTTAAGTTACACTTGCAGGGCTGTAAGTGCCTTTTCACCAATATGCATGCTGTAGCGTTTATTGGGGCTGTAAATATACAGCACAATGCCAGCAGCTGCCTACCAGGGCGTGCGCCACAACACACTCTACTTTGTCTCGATCGTGTACCAGATATATAGGCTGCAATAATATATTTGCAAGCAGCCGGGATGGTGGTGGTGCAGGCAGAGATGACCCAGACTCACACTGTGAATGGCACACCATGCTCTAGAAGACATAGAGGGAGAAAATTAAAAAAATGAATCAGGGGCTTGGCCACACCACAAGCTGATGCACTATCACACCCACAGCAGTTGACACAGCACAGTCAGTTGAATACACCCTAGAGGCCAATTCTACAGGCTATAATTGTCTGAAACAAAGAACCATGGAGACCCATACCCTGTCACTACAACCTGTGAGGGCAACACTTCACTGTCTTTATCATGGCATCAATTCCCTGCAATCAAGCTGCTTGTCGTTAATAGGTCTCCCTCAGCACAAGCCCAGAAAAGGAAGCCGTGGGCCGAATGACTTAAAATGCATTTCACATCAACAGGGTTGGAGGGCAGAAATTGACTCCTTCTGCAGAAGGAGAAGGTATGTACAAATTATTGTAAAATCTACCAGAGACTGGACCCTGTTCACATATGATACATTAAAGAAGGCACTGAACAATCAAATCAAATCTCTGGACAATCCAGACTATGAGTGAGTCATCCTGCGCTAGTCACTGCCAGGTCCTGACGAACTGATTCACTGGTTCTACCGCCATTTGAGAGAGCTCACCAGCACCTGCATCCTGAGGAATGAGATAGACGAAATCAGATTGCAGTTCATACTGGGCTTTGCATCAGCCAACCTAAGAGAATAGATCCTTCAGGAACCAGGAAAACCATGCAAGACATACTAATGTTAGGGCTCTCTAAAGAAATGTCAAAAGTCTGAGTGTCTCACATGGATGTTGCTCTCCACCATCCCATACATAGTGATCCAGTCAATCAGATATCCCACATAGCAACAGCAATCAAGGGAGAATGAAGCAAGATGCCATGGAGACCATGTGGAAGATAATTCCCACAAGTGGAAGAGTGCCCTGTGGAAGGCAAGAAGTGCTCTGCGTACAGGAATGAAATACTTTACAAAAGTGTGCAGGTTGTCCCTGCTACCATGGAGCACTCTGGAAAAAAGCAGTCAACTCTGTGCTGCACCCTGCAGATGGCCAGGGAGAAGAAGATATGGACTAAAATGAGGAGGAAGGCATCATCCATGAGATTCCAGTGGTACCATCATTGGTGACAGCAGGGACAGGATTTCTGAAAATGGTCAACTATTGCAGCCGTTTCATCATGACTTTCACTGATCTGATGGTTCTTACATAGGAATTTATGGAAACGTTTGTCCCCTGGACGTGCAAAGAGGAGCATGAAAAGTCATTCTGAAACACCAAGGAGACCATATCAGCAGATACCACACTGAGATATTTTGATCCCATAAAAAATTCAGAGATGAAGGAGGATGCCAGTTCCGCAGATCTACACGCTGTCCTATCTTAAGAACAGGTCTACGGAGAGTGGGCCCCTACTGCATATGCCAGTCAGGCCTTCACCCCCATGGAACAACAATATTAGGGTATCTTTTAATTGTCCACCGCTCATCTACTGTTTTAAGGATTGGTGTCCAAACTGCTGCAAAAGATAGAAAGGTGGATGTTACAATAAGAAGAATACTCATTTTGAGTTGAAAATAAGCTAAGAGCTCAGAACTTGGCAGGTTTGTCATTGCATTCTCGATCTGCCACTCCAGAAGAAGAAGCAAAAGCTTAGGAATCAGAGGAATATGTAAGACTTGTAGTAGAACGATCAACTGCTGATAGTGTCCCTTGGAGAGATCCGAAAAGCCACAGAGGCAGATGATTGACTGTACCTGGTGATGGAAGCCATCAGAATGGGAGATTGGAAGACCCTTAAGACCAATGCTTCACATCGGACAAAGGAAGCTCAACAGATCCTGGCATCCATGTACTATGACCTGGCATGAGCTGGCAGTCTCCACCAAAGGTTGCCTCCTGAGGGGCCTATGGCTGGTAATTCTTCAAAGCCTGACCAGACAGGGGGTCCACCTGTTACAAGGAACATAGCAGGGCATGGTCAAGAAAAAGAGTTGAATCCGGAGCAAAGTATAGTTCCCCAGGCTGGATGAAATGGTTGAAGAAACAGTTAGACCTGCGGGATATGCCTGTCCACAGGAAGCTCAGAGCCCCACACCCATTATCACGGAGGCAGTTTCCCAAGACCCCTGGGTCAGTGCTGAATTCAGGAGTATGCCAGGAGTTCTTGCTTGTGGTAACTGACGATTACTCCAAGTACCTTCAGGTGGAGATTGAGTCTACCACAGCTGCCAGTGAAGTGATACAAAAGGGGCAGGAAATTGTAGATTACCATAAATCACTGTGTGAGAAGCATTCCAAATTTATAGCCCTATATACCCAAACCAACAGCGGAGCAGAAAGGTCTATGGGCACTCTGTTAGAGGTCATCCGCCCAGCCCATGCCACCAACCAGAATGTAGAGTGTGCCATTCATTGTTTTCTGCGAGAATACCATCAGATACCTCATTTGACTGCTGGCATTGCTCCAAGACTTGCCTAGATTAGTTCGAGGGCTGTGGCCATAATCTCACATCATTTTGAATGGCTCCCAGTGCAACTGAGTGAAGACCTGTCACATCAAGGCTGGGAGAGGTAAAATGTTCAGGCCAGTAAGTACCAACAAGCTGGGAGACGCGAAATACAGGTGGGAGATCTTTGAACAAGAATCATGGAGAGTTACCCAGATACAAGGCACCATGGAATCCGCCCAGAAATGTGCTGAGGAATCCTCAAGAAATATTTCAGTTTTTAAAAGGTTCTGGAGTCACAGCCCTGACATTCGGAGATCAGAGGAGGCTGACAACACTGAAGGGGCAAAGAGTGTCCTGACAGAGGCCGGGGTTGCTCTGGTTACTCAGGAAAGTATGTGACATAGGACCTGATTTACAGTTTGGCGGATGGGGTTACTCTTTCACAAACATGACGGATATCCCGTCCACTGTATTACAATGCCATTATATTCTATGGACTTCGTAATACGGCAGACAGAATATCCGCCACATTTGTGATGGAGTAACCAGTCCACCAAACTCTAAATCAGAACCTGAGTTCCAGAGCCAGCAAAGGGGTCATCACCAATACCATCTCTTCGCAGAAGTACTGTGTCTATCTGCTATGAACATCTGAACATTGTCTAGGCATGGAAGGGTCCACGGAGGGTTAGCGGAAGAGGTGGAAACATTCATAATGGGTGTGAGCATGGAGCTAATGTGTTGCAGTCCTTTTGAGTAGGAGTGGTCGGGCAAGGGTCTAATGGGGCCCCTAAATGGAAGGACTTCTTGAGGATGGCAGTTTCTTTTAGAGTGATAATTGGTTGGGTGGTTGCATTGGTTCTTTGAATAAGATCATGAAGTGTTTAACAAATGCAGTTGGGTCCGGTTCCTGGTTGATGTTGCTGCAAATGGCAGTGATTTTGTTGCTGAAAGATTAAGAGAAATTGTTGCAGAGGTCCTGCAAGGGGGTGATGGAGCTGGAGGCAGCCGCTGATGAGGTTAACTCTTTCACAAAGGAGAACATTTCTTTGCGTCTATTTTGGTGGTTACATTGATGCGGTCCACCACAGCGGCATGTTTGGTGGTCCAGCTCATTTGACGGTGGGTCTTAAGGCAGATTGGAACGTGCTCCTGTCTGCGTTGTCGTGACTCATTCTCCATTTGCACTCCAGTTGTTTCCAGTGGCATTTCATCAGTCTGAGTTCCTCCTTGTACCAACAGGCCCGGAGTCTGCATCCTGTTGTATTGCTGTGTTTGGAGGGAGGGGGCAAGGAGTCGGCGCCAGAGGTGATCCATTTGTTGAAATTGTTGATGGCTTTGGAGAGGTAGTTGCTGTATTTGTGTTGATAGGTGGTCAGGGCAGTGTTCTAGTCCTTGTCAGTGATGATGAACCAGTTTTGCTAGGCTGGTCTGGTGGTGGTGTGTGTGCACTGGACCTGAACCTGACAAAGGTGTGGTCTGTACAGGGGACTGGTGTGAGCAGGGAGTTATTAAAAATTTGATATCCCTATTTGATTGTAAATGAAAATATATTGAGGAGGAGAGATATTGATAGCTTCGGAGAAGGCAGTTAATAATAACGGTTTGCACTGAATCGCCTCAACAGATCAGTAAAGCAAGATCTGCAATGCACAGGGGGCCTACACATGGAATAAATTGAGCAATAGACATCTGTTGACATAATGCTACTTCATGAAGATTAATTGTATGGTCTGAGTCACTCTACGTTTTATTACTATACGGTTACAAATAATTGCCATTGTGTACAAATTTATGTACTATAAATGTGCTATTTCTTATCAATTTTAACATGATATTTTCTAATATAGGATTAAAGTCATATATATTTCTCCAAACATTTGTGTTTTATGGGTTTAACTTTTTTTGTGGTATTTAAGTAAATTGAATTTAGAGTGAACTCTGAGTGTTTGTGTGAAGCTTAACTATAGGGGAAACCCTTTGAATATTCTGTTTAGTGAAACACTGTCCCCTGGGAGTGAGGGGCCAGATGTATCAAGCCTTTTTGCATTCACAAATGGTGCGAATGCCCGTTTGCAAATGCAAAAATGCCTTTCAGTATTCATGAAAGGCATTTGCAACGCAAATTTAAGGAATCGCTAAAATAGCGATTCCTTAAATTTGCGAGCCCGTTTAGAGAATCACAAATTGCGATTCTCTAAATAAGAAATCGCAAATAAGGAACCCTTATTTGCGATTTCTAAACCACATGTATCAAGCATTTCCTTAATGCGAATTTGGCATTTTTAAAATTGACATGTAACGCACACATGCCCCTTTGGCATGTGTGCACCTTACATATCCAAAAAAACGTTTTGGGGTGCAGCAGAGGGGGCCTTAGGCCCCCAGCACCCTGGGGTTTTGCATTTCCAAAATAGGTAGGAAATCGCTATTTGGGAAATGCAAAGAAATTCCAAATATGAGCCTACAGGCCCATAGGTGCGAATGGGGGCTGTATCGCTATTTGCGATTTGGTAATAGCATTTGCAATTTTTTAAGAAATCGCTATTACCGAATCGCAAATATGATACATAGCATTTTGCGAATCAGAAATAGCGATTTCTTAAAATTTGATATTACCGATTTCCATAAGGATTTTTTGATACATCTGGCCAGAGAGGTCTCTCGCCCTTGTTTTATATTATATGTCATATGTACCATTGAGGTGAGGTATCACCCCCTGCATGCAGTCATATGTGAGCACTATCTATTGGTGTCTTGGTATCTGAGAGGAGCAGAGTAAAGTGAAATTGGTGATATTTGTACTTAGAACACCAATACAGGTGAAAACACTTCCAAAGTCAGACAACCAAAAACAAGTCAAGATCTCATCATCATAAACAGAGGAGTTTAGATCTTAGCAGAGCTTTATCTGTCATTCACAATGAAAGCAATCAACATGTAACATATAGAAGTTGCAATGAGTCAATCCCCTTTCATGCCATTCAGTGTTGAAAGTTGTGAGAGCTGTTTTTCTTTTCCTCATTTTAAATGCATTAGAAACTGACTTAATCCAACACAAATAGTGTTTATACTGTCCTCCATCTTGAATCAGTGTCGTAGTATACCCTGTGATGTCCAGTATTACTGTTTTTTTCTTCTATATAAAGAAGTCTGAGTTTACTTCAACAAATGAACGTTTTCATAGATTTCCCCAGCACCCTGCTTATCCAAGGAAGTTCTAACTTCTCCCAGGTTATCAGTATACAGTATATCAACTAATATGCTTGAATAAACTGTGAGAACGACTATATCAAATGCAATACTACGAGAGAATCCTCTAATGTATTTTATATTAAAATGTTTCCTCTAGCTTGTTCTTCATTGGAGCACGCCCCATCCCACACCACACGTGCTGATGTTACACCACTGAAGTCAGCATTGGTAAACATTACTTACCATTCAAGCTAATAGCAAGCACCTGGTGAGTGCGGTGTGTTGGTGCTGTCACTTTCAGGAGCTGTGTTCTTTCAATGACCTTTTATAAGGTCTTCCATCAGGATGAGTATAGAACATTTAGCTAATTTGCAATTATTCACCTTGTGGATAGGTCATAGAGCATCATAACTTTGGACACTCCAGTTTATGGACTTAGGTATCACAGACGTCACAGTCTCCCAGGAACAGAAATCCATAAACAGTAATCATCTACTCAGTGACACAGAGTGTCATAACATATAATTATTCATTTCAGGGACCCTGGCACACTCTGCCATAACATGTGATCTTATCTCCTTGACCCACACCTAGAGTTTCATAAATGGTGATATTTATTCTCAGACATACAAGGACACAGTTATATAACAAGCCATCTTACATCTTCATACATGAAACTTCACTTATCTTTGACCCTCCTTCGCAGGGACTAGAGCACACACACTGCTGTTCAGAGTCTATGCAAATAGTCATCTCAGGGACCCAGGAACATTGTTTTACAACGCGATACTCCCAACTCAAGCACTCGGAGGCAGGACCTCATAACGTTCTAATGACCTCAGGAACTCATACACACTGATATGTGTCAATGGATTATAATGCTTGCTAACTTCCATTTTTTGGAGCAGGTTTGCATCCAAGCATTATTCTGTTCAAAAGGGGGACAAATGTTTGCCTAAAATGTAGAATGGGTTTCTCTTCATGGAGGAATTGTTCTTTTCAAGATGGCTTCTGCTTTCACCAAATAGTCTGTTTTAGATGGACTCTCGCTCCTAGGCGAGACTGCTGGTTTAGGGATGACAGCACTTTTGTTTGTAGCCGACTAGGCCAATCCTATAACAAGTCGCAACTGTCAGCCCAACCCTCCCGGCTCACAAGCAGTACCTCACCAAAAACCCAAACAGTAAAAGATTATTTCTGTCAGCCTTTATGCATGGACTCTAAAGTGCAACATCTCAGGGTAGTCGTAGTAGAATGGAGATTACCCTTTTCTCATATTAGTAATACGTCTCAATCACACATAGGCAATAAAGGAGATGCAGGAACGTTTTTAACAGGTTTATTAAAAAGACTGAAATCTACTGTAAAAGGCATGAGCTGTAATAATTAGGATAATGAATGACGGAAGAAGCAGAATTGTGGAGATGAGAGTTGTGAATACAAAGACCCCCACCATCGTGCAAAAAACATGGGGGCATATTTAAGAAAAGTGGTGCTGCACATTGTACATAGGGGCCCACTGTAAACAATGGTGTGCCCCCTTTTAACACCTGCTCTGAACAGGCGTCAAAAGCGCAGAAAAAAATGACACAAGGAAATCTGTTACATTTCCTTCCACCACTTTTTCAGCCCCCCCCAAACGAGGGAACGCCCCCTCTGCATACACTATGCCTGGCGCAGGCATAATGTAGTGCAAAGGGTTACAAAGTGGTGCAATGGAAGCATTGCGCCACTTTGTAAATAGTGCAGGGATTTTGGCCTCGTTGGGCTACATTAGGGTAAAAAAAGATGTTAATGTGGCACAAAGACACACTAGGGGCTCTTAAATACGCCCCATGAAATATAAAATACCCCTAAAACCCTAGCATGGAAAATCTAATCTGTAACCTAGTGAGAGCTAGGTGTGATAGACCTAGGAGTTCATTACAACCCTGGCGGACGGTGTTAAAGCTGCGGAAATACCGCAAACAGGCCGGCGGACAAAAAAAGGGAATCATAACCCTGGCAGAAACCGCCAACAAAGACAGCCAATTTAACACACCGCCCGCCACAGCGGTACTGACAAGCAGCGCGGCGGTCACCACCAACAGACAGGCGGGAGACAATGTACCACCCACAGTATTACAACCCGCTAATCCGCCACCTTTTCCAGGGCGGATTCACTGTGGATAAAAACACAGCGGAAACAGCTTTTGCTATGGGAAAATGCTCACCTGAACATATCCCACGAGTAACGAGGACTCCATGGAGCCGGAACTCCAAATACTCCCTGCCGTTGTGTTTCTGCTCCTCTATGACCAACAGCTACGTAGGCGCCAAAGACAACGGTGAGTACTGCACCTACGACACGGGGAGGCAAAAGTTAGGGGGACACCCACCCAACACCCCCACCCTCGCATATTACAACATACACACCAATGCATTCACAAAAAATCACAGTGACAACCCACAATCCCCCCGGAAGAATGAAAACACAAAGCGAAAATCGGTCAAACAATGTAATGTGCCAATATACATGTCATACAAAAATATACAGATATATATTTGAAAATCAGTCATAATTATATACAATACGAGAAGTAGTGCAGATATGTACATAACAATGTCCGTGCATCATCAGTCCAAAAATGCATGGACGAGGACCACAAACGATACCTGACCACAATCGGAGAGAACACTGCCGGGGCATCAGATAGAAATACTACAGGCACCTCAGGGGGAAGGAAAGGGGGGCACCACAGCCGGAGGAGTGCAAAGCCAGATCCACGACAGGGCTCCATGCCCATTTATGCCATCCTGGGGAGTGCAAAGCCACAGTCTCTCAAGTCTATACAGTGGGTGCTTTGCCCACTGTGCCATCCTGGGGAGTGCAAAGCCACAGTCTCTCAAGTCTACACAGTGGGTGGTTTGCCCACTGTGCCATCCTGGGGAGTGCAAAGCCACAGTCTCTCAAGTCTACACAGTGGGTGGCTTGCCCACTGTGCCATCCTGGGGAGTGCAAAGCCACAGTCTCTCAAGTCTATACAGTGGGTGGCTTGCCCACTGTGCCATCCTGGGAAGTGCAAAGCCACAGTCTCTCAAGTCTATACAGTGGGTGGCCTGCCCACTGGGCCATCCTAGGGAGTGCAAAGCCACAGTCTCTCAAGTTGATGCAGGTCTCTACTGGTACTGGGGGGGAATGGTGCCCAGGCTGGATGATTCTCCCCGTTAAAGGTCATGTCCTGTTACTGTCCCAGCTGCACATGGGATAAGGATGCCTGATGTGGCGGTCCATTCATTCCTACACGGTGCTTGCCCTGTTCAGCGGTGCTTTGCCATGGCGGTCTTTGCCCTGTTCAGCAGTGCTTTGACATGGCGGTTCAGGACTGTTCAGCGGTGCTTTGCCATGGCGGTCTTTGCCCTGTTCAGCGGTGCTTTGACATGGCGGTTCAGGACTGTTCAGCAGTACTTTGCCATGGCGGTCTTTGCCCTGTTCAGCGGTGCTTTGACATGGCGGTTCAGGACTGTTCAGCGGTGCTTTGCCATGGCGGTCTTTGCCCTGTTCAGCAGTGCTTTGACATGGCGGTTCTGATAAGGACAGTGGTGTGTGGCATGACGTTCTCTACACTGAACATTGGTGTGTGGCATGACGTTTCATCATTGCCCAGCGGGGCTGTGGCAGCCGGGGCCCTCCAGGGCACTGACTCCGGCGGTGGCGGTGGTCTCCTGACCAGTGACGATACTTGTGCCCTCCTGGGCACTGACTCCGGCGGTGGTCTCCTGACCAGTGACGATACTTGGGCCCTCCTGGGCACTGAATCTCGCGGTGGTCTCTGGACCAGTGACGATATTTGGGCCCTCCTGGGCTGTGACTCTGGCGGTGGTCTCTGGACCAGTGACGATACTTGTGCCCTCCTGGGCACTGACTCTGGCAGTGGTCTCCTGACCAGTGACGATACTTGGGCCCTCCTGGGCTGTGACTCTGGCGGTGGTCTCCGGACCAGTGACGATACTTGGGCCCTCCTGGGCACTGACATTGGCGGTGGTCTCCTGACCAGTGACGATACTTGGGCCCTCCTGGGCTGTGACTCTGGCGGTGGTCTCCGGACCAGTGATGATACTTGTGCCCTCCTGGGCACTGACTCCGGCGGTGGCGGTGGTCTCCTGACCAGTGACGATACTTGGGCCCTCCTGGCCTGTGACTCTGGCGGTGGTCTCTGGACCAGTGACGATACTTGGGCCCTCCTGGGCTGTGACTCTGGCGGTGGTCTCCGGACCAGTGACGATTCTTGGGCCCTCCTGGGCTGTGACTCTGGCAGTGGTCTCCGGACTGTAGGAAAGTACCATCTTGCCTGGCATGTTACCCCCATATTTCACTGTATATATGTTGTTTTAGTTGTATGTGTCACTGGGACCCTGCCAGCCAGGGCCCCAGTGCTCATAAGTGTGCCCTGTATGTGTTACCTGTGTTATGACTAACTGTCTCACTGAGGCTCTGCTATCCAGAACCTCAGTGGTTATGCTCTCTCATTTCTTTCCAAATTGTCACTAACAGGCTAGTGACCAATTTCACCAATTTACATTGGCATACTGGAACACCCTTATAATTCCCTAGTATATGGTACTGAGGAGATCCCTATGGGCTGCAGCATTTCTTTTGCCACCCATAGGGAGCTCTGACAATTCTTACACAGGCCTGCCACTGCAGCCTCTGTGAAATCACGTCCACGTTATTTCACAGCCATTTACCACTGCACTTAAGTAACTAATAAGTCACCTATATGTCTAACCTTTACCTGGTAAAGGTTAGGTGCTAAGTTACTTAGTGTGTGGGCACCCTGGCACTAGCCAAGGTGCTCCCACATTGTTCAGGGCAAATTCCCCGGACTTTGTGAGTGCGGGGACACCATTACATGCGTGCACTATACATAGGTCACTACCTAAGTATAGCTTCACAATGGTAACTCCAAATATGGCCATGTAACATGTCTATGATCATGGAATTGCCCCCTCTATGCCATCCTGGCATTGTTGGCACAATCCCATGATCCCACGGGTCTCTAGCACAGACCCGGGTACTGCCAAACTGCCTTTTCAGGGGTTTCACTGCAGCTGCTGCTGCTGCCAACCCCTCAGACAGGTTTCTGCCCTCCTGGGGTCCAGCCAGGCTTGGCCCAGGAAGGCAGAACAAAGGACTTCCTCAGAGAGAGGGTGTTACACCCTCTCCCTTTGGAAAAAGGTGTTAAGGCAGGGGAGGAGTAGTCTCCCCCAGCCTCTGGAAATGCTTTCATGGGCACAGATGGTGCCCATTTCTGCATAAGCCAGTCTACACCGGTTCAGGGATCCCTCAGCCCTGCTCTGGCGCGAAATGGACAAAGGAGAGGGGAGTGACCACTCCCCTGACCTGCACCTCCCCTCCAGATCTCCTCCAGTGTGCTCCAGACCTCTGCCATCTTGGAAACAGAGGTGCTGCTGGCACACTGGACTGCTCTGAGTGGCCAGGGCCAGCAGGTGACGTCAGAGACTCCTTCTGATAGGCTCCTTCAGGTGTTGCTAGCCTATCCTCTCTCCTAAGTAGCCAAACCCTCTTTTCTGGCTATTTAGGGTCTCTGCTTTGGGGAATTCCTTAGATAACGAATGCAAGAGCTCATCAGAGTTCATCTGCATCTCTCTCTTCACCTTCTGCCAAGGAATCGACTGCTGACCGCGCTGGAAGCCTGCAAAACTGCTACAAAGTAGCAAAGACGACTACTGCGACATTGTAATGCTGATCCTGCCGCCTTCTCGACTGTTTTCCTGGTGGTGCATGCTGTGGGGGTAGTCTGCCTCCTCTCTGCACTAGAAGCTCCGAAGAAATCTCCCGTGGGTCTACGGAATCTTCCCCCTGCAACCGCAGGCACCAAAGAACTGCATCACCGGTCCTCTGGGTCTCCTCTCAGCACGATGAGCGAGGTCCCTTGAACTCAGCAACTCTGTCCAAGTGACTCCCACAGTCCAGTGACTCTTCAGTCCAAGTTTGGTGGAGGTAAGTCCTTGCCTCCCCACGCTAGACTGCATTGCTGGGAACCACGTGTTTTGCAGCTACTCCGGCTCCTGTGCACTCACCGAAGATTTCCTTTGTGCACAGCCAAGCCTGGGTCCACGGCACTCTAACCTGCATTGCACGACCTCCTGAGTTGTCCTCCGGCGGCGTGGGATTCTCTTGTGCAACTTCGGGTGAGCACCATTTCACTCCACTTCGTAGTGCCTGTTCCGGCACTTCTGCGAGTGCTGCCTGCTTCTGAGAGGGCTCCTTGTCTTGCTGGACGCCCCCTCTGTCCCCTCACGCAATTGGTGACATCCTGGTCTCTCCTGGGCCACAGCAGCATCCAAAAACCCTAACCGCAAGCTTTGCAGCTAGCAAGGCTTGTTTGCGGTCTTTCTGCGGGAAAACACTTCTGCACAACTCTTCACGACGTGGGACATCCATCCTCCAAAGGGGAAGTTTCTAGTCCTTGTCGTTCTTGCAGAATCCTCAGCTTCTACCATCCGGTGGCAGCTTCTTTGCACCCACAGCTGGCATTTCCTGGGCATCTGCCCACTCTCGACTTGATCGTGACTTTTGGACTTGGTCCCCTTGTTCCACAGGTACTCTCGTCTGGAAATCCATCGTTGTTGCATTGCTGGTGTTGGTCTTTCCTGCAGAATTCCCCTATCACGACTTCTGTGCTCTTTGGGGAACTTCAGTGCACTTTGCACTCACTTTTCAGGGTCTTGGGAGGGGGCTATTTTTCTAACCCTGACTGTTTTCTTACAGTCCCAGCGACCCTCTACAAGGTCACATAGGTTTGGTGTCCATTCGTGGTTCGCATTCCACTTCTAGAGTATATGGTTTGTGTTGCCCCTATCCCTATGTGCCCCCATTGCATTCTATTGTGACTATACATTGTTTGCACTGTTTTCTATTGCTGTTACTGCATATTTTGGTATTGTGTACATATATCTTGTGTATATTTGCTATCCTCATACTGAGGGTACTCACTGAGATACTTTGGCATATTGTCATAAAAATAAAGTACCTTTATTTTTAGTATATCTGTGTATTGTGTTTTCTTATGATATTGTACAAGTGACACTAGTGGTACTGTAGGAGCTTCACTCGTCTCCTAGTTCAGCCTAAGCTGCTCTGCTAAGCTACCTTTTCTATCAGCCTAAGCTGCTAGACACTCCTATACACTAATAAGAAATACCTGGGTCTGGTGCAAGGTGTAAGTACCCCTTGGTACTCACTACAAGCCAGTCCAGCCTCCTACACGGACCAATGGCGATACATGGGCCCTCCTGGGCTGTGACTCTGGCGGTGGTCTCTGGACCAGTGACGACGGTGCTGGCGGTTGTGTCTCGACCGCCGGAAATGATGGCGCACTTCTCCGCTGTGACACTCACAACAGGCTGGGCAGACTTCCTCTGGCCCTTCCCCACCTTTGGTGGAGTCACAGCTGACTCTCCAATCCCCTTGGAACCCATTTCAGTTGTTTTCCCACCAGGAGTCTTAACACGGTCCCGTCGTCCACTCTCCAATTTTAGAGCCTTTACAGGGGGTGGGCTGCGAGTGCCTTGGCTCCGGGTCCTACTGCCTGCCTTGGTGGCCGGTGCACTCCACAAACCTTGAACAGGCACCACTGGTATTGGAGGCTTTTTGGCTGAGGCGCTACGACAGGACTGATGAATTGGAGGGGGGTGGGGGCAAAAAGGTCAACTTTACAGAGGGACAGTTTCTGACGAACACTGGGATGGGTAGCTGGAGGGGGTCTGGGAGTGGAGGAAGAGGAGGTGGTTGTCGGAGGTGTCACTTTAGCTGTTTTGGGTGCAGGTGCAGGTACTGGAGGCTGTCGTGAGGTGGATGGATGTTGGGTGAGTGATTGCCGGCGTTTGTGTACTTTGGGAGGGGGCGTCACAGACACACTGGGAGAGGACACAGGGGACGTGTAAATGGCAGTGGAGGTGGTGAGTGCAGGTGAGCGGCTTGTGGTGCTGGGTGTCCTGGTGCGATTCATGGTGCCTGTAGATGTGGTGCATGCAGGTGTGTGTGTAGACGAGACTGGGAGGGAGGAGGGAGAAGAGGAGGAGGGGGACACAGTGGAGACAGTGGATGTTGCTGTGTCTGTATGTGGGTGAGGCTTGCGTGAGTGCCTGTGGTGTGTGTGGTGCCTATGTTTGCTTGAGCTACTTGTGTGTGTTGACTTGTGTGCATGCTAGTCTGTAGGTGTGCTTGGGATGGGCTGGGGTACAGGAGATTGGGTCTGGGTGGAGGAAGTTGGAGGGGGGAGGCTAGACACAGGGACAATGGCTGCCATCAGTGCTGAGGCCAGAGATTGCAGGGTTCGCTGAAGGACACCCTGACCAGAATGAATGCCCTCCAGGAATGCATTACTGTGTTGCAACTCTCGTTCTATACCCTGGATGGCATTCACAATGGTAGACTGCCCAACAGTGAGTGACCTGAGGAGGTCAATGGCCTCCTCACTGAGGGCAGAAGGGGTGACTGGGGCAGGGCCTGAGGTGCCTGGGGCGAAGGTGATGCCCACCCTCCTGGGCGAGCGGGCACGGGGTGAACGCTGAGGGGCTGCTGGGAGGGCGGGGCTGGTAGGGGAGGTGGCGGCTGTACCTGTAAAGTTGGGGGGCACAGATGGTGCCGCCACCACAAGGGAGCCCACATCGTCGAACAAGTCTGTGTCGCTGCTTGGTGATCCGGTGGCCGACGTGAAGCTCCCCTCGCCCTCCGTCCCACTGGTGCATTCAGAGTCCGTGGTGTGGCCCTCCATGGCCATGTGGGATGCAGCTCCCTCGTGCTCCGGTGCCACTGTACCTCCGCCTGTTGATGCTGATGTACAAAAGGACAGGGAGAGCCGAAAAAGGGGGGGAGACAGAAGAAAGAGAGTTTTAGTGCATGGCATACCGCTACCGTTGGCGGACAAGACAAACGCAGCTGCCCCCTGCATTACGCCGTGCTCCTGCCCTCTGCAGATGCAATTTCTGGGATATGGCCTATATGGCAATGGTGGACATCTGCGCACATGGATGCCACAGGGGCAACTATACCTCGACTTGGCACTCTGCTGAGGTGGGGTAGAGTGCCACATGGCCTACGTTATGGAGGGGCCTTGCCTACCTAACTCGCTCTGGCCTAGGGACACCCACAGCCCACCTCCCCCACCCAGACACCTCCACTGCACGCAAAGTCCGCAGAATGAGAGTGTACTCACCCCCTTGTGTCTGCTGTGATGCCCTCAAGCGCCCATCCAACTCCGAGTAGGCCACCGCCAGGATCCGGAACATCAGGGGGGAAATGGTGCAACGGGCACCCCTCCCACGTTGGGAGGCCATCCCCAGCTGAGCCTCCGCCGTCTTCTTGCTGCAGCGACGAATGTCCTCCCATCTCTTACGGCAGTGGGTGCCCCGTCCCTGGTGGGCCCCCAGGGTCCGGACCTCCTTGACGATGGCACGCCAAATGTCCCTCTTCTGGTGGGCGCTGACCTACATGACATGCACAAGGGAAGAGGAACAGTCATTACCAACTGCACCGTCGTTGTGAGTGGCCCCCTCCCTACTCTGGCCATTTGGCCCATTCATTCACATGCATTAATGTTCTATGAACTCTGCCCCCTTCCCTCATCCAACCAGCCCTCTCCACCCAGGCCTAGCTCATACAACGTGCTCCCTGTGTACTAACCTGTTGGTCTGGAGGACCGTAGAGTAGCGTGTACTGGGGGAGGACCCCGTCTACCAGTTTCTCCAACTCCTGTGCAGTGAAGGCAGGGACCCTTTCCCCAGACGCAGCAGCCATCGTCGCTTCCAGACCGAGGTCACATCAGCACTTGCAGTGTAGGTCCTCTCCTGTCGAAGTTCAAGTATCTAGTGATTGAACAGATAGAAAATGGCGGTGACGTCCGCGGCGGTGCGCATCATCACCGCCAGCGCACCTGTTCATTGGCTCCTGGGACCCTTAGGGTCCAATGTTAACCAATGCAGCATTGCGCCGCGGTCTACGACCGCCTACCGCCACGGTGTGCAACGCCAGTGCAGTTACCCCACAATCCCATTGTCCCACTTTAGAGGTTAGGCACCCGCCATTTCAGGGGCCCACATAGCTTTATTTACTACTGCGTCACACATAGCTAGGCCTACACTCAACACACATACAGGAAGGGTTTTGTGAGTGGTGTAGTCTTGTGTGTAACTGTGGGACATACCTGGAGGAATAATGACTGGTTCTTCGCTGTTGTCCTTCGTAGGCACCTTCAGCTGGGACATATGAGAAGATGGCGGAATCCTCCGGTGTACCAACCGCTGGTGGACCTGTTGACAATGGAAGAGAGACATGTCATCGTAACCTACCGGTTTGACCGTGCCACAATCCAGGAACTATGTACCCAGTTGGAGCCAGACCTGATGTCACCAATCCGCCATCCGAGTGGAATCCCCCCTGACGTGCAGATGCTGTCAGTGCTCCATTTCCTTGCAAGTGGCTCTTTTCAGACAACAGTGGCCATGGCATCAGGGATGTCCCAGCCTATGTTTTCCAACATGTTGTCCAGAGTGTTGTCTGCCCTGCTGAAACACGTAAGGAGATACATCATTTTCCCTCAGGTGGAGGATTTGCCTACAGTGAAAGGTGACTTCTATGCCCTTGGACATACCCCCAACGTCATAGGTGCTATTAATGGGACCCATGTAGCTCTGGTCCCCCCCCACAGGAGTGAATATGTGTACAGGAACCGGAAGAGTTATCATTCCATGCATGTACAGATGGTCTGTTTGGCAGACCAGTACATCTCCCAGGTAAATGCTATGTTCCCTGGCTCAGTGCATGACACCTACATCCTGCGGAATAGCAGCATCCCTGATATGATGGGTCAACTCTAGAGGCACAGTGTATGACTATTGGGGGACTCTGGTTACCCCTACCTGTCCTGGCTATTGACCCCAGTAAGGAATCCCAGGACCAGGGCAGAGGAACAGTACAATGAGGCCCATGGGCAGACTAGGAGGGTGATCGAACACACCTTCGGCCTCCTGAAGGCCAGGTTCAGGTGCCTCCATATGACAGGTGGATCCGTATTCTACTCACCGAAGAAGGTGTGCGACATCATCATCGCCTGCTCCATGCTCTATAATGTGGCTTTGCGACGCCAGGTGCCTTTTCTGCAGGAGGATGATCCAGATGACGGTGTTGTAGCAGCTGTGGAGTCTGTGGAGCCTGTGGACAGTGATGAGGATGAAGCTGAGGAAGAAGACAACGACAACAGGGAGTCAGTCATACAGCAATATTTCCAGTGAGACACAGGTGAGAAAATGTTCATTTTTAGCCTTACATTAGCATTTACACGTCTACCTCTATCCTGATTCTCGATTTAAATCACTATTTGGTAACTGAGTTGTACCCTTCCATTACGGTTTCACAGGTGTGGTTACCTACGTGTCAACTGCTTGCATCCTTCAAGGGCTTGTGATGTGTGACATAGGTATGTTAGCTTTACAATGGTAAACCCATTATGACACTGTCATTGATAATACATTTTTACTAAATCACAGACTGACTCCAGATTGTTTTGTGTTTCAAGGGTGTTTATTGAAGTGTTCAAAAATGGGAGGGGGTTGTAAATTGAGGATGGGTGATGGCGGAGGAATGTCCATGGCAGAGTCCAGTCTATTAGTCTCACAGGTGCACTGCCCATCTGGGCATAGGAAGTGGAGCTGGGGCAGTTTAAGTATGGACAGGGTAACAAAGTGGGACAGTGGGAGGACAAACAGGGTGGTGTCATTTCCTGGCGGGGGTCTTGCCATCTTGCTCTGTCCTGTTCCTGGATCCCAGGGACCGCTTGCGTGGTGGTTGTCCGTCTGCAGGGGGTGGGGTGCTGGTGTGTTGGTCCTGTGGCAGGGCGTCCTGTCCACTAGCGCCGGCGGAGGTGGTGGGCAGTTCATCGTCCTGGCTAGTGTCAGGGGCCCCTTGGAGTGCCACGGTGTCCCTCAAGGTCTGCTGTATGTCCTTCAGCACCCCTACGATGGTGCCCAGGGCAGAGCTGATGGTCCTGAGCTCCTCCCTGAACCCCAAATACAGTTCGTCCTGCAGGCGCAGGGTCTCCTGCAACTTGTCCAGGACCGTCGCCATCGTCTCCTGGGAGTGGTGGTATGCTCCCATGATGGAGGATAGGGCCTCGTGGAGAGTGGGTTCCCTTGGCCTGTCCGCCCCCTGTCGCACAGCAGCCCTCCCAGTTCCCCTGTGTTCCTGTGCCTCTGTCCCCTGGACTGTGTGCCCACTACCACTGCCCCCAGGTCCCTGTTGTTGTTGGGGTGGTGGGTTAGCCTGGGTTCCCTGTAGTGGTGGACACACCGCTGATTGACCTGTCCTGGGTAGGGAGGTTTGGGCCCGCTGGGTGGGTGCTGTGCTGGTGTTACCAGAGGGTGGAAGGTCGGGGTTGGGCTGTGCCTGTGCAAGGGGAACCGACTGTCCCGAGGCCCATGATGGTCCGGGCTGGTCATCAGGATCCAGTAGGGCAGAGCTGCTCTTGTCACTGTGGGCCTCTTCTGGGGGTGGAGTGGTGTTGTCTGGACCCTCTGGTGTGGTGACGGTCCTTCTGGTTCCTGCAGGGGCATAAGAGCTAGATTATTGCATGTGTGTGTGTAATGGTGTGCAATGGGTGGGTGTTTGTGTACCCCAGTGCAACCATTCCTGTGTGTGGGGTTGTGTGGTGATGGTTGGGGGGGGGTGTACTGGGTATGTGCAGTGGGCATGCTTTAGTGAGGGGTGTCCATGCTTAGTTGTGTCATGCAGGGCTTGGTGTTGGGATGGGTGGTTTGTGATATTAGTACATTAGTGAGGAGTTGTAGTGATAGGGGAGGGGGTGAGGGAGAGGGTGTGTGATAGCATGCAGGTAGGGTGGGGGATATGATAGTTAAGAATTGACTTACCAGTGTCCCATCCTCCACCGACTCCTGCGAGGCCCTCAGGATGCAAGATGGTCAAGACTTGCTCCTCCCATGTTGTTAGTTGTGGGGGAGGAGGTGGGGGTCCGCCGCCAGTCCGCTGTACCGCGATGTTGTGCTAGGAGACCGTTGAACGCACCTTCCCCCGTAGGTCGTTCCACCTCTTCCAGATGTCCTCCCTATTTCTTGGGTGCTGTCCCACGGCGTTCACCCTGTCCACTATTCTGCGCCATAACTCCATCTTCCTGGCTATTGATGTGTGCTGTACCTGTGAGCCAAATAGCTGTGGCTCTACCTGGACGATTTCCTCCACCATGACCCTGAGCTCCTCCTCGGAGAAGCGGGGGTGTCTTTGGCGTGACATGGGGTGGTGTGGGTGATGTGTGGGGTGGTGTATGTGGTGATGGTTGTGGTGAGTGTAGTGGTGTGTGGTGTTTTGTGCGTGGATGTTGTGTGGGTGATGGTGTTGTGTGCCTCTGTGTAGTGGGGTTGTCTATTCTGTGCTCTCTCTCTGTCGCCTTCGTCTTGAATTTTTGGTCGTAGGGGTTTGTGGGTGATGTGGGTGTGTGTTTTATATTGTATTGGGTGTGTGGGTGTGTTGTTTGTATGTGTGTCAGGTGTGTGTATTTGGAATTGTCCAATGTGGCGGTGTTTTGGAGATGTGTGTGTATTTTGAGCGCGGCAGTGTGTACCGCCAATGGAATACCGCGGTTGAAGGACCGCCGCGTGGATTCATGGGTCGTAATAGCATGGGCGTGTTTCTGTTGGCGTGGAGGTGGAGGATTTGTTTCCGCCAGTTTATCACTGACCTTTGGTGTGGCGGTCTTGTGTGGGTGTCTGAATTTCGGCGGATTCCAAGATGTGTGTCATAATAGCTGTGGCGGAATGCCGCCGCCGCAGCGGTGTATTGGTGGTCTTCTGCACGGCGGTAAGCGCCTTTTACCGCCAATGCTAATCTGCCAGTAGCAGGTCCATGAGAAGTGCCCCCAACCCTTGTTATCTTGACATGAGGTCTCTAGATCAGACTCCGTGGTGATACAAAGGCTGGGTCTGCATCAAAGTGACGTGCAGATTAGATGGCATTGATAGCATCTGGTAGGAATCTCTCTGATAACCTTCCTGAGATGTATTTGTACAAATCTTGTAGGACCCCTGATGCAGGTATGTTCCCAAACAATAGATAAGGAGGCATGCTTGGGGCGGCAATTATATAAACAAATCCCTCCAAAAGTACATTATGTTCCTCTCCCACGTAAGTGGGAAAGGGACTTGATGTCAATACCTATGTATCTCACTGAACTTTGACGCTGATAGTGATGCCTTCACAGAGTGACACTGATAATGTAAAATCAACATTTCACTAACTATATACATAGCAGCCATTTTGAAAGAAATAATTAAATAAATAGGCTAAGACAGGGCAAGCTAAGTAGGTTAAAAGTCACTAGGTGACAGGGGTGGGCACAGGCCTGCAAGCCAGAAGGCTAAGCTAAACTCCTGATTCCCATTAAAACTAAATAGGATCCACTACACCTCCCCATTGCCAGAACAAGTATGACACCATAATGGTGACCACATAGAAGGTGTATGAGTCTAAGCTAAAATGATCTGATCTAAAAAACAAGCTCGAATCTTACAAAATTTGTTACAAACAGCTAACAACAGACAGAGAGATAAAGGGCCTGATTAGAAGTTCAGCAGACTCTTTTTACCGTCTGCCGAACTTCCGATGGGGAGGTTGCTGCCACACTGGCTACCTTCCTGCCTGACCTATTAAGAGTTTCCTGCTAGGCTGGCGGGCACACACCTAGGTTTCCATCCACCAGCCTAGTAGGAAACAGGCTACAGCATTGTCTCTGGCTCGTAATTGAGCCGGCAGCAATGCTGTAGCCAGCAGGGTGCACCAGCAGACAGTGAACATTGCAACAGTGTTGGGCAGGCGGGGCCCTGCACTGCCCAATCCAAGGGCATGGGCAATGCAGTGGCGCCTCTGTGGTCACCTGCACCTGTTCTCTGCCAGCCTTTTCATGGCGGTGTTACCACCATGAACAGGCTGGCGGAGAACGAAGACGTAAGCCATGCATGCAGCGCTGACCTGGCGGATTAGGATCTCCACCACCGCCAGACCGATGTGATCCAAGATCGTGGCGGAGCTGGTGGTTCCTTGGTGGATGGACCACCAGGGTTGTTATGTGGTGGTCGGACCGCCGCATAGGCGGCCGTCCAGACCACTACCGTGAGTGTGGCATTCATAAGACTGCCACTCTCGGAATGAGGCCCAAAAAGTTGACCATGACAGGCACAGCAGGCCAAATGGTAATCAAATCTAACAATAGTCGTGATGTTTCAAGAATGTCTCTGAAGTCATCGAAAGGAAGTGCATCCAGGAATGACTCCACATCATCAAATGTCAGATTGATGACAGGATTGGCAGACGGATCCACGGAGCAGAAGGGCACTGCAGCCTCAGTGCTGGATCACCCGCAAAGGTAGTACCAACCAAAGTACCTGAAGGAGCCAAATAGTTGACAAGGGGTAGTTCGTAGGTGGCCTCTCTAATCAGCCTCAGTCTCATGGGGCACAACTGTAAATGAACCATCATCAGGAACACTAGCAGCTCCTGGTCCACAGAAGGCACACTGAAGGTAGACACTCAAAGAGGCACCAGGTGCAATGGAAGACTGGTTGCACGCACCAAAGGGCTGGTCATGATGTTTCAAGAATGTCTCTGAAGTCATCGAAAGGAAGTGCATCCAGGAATGACTCCACATCATCAAATGTCAGATTGATGACAGGATTGGCAGACGGATCCACGGAGCAGAAGGGCGCTGCAGCCTCAGTGCTGGATCACCCGCAAAGGTAGTACCAACCAAAGTACCTGAAGGAGCCAAATAGTTGACAAGGGGTAGTTCGTAGGTGGCCTCTCTAATCAGCCTCAGTCTCATGGGGCACAACTGTAAATGAACCATCATCAGGAACACTAGCAGCTCTTGGTCCACAGAAGGCACACTGAAGGTAGACACTCAAAGAGGCACCAGGTGCAATGGAAGACTGGTTGCACGCACCAAAGGGCTGGTCAGAATGAGAATGACCAATTGTGCTCCAATTCTTCCAGCAATGGAGCATCAAAGAACTGCAACATGCGATCACAGCTGGGCTGGGCTGGTGGTAGTAGCTCCATCACTCCGCTTAGCTGAGAAGGCACAACCACTGCGTATTAGGAACAGCAGCAGCAGTATCCTGCCAATCAATGCCAAAATCACCGGAAATTTGCCAAACACACTTGAAAAGAGTGAATGGATAGCCAATGAAATGACTCCAAAGACAGTCTGGAAGATGGAAACAAATCCAGACTCAACAGCCTTAAAGAAGTGGATAATCCCTGTAGTGCTCGAGGCAATAAATATTATGGAAACCAGCTCTCGAAAGTGCTTGGGGAAGTTGGTATTTAATAGGGACTGTATATCGGATGATGATCTTGTGATCTGTGGAGCATACCTCTCCCTAGCCGATGTCAACGCCACTTTTAGGACAGTAGCGCCTTTAGTCTGCTCAGCTTGCCATAATTTACATTAGTAGTATCAATGTGAGGCCACATTTCTGCTATTTCTGCGACTCTTATGTATTGTGTGGAAGGGAATAGAAAATGTCCAAAACAAGTTACAATCTTAAAGACTGAAATTGCATAGGCAATTCCTGCTCTGATGCTGCAACAGCTCCTTCTTTCAGGACCACATAACTTCCATTCAAAAGTATATGAAATGCTAGATGAATCAAAGGGACGGGAGTTCCCTTCAGAAAACAGGCCAAGTTTGTGACCCCTGCTTTGCAAAGGCCATGAAGGGACACCTGTTTGCAAATCATTGAATGACTAACAGTAGTCCGCACTCGCTTCCGCTGAGAAAGACCTCTGTTTCACCGTTCAGACATTTGTCTTTAAAGGGCAACTCCCACTCTTCTTTAATATAGCTATTTCCTAACCACTTGTATCTGCCCACAGCAAAATGTTTCAAGCCCTTCGGAAAAACGAAAGGTGGAAGTGTTCAGACTTATAATGCCATGTATAAGCCATACTGTTGATGGACTTTCTGCAACCATGAAATGCAGCTTTTCTAACTTTTCTATAGGAAGCATGGTGTAACTTGCTTTCCTTTTAGCCACGATCTACTGTTCCCTGGATAAATACAAAGCAGCAAACAGGTCACTACTGTTAGATGTATTTTCCATGGAACGTGGCCATTCTTCAGAATCAGTAAAGCCCAACCTAACTGCATGATGGAACACAGCTGAGTTTGTCCATGGTGTAGAAGGGATATGTCATTCTGAATGATGTCAATCGTAGATGACACTCTGTTGTTAAGGGTGTATTTTCTGTTGGACAGAGTATTCATACCATTCTCAACAACAGTTAAAGCCTTTTCCAAATTCTCCTCATCTATCTGCCTTAAACGTGCAGCCGCTTCCATTTGCAAAAGCTTCCAGATCTTATTGTATAAGGCGTACAATAATCTCTTAGAACAGGGTTTTCTGGGACCTAGCAAGAAATCCTGCAAGTCCATTTCCTCTGAAAGGTCATTAAGATGTTCTTTAACTGCTGCTAAGTTGTTAGTCTGTAACCATTGTTGGCACAGTTTACCCACACTGTATGTGGTAACTATACCCGAGTGTTGACCTGAGACGAAGCAAGGGTCCGGCCAGCTAAACTTGAAACCCCCTGAGGAATTAACAAAACACGACTGACACTTATTGTCCACTGGCCACAATAACCACCCGACGGGACTAGAAAGTGACAAATTATTGGTACCATCCTGAACCTTTGCATTTAATTCTTCCTCAGTGACATTTAGGAAGGATTGCCAATTGGTGAATTTGGCTGGTGGGAGGATACTGGGTGCATTGAGTTCTTTTATTTTTTTCTAACCCGAAACAGGATGTCTGTTGTATTGTGTCATTTAAGAAGATCATATTAAAAGGAATAAGGCATGCTCTAAACAAAGCTTCCCTACCCTGAATTTGCCAAACTTGTGTTCCCCATACATCAATAGTGTTCTTCCATTACTTGTATCCTTCAACTGCAAGTTGGGAAACAAAGGAATCTGAATAGATTAATCTAGTGTTAAGTAGCAAAATCCTCTGAATTTTAGAAGGTGGTAACTTGAAGTACTATGACCTGCATTTGTAATGTCATGCCCAGAAAAGTATGCAAATGTATCTAAATCTAAATAGTGTTCCCACTGTGTGTAATTAAATACTGATCCATATCTTGTTGCTCGGTGCAGATAGTAATGTCCCCAGTTATTATAACAGAACATTTGGACATAATTCTTTGTGTTAGTGTACACATCATCATTTTCAAATACAGTGTAATCTTGCAGCTCAGTAAGCATTGATTCAATTGTTTGAACATCCCAGTCATCAGAAACAACACCAGGTGCAATTACATCAATCATTGAAATTTTGAAAATATATGGAATTTATATAACCTCAGTAGGCCCGTATATAACAAAGGGAACTTTATCCCAAACAATCCCATCTGTAATTGGTACTGCTGAAATGTTCACGAGGGAAAAGTCTCTTCGGACCTTATGTGAGAAAGATATGGAGTTAGAACTTCATCCACTGGCTCGCCAGAAGAGTGTTCAGGAAAATAATGACCATATAGCAAGAGAAAGAAAACAGTCACAAAACCAATCCGTCACAGGAAGGCAAGCAATGTCAGAAATATCCACAAATAATTCCATGAATAAACCAAATAGGTATTTTTAAGCCATACTTACAGCTTACGTGTCTTTGAAACAGTTTTAGTTGCAAGTGTGGATGAAGTTGAAGAAAAGTCATCTTGGTCTATGAAGTAACCAGAAGCAGTCTCTGCAAACACAAGAGCCGGTGCATCACTGGTGGGTGGATCCACTTCGCGCGGAGGTTCATAGTAGACAATGTTGTCAGTTTGCATTGCATTGGAGTAGAAAACAACCACTTCTTGGATAGTTACTGTTGGTGAAGTGGTAACAGGAATCAGCAGAAGCTCATTCTCTGCCCTCCCCATGCTTGAGGAGGCATTTTTAGCAGGGTTGTACATGCTGGTGTAGTCAGAAAAGTTATTTTTTCTTCTTTGAAGAGGTATGTCCTGTTGGGTAATGAGAGGGGACCAGGAACTACCAAGGGGACCTCTGAGTTTACTGTGCAGGATCGGCCACATGGTGCAATTTGATCTGGTGCCTTGTATTCAAAGGACTGGGACCGGTACTTTGTAGGATGGGCAGAATTCCTTCTTCACAGCAGTCTTCTTACAAACTAGATCCACAACTTTAGGAATCCAGCCTGTAGAAGTTGTTGGCAAATCCCTTATTCCTAAAGTGGCAGCACTGGCGGATGAATTATCATCACAAAATTGCTGAAGCTCCTGTAAGACAGTGAGATGTCCATTTATGTCAAAAGGTTTTCTGCTGCCACCATACCAGAGCTATCTAGATCAGGGAAATACATGGGTATCCCAAAGCAGACCTCGTAAGGAGTGCGTCCTCCCAAGGACCATCTTGGCAGATTATTCAGTGCTCTCTGGACCCCATATAGATGATGAAGCCAACTACGGCCTGAACCTAATACCCTAGCTGTTAAGGACTGCTTTAGATCTTGATTCCTCCTCTCCACAACTGAATTATCCTCGGGATGTTAGGGCGAGGAGTAATGGAGTTCAACACCCATTGTCCTCATGGTGTACCTGAATGCCTTAGAGGCAAAAGCAGGGCCATGGTCTGAATGGGATGCTGCAACCACATATGTACCAATAAAGATCAGCAAGTATTTTATAACAGATCGATCGTCAGCTGACCACTGTGGCCATACCCACAGGAATCTAGAACAAGAATCTACAGCAACCAAGATGTATTTGTATGCACCATCAGGCTGTAAGGGACCACAATGGTCCAGGTACACACATTGTAGTGGCCTATTGGACACTAAGACGGATGTATGCAGTGGGCGTTTGATGTTTGAGCCCTTAATCTGATGGCAAATGTCACAGAAAAGAACATATTGTTTGGTCTGTTTGTATAGACCTGGCCACCAGAACCATTTCTGTAAGAGTGTTGTTGTGGCCGCAACCCCAAAAATACTAGCTGCACTCCATTTTATGGTCACTGGATCTTTCCAGAGGGTCTTCTCTGACAATGTAGGTATGTTACAGACAAGCCAATCCTGATGCTTGCATTCAATATTGAGACGCATAAACAGGGGAGTGCACCAATTTATCGCCAATTCACAGTCACTGCCAGAAAGATAAAGGGTGGCAAGGGAATTTCTCTCATGTACTAGGTGCCATTGACTTCACATACATGAAATTTCAGCCACCTTTTTAGGAACAGACATTGCTGGCACTTCATCAATGTGCAGGCTGTCTGGAATGTGCGGGACTGCTTTACTGACGTGTATGCTGTCTTCATTTTCCGGCAGTCATCTCTTGCACGTTGCTTGGTTGCTGGAAATTTCAGTGACATATGGCTTCTTGGTAAGTAAAAACATGTCACACTGGGCCTGAATTTGTATTAAGAAGTGCCACCCCAACCCTAATCAAAATTCTGTATAGCACAATAGTCAGACATGAACCTTACCCATTCTGCATTTTGATAAGCATGCATACAATTAGAATAGTTGTCCCTGTTAAATAGTATTTTTTTAAAGTTACATGGTATACTCTGTCTCCTCACAGTATATCAGTGGCAGTACAATAGGAAACACCTCCATAAAAGAGCCAATATTGAGTGCTCTTTAGGTCCCCTCAAGTTGTGATCCAGATGTCTGGACCATACGGGGGCGGGGTTTTGGTGTACTCCCCAGACGTTCTGTGCAAGATTGATGTACCTTGTTGTGTGTTGAACAACATCACCATACGCCAGAGCTTACATAAAGATCTTGATCCTGATCAACACCCACATTCAGGCCAGTGGGATGGGGAACAAAAAAGAGTTCAGGGTCTGGAGGTGAGCGATCAGCTGGTCAACTTTATTTTCTTGAGCTGTAAGTTTCATTGCATTGATGTGGTTGGACGTTCTGTTGTTAACGAAAACATGTTGGACGACTAGCACACCATCCGTAAACACCATCCTGAGACAATTAAATGTACTTTGCATCATGCTGTCAACTGGCATCCAATCCTCAAAGATAAAAAAAATTGACTGATCTTGTTATCCAACATTGTTACACTAATCCATAGTAAAAAACAACCACTTCATTTCAAATATCAAAACTCATTTTTAAGCAAAACGTATTAAAAGCATACCTTGACACATATAGAATCGATATTGACCTTGAGACTCCACACTTAGGGCGGAGATTTCCACCTATGTCTAATAAACAGGAAATGACACATAGGAAGAGGAGGTCAGCCATTTTGTTTTCATTCTGCGCCATCCTCTCCACAGCGAAGCATCCCCCTTCATCTTGCTCCTCCTTTGCCTAATCTTGGCCCCAACATGTCTTAGGGGATTGAAGAGAAGCCCCCTTGCCCTTTTTTGCAAATCAGAATTAAAGATCACCAGAGAAGGGTCCTACACAACTAACCTTAGCTTTTTAGGGGTCCTGAAACCCAGCTGAGCACTGCAGTGTGGGCCCAAAACCGAAGGGGCATCGCCACTCACTGCAGAGCAGTGGGAGTCCACAACCAGCTGGGGAAGCTGTGCTGTATATGCTGGGAGGAGCCGCTGGGCCCATATTAACACCCAATAAATTATGTATTTTTTTCCCAGCCACATACACATCACCCCCACATGTCACCCCTGTACCAGACTGTCCTGGATGCTGCCTGGCCGACCCTCCATTCCCAGTTAAAAGAGTCTGAGCAGCAGAGAAATGGTTATTTTGTGTAAAATTGTATTTGCCACATATATGTATTTGAGTGTTAGTGAGTTTTGAGAGTGCTGCACTGTTGTGATTTCTCATAGCCTTACTTTTCTCTGTAAATTGTCTTGTTAGATCACATATAATAAGATGCCTGTTTATTGCTTGTTTTCTTTGCCTTTATTGCTAATAGGTTTTTGTTATTTGGAAAGGCTGACGTTGTGTATCTTTAGCTTACTTATAAACAACATATTTTTGCAATGTTTTAATATATACATTCTCACAATTACTGAATCATTTAGGCAGCATTTCAGAGTCCTTTACAGTGCTTTGTAGCAGGTGGAAAAGCGTGTGTAACCTGTTATGAACTTAGGGACAGATTTACAAGGACCTAGCACCTCCTTGCGCCACATTAGCATCATTTGTTTTACGCTAATGTGGCTCAAGGAGGCACTTTTCGCTGCACAATATTTACAAAGTGGCGCAATGCATGCAATGCGCCACTTTGCGACCCCTTGTAGCACATTATGCCTGTGTCAGGCATAATGTATGCAAAGGAGGCTTTAGGAGGTACGCAAAAATGGCACAGCGAGATCTACAAAATTTCACTGCGCCATTTTTGCCATCATTTTTAACGCCTGATCAGAGCTGAAGTTAAAATGACGCACCCATTGAAATCAATGGGCCACTTTGCTACACTAGCGTCAACATTTTTGATGCTAGTGTAGCAAAGCGCCACAATAGCATCAAAAGTGTTGACGCTATTGTTCTATCGACTGACATGGTATGCTGTATTATAAATACGGCGCACACATGGTGTTGGGTGAGGCAAGGGTGACACAAGAAAAGTGGCGCATCAGTACTGATGCTCCACTTTTACGAAGCCATGCAAATCCCAATTTGCATGGCCTTCCGTGGATTTTCTAAAACATGTAACACAACGCAACTCATAGTGCTCCCTTGCATTACCTTGCGTCAGGTAGGCATTAAATAGGTGGTGCATCTGAGTTCCTGTATGGAAACCCATATGTACAAAGACTAGTAAACATGGGTTTGTGCAAAATGATACACCTGACTGAGGCTGGCGTAACAATGAGACATATCTTTATTTCTCCAAGTTTTGCAATATGCAGCACACATACAAAGAATAAATAGCCTCAAAGGAAAGTTTTTGTGCAGGAAGCGACCCCTAAAACCAACCTGATCACACACAGGCACCCTTGTGCCATGAAGTATGGGTGCCTGCGTTGGTAGTAGGCAGCCATAAGCTCTGCCGTGCTAAGACAGAGTAGAACTGTGCCATATTCTCTCTGTGCCATGTTCTCTCTCTTACTATCACGTAACGCGGCACACCAACTTCACTAGCTGCATTTGTGAATTTGTTAGGTAATATGTCACTAACCTCTTACCTAACCTTGCACATACTTTGAATGGCTGACAAGTCAGGATTGCTGTGAATTAGCAATATAATGAACATCTAATTTACATCATTTTAATATGAAGGCACAGGATAGTGTGTAGTTTGGGAAAATGTCCACATTGCCAGCTACAATTATAAAGATATGTAATATTTACCTAATGATTTCACAAAGTCACAATTTATTCTGGTCCTTTTCAGCAGACCTAGTCTGGCCCACTGACAACAGAGCAGGACCAGCAAGAATAGAGATCCTCGACTCGAAGTAGACATGTCACTTCGATACATCCAGTCAGGAGAATTACACGATCTTCCTCCAAGAGATTCTGCAGAGGCTGAACAGTCTCCTAGAGGGGCAATGGAAGTGGACACCACCACCCAGGAGGAGGAAGATGTAGATTCTCATGCTGCCCTTAAACACCAATAAGATGTGGTGTCTCTAGAACACTCCCCAACCCAATCTTGGTCTGCCCCCACCCCTTCTTTACTCCTGGGCCCCCATTCCATGGGACCCTTCAGCTCCAACCCTGCACCTACTTCTACCAGTGCCCACCTGGGAGAGCAAGAGTTGAAGGACAATTCTCCTCCCACCATCCACACCTCTCCCGTGATGCCCAATCCCTTCCAACTGAGTCTGTGCCATTGGCTCAATTTAAGGAGGTGATTATGTCAATTGCAGAGGCTCAGGGAACACTCTCTCTGGACATCCAGAACTTTATGGTAGAGGTATGAATGCTCCAAGAGAGAGTCTCTGGGCAGCTACAAACTTTAATTGGCACCAGCACCTCGCTGACTGCAGTTAATATGTCGCTTCTGTCTACTCAACCCAATCTACCTCCTGTAATCCTGTCTCCCAGTTTGCCTTTCTTTATTGTTTCTGCTGCTACTACTTGTGCTCCTTCTTCTCATGGGGTGTCTGGTCCTGCATCATCCCGTCAATTAATGTCCGACTTAAAAAAAAAAGATTTGAATAAAACAGTCAAAACCAAGAGTGAGGTTAGTCAGCAACTTCTCCCCTCAAGCCGGGACCCAGAGTTAAATTCATCCTCTGGCTTAAAGATCAGACTTAGGTAGTCATTACAACCCTGGAGGTCGGTGTTAAAGCGGCGGTAAAACCGCCAACAGGCCGGCGGTAAAAAAAATGGAATTACGACCGTGGCGGAAACCGCCAACATAGACAGCCACTTTAACACTCCGACCGCCACGTCGGTACAAACAAACACCGCGGCGCTAACCGCCAACAGACAGGCGGAGCACAATGTACCGCCCACGGAATTACAACTGGCCAATCTGCCACCTTTCCCGGGGCGGATTCACCGCGAACAAAAACACGGCGGAAACAAGACTTCGAAGGGGAAACGCTCACCTCTACACACCCCACGAGGAACCAGGACGCCATGGAACCGGAACTTCAGATCCTGCTAGCCCTTATCTTCCTGCTCCTCTACCAGGAGCACGAACTCCGGCAGCGAAGAGCACAGTGAGTACTGCACCTGCGACACAGGGGAGGGGGAGGGAAAAACAGTGACACACACACGCAACACTCCCACCCTCACCTACGACAACAAACACACAAATACAGCATGATACATCACAGTTACACCCCCCAAACTCCCCTGGAAGAATGCAAGGACAAAAGGAAATGAGTTGAATGAGTGTAATATAGTCAAAGTCCGTATTCAAAAATATATACATATATGAAGATATTCACACTATAAACAAATATATACAAGAAGAATACAAGTACAAGGGATTCCACCATCATAGTCCGTGGACCACTGGGCCCAAAAGGCATGAGCGAGGCCCACACACAATACCCGAACAAGACGGAGAGAACACTGCTGGGGCATCAGATAGAAATAAAACAGGCACCTCAGGGGGAAGGGAAGGGGAGGCACCTCAGCCGGATGAGTGCACAACGCCAGATACACAAGGGGTCTCTAGTCTCTCAAGTCTCTACAGTGGGTGGGTTGCACACTGTTCAATCATGGGGAGTGTAAAGCCACAGTCTCTCAAGTCTCTACAGTGGGTGGGTTGCCCACTGTGCAATCCTGGGGAGTGCAAACCCACAGTCTATCAAGTCTCCCAAGTGGGTGGGTTGCCCACTGTTCAATCCTGGGGAGTGCAAAGCCACAGTCTCTCAAGTCTCTACAGTGGGTGGGTTGCCCACTGTGCAATCCTGGGAAGTGCAAAGCCACAGTCTCTCAAGTCTCCCAAGTGGGTGGGTTGCCCACTGTTCAATCCTGGGGAGTGCAAAGCCACAATCTCTCAAGTCTCTACAGTGGGTGGGTTGCCCACTGTTCAATCCTGGGGAGTCCAGAGTCACAGTCTCACAAGTGGATAACAGTCTCCACTGGTTCTGGAGGTGGCTTTGTGCCCAGAGTGCTTCATCCTGCCAAGGACTGAGGTAGTGGATGTGATTGTCCACTGGTTCTGGAGGGGGCTTTGTGCCCAGAGTGCTTCATCCTGCCAAGGACTGAGGTAGTGGATGTTTTTCTCCATTGGTTCTGGAGGGGGCTTTGTGCCCAGAGTGCTTCATCCTGCCAAGGATTGAGGTAGTGGCTTCCTTTCTCCACTGGTTCTGGAGGGGGCTTTGTGCCCAGAGTGCTTCATCCTGCCCAGGACTGAGGTAGTAAATGTGATTATCCACTGGTTCTGGAGGGGGCTTTGTGCCCAGAGTGCTTCATCCTGCCAAGGACTGAGGTAGTGGATGCCTTTCTCCACTGGTTCTGGTGCGGGCTTTGTGCCCAGAGTGCTTCATCCTGCCAAGGACTGGGATAGTGGATGTGATTATCCACTGGTTCTGGAGTGGGCTTTGTGCCTAGAGTGCTTCATCCTGCCCAGGACTGAGGTAGTGGATGTGATTATCCACTGGTTTTGGGGGGGGGCTTTGTGCCCAGAGTGCTTCATTCTGCCAAGGACTGAGGTAGTGGATGTCTTTCTCCACTGGTTCTGGAGGGGGCTTTGTGCCCAGAGTGCTTCATCCTGCCAAGGACTGAGGTAGTGGATGCCTTTCTCCACTGGTTCTGGAGGGGGCTTTGTGCCCGGAGTACTTCATCCTGCCCAGGACTGAGGTAGTGGATGCCTTTCTCCACTGGTTCTGGAGGGGGCTTTGTGCCCAGAGTGCTTCATCCAGCTTGTGGCGGCCTCAGTAGCGTCTGAAACTTTTGTGCTCACTGCCCTGCGGTGCTGGTGGTGGTAGTGTCCTGGGCAGCGGTGCTGGTGGTGGTAGTGTTCTGGGCAGCGGTGCTAGTGGCGGTGGTGTCCTGGGCAGCGGTGCTGGTGGTGTCCTGGGCAGCGGTGCTAGTGGCGGTGGTGTCCTGGGCAGCGGTGCTAGTGGCGGTCTTGTCCGCCGTGGAGAGTACCCCACACTTTCTGGTTTTCCTGTGCCCCTTCCCCACCTTTGGATGGTGGCGCAGCTGTCTCCACACTCTCAATTGTACCCCTGGGAGCGGCTTTGGTGGCTGATTTCTTTCCACTCTCCCGCTGAGGACTGGCCAACTTTTTGTGCTTTACAGGTGGGGGACTGTCTGTGCTCTGTCTCCTTGCCACCATGGCTGCCCTGCTGCCTTGCGCACTCCAGAAGCCGGTTACTACTGGCACTGGTCCCACAGATGTTGTTGCTGAGGTGCTGGGTTGGGACCTGGAGAGGCGGCCCCTAGGAGATGGAAGGGTTGGGGGAGGTGAGGGGAAGAGGTCAAGTTTGGCCTGGAAAAGTTTTTGGGGAGCACAGGTGCGGGTAGAAGGAGGGGGTTTGGGAGTGGAGGAAGAGGTAGAGGTTGTAGGAGGTGTACGTTTGCTGACTTGGGGTGAAGGTGCATGGGCTGGAGGCTGTCGTGAGGTGGATGGCTGTTGGGTAGGTGGGTGGCTGCGTTTGTGTACTTTGGGAGGAGGGCTCACAGACACACTGGTAGAGGACACGGGGATGTGTGAATGGTAGTGGGGTGGTGAGTGCACGTGAGCGGGGTGTGGTGGTGGGTGAGATGGAGGTAGTGGCTGACGATGTAGTGCATGCAGGTGTGAGTGGAAACGAGACAAGGAGGGAAGAGGGAGACGTGGGGGAGGGGGACACAGTGGAGGCAGTGGATGTTGGTGTGTCTGCATGTGTATGATGCTTGCGTGAGTGCCTGTGGGATGTGTGGTGCTTATGTTTGCCTGAGCTTACCTTGTGTGCTGACGTGTGTGCATGCTGGTCTGATGGTGTGCTTGGGATAGGGTGAGGTACAGGGGTTTGGGTCTGGGTGGAGGAAGTTGGAGGGGGGAGGCTAGAGACAGGGACAATGGCTGCCATCAGTGCTGAGGCCAGAGTCTGAAAAGCTTGCTGATGGGCTGCCTGACCAGAATGAATGCCCTTGAGGTATGCATTAGTTTGTTGCAACTGCCTCCCTACACCCTAGATGGCATTCAGAATGGTAGACTGCCCAACAGTGAGGGACCTGAGGAGGTAAATGGCCTCCTCACTGAGGGCAGCAGGGGTGACTGGGGCAGGGCCTGAGGTGCCTGGGGCGAAGGAGATGCCCACCATCCTGGGTGAGCGGACACCGGGCAAATGCTGAGGGGCTGCTGGGAGGGCGGTGCTGGTAGGGGGGTGGCGGCTGTACCTGTAGATGCGGAGGGCACAGAGTGGCCTGCCACCGCAAGGGAGCTCCCATCAGAGGAGGAGTCCGTTTCGCTGGTCTCAGCTCCTGTCCCCGCCGTGGAGCTCCCCTCGCCCTCCGTCCCACTGGTGAAATCAGACTCCGTTGTGTCACCCACCAGGGCCATGTGGGATGCAGCTCCCTCCTGCTCCGGTGCCACTGCTCCTCTGCCTGATGATGCTAATGCACACAAGAACAGGGAGACCACAAAAAGGGGTGGGAAGACAGAAGAAAGACATGTTCAGTGCATGCAATACCGCTACCGTTGGCAGACACTACAGACACAGCAGCCCTCTGCACTATGCCATGCACTTGGAGTTCCCTAATCAATCACAGGGACATGGGGTACAAGGCTATGCACGATTGCTGCACACATGGATGTCACAGGAGCCTGACTAGGTGTAGTTGGCTCTGTACACAGGTGGGGTGGTGTGCCACAGGGCCTGCCTTAAAGAGGGACCTTACCTATTAAAAACTCGCCCTGGCCTAGGGGAACCCACAGCCCACCTCCCCGACCCAGACACCTCCAATGCACGCTGAATCAGCAGAATGAGAGCGTACTCACCCCCTTGTGGCTGCTGTGATGCCCTCAAGCGCCCATCCAACTCCGGGTACGCCACTGCCAGGATCCGGAACATCAGGGTGGTCATGGTGCGACAGGCACCCCTCCCACGTTGGGAGGCCATCCCCAGCTGAGCCTCCGCCGGCTTCTTGCTCCAGCAGCGAATGTCCTCCCATCTTTTCCGGCAATGGGTGCTCCGTCTGTGGTAGACCCCCAGGGTCTGGACGTCCTTGGCGATGGCACGCCAAATGTCCTTCTTCTGGTGGGCGCTGACCTACATTAAGAGTACAGGGGAAAAGGAGATGATATTACTGTCGGCACTGTCACAGTCATTGGCCCGCTTCCCTACCCATTGACATGACGCACATGCATTCCCCATTGTTTCATGCACACCTCATTCTCCCCCCCCCCCCCCATCTTTCAACCACACCACTCCACACAGGCATTGCCCATCCAGCATGCTCATAGTGTACTTACCTGTTTGTCTGGAGGACCGTAGAGTAGCGTGTACTGGGAGAGGACCCCATCCACTAGTTTATCCAACTCCTCCATGCTGAAGGCAGGGGCCCTTTCCCCAGACACATGAGCCATTGTCTCTTCCAGACTGTGGCCACAGCAGCACTTGCAGTGTAGGTCCTCTCCTGTCGAAGATCAGGTATCAAGTGATTCAACAGAGAGAAAATGGCGGTCACGTCCGCGGCGGTGCATACCGTCACCGCCGGCATACATCGTCATTGGCTCTTGGGACACATAGGGTCCAATGTTAACCGATGCAGGATTGCGCCGCGGATTTTCGACTGCCTACCGCGACGGTGTACAGCGCCAGCGCAGTTACCTCATATCCCCTTGTCCCACTTTACAGGTCAGGCAGACTCCATTTCAGGGGGCCACATGCCATTATTTTGGACTGCGTCACACATATCTAGGCCTTGCTTAAACACTAATACAGGCATATGTCGATGTGGTACATTTTTCCCATAAAGCTGTGTTTACGTACCTCAGAGTTATTTCACTCTCTGCTCGCTGTTCTCATCCATGGGCACCGTCCGCTGGGGCATGTGAGGAGATGGCGGAATCCTCCGGTGTACAGACCGCTGGTGGACCTGTCGACAATGGAGGAGCAACATGTGATCATCACCTATAGACTTGCTCGTACCACAATCCAGGAACTGTGTGCCCAGTTGGAGCAAGACCTGATGTCAGCTATCAGCCATCCCACAGGACTCCCCCCTCAAGTGCAGGTGCTGTCAGTACTCCATTTCCTAGCAAGTGGGTCTTTTTAAACTACAGTGGCCATAGCATCAGGGATGTCCCAGCATATATTTTCCAACGTGTTGTCCAGAGTGCTGTCTGTTCTGCTGAAACACATGCGGAGCTACATCGTTTTCCCTCAGGTGGAGGATTTGCCCACAGTGAAAGGTGACTTCTATGCCCTGGGACATATCCCCAACATCATAGGTGCCATTGATGGTACACATGTGGCCTTGCCCCCCCTCCCACGCAGGAGTGAACAGGTGTACAGAAACCGGAAGAGTTACCATTCTATGAATGTACAGATGGTGTGTTTGGGCGACCAGTACATCTCCCATGTGAACGCCAAGTTTCCTGGCTCAGTGCATGACGCCTACATTCTGAGGAATAGCAGCATCCCTTATGTGATGGGGCAACTCCAGAGGCACCATGTGTGGCTATTAGGTGAGGACATGGACCCTATACAGTGTGACTAGGTGTCTGGGGATATCCCTATGAGTTAGTGTGTGTCTAACAGTTGTCCCTCGACATTTGCAGGTGACTCTGGTTACCCCAACCTGTCATGGCTACTGACCCCAGTGAGGAATCCCAGGACAAGGGCAGAGCAACGCTACAATGAGGCCCATGGGCGAACTAGGAGGATTATAGAGCAGACCTTCGGCCTCCTGAAAGCCAGGTTCCCGTGCCTCCATATGACAGGTGGTTCCGTATTCTACTCACCAAACAAGGTGTGCCAGATCATCGTGGCCTGGTGTATGCTTCACAACTTGGCTTTGCGACAACAGGTGTCTTTTCTGCAGGAGGATGGTCCAGATGGAGGTGTTGTGGCAGCTGTGGAGCCTGTGGACAGTGAAGACGAGGAAGCTGAGGAAGAGGATATCGACAACAGAACTACAGTTATTCATCAATACTTCCAGTGAGACACAGGTAAGAAGACAACACTGCCTGCTACATCTGATTTAAATCTACTACCTCTCATCTGTCAGTCATATTCACCCAGTGTATGGTCACTGAGTTGTCACTTTCCCTTACGTTTTCAGAGCTGTGGGTCCCACTGTGTGACATCTGCTTTGTTTCCGCATGGACTAGAGCTGTGTGACATACGTATGTTGACATTACATTGGATATAGCTTTTTTCCACTGTTATTGCTAATACACATTTTCGAAAGCACTGACAGACTCTTGATTGATTTGTGATTTAAGGGTGTTTATTGAAGTGCAAATTAGTGGATGGGTGGGAAAAATGGTCAGGGGTGATGGTGGAGGAATGTCCATGGCAGAGTCCAGTCTATTAGTCTCACAGGTGTATTGTCCAAAGGGGCATAGGAAGTGGAGCAATGGCAGTTTAAGGATGGACAGGGTAACAAAGTGGGACAGAAGGATGATATTTAGGGGGTCTCATTTCCTGGCAGGGGTCCTGGCAATGTTCTCTGTCTTGTTTCTGGATCTCAGGGACTGCTTACGGGGTGGTTCTCCATCTGCGGTGGGTGGGGTGCTGGTGTCATGTTCCTGTGGCGGTGCCACCTGTCCACTAGCGCCGGCGGAGGTGGTGGGCAGTTCATCGTCCAGGCTAGTGTCAGGGGCCCCTTGTTGTGCCACTGTGTCCCTCCTGGTGTTGACAAGGTCTTGCAGCACCCCTGCAATGGTGACCAGGGTGTTGTTAATGGACTTCAAGTCCTCCCTGATCCCAAGGTAGTGTTCCTCCTGCAGCCGCTGAGTCCCCTGAAACTAGGCCAATACCGTTGCCATCATCTCCTGGGAATGATGGTAGGCTCCCATGATGTTGGAGAGGGCCTCGTGGAGAGTGGGTTCCCTGGGCCTGTCCTCCCCCTGTCGCACAGCAGTCCTCCCAGTTCCCCTGTGTTCCTGTTCCTCTGTCCCCTGAACCGTGTGCCCACCACCACTGCCCCCAGGTCCCTGTTGTTGTTGGGGTGGTGGGTTAGCCTGGGTTCCCTGTAGTGGTGGACACACTGCTGATTGATGTGTCCTGGGGACAGAGGGATGGACCTGCTGGGTGGGTGCTGCGCTGGTGTTTCCAGAGGGGGCAAGCTCTGTAGGGGCCTGTGCCAGTGTTAGGGGACCGACTGTCCCGAGGTCCCAGATGGGCAGGGCTGGTCATCTTGATCCAGTTGGACAGAGCTGCTGTCATCACTGTGGGCCTCTTCTGTGGGTGGAGTGGACACGTCTGGTACCTCCTGTCCGGTGACGTTGGGTAGGGGTCCTGCAGGGGTGTAAATGCATGATTATTGCATCTGTGTGTGCCACTGTGTGCAATAGGTGCGTGACCGTGTACCCCAGTGCTTGCATTCCTATGTGGGACCTTGTGTGACAATGGTTTAGGGGTCTGTGTGGGTATGTGTGGTGGACATGCTTTGGTGATGGGTGTCCATGCTTTGGTGTTACATGCCGTGCTTGGGTTTGGGATGTGTGGTTTGTGATATTGGGACATACGTGAGGAGTTGGAGTGATGGGGGTGAGGGCGAGGGTGGGGGTTTGTGATAGCATGCAGGTGGGAGGGGGATAAAGTAGTTAAAGGTTAGACTTACCAGAGTCCAGTCCTCCTGCGACTCCTGCGAGGCCCTCTGGATGCAGTATGGCCAAGACCTGCTCCTCCCATGTAGTGAGTTCTGGGGGAGGAGGTGGGGGTCTGCCACCAGTCCTGTGAACCGCCAGGTGGTGTCTTGAGACCACTGAACGCACCTTCCCCTCTAGGTCGTTCCACCTCTTCCTGATATCATCCCTAGTTCATGGGTGCTGTCCCACTACGTTGACCCTGTTGACTATTCTTCACCATAGCTCCCTCTTCCTAGCTATGGTGGTGTGCTGTACCTGTGATCCGAATAGTTGTGGTTCCACCCTGATGATTTCCTCCACCATGACCCTGAGGGCCTCCTCCGAGAACCTGGGGTGTCTTTGCGGTGCCATGGGGTGGTGTGGGTGCTGTGTGGGGTGGTGTGTGCTGTGATGTGTGGGGTGATTTTAGAGGTGTGTGGTATGAGGAGCGTGGATGTTGTGTGAGTGATGGTGTTGAGTGCCTGTGGATGCTATTATTGTTTCTGGTGGTGTCTCTCTCTGGCCTTCTGTCGCAATTGTTGTCGTAGGGGTTTGTGGGTGTGTGTTTTATATTGTATTGGGTGTGTGGGAGCAGTATGTGTATGTGTATCAGGTGTGTGTATTTCGAAATGTCCAATGTGGTTGTGTTTTGTAGATGTGTGTGTATTTTGAGCGCGGCAGTGTGTACCACCAATAGAATACCGCGGTTGAAAGACCACCGCGTGGATTCATGTGTTGTGATAGTGTGGGCGTATTCCTGTTGGCGTGATGGTGGAGGTTTTGTTTTCGCCAGTTTATCACTGACCTTTGGTGTGGCGGACTTGTGTGGGTGTCTGGATTTTGGAGGATTCCGAGCTGTGGGTCATAATGACTGTGGCGATATTCTGCGGCCGTGGCAGTGTGTTGGCGGTCTTCTGCACGGCGGTAAGCGGCTTTTACCGCCAATGTTGTAAAGAGGGCCATAATGTCCCATGACATACATCATTTGTTCTGAAAAAGACAAGTGGTGAGAGGCTTGCAGAGCTTCATATAATCTGGTTATGGTGGCACAGGGTCACAGCAGATTGTTCCACAAATACAAAATATGTTGCGTCCAATTCTGTAGCTATGGAATTTTGGAGCATTAAAAATTAAGATAGGAAGAGAATCAGAGCATGCAATGTGGAAGATAACTTTGAAACCTGGAGCCTAAGAAAGACAATCCCATATTGAGAAACATCTGTTGTATCAAGCATATAAGTTTGCACTTGAGGGTCCTCTGTATGGGTGGCCATTGGAGGGTGTAAAGACCAGACAAGATGTGGCCAACCCACTTCAGTATAGTATTCTTCTAACCATGTTTTAGACACACTTCAATCTGGTCAGTGCATATAAAATGTTAGTGGTTCACCACATTATCCTTAATATCTGACATTATCCTTCTTTCCACCTGATTTCTCAGACACACGTCTGTTTGGGAATGGGCCTCAGGGTCCTTTTCGCGTCTGGTTGGCCACAATAGGTGAGCCTTCGAACTCTGATCCACTATGGCCCAGGTGACTATTACTATCTAGCACCGTATTCCTGGGATGGAAGAACCAGAGTGGAGATCAAGCAGAAACAATCTGTGCTTTGTGGGTTTTCATGAAGGAGTGGAATGTGAAGACCCAGAGCCCTTCTTAAGCTACTAGATAAATTCCTTTATTATGGAAACTGATCTCTCTCCATGCTTTATAATCCAAAGGACCTGCAGAACATTGATGATGCAGCTGCCTGCAGTTGCCTTCCCATGCTCCGTAATTTCTAATTTCTTAAACTATCAAGTTAGAGACTTAGGCCCTCATTACAACCCTGGCGGTAAATCCTGCTTACCGCCGTGCAGAAGACTGCCAACATACCGCTGCGGCCGCGGAATTCCACTACAGGTATAACGACCCACAGCTCGTAATCTGCCACAATACAGACACCCACAAAAGTCCGCCACACCAAAGGTCAGTGATAAAATGGCGATAACAAAACCGACACCGTCACGCCAACAAGAATACGCCCACAGTATCACGACCCACAAATCAACGTGGCGGTCTTTCAACTGCAGTAAACCATTGGCAGTACACACCGCCGCGCTCAAAATACACACACATCTACAAAACACAACCACATTGGACAATTCAAAATACACACACCTGATACACATACACACACCACTCCCACACACCCATTACAATATACAACACACACCCACATTACCCACAAGCCCTCACTACCAGAAATTTAAAGCAGACCCGAGAGAGACACTACATAAAACAACAGCAGCATCCACAGGCACACAACACCATCACTTACACAACATCCACGCACCTCAAACAAGACACACAAACATATCCCCTCACATATTACAACAGACACCACCTCACACATCACCCACACCACATCATGGCACCTCAACGACACCCCAGGTTCTCTGAGGAGGAGCTCAGGGTCATGGTGGAGGAAATCGTCCTGGTAGAGCCACAGCTATTCGGAGCACAGGTGCAGCAGACCTCCATTGCAAGGAAGATGGAGTTATGGCGCAGAATTGTCGACAGGGTCAACGCAGTGGGACAGCATCCAAGAACCAGGGATGACATCAGGAAGAGGGGGAAAGTGCGTTTCGTGGTCTCCAGACACCAGATCGCAGTACACAGGACTGGCGGTGGACCCCCACCTTCTCCCCCACAACTAACAACATGGGAGGAGCAAGTCTTGGCAATAATGCATCCTGAGGGCCTCGCAGGAGTAGCAGGAGGACTGGACTCTGGTAAGGCAAATCTTTACTACTTTATCCTCCCCACCCCACCTGCATGCCATTACATACCCCACCCTTACCCTCACACCCATCACCCCAACAACCCACAGATACCCCACCAACACAACCCACACATCCCCAAAACAAGCCATGGATGTAACACCAATGCATGGACACCCATCACCAAAGCATGTTCAGTACAGATACCCACACAGACCCCAAACCAACTATCACACAAGGCCCAAGCTAAGAATGCAAGCACTGGAGGAGAGGGTTGCTCACCCATTGCACACGGTGGCACACTCAGATACAATAATTATGCATTTACAACCCAACAGGACCCAACATCACCGGACAGGAGGTGCCAGGCATAGTCAGTCCCCCCACAGAAGAGGCCCACAGTGATGACAGCAGCTCTGCATGCCTGGATCAAGATGACCAGCCCGTCCCATCAGGGACCTCGGGACAGTCGGTTCCCCTGACAGTCACAAGCCACCACAGAGCCTCCCCCCTCAGGAAACACCAGTACAGCACCCACCCAGCGGGCCCATCCGTCTGTCCCCAGGACACACCAATAAGCAGTGTGTCCACCACTACAGGGAGCCCAGGCAACCCCACTAACACAGTACGATCAGGGACCTGGGGGCAGCGTCAGTGGGCAAACGGTTCAGGGGACAGAGGCACAGGACAACAGGGAAGCTGGGAGGACTGCTGTGCGACAGGGGGAGGACAGGCCCAGGGAACCCACTCTCCTCGAGGCCCGCTCCAACATCATGGGAGTTTACCATCATTCCCAGGAGACAATGGCAACGGCAGCAACTCCTCCTCTGATGGGAGCTCCCTTGCGGTGGCGGGCCCCTCTGTGCCCACTGCATCAACAGGTACAGCCCCGATCAGCACTGCCCTCCCAGCAGCCCCTCACCGTGTCTCCTGTGCCGCTCACCCAGGATGGTGGGCATCTCCTTCGCCCCAGGCACCTCAGGCCCTGCCCCAGTCAGCCCTGCTGCCCTCAGTGAGGAGGCTATTGACCTCCTGAGATCCCTCACTGTTGGGCAGTCTACCATTCTGAATGCCTTCAAGGGTGTTGAGAGGCATTTGCAACAAACAAATGCATACCTGGAGGGCATTCATTCTGGCCAGGCAGCCCAACAGAGAGCCTTTCAGGCTCTGGCCTCAGCACTGATGGCAGCCATTGTCCCTGTGTCCAGCCTCCCCCCTCCAACCTCCTCCACCCAGACCCAATCCCCTGTACCTCAGCCTATCCCAAGCACACCATCAGACCAGCATGCACACACATCAACACACAAGAGTGGCTCAGGCAAACACAAGCACCACACATCCCACAGGCACTCACACAAGCACCATACCCATGCAGACATATCATCATCCACTTCCTCCACTGTGTCCCCCTCCTCCACGTCTCCCTCCTCCCTCCCAGTCTCGTCTCCACTCACACGTGCATGCACTACATCCTCAGCCACTACCTCCATCACCAGCACGCTCATCACCACACACCGCTCACGTGCAATCACCACCCCCACTACCATTCACACATCCCCTGTGTCCTCTCCCAGTGTGTCTGTGAGCCCTCCTCCCAAAGTGCACAAACGCAGGCACACACCCACCCAACAGCCATCCACCTCACAAAAGACTCTAGCCCATGCACCTTCACCCAAATTCAGCAGACATACACCTCTTACAACCACTACCTCTTCCTCCACTCCCAAAACCCCTCTATCTACCCGTTCCAGTGTGTCTACAAAACTTTTCCTAGCCAACATTGACCTCTTCCCTCCACCTCCCCCCGTCCTTCCCTTAGGGCCAGGCTTTCCAGGTCCGAGCCCAGCACCTCAGCCACCACATCCCGAGGCACAGTGGGGCCAGCAACTGCGGGGTCATCGAGTGCGCCACCCATCAGGGCTGCCAGTGTGCCACGTAGCGAGGGCAAGGACATTCCGCCACCTGCCAAGGTGAAAAAGGTGCCCACATCCCGGAGGGAGAAGCTGAAGCTACCAGCCACCAAGGGCTCAGGGAAAACGAAAGGGGATAGTGGCAAGACAACTGCGCCAAAATCAAAGGTGGGGAAGGGCCAAAAACAGAAGGGCAGGTCAGGAGAGTGCATGGTGGCACCGACTGAGGGACCAGTGTCACACCTTCTGTCCACATCCACGCCAACCTGTACGGCGGTGAACACCGCTAGCTGCACCGCCCCCTGCACCGCCACCTGCACCGCCTCTGGCACGTCTACAGCCGCTGCGACAGTCCCCAGTCTCTTCCCCGGTGGGCAGCCATCCGAGGCTGCAGGAGACATCCTGCTTTCTCCCTCAGCAGGTGCTGACCTATGCACTGTCGCCAGCCCCACCGCCACAGACACCGCCGCCAGCACCGCCGCCACAGAGATGCCCGCAAGCCCCGCCACCACAGACACCGCAGCAAGCACCGCCAGCAGCCCCGCGACGTCCTCGGACAGTGGCACCACCACTGACATGCCTACCATCTCCAGTGGTCAGTCGTCCGAGGCTGGAGGAGAGTTCCAGGACCCTGGGCAGCTTCTATGAAGCATTACTGTCATCACTGTTGGCACCTGCAGGTGGAAGGCGAAGCCGCAGCAGTGTGGGCAGTGTTGCCAGATTGGGCCAGATCACGCACAATTGGGCTATATTTTATCCAGTTATGCAGAAAAAATTGGTTTGTGCGGGTTGCACCCTGCAAGAATGAGAGAAGGTATACAGTTAGCAAGAGCAGAAATGATGCGCTTACAACTTCTGTAAGACTGTCCAGCCACAAATATCCATCTACTTCTCCATCTACTGCCTGCCACTGCTCCATCTTCATTAAAGTAGCGAAATTGGGCTACTTTGGGCTACTTTTTTGTTGGCTTTGGGCTAGAGAATGCTCTAAAAATCTGGCAACACTGAGTGTGGGTTATGTCGCTGCCTCCATGGTGTATCATGCTACCTGTACCTCGCCAGTGTCGTGCCACGCACATCCAGGTGAGGGAATTGTACTGGCCACACTGCACGTGGAGCACTCTGGGCACAAGGCCCCCTCCAGAACCAGTGGAGAATGACATCCACTACCCCAGTCCTTTGCAGGATGAAGCACTCTGGGCACAAGGCCCCCTCCAGAACCAGTGGAGAATGACATCACTACCCCAGTCCTTGGCAGGATGAAGCACTCTGGGCACAAAGCCCCCTCCAGAACCAGTGGAGAATGACATCCACTTGAGAGACTATGGCTTTGCACTCTCCAGGATAGAGCAGTGGGCAAACCACCCACTGGGGAGACTTGAGAGACTGTGGCTTTGCAATCCCCAGGATACAGCAATGGGCAAACCACCCACTGGAGAGACTTGAGAGACTGTAGCTTTGCACTCCCCAGGATAAAGCAGTGGGCAAACCACCCACTGGAGAGACTTGAGAGACTGTGGCTTTGCACTCCCCAGGATACAGTAATGGGCATGGAGCCCCCTCGTGCAGCAGTGGCGTTGTGCGTTCATCTGGCTGAGGTGCCCCCCTCCTTCCCCCTGAGGTGCCTGTGTATTTTCGATCTGATGCCCCTGCAGTGTTCTCTCCGTTTCCAGTCAGGTATCATGTGTGGGCTTCGCCCATGCATTTTGGGCCCAGTGGTCCACGGACGATGATTGGTGCACTATCCGGATTTGTGTAGTTGGTGTACATAATTGTATATACTGGATTTTGGATTTTCATAATGAGATTTCACATGATTACATTCGTTCAAGTCATTTCCTTTTGTCCTTGCATTCTTCCAGGGGGTGGAGGGAGTGTATATGTAATGTTGCTGCATGTATTTGTGTGTATGGTGTTGTGGGTGAGGGTGGGGGTGTTGCGTGTTACGTGTGTGTGTGTCACTCTCTTTTCCCTCCCCCCTACCCCCTCCCCTGTGTTGTAGGTGCAGTACTCACCGTGGTTGTCACCGCCTTCTTTGGTGCTCCTGATAGAAGAGAAGGAAGACCAGCATCTGCAGTATCTGCAATTCGGGCTCCATGGCGTCCTGGTTCCTCGTGGGGTGTGGAGAGGTGAGTGTTTTCCCTTCTGTGTACTGTTTCCGCCATTTTTTTGATCACGTTGGTTCCGCCCCGGAAAAGGTGGCGGATAGGCGTCTTGAAATACAGTGGGCGGTACTTTGTCTACAGCCTGTCTGTTGGCGGTTACCGCCACGGTGTTTGCTTGTACCGCCGTGGCCGTCGGAGTGTTAAAGTGGCTGTCTATGTTGGCGGTTTCCGCCATGGTCGTGATCCCATTTTCTTTTCCGCCGGCCTGTTTCGGTATTTCCGAAATATATGCTCTTCTTTCCGCTTCAACTAAAAACTAGCTAAACTAAACTGAAAATCATCTTCCAATCTAAAACTTTGTTCTTTCACACACCAGAACAAGCATGGAACTGGATTCAGGAGTGGCCAATAACAATGGACTGAGACAGATCACAGTAATTATGCTCATATTAGTGGATACATCTCACTCATTTGATATTCAGGGCATCCTCCAACAAGTTGTATACTTGGGCCCAGATTTATGGTCAGTGTGGCACAGGGCAGCACAGCAAGCCACCTTTGCTGCGCTGCCAGGTATCACAGGGAAAGAGCAGGAATGCACCTTATTTAACCAATACAGCACATTCCTGTCCTTTCCTCTTGAGGTGGCTCCCTTTTGGCAACCTAGTACCAACACAGGCTCCCTTACACCATGGTGGAAATGTGCCTGCGTTGCATGCAGGATTGTTTTTGTGCAGGAAGGGGCACCTTCCTCCACAAAAGCAAACCTGAGTAGTATTTTCCTCTTACTGTGTGTGCTGCAGAATGCAGCACACAGAGAAAAAGGTAAAAACAAGGAGAAATAAAGATAATTCTCCTTGTTACATCTCACCTGGGGAGGTGTAGGATTTAGGTCCATTCCCAGGTTTGCTAGGGTTGATAAATCTGGAAATGCGTAAAAAACCATGGGAGTTGCGTGGGAACACCCACCCAACACCCATTGAACGCCTCCCTAGAACAGAGTAAGGCAAATCAGTGATTTTCACTGTCTTGCCTTACTTCTTATATTTGAAGCTACCCAAAGCCACGCAAAGTGGCTTTTTTGTGGCTTCAAAAATATGACTTAGTGGTTTGCGTGGTACAAAGATTGGGCAAACCCCTCACAAATCTGGCCCTTGGTTTTGTTTTTCCATTATTTATAGGGGTTAAGATAGGAACTGGTGAGGGAACGCAATTGCCATTTTCCTCCAGACCCACGGGCCCATAGTCAACTCCTTGTTCATATTATAGCATGGGGTTGGGTTCCAGCTTACTAATTATTATAGTTTGCAATTGTTTTACATGACACTATCTCATATACTGCTCTAAAGGCACATTGCCCCATGCACACACCCCATTTACACAGCAATGACGATGCACTGGCCTGACCTCCATACCCCTGTGCAGGGTTATGGTTTCATGGAACAATTTGAATGGTCTGTGCGTAGTTTTAATGCTGTTCTATTCAAAGATGCTTAGCAGCAGCAGCTATTACCTTTAATTAAGTGCCTTCTCATCTCCTTTCTCACCCTATTTCTTGTTGTCCTGAGGTTAATCCTCATTCCCCTAATAGGTCACTACTTCCCCAAAAATGGTTTCCCTCTCCATGAAGACATTCATGTCACTCTAATATAAACTCTACTGCTCCCAGTATTGTTTTGTATTTCCTTCTCCTTATGCCTTCTTTGGGTTACTACTTGCAAACGCTGCTGGGACACTTAACTTAAAGGGTAAATAACTTCTATGTTTTTTTAGTACCTCTTTGTTCAGGGATATTGCAGTGCAGGCCCCATGTTTCCATGAACTCCTAGACACATCCTTTTGAGAAGCAGGTCCCCTCATCAAACATTTGCGCTTGACTGTCAGCGTGGTTTATTTCTTTTTCCTTGCAGGAGCTCTCCTCCGTCGTGGAGGGTAAGTGACTGCTTCTGGAGTACTGCAATTTAAGCACCATCTTTTACATGTCATTGTTGCACAAATTACGCATGTACATTTGACAATATCTTTATTGTGTGTCGTAATTTGATAACATAGATGAGTGTTTAAAGTCATTGATGTAATGTAGTCACTCAAACACTGAAGTGTTAAAACGTGCATACTTATAATCTTATAAAGGGGCAGATTTAAGAGCCCCTAATGCCAGCTTAGCATCTGCCATAGCGTCAATCTTTTCACGCTAAGGCGGAGCTAAAGTGGCATTTTCCCAGTGCCATATTCACAAAGTGGCGCAATGCATACATTGCTCCACTTTGTAAACCATTACGCGTCATTATGCCTGCGTCAGGCATAATGCATGCAAGGGTGGCCGTAAAAAGGGCACAAGGAAATCTAAGAGATTTCTTTGCACAATTTGTTTTGCCACTTTTAATGCCTGCTCAGAGAAGGCGTTAAAAGGGGGCTTCCATTATTTATTCATACTAGGTGCAGCGCAACTTTTCTTAAACCTGCCCCATATAAAATGCTTTCATGTATTCATTATTCACATTTTGCATTTATTCTTTCAGTTGTATTTATTGGAGTGAATTGAACTCCTTTTGTCCATGTTTATGTTAATCTGAAAAGTTAACGTGCATGTATAACCATGTAATCAAAATGCACATTACCTGTTTAGTTAAAGTCAGCCTAACTTAACTGACTGAAGAACTTAACTCTAATTTGTGTTTTTCCTGGATAGTGTGTTATTTCCTTTGCAGATGTGTTTCAAGGCTCTGTTAGCTAGTGAAAAGTAGTAATGTCTTCTGTATTAGTTTTGCTGATAGTAAGGTCTGAGAAAACAAATCTTGGCAAGAGACGTAAAGATAAAATGAGCAGAAGAAGCCTCCTATTCATTGCAAATCAGGAAAGAGGATGCTCAAGGTTAACTTGGTCATCCGAGCTCTGCGGGAGGGGAAAATCAACAGATGTTGCACATGCACAATGTGAGTAAGAGAAATAATTTGATTTTTGAAGACACCTCAAGAAATATGGAAGCTTCTGGAACTTTTTGGTCTTGAATTAGTGTTCACATTGCTAGATGGTAAGACAGACTTTAGACTTTGAGGTGTACAGACCTCTCTGCTTCCCTTTATCTTTGCAAGTGTGAAGCTTCATGCTAAACACTTAGGCCCTCATTACAACCCTGGCGGTTGGTGATATGGCGGCGGTAATACCGCCAACAGGCCGGCGGTAACAAAAATGGAATTATGACCATGGCGGAAACCGCTCAGACAGACAGCCACTTTAACACACCGATGCCATGGCAGAATCAACAAGCACCATGGCGGTAACCGCCAATAGCCAGGCGGAAGACAATGTACCGCCCACTCTATAATGACCGGCCTTTCAGCCACCTTTTCCAAGGCGGTACCAACGACATCAAAAGCCTGGCGGAAACACTGCACAGAAGTCAAAGGTCTCACCTGTGGAGACTCTGGAAACAACCACGACTCCATGGAGCCCGAGCTGCACATATTCCACATGATCCTCTACCTTCTGCTGCATTATGAACATCAACACCAGTGAAGACGACCACGGTGAGTACTGCCGCCTAGCACACAAGGGAGGGGGGAGGAAAAAGAGAGTGACACATACATGCAACACCCCCAACACCATACACACAACCAGATGCAGTAACATTACACATTCACCCCGTGCCCCTCAGGAATAATGCAAGGACAAAATGATTTGAAGAAAGTGAGTGTAATACGACAAAATACTATGAATAAGTGCATCAAAATCCAAACGTATATACATATTTACAAATGTAGGGACACTGCCCAGTCCTCAATGTCCGTGGGCCACATCACATAGGCCAAGGCCCCACCTTACCCCTGCAACAACACTGAGAGAACACTGCAGGGGCATCAGGTCAAAAATAGACAGGCACCTCAGGGGGACGGGAAATGGGGGGGACACCTCAGCCGGAAGATGGTACAACACCACTGGTCCTGGAGAGGGCAACATGCTCTGTGCGATGTCCTGGGGAGTGCAAGGCCACAGTATCTCAAGTGGGTGGCTACTTCCACTGGTTCCGAAGGGAGCTTTGTGCCCAGTGTGTTTCATCCTGGGAAGGATGGGGTGAGTGGATGGCTTCTTCCACTGGTTCTGGAGTGGGCCTTGTGCCCAGTGTGGTTAATCCTGGGAAGGATGGGGTGAGTGGATGGCTTCTTCTATTGGTTCTGGAGGGGGCCTTGTGCCCAGTGTGCTTCATCCTTGGAAGGATGGGATGAGTGGATGGCTTCTCCACTGGTTCTGGAAGGTGGCCTTGTGCCCAGTGTGCTTCATCCTGGGAAGGAAGGGGTGTGTGGATGGCTTCTTCCACTGTTTCGGGAGGGGGCCTTGTGCCCAGTCTGCTTCATCCTGATAAGGATGGGTTGAGTGTATGGCTTCTTCCACTAGTTCTGGAGGGGGCATTGTGCCCTGTGATACAGATCTTGGGGAGTGCAAGGTCACAGTCTCTCACCTGGGTATCAGACCCACAGGATTTGCAGGGCTTAGGCCGCACAACAGCCCATGGATGCAGGACTACACACTGTCCGCCGGCATTGACAGCTGCTCAGTGGTGGCAGTGGCGGTGCTGGTGGCGGTGCTACCAGTGTTGGGGGGAGGCTCCAGCCCTTCCCCTGCAGCCTTGGACAGCTGCCCACTCGGGCTGCTGCTGCTGGCAGTGGTGCTGCCAGTGGTGGGGGAAGGCTGCAGCCCTTCCCCTGCAGCCTCGGACAGCTGCCCACTCGGGCTGCTGCTGCTGGCAGTGCTGCCAAGGGTGGGGGGAAGCTCCAGCCCTTCCCCTGCAGCCTCGGACGGCTGTCCACTCAGGCTGCTGCTGCTGGTTGGTGCTGCTGGTGGCAGTGATGCCAGTGGTAGGGGGAGGCTCCAGTCCTTCCCCTACAGCCTCGGACGGCTGCCCACTGGGGCTGCTGCTACTGGAAGTGGCGCTGGTGGCGGTGCTGCCAGTGGTGGGGGGAGGCTCTAGCCCTTCCCTTGAAGCCTTGGATGGCTGAACCACCATGGTTGGTGGTGGGGGCTCCGAATGAGTCCTAGCACCAGGCCTCCTGTCCTTCCTGCCTGCTGGTCCCTCAGTCGGTGCCACCATGCACTCTCCTGACCTGCCCTTCTGTTTTTGGCCCTTCCCCACCTTTGATGGTGGCGCAGTTGTCTTGCCACTATCCCCTTTCGTTTTCCCTGAGCCCTTGGTGGCTGGTAGCTTCAGCTTCTCCCTCTGGGATGTGGGCACCTTTTTCACCTTGGCAGGTGGCGGAATGTCCTTGCCCTCGCTACGTGGCACACTGGCAGCCCTGATGGGTGGCGCACTCGATGACCCCGCAGTTGCTGGCCCCACTGTGCCTGGGGATGTGGTGGCTGAGGTGCTGGGCTGGGACCTGGAAAGCCTGGCCCTAGGGGAATGGACGGGGGGAGGTGTAGGGAAGAGGTCAATGTTTGCCAGAAAAAGTTTTTTAGACACACTGGAACGGGTAGATGGAGGGGGTTTGGGAGTGGAGGAAGAGGAAGTGGTTGTAGGAGGTGTCTGTCTGCTGATTTTGGGTGCAGGTGCATGGGCTGGATGCTGTTGTGAGGTGGATGGCTGTTGGGTGTTTGAGTGCTTGCATTTGTGTACTTTGGGAGGAGGGGCACAGACACAGTGGGAGAGGACACAGGGGACGTGTGCATGGATTTGGGGGTGGTGAATGCCAGTGAGGGGCGTGTAGTGATAGGCGTGATAGTGGTAGTGGATGAGGATGTAGTGCATGCAGGTGTGAGTGTAGATGCTACTGAGAGGAGGGTGGATGACGAGGAGGGGGACACAGTGGAGGCAGTGGATGTTGGTATGTCTGCATCTTGATGGTGTTTGTGTGAGTGCCTATGGGATGATGTGTGGTGCTTGTGTATGCCTGAACCACTCCTGTGTGTTGTCTTGTGTGCATGCTGGTCTGCCTGTGTGCTTGGGATAGGTTGGGGTTGAGGGGAATGGGATTGGGTAGAGGAAGTTGGAGGGCGAGGCTAGAAACAAAGACAATGGCTGCCATCAGGGAGGAGGCCAGAGCCTGGATTGATCTCTGTTGGGCCGCCATGCCAAAGTGAATGCCCTCCAGGAACACATTTGTCTGTTGCAAATGGGCTGCCAGCCCCTGGATGGCATTCACAATGGTTGACTGCCCAACAGAGATGGATCGCAGGAGGTCAGTAGCCTCCTCACTCAGGGAAGCAGGGCCTGAGGTGTCTGGGGCGAAGGAGATGCCCACCCTGCTGGGTAAGAGGGCATGGGAAACATGCTGAGGGGCTGCTGGGAGGGCGGTGCTGGTACGAGGGTGGCAGCTGTACCTGTATTTGGGTGGACACAGAGGTGTCCGCCACAACCAGGGAGCTTCCATCGGAGGAGGTATCACTGTCAGAACTGTCCCCTCCAGTTTCCGCTGTGGTGCTCCCCTCACCCTCCGTCCCACTGGTGCACTCACAGTCGGTGGATTCGGCCTCCTGGGCCCTGTGGGATGCATCTCTCCCCGTCACCAGTGCCTCTGCTCCTCTGCCAGATGATGCTAATGCACATAAGGAGAGGGTGACAAAACAAAAAGGGGAGGGAGAGACAAAGGATGCACTTGGTCAATGGCGGCAACAACACCACCATTGGCGTACACGACACACACACCAGGGAACAGCCCTACACACTAGGCAATGCACTAACAGTCACAATGCTAGTCACCAGCCCATGGACAGGGATACCTAACGCCAATTGCAGCATACCTGAGACCCACAGACCCCTGCCCAGTAGTGGATGACTACTAGCTTGGTTGGAGGAGGTTGACATCAGACCCTGCCCAACATGGGACCTACCCTTCAATGTCCAGCCTGGCCTAGGGGCACCCACAGCCCCACATCCCCTACCCGGATGCCACCCCACCACGTGCATGTAGTATATTGGGGCACTGAACTCACTGCCTTTTGGCTGCTGTGATGCCCCCAAGCACCCATCCAGCTCTGGATAGGCCACCACCAGTATGCGGGCCATCAGGGGGGTCAGGGTTCGGAGGGCACCCCTTCCTCATTGGGAGGCCATCCCCAGCTAGGCCTACACGGTCCTCCGTACCCAGCGTCTCAGGTCCTCCCACCGTTTCCGATAGTGGATGCTCTGTCTGCCGTACACCCCCAGGGTCCGCATGTCCTTGGCGATGGCTCGCCATATACCCTTTTTCTGATGTGCGCTGACCTGCAGAGAAATAGACATAGGAAAAGGTATCAGTCAGACCATACTGCCTGTTACACTCGTGGCCCACCATATCCCTCACATTCCCTTACACACATACATGGCCCACAATACATGCAGCACGCTGCCCAGAGCCCTTCCACCAACCCCCCCACCACACGAGGCCCTCACACACAGCACTCCATGCTTTCATGCCCCATGCATCGTGCTCACAGCGTACTCACCTGTTGGTCTGGAAGGCCATTTAGCATCCGGTACTGGGATACGACCCCATCCATCATTCTCTCCAACTCCACCGCGGTGAAGGCAGGGACCCTTTTCCCAGTGACACGAGCCATGGTCGGTTCCAGACACAGGTCACAGCAGCACTTGCAGTGTAGGTCCTCTCCTGTTGAAGGTCAGGTAGCAAGTGAGTGAACAGATAGAAAATGGTGGTCACATCCGCGGCTGTGCGTACCGTCACCGCCGGTGTACATCACCATTGGCCACTGTAACCCATAGGGCCCAATGGTAACCAATGAGGAGTTGCACAGCGGTTCTCGACTGCCTCCAGCAACAGCGCACAACGTCAGCGGAATTACCTCATTTCCACGTCCCTCCATACAGGACACGTGGACGCCATTTCGGCAGGGGCAGGCCATGGCCACTTACTGTGTCACAGTACACACAGGCACCATTTGGGCCTATCCAACAATATACTGTTACAGTCACAACATGCAATGCAGTGTAGTGTTTGGAAATATGGGATACTGACCAGCTTCTCACCGTTTTGCCTCATAGATTGCAACTGCTGCGAATGAATAGGAGATGGAGATATCCCCCCGTGTACAGCCCCTGGTGGACTTGGCAACAATGGAGGACAGGCACATTATCCTCACCTATAAACTGGACAGGGCCAGAATCACAGAGCTGTGTGCCCAATTGGAGCCTGACCTGATATCTGCTATCCGTCACCCCACCGGGATCCTCCCTCTTGTGCAAGTCCTATCTGTGCTCCATTTCCTGGCAACTGGCTCCTTCCAAGTGACAGTGGGCAGCAGGAATGTCACAGCCAATGTTCTCAATGGTGCTGATCTGAGTGTTGTCTGCCCTGATTAAACACATGCGCAGCCACATTGTTTTCCCCCGAGTCGAGGTTTTGGCCACAGTGAAAGATGATTTCTATGCAATGGGACATATCCCCAACATTATTAGGGCTATTGATGGTACACATATTGCATTTGTCCCCCTCCCCGGAGAAATGAACAGGTGATCAGAAATCGAAAGAGCTTTCACTCCATGAATGTGCAGATAGTGTGTCTGGCGGACCAGTGCATCTTCCATGTCAATGCAAAGTATCCTGGGTCTGTGCATGATGCCTTTATCCTAAGGAATAGCAGCATCACATATGTGATGGCTCAACTCCAGAAGCACCGGGTGTGGCTAATAGATGAGCCCTGGTTCCCACCCAGTGGATGTTGGTGTATGGTATGGTGGGGGCCCTAAGGGTTAGTGTGTGTCTAACAGTTGTCCCTCGATATTTGCAGGTGACTCTGGTTACCCCAACCTCTCATGGCTACTAACCCCTGTGCGGAATCCCAGGACAAGGGCAGAGGAACGTTACAATGAGGCACATGGGCGAACAAGAAGAATCATAGAGAGGACATTCAGCCTCCTGAAGGCCAGGTTTTGTTGCCTCCATCTAACCAGTGGATCCCTGTACTACTCACCCAAGAAGGTCTGCCAGATCATTATGGCATGCTGTATGTTGCACAACCTTGTCTTACGTCGCCAGTTGCCTTTCTGCAGGAGGGTGAGGCTGGAGATGGGCGTGTGGCAGCAGTGGATGACCCTGTGGAAAGCGAAGATGAGGAGGCAGAGGATGAGGATGAGGACAACAGAAGTGCAATAATGTGACAATAATCCAATGACACACAGGTAAGACAGTGTAAATTCACTTTTCATTGACAGTTTTGTGTTTGACATTGTCACTGGCAGGCTGATTTTCCCACTTCTATGGCCACTTACTATACCCTTTGGCATCTCTATTTGCAGATATGTGTGCCCCACTATTGCTCCTGGTGTGTTGACTGCAGCCAACTACAGGTCATTCCTATGTATACATTACTGTACAGTTGTACTGCAGTGTTTAAAACTTGTTAAACTAATACATAGTTCAATAATTTGACAGACTCCATACTTATATTTTTTCAAATGGTGTTTATTTCAGTGCTAATAAGTAGAGGGAGATGTGCGATGGGCTGGGGTGATGGTGGAGGAAAGTCCAGGATAGAGTCCAGTCTATATGGATCACAGGTGCATTGTCCAAGGGGGCATAAGAAGGGAAGCAATGGCAGTTTAAGGTGGACAGGGTGACAGAGTGGGACACAAGGGTAACAATCAGGAGAGTCTTATTTCCTGGCGGGGGTCTTGGCAATAGTCTCTGGCTTCTGCATGGAGCGCAGGGAACGTTTGCAGGGTGGATCTCCTTCTGCAGGGGGAGAGTGCTGGTGGCCTGTTGTTCCTGTGGCGGGGCCTCCTGTCCACTAGCGGCAGCAGAGGTTGAGGGCTGTTCATCGGTTTGGCCAGTGGTAGGGGCCCGGTGGTGTGCCACTGCCTCCCTCATAGTGTTGGCCATGTCTGCCAGCACCCCTTCAATGGTGGCCAGGGTGGTGTTGATGTCCTTCAAGTCCTCCCTGATCCCCAGGTACTGTCCCTCCTGCAGCCGCTGGTTCTCCTGCATCTTGTCCAGTATCTTGTCCATCATCTCCTGAGAATTGTGGTATCCTCTCAGGATCTTGGTGAGTGCCTCCTGGAGAGTCAATTCCCTGGGCCTGTCCTCCCACTGTCGCACAGCAGTCTTCCCAGCTTCCCTGTTGTCCTGTGCCTCTGTCCCCTGAACCGTGTGCTTGCTGCCACTGACCCCAGGTCCCTGATTGTCCTATGTTTGTGGGGTGGCCTGGGGTCCCTGTAGTGGTGGACACACTGCTGATTGATGTGTCCCGGGGACAGAGGTATGGGCCCACTGGGTGGGTACTGTGCTGCTGTATCCTGAGGGGGGGAGGGTCTGTGATGGTATGGGACTGTGCCTGGGTAACCAACTGTCTGGAGATCCCTGATGGGCCATGTTGGTCATCCAGAGCTGCTGTCATCACTGTGGGCCTCTTCGGGGGGGGACTGTATGTTGCTTGCACCTCCTCTCCGGTGATGTTGGCTGAGGGACCTCTGGGGATGTCAATGCACTGTTATTGTTTCTGCGTGTGCCATGTGCATGGGTGTGTTGCCCTCCATGGTTGTTATTGTCCTGGAAGCTTTGCCTTGTGTGAGTAATTATTTGGTGGGCTTGCTGTTTTTCTCTAGTGTGCATGCTTTAGTGATGGGTGTCCATGAAGTCTGTGATGGGGGTCCATGCATTGGTGTTGCATGCAGGGCTTGGTATTGGGAGGGGTGGGTTGTGATGGTGGGGTGTGTGGGAGGTGGTAGAATTATGGGAGTGAGGGTAAGGGTGGAGTTATGTGATGGCATGCAGGTAGGGGGTGATAGTAATAGAGATATGACTTACAGAGTCCAGTCCTCCTCCTACTCCTGCCAGGCCCTCAGGATTCATGATTGCCAAGACTTGCTCCTCCCATGTCGTTAGTTGTTTGAGAGGAGGTGGGGCTCCACTGCCAGTCCTCTGTACAGCTATTTGGTGTCTTGCTGCTGTGGAATGCACCTTCCCCCGTAGGTTGTTCCCTCTCTTCCTGATGTCATCCCTTGTTCTGGGATGCTGTCCCACACTGTTGACACTGTCCACAATCCTCCGCCATAGCTCCATCTTCCTCGCAATGGATGTCTGCTGCACCTGTGATCCAAATAGCTGTGGCTCTACCCGGATGATTTCCTCCACCATGACCCTTAGCTCCTCCTCTGAGAACCTGGGGTGTCATTGTGGTGCCATGGGTGTAGTGTGAGTGGTGTGGGTGAGGGTGTGTGGGGTGATGTGTTGGGGTGTGTGATGTAAGGTGCGTGGATGGTGTATAGTTGACGGTGGTGTGTTGCTGTGGTCTTGTCTATGATCTTGCTCTCTCTCTAGTGGCACTTGTTTGTAGTCATAAAGGGTTGTGGGTAATGTGGGTGTGTGTTTTATAGTGGTGTGAGTGTGGTGTGTGTATAGGTGTCAGGTGTGTGTTATTTGAATTGTCCAATGTGGTGTTGTTTTGTATGTGTGTGTGTATTTTGAGCCCAGCGGTATGTCCCGCCAATGGTTTACCACCATGGAATGTCTGCTGCGGTGATTTGTGGATCATAATGTTGTGGGCATAGTTCTGTTGGCATAACGGTGTGGGTTTGATTACCACCAGGCCTTTGGGCTGGCAGACTTGTGTGTGTGGCTGTATAGTGACGGATTGCTATATGTGTGTCATAATATGGGAAGCGATAATCCACTGTGGACGCGGTATGTTGGCGGCAGTCAGCATGGCGATAAGTGGGATTTATCGCTAATGCCATAATGAGGGCCTTACTCCTTTTCTTTTCAGGGCTTCTACTGAAGACTTCGTTATGCTGACATCTTCTTGCATTTTTGAATTTCCTTAGGATGCCATTCCAACCGTCCTTGTTCTTGATTTAGAATTCTGACTAGATGACTTTACAATTATTTAATATTAAGAGGATTGAGAGCAGGGGTTTCTTTATGAAACACCTATTATGAATTCTCAGCTCCTGTATTGCCGTGGTTGTTATTGCTTTGCATCTTAATTTGATGAGACCGAAATGGTTGTGATATTTCAGCTTGCTAGTTGTAATTCTGTACCTTTTAAATATTTTCATGACCTGCATATACATTGGATTGATTATTGATTGGGAAATAAATCATTTAACTTACATTTTGGATTCTTAGTCCTTATTTTGTGGCCAATGGGCTTCACAAAAGTCTAAATTGTTTATTATTGTTGATTCCCTCATCGTCTCCGTCAATGTAAAAAGATCTGTCCAATGAGAGATCGTAAACATGCCTCATACACCCACATACTCCTGGTCTGTGTGAGTCAGGGAGTGCGGCTCACACATAATGAAACAACATCCCACCTCGGGCACAAAGAGGAGATAGCAAAAGGATATATAGGCATGGAAGAAAAGGAGAGGGAAAAGATGAACGAGTTATTTGTAGATTAAATGTCAGCATCAGGATTTTTGATGTAAAAATAGTTTTTGTTTACAGATATTGTATGCCTACTTTTTGAAGTCTGCTTTAGTGGTAGTATTCAATTAAATGTTTCCTTTCTATTGCAGATATTAGTTCATGTGTTTATTTATAGGGAAAATATAAACGCTTTGTTTACGAAATCCAATCTGCTTTACGAGGAACCTGAGGCTTCTATTTAAAGACTGTTCCTTCTTTTCGTTACTCTAATGAGTTTCTGCCTTGACTTCAGATGTGCTAGCATTCTCGTAAAAAGGCAAATAGGAACCTGACAGGGTTTCATTTTCAAGATTCGCTGGTGGACTGTATCCCTTTGGCAAAGGGAGATCTAGAGATTCCCCAATTCCTTGTTTTCGATCCTCTATCTGTAAACTTACTTGATCAGCCTTAACTTTTAACAGAGGACATTGTTATCCCAATCCAGTAGACAAGAGAGCAGAGGGCACCTTGAAAAGAACCTGTGACAGACTGAGCTGGTCAGAGATCTATGGAGTCTGTGAATAGTACTCTTTGGCTAAGGTTTTCAGACACTTTCTACAAGCATCCAGCTTTTGGGGCACATGTAGGTAGATGCTAAGTTCTTTTAAGATGCTGTCTTTCATAACCTAAAAGCATTAGCAATGGCTTCAGGAAGGGTAGTAGACGCATGTTGTACTGGGCACTTGGGACAGGCTGTGCATGAAGGACTTTTGCAAATAGTGCACAGAGGCCTCAGGAGGTGAAGAATGCTCAGTACACAGGGGTACCGTCGCTCTCAGGGAAGACAAGATCTTACCTCCTCCAAATTGCATCAGCAGGACCTCAGGACAGTCTATGTTGATGGAGTCTGCCCTCTGTGTCCTTAGGAGCACTCTTGTCATTGTGAGAGGAGTTCAAGGGTACCAGTCGTCATCTTGGAAGGTCCTCGCGTGAGCAGGGGAGTGACTCCGTCACCCAACAGGAGATTTCTTCAGTCCTTCTGGTGCAGGATGACGACAAGGAGTCCTCAGAGTGTGCACACCATGGAAACTGTTGCAGTTGCTGGCTGGAGCTAAAGTTGCAGAGGAAAAGTATCCCTTCCTGGAGCAGGCTGCGGTTGATCTGAGGTTAGAGGATGAAGTAGTAGTTGCAGAGGATTCCTAAAGGAACTTTCAAGCAGAATCTGAAGAGAACCCACAGAGGTGACCCTAAATAGCCTTGAGAGGGGTAGTGGCTACCTTATCAGGTAAGGACCTATCAGGAGGGGTCCCTGACGTCACCTGCTGGCACTTGCCACTCAGAGCCCTCCAGAGTACACCTACACTTTGCAAAGCAAGATGGCTGAGGCCTGGGACACACTGGAGGAGCTCTGGGCACCACCCATAACGTGGTGATGGACAGGGGAGTGGTGACTCCCCTTTCCTTTGTCCAGTTTCGTGACAGAGCAGGGGACTAGAGGTCCCTGAACTGGTGTACACTGGCTTATGCAAGGAGGGCACCATCTGTGCCCTTCAAATCATTTCCAGAGGCTGGGGGAGGCTACCCCTCCCAGCCTGTAACACCTATTTCCAAAGGGAGAGGGTGTAACACCCTGCTCTCAGAGGAAATGCTTTGTTCTGCCTTCCTGGGTCTGAGCTGCTCAGACCCCAGGAGGGCAGAACCCTGTCTGTGAGGTGGCAGCAGCTGTAGCTGCAGTGCAAGCCTCAGAGAGCTGGTTTGGGAGTACTGGGGGTCCATAGTGGAGCCCCCACGATGCATGGAATTGGCTCCCCAATACCAGATTTGGAATGGGGGACAATTCCATGATCTTAGACATGTTACATGGCCATATTCGGAGTTACCATTATGAAGCTACATATAGGTATTGACCTGTGTGGTGTGCACGTGTGTAATGGTGTCCCCGCATTCACAAAAGTCCCGGGAAATGGCCCTGAACTATGTGGGGGCACCTTTGCTAGTACAAGGGTGCCCTCACACTTAGTAACTTTGCACCTAACCTTTAGCAAGTGAAGGTTAGACAAATAGGTGACTTATAAGTTACTTAAGTGCTGTGAAGAATTTCATGCAGGCTGCAATGGGAGGCCTGTGCAAGGGTTTGTCTGAGCTCCCTATGGGTGGCAAAAGAAATGCTGCAGCCCATATGGATCTCCTGGAACCCCAAAGCTCTGGGTGCCTAGGTACCATATACTAGGGACTTATAAGGGGGGTCCAGTGTGCCAATTAAAATTGGTAAATGATGTCACTAGCCTACAGAGACAAATTCAAAAGCAGAGAGAGCATAAGCACCGAGGTTAGCAAAGCCTCAATGACACAGTAAAGCACTATCCAGACACACATTAGGCCATAAACTATGAGCACTGGGGTCCTAACCAGCAGGATCCCAGTGAGACAGGAAAAAACATACTGACATACAGGTAAAAATGGGGGTAACATGCCAAAGAAGATGCAACTTTCCTACACACATGCACAGACACAATGGGCAGCTCACTCGCACCGCAACACTACAAAAAAACACATTGCCACACATCTCAGGCACAGGGACAGTGAAGTCTACACAACAGTCACCCACACATCACCAAAACAACACACAAATATCACATACAAATACAGCTCACACACTTACATTCCACACAGGCCAGGGGCTGTCATCACATACAACAAACATACGTATCACTGTGGCATTAAGCACATCAACACCACCATTAAACAATCCTACAAAGGACACACATATCACACACATGCACAATGGAAGGACAATGGCATACACAATAGACAGAGAGATACATAGAAAAGGGGCAATAGCCACACATTACTTGCACTATTGGGATGGGGACACTAGGAACACTCAGGGAAGAAGGCTGCACTGGGACACATATCACTTTGTACACACCCCTAAAACAACATGTGCACATGAAAGTGCCCTACATGTGCCTCGGGGACAAACAGTACCATACACGAATGTCATGACCATCTGCACAATGTAGGAGTGTGAGTCAACAAAGCACATACAACTCCAAGTGCATGGGACACACCCCTACAGGGACCAGCTGAAAGGGACACCCAGATAAATGGGAAAATGCACTGGCAAGAACAAACAAAGCTAGCACAACTGAACACTCTCCATGTCTCCACTAACAAACCTCAAGCTGACACACATAAGATTAATATATAAGCCATACCAGGGGCTCAAGTCCCACACCATATGTGCTCACACAGGACAACACAAGATGAAATACTCACCATACCAAATGCCACACAATGCAATGACACCACCATTGCATTCACACCCACATATACAGACATTCAACATATACCTTCCTCTTGGGAGACACCAGCACAGCCAACAAAGTAAAATATTGCAAACAGTAGCAAATGGGGGGGCAGGCACCTCAGGGATCATCCACTGGGGGTGGGTCGCATTTGGGATTGGGGGGGTTTGGGCTTGAGAGGGGTGGTCTTCTTCTTGGGAGGGGTGTTACTTTTTGGCGGGGGGAGAGAGATGAGTGCTTGCCAGGGGGAGGGATATGGGAGGCCTTGGAGGTGCAAGGGACAGGCTGGTAGCTGGGTGGGGGCCTCTTGGTTTTGGGACAGGGGTGGAGGAAACAGAGGTAAAGTCCAGGTCTAACAAAAAAAGTTTTTTAGGGACACAGAAAGTTCTGCAGAAGGGGGTCGGGATTTGGAGGTTGAGGGAGTGGTAGGCTTTGTAGGTGTAGATGCCATGGGTGCATGCTTATCGGACATATGCTTGTGTGTGTCTGTTAGGTGGGTGAGTGAGGGCATTTATGTATCTTGGGCTTAGGGGGGAGTGGAGGTGCTGAAGGGATGCAGTAGTGGGTGCGTATGTATCTGTTGGGTTGGTGACTAGAGGTATGGTGGATGTGGTGGATATCTGTGTGTCTGTTGCTGAGGTGTCTGAGAGCCTGAAAGGTTCTCTGTAGGCCAGCCACTGCACCTCGAATGCCTTCCAGGAATGTGTTTGTCTGTTGGAGTTAGGTTGTTAATCCCTGGTTGGCATTCACAATGGCTGACTGACCCACATAGATACTTCTCAGGAGGTCAATAGCCTCCTCACTCAGGGCAGCAGGTGTGACAGGGGCTTGGGTGGAGGTGCCTGCAGCGAAGGAGGTGCCCACCCTCTTGGGTGAGTGGGCACTGCCAACTTGGTGGGTAGGAACAGGGCGGGCGGTGATAGAACAGGGGGTGGCGGAGAACGGTGCTACTGGAGAATTCCCAGATGGGTCCTCCACAACTGGGGAGTGGCCACTGGAAAAGGATTCCGATGATGATGATGAGGATGTTGACCCGGTCTCCCCCGTGGCACTCCCCTCGCACTACAGGCCACTGGGTCCCTCTGTGTCAGTTGTGATTTGGCCAGAGGTCCCGTGGCCAGATGCTTCCCCACTTGGCTCGACCCCGTTTCTTTCGCCTGCCGATACAGATGCTACAAAGACAAAGAGAAATATGGTCATCACATGTCCATGAACACTCTTTAGAAACAGCTCTGATTAGCAAACATTATCATGATGTCAAGAAGGCCCCAACTACTAACTCCACCTAAGTGGCCCATACATGTGCCATACCATGTGATTGCATGTCAACTGAAATGTCAACAGTTGACATAGGAAAATCAGGATCTATGCAAACTACAATTGCATGGCTGAAGTTGAAGACCTTCTCACCCATAAGGTTTTGCCCCATGGAGCAGACCTCAGTAACCTGTTATCACACAATAATAGACAAATGCCAAATGTATTCCCACATTTCCCACACAAGGTCATGCACACATCTAATTGTCACATACATAACTACCCAACATAAATAAATGATGCTCCAAAATCCTGCAATGCTGATGACAAAAGTATAATAGACTGGAGAAGGTGACAGGAAATACTCATATGACACTGGAAGCAGTACCACTAGGCACACTTCGGCAAGTGACATCTGTCCCAAAAGAGTCAAGGAGATACCATTGGTGTTGCTCAGATAGGCCACACATATGGCATAGAAATTCACACTGTAGAAGGATGTGAACAGTCGTAGCAAGATGACGAGCGCGTAGAGCTGATGGCCGACCCCACCCCCCAGCGATGTGTGTGCGACTCCTCGCTGCTCAGGTTGCAAGAGGCGGAAACCGCGGAGCCGCCGCACCGCCCCCGTTACGGGCGAAGGGAGAAGAAGGGGAAGAAGACTCCGGGAGGCTCAATGCTTATGGGAGAGCCACTCGGAGTTTTGATTCTGGAAAATAACTGGGGCTGTTGCCGCGCTACGAGCAGGGTGTCCCGGGGAAGACTCAGGTATGACCCCTCAGGCAGCAGTTCATGGAAACAGATCCTCCTAGCAAGACATATACTCTGCCTGGTAGCAAGAGAGACGGATCGAGTGTGCTTGATAGATAATAAGGGAGACATTGAGCGGAAACTGGTCAGAGTGGTCACTGGGCTACGTGGACATGGCAGCAAAGAGCGTGAGGATCACTGGAGAGAAGGCAGAGAAAGGAGATAGTGGCACTATAGAAGGCCGACAAATGGGCGGGGTTCGTCAAACACGTGCAAAAGACGGGAGAAGTGGTTGCCCAGCAGGTAGGCAGTCCACTACAGGGCCAAGCAAATTCAACAGCAAAATTGGTCGGGCGGGGGCTCTAAAGGACGGTTTGAGCATAGGTGTTTTGCGCCATGGTCATAATTCCATTTTTGTTACCTCCGGCCTGTTAGCGGTATTACCACCGCTTTATCACCGACCGCCAGGGTTGTAATGAGGGCCTAAGTATGTTGAGGCATAATATAAGTCGTAAAAGACTGGTTGTAAGGAAGGGTGAAATGCAGGCAACTATTAATAACTGTATAAACCAAGGGTAGTGTGTGAAAAAATGGTGGGCAAATGACTAGAATATGAATCGCTTCTATAAATATCTGTGGGCTAAATAATTCCCAGACGAGGCTCAGAATTGCTGAAAATATGAAAATATTAAGGGCAGATATATATTGTCTACAGGAAATACAGATAGAGTATGGTAAAAGATCTATCTTAGTTTCCCTTGGGATGAGGGTTGTAATATGCACCGAACAGAATGTCAAGATCAAAGGGGTGGCCATGTTAGCTAGCAGTAGCAAATATGAGTTTGCACAACAAGTGGCACATAAGTATGGAAGATGGGTCTTGGTAGAATGTCAACGTAGTCAAGGAGGGTTTACTTTATGCCTACTTTATGGTTCAGTCATGGACGATCCATCAATATTAGACTTTTTATTGGTGGATTTGGCAGAATGGCCAGCCCCATATATAGTATGTGGAGATCTGAATTTTAATGGTTCTTGCAATGGCTTGAAAGACCTTAGGGAGACTAACCCCAATAGATATCAAGGATGTAAACCTAGAGTATATAAATCTCTTTGTAGCCTACAAAAAGAAATAGGATTGCTGGATGGCTGGCCCAGATTGTGTGCACCAGATCCAGGATACAGGTGTTATTCTGCCCCACATATAAAATTGGCCAGATTAGATTATTTTTTCATGTCCCCCAAAATGTTGACAGGGGCTCGTATGGAATTATACCCTCGGTACATGTCTGATCATAATCCGTTAGTATTGGAAATGAATGTGAAGGGTTTGAAAGGTAATAGGAAGGAGTGGACCATGGAGACAGGGCTCTTGAACGATCCAGAGTACCTCCACCATATGAGCATATGGCTGAGTGAATTTCTTGAATCTAACAAGGGGTCTCCTCCACTGGAGTTTGTGTGGGATACCTTAAAGGCAGGAATACGTGGTGAAACTTTTAGCTTTAGCGCCAGTAAACAGAAGTGTAAACAGAAGTATGCCCAAAGTAGAATCAAGGAAGCACACATTAAACTTAAAGAGGCAGAAAATTAACTCATTCTAGCTATTGATGGAGGCATAGATGGGAAGGTTGCACCACAGGAAATTGCTGTAGCCAAAGCTGCAATTAATGAAATCTCAGAGAAAAAAGTAGCAGAGAAATATCTTTTCAAAGGGGGCTGAATCCTGTGAATATAGTGAGAAGGTGGGTCGCCTATTGGCAATTCAAGCTCGCCAAAAACCAGTGGCTGGTATTATCAGAGAAATTATAGACCCTCAGGGATGGCTTGTCTCAAAACATGAAGATATTAGGGAAGTCTTTCGCAGGTACTATGAGGAACTTTACAAAGCCTCCACCTCAGTGGATGTGGAAGCAGTTAATAGATTTCTAAGCTTAGTAGGGGTAGGCATTGTCACAACGGAGGATCAGGAGGCACTGGGGATAAGATCAGGATTGAAGAACTTGAGGAGCCAATGTTCGAATTATTTACTCAGGTGCAACAAGACAGCAAGTCTCCTCCCTCCTGGGCAACTGCTGAAATAGTAGTTTTTCTCAAAAAGGGAAAAATACCACAAAATCCTGGCTCATATAGGCCGATCACTTTAATGAACAGCGACACTAAGATTCACTCTAAAATCTTTGCCTCACACTTGTCTCCTGTTATTAGGAATTAGTTACACCAAGACAGCACGTTTTTATTCCCGGGAAGGACAGTTTCGACCACATTAGAAGAGTCATTGCGCTGTTTGACGCAACAAGCATGGCAGAAAAACCTATGGCAGTGGCACTGTTAGACGCTGAAAAGGCCTTTGACAGGATTAATTGGGAGTATTTGTGGAGAGTTTTAGAGAAGTACGGACTTGGAGACAAGTTTGTAAAGGCAAAATAGGCAACCGAATGCCCGCTTACAGCTGATGGGAGGTCAATCTGACATTATACAAACTGGGCGGGGGACCAAGCAGAGGTGTCCTTGCTCTCCACTACTGTTTGCACTATATATTGACCCCTTGCTGAGGCAGCTAGAAAATAATCCAGCTATTTTACCAGTTAATATGTATGGATGGGACACTAAGATACAGGCGAACGCAGATGATATAGTGGTGATAACGTCAAACCCGGATGAAGCTTTAAGGGAGATTGACCATCAAAGTCGGACAGCAGTTAAATGAGGTGCCTGCTGGAGGTGTAGGTTTGGGTGGGAGAAGTAAAATTTGACACCCAGGGAAGACCTCTGTGTCTGGATACTGTCGGCACCTTCACCCAGGCAAGATATTTGCACTTATACTTGGTACTAGCTAGTGGGTGAGGATGACTCCTGTCTTCTTCCCAACCAATGAGGTAAACCTTTCCAGGGGCAACCCTACCCACTTTTGCAGCAGTTCCATTTGTCCAACTGTAAACAATCCCACAGTGCAATTACTGCCAAAATCAAAAATGGAGGAACCCTTTCTTCCTTGTACAGAGCCTTTGTGCCCACCTAGAGGTGTGACCAGGGAAATGAGCAGTCCCCTCCTCTGTGGTAATTCAAAACCAGTTCTGGGGACAGTTACCCTCCTACTTGGTTTGGTGTCAGCTTGGCATGGAGAGCAAAGGGGTTCCTTCTCAAGTGCAGGCCCCTTTACAAGTTAATGAAGTTCCTGGGTACATCCTAACTGGTCTTGCGTCAAGGGAAAGAAAAACACCTCTCCACATCCAGGCCATTGTCTCTGTTCTGGAAGCAGTTTTCACATCTCATTAAGGTCTAGCATTTGATGGGCAGCTGCAGGAGAGTTAATGCAAATTACCTTCCAAGAGTTTCAGTCACATAAAAGGTAAATGTCTAAAAGTTACTTTTCCTAAAATATTTCTTAAAAATCCGAATTCACCATTGAATTGGACTTTAAATACATATTCATAATAGTGGTTGAACTATTTCTCTAGCTTTTTTCAAACACAAGATATCAGAATTATTATTTTAATCTGAACTCTAGTTTCCTCATACAACAGCAAGAGGTTTCCACAGGGAAAATAATTTTGGGGGATGGGCTTTTCACTGTAGGCTCATGGTAACATACATTTTCTCACTGTCCCACTTTTAAATACCAGGTACCCTACCTTGTGGCATACAAGGTATAGATATGAGTGATTTATTAATATTTAAAAGAGATGTTTTTCCCTATCACAAGAGTTAATTTGACAGTTTGGACTTCAGGTTTACACTGTGGTAGTCTGGCTACATTTGTGGGCCTGAAGCCATGCTTTTCTTATCACATTAACGGACGGCACAATAGGTGCTGCAGTCCACAGGTGAAATATAACTTTCTTTATATGGGTGCAGTTTCTACACCCTTTACTATGGCCTTATGGCAAAATTAAATCTGCCAATCAGTGATTAGCCAATTTCTACATGCTTTAAGATTCAGACTGCATATCCTTGGTACTGGACAGTAGAGTTCAAGTGTTCAGAGTCTAAAACCTAGCAATAAAATTCGGCAAAAAATGGTGGTGTCTATAGAAAAAGAGCCATTTTATCACAACATTGCAATTAAACAATCAAAAAAAGATACTGAATACTTTGCATTGATAATGAAAAGAACATGCATTTCAATGGATGAATGTCTGAAATGCAGTAGGGTGTGTTTAAATAGGCAACATATAGTATCGGTCTCTCTTTGATCTACGCTTCACTTGTTGGAGCCACTTATCGACATTTACATTTGGAGGTTGAGCATTGTTTCTCCTGAATAGAGTCTGTTTCTTTCAGTGTGCCGACCAATACAAACTTGCATAGGAGATTCAACTAAACAGGCTTTTAACCATTATAGCCAAAAGAAGTTACAAGAGCAACCCCGAATGTCCATGTGAACCTGGGTACAATCATAACAAGGCACATATTCCCGTGAAACTCATTTAAAGACAATTGCTGTTTGGAGCAGAGAAAAATCTTGCTATTTGACTAAATCAATCAGTATATTCTAACATAAAGACAGTAAACTTTCTCTCATAACCATCGTAGTTTGGTCCATTCTCAACCAGTACCAAAGTATATATAACATTATGGTTTATTTTTTATTTATTTTTTAAACCATATTCAGGACATTATTTTGTAAACCATATTCAGGACATAGGAAGTTCCTTGTGTGGTTACAATATTACAAAGTAGTCAAACAAAACATACAGAAAAATGCACCCCACATTAGCAACACAGTGAAAAAGGTATAGCTGCTAATTTGATAATCTCTGGTGTTTCTCATAAAGACAGCCTCTTGTTACAATTCAAGTGTCAATACAATGCTTTAACTAGGTTCAGAGCAGATGAAGTCCGTCTCATTTAGTTGTCGATGACGTTTCGACCCTGGTAAATGATACCGGGGTCTCATCAGCGCACACATTGACCTCGGGAACTGATAAGGAAGTATGATTAGCATATATATATATATATATATATATAGAGAGAGAGAGAGAGAGAGAGAGAGAGAGAGAGCTATATTATATACAATGTATATATACACATATATATATCAAGTATTATGGAACTAAAAGGAAACTGAGCATAAAGGTGATAGGTACTGGTTGTTGTATATAACTGAGATAATTCAGGGATCACATCTTGCTTAAAAGTAATGGTATCTAGACTAAAGGTAACTACAGTCAGGATTAAAGGAAGTTATAATGCATTGCATAATAGTAGGGGAACCTTCTCCCACTATTGTATGACTCACCATAGTAATGGCAGAATAACCAGCTTGCGGCGGTGCTCAATTCACCTACAATGGCCAAAAGGGCAACTGTACGTCGATTTGCAGGATTAGGAAACAAAGCGGTAAATAAATATGTTTTACCTTAATATATAGTACGCCGCATCAGATGGCTGGGGCTAATCCTTCAGCGAGGGATGCTGAGAATTGCGAATCTCCCAATCAGAGAAGGGAGAAAGGAGCAACACTGATTTCTATTCGTAGCCTGGGTTTGAATACGGAAAGAACGCGCTCAGCCGGGGCAGGTTAATTGAAAACAGCTGAGAAGACAAACTGTTCCCGCGCGACACAACGCGCTCGTCTTTGAAAAAATGTACGGAGCAAGATACAAAGACGAGATCAAGGCAAACAGGATGCACATGCAACGCTGGCCTTTAAATGTAAAACAATGTTACAAAATACAAAAATCATAAAAATATTAAATAATAAAAAATAAAATATGCAGTTGTACGTGGGAAAATAAGGAGAAGGATCCAGGGCCACAAAAGGTGCACAAGATGCGCAGGCTTTTTAATTGTAGAGCAATCTAACAAAATTGTCAGGACAAAGGTCAGGATTAAATAGGAGGATATAAAAGGCAGCCTCATGGAGTGAAGGGTTATTCTAAACAAAATGCTCGCTCCTGGATACACACAAAGGTGGGGGGGTTGCGGTTTTATGGGGGAGAGGAAGGGGGAAAAGGAAAGATAAAGGGGATGGGGTAAAAAGGGAAGAGGGAGAGGATAAGGCAGTTGTTGCCAGAGCACATAGATGAATAATATGTAAGCATAAATAAAATAAATGAAAAGGGGATACAAAATGATCGAACCGTAACTTGGCACTGCACCTAAGTGGAAGCATAATTCTTGGAGCTTCACCTCGGCAATAACCACACATCTTACAGCAGAAGTATAGGGTGTGAGAAGTATTAATAGTAAGTCTTGTTTTAGGAACGGAGGACCAGGGAAGGTGTCGAGGGTCACACCATTTAATGAGGAATGTAAAAAGATTTTGTAAACAAAACAGGGTTTAAAGAATTCTATATGCATACTTATTCAAGGGAAAGCACTGTGAACGTAGGCAACCAAGAATAACTGGTGTAGGCTTTTGAATACATAAAGGAGGCATTTTGATTGAGATCAAGATAGTATCTACCTGGAGCAATGAGGAATGACTAATATTTGTTCTGGAACACAAACCGGAGTCACATTAATAGAATGTAAATGTTAGCCATTCTATTGGAGTCACGGATGTGAAATGAATACACAATTAGAGGAGCAAAGCAACAGGTTTCACATAATCAGGAGGAGAATTGACAATACTGTTAGAAAAAAAATATTGTTAGAAAAAAACTGAGAGAAAGATCAAAGAAACCATTACTTAATAGCCAAAAAGGGCAGCTATTGTGCCAAGTTAATTCAGTAATTAAGTATATTTCCTCCATTCCTCCATGGAGTCCAGACCGTTCTTTATGGGGTCACATTTGTCTATCTATTTGCATTCTAGTCTTTGGAAGGTCAATGCAATATCACCACCTCCCGGGGAGGGGAACAACCTTTTCAATGACTTCCCATCTGAAATATTCTGAGGTGTGTTGTTCCTGATAATGCTGGATCAACTGTGCCATTTCCACGCAGCCTCTAATGTGGATCTTATGCTGACTTATTCTTGTTCGTACCTGTTCAGTTGTCTGTCCTATGTAAATAGGATTACAGGGACATCATGTACAATAGCTAACATTGGTCGAAGCACACTTCGTGTGATGTCTCAGAGTTAATTGAATGTCACCATAAACAATTATGTGTTGTGTATTGACAGGCAACACAATTCCATCATTTATAATGTCCTTTCAATGGGTCCAATCCAAAAAAGGAAGGCAATGTCAAATTGTCTTTGGGGAGTCGTGTGTCGTCATGTGCCAAGTGATCCCTGAGCTTGTTCCTCTTTTGTAAGAGAAGAAGGGGGAGTCTTGGAAGGGGGCCATGGTTCTGAGGATGGACCTGTGATTTATGATAATTTTTATAATCTTGATTGTCTGCGGGCAGAATGTTGTAACACATACAATTGTATCCATAGGAGGCCTGTGTCTGGTTTGTAGAATAATATCCTTTGGGTTATGCCATGCCCTTTTGAAATAATCTTAACTAGTCACTTGGGATACCCTCTCTGTTGTAATTTTTGACTAAGTATAGCTCCCTCTCTAAAATAGTCAAGGTACAATTCCTACATAGCCAAATTAATTGACCGAATAGTAATCCATCTTTCAAAGCTCTGGGATGGAAACTTTCGTACTGTAATAGAGTGTTACGTTCTGTTGGTTTGCGGTAAAGTGTGACAATAAGTTGATTGTTACAATTTTTAATTAGGAGACCCAGAAAAGGTATGCCACATTGATCCATATTGCTGATATAGTTCAAATGGGGTTGACAGGTATTGAGATAATGGACAAAGCTTTTCCAAGTCTCACCTGTCCCTTCCCAAATCATCAAAATGTCATCAATGTACCTTTTACAACAGTGTATGTTTCTGAAGAGGGGATTGTTTTTAGTGGTGATACACTGGCGCTCTAAAAGGACCATGTACAGGTTAGCCAGATTTAGGGCAAACATTGCTCCTATAGATGTAACAGAGCATTGTTCAGAGAAGTCCATGTGGAATAAAAAATAGCTTCTCTACAGAGCAATATCCAGAAGATCAATGATATAGTCTATGATAACTCTGCAAGGTGCTGGGCGGGTATCTAATCCCTGCTTAATCACTTTCATGCTCTCATTCTGAGGAATGTTGGTATAGAATGACTCAATATCAAGGATAACCAGAAGTTTCCTGGAGGGGTCAAATCTCATCCTCTCAAGTAAATTGATCATGTATGTACTGTCCCTAACATAGTTGTTGAGGTGGGGAAAAAAAGTCTTCAATAAAAGAGTTAATGTATTCACCCAAAGGTTCAAGAATTGAATCGCAACCCAGCAAGATGGGCATGGCCTGGTGGACTTCTTGGGACTTTGTGGATCTTTGGAAACGTGTACTAAAAAAAGGTGTCCTGGATGATTTTTTGTTGAGGAACTCAAATTCCTGTTGAGAGAGAAATCCTTGTTGGACACCCGAGACGTGGTATCATAATGATATATATGCTTTGGTACTGGTTGAGAGTGGACCAAACCACGATGGTTATGACAGGAAATTTACTGTCTTTAACCATTACAGGTCCTCTTTTGACAGATAGGCCCATATTTACAAGAAAAGGACAGAGCCTGGCACTACAAGCTGGCTTGCTGTGCCGCGCTATTAGAAAAGTGCAGGGTTCCATCATATTTACAGCAATACAACGCAACCTGTACTTTCCTCCGTGCTGGCGCACAATTGGCTGCCTGACGCCAATGCAGGAATCCTTACACCAAGGTGCAAGGGTGCCTGCGTTTCAGGAATGATTGGTTATGTGCAAGAAGGGGCACCTTCCTGCACATGAACAATCATTAATGGTGTTTTCCTTCTTCTATGTGTGCTACAGAGAAGAGCAAAAAACAAGGAGAAATAAAGGTATTTCTCCCTATTGCACCACTTTTAAGCCTGGGGTGGCTTTGGAATCTGATGCATTCCCAAGTTTAAGACAAATTGTAAATCTCAGAATGTGTCAGATTCCATGGGAACACCCCTTTCACGCAGTTATGAAAGGGGGCCATATTTACAAGGCCATGAAAAGCCACACAAGGCTGCTTTACGTGACCTTGTAAATATGTGTGGGCGCACTGTGCCGCCACATCGTCACAAAAGTGATGATCTGGTGGCGTTATTGTGCTGCATGGGACTTGTATATATGCCCCATAGCGTGTGAGAGGAATCTTTCCCCTACTGGTTGTCCATCTGAAAATGTTCATCAGTTACTTGAGGGCAGCTTTGATAAGGGTCTTTCAGTGGCTATATTAAAACGGCAGTTGTTTGCCATTGAGGGGTATATTTATACTCTTTTTGCGCCGCATTTTCATATTTTTTTTTACGCAAATGCGACGCAAACTTAACACCATATTTATATTTTGATGCTAGACCTGTCTAGCGTCGAAATATTGGAGTTTGCACCATTTTTTGGATGTGTGAACCCACCTTGCATCAATGAGATGCAAGATAGGTGTTCCCATCCAAAAAATTATGCTATCACCATAGCGCCATATTTACCCCTCATCCTAAAATGATGCACAGGTGGGAGGTGGACCCAAATAATGGTGCTAAGCCTGCTTAGCACCATTATTTAAAGCCTGGGTCAGACCAGGCGTTAGAGGACCTGTGGACCCATTTCCATAGTCAAACACCATGGAATGGGTCAACAGGTGCCCGCCCCAAACCCCAGGAACACCCCGACCCACACCAGGGGGACACAACAGGATTGTGGACCCCATCCCAGGTAACTATAGGTAGGTTTTTCTTTAAAACAATTCTAAGTGCATTGGGGGCCCTGACATGGACCTTGCCTTAGCGCCGGCTTGCGCCATTCTATAAATACGGTGCCCGGCTGGCAATGTAAAATGACACAAGCCGGCACTAAACTTTTTGGTGACAAAACTGCATTAGAGCAGTTTTGCGGCACAAAGAATATATCTGGGTCTCAACCTTTTATTTCCTCTTTGGGGAAGTTTTTCTTCTGAAGAAAGTCTGATTTCTAGATTGTTTAAGGGTTCTGACTAAATGAGGCTAACGCCAAGGGCACTATTTCCTTCTTGGTTAATTCCTTTACATAGAATACTCCTTTACCAGTCCTAGAGGAGGTTTCAGAAAACTGTCTGACTGAAGGTGTTTTTTTTGGGTGTCAATTATTACAGCTATAAGAATGGGTTAAGGATAGGATCTTTCTAAGGTGAGAACCTAATTTCCTCACAAAGATTAAACATGTATTTCACAAAAAAATGAGATTATTTTTCCTTCCTTGTCCTCCAGTTCCTCTTCAGATGCTGATCCATTGCTTTGGGTGTTACAAGAGTACTGAAAACCTACAGAGGGCGATGGATTGTTGACAGATTATCCGTTCATAAACTTCGGTGGAGATAAAATTGGTTATAAATCCCAAAGGTTATAAGAAGGTCACTTATTTAGCCTAGCGATTTAGTTGCTGATAGGGATCTTACAATGTCAGTTCAAACTCACTCTACCAGAGCTATGGCGGTCCTTTGGGCCGAAGAAGGGGGTGTTTCAGTTGTGGACATTTGCAGATCTGCCACTAGGGCTAAATTTTTTTAAAGAGATGCTGTATAAAGGTACGTCCATTTTGATTATTTTTTTCTTTTTTTGACTTGTGGGTAAATGTCTCTATTTGTTTGTCTTCTTGGGTGTGGTAAAAAGGGTTTGTTGATTTTCCGCACCTAGGTCTTTCGATGTCTTCTTCTTGTAGTTTTGGGCATATCAGACTGTGATGAAGGGTCCTGCTTGGGTATATCCTCAGAATAGTAAGCAATGGGACCTGGAAGGTGTGAGGAGGTAACACCTATATTACATCCCGGTAATCCTCATTACTCTGATTCCTCCTTTCCTGCCCTAGTATTGATGAGTTCTTGTGATCCTTCATTAGCAATCTCACAAGGGGGCTGGTAAATTCAGGAAGAAATGTTGGGAACAGTAGATTTTACAAAAGTGAAATTAATGTCTTGCTTCATCAAGAGGGAACACAGCTTGAAGAAGTGATGACCTATCACCGGGAATGAGGATAGAATTAACTGAGTAATGTAAATTACTGGTAGGGAATCTAGGCATTCCTTAACAACAGCTTTACAAGAGCGGAATTAAGCAGTAATTTAGCTTATGATGTACCTTTCGAGGCTCTCATTTGCAGCTCACCCAGAATCTGCTTGTTTCCTGTTTTTGTAGGAAGTGATATTTGTGCCTGGAACATCATTCTAAAATTGCTTCACAAAATCCAGTTCAGGAAAGCAAATTCAGCTGATGAGAAGGCTTTGATATATACATGGGCGCCAATTCCTCCACTAAGCATGCTGCAGACAGGCTCCCATCAACTTGTGGTGAAAGTGGAGGAGTAAGAAATGTTGTACACTCTGATACTTGGAGATCTCAGGTTGTGTCCTTTCAAGTGTGAGATGGTGAGCCAATCCAGGATCTCTACCTCACAGGGCTCTACATCCTGATTCTAATAGCATTTCCAAAGGCACAATTAGTACTACAAGAAACGCAATGCACACCGATGGGGTTGTCAAAGGCCAGGAGAGGCTGCTCTTCTCACACATAACCTGAGATAATATCTGAGCCTTTCAGTTGTTGTGTATTTCAAGGTCACACTCTTGTGCCTATTTCTCAAATTGGGCCAATCCTATTACCGAATGATAATGCCAGTCACACAATCTAGTAGGGTATTGTGAGTAGCAATGCAGGCAGAGTGTCTTCTTGTGGCAGTTGTTGCTACCAAGAGAGGGGTTTCCAGAACTGCCAGTGTGCACTGATTGAAATAGCGGAACTGAGCATTCTGGATGCAAGGTGAAACTCCACGAGGCCGAATGGACAGGAGCTGCTGCCAGGGCCTGGTGGACAAAGGATTATCAAGGCATGTATAAAAACATTTTGGTGGTTTAGCCCCATTGGAACATTTCTTAATTACTATTATTAGGCAGCTGCATTCCACAAATAGGGGCATTTGTATGGTGTGACTTGACAGCGCAGCTGCAGCCAGACAATTATGTGAGCATCACTAGAGAGGGTCTTTGGCAACACCCACACGATGGGAGGCAGGAGTACATCTTTTCATTGGTCAGAAGTTGAGTGCTTCCACAAAGCAGTGCTTGCCCTCCACACAGCTGTCATCATTGTGTTCATTTATCCATCAGCCTAAACTGAAACTATGAGGTGCACACACACATAACAGTGGAATACTATTAAAGTATCTTAGGTAATTGATGTTGTTTTTATCTCTGGCAGCATCACAGACAGGAAGAGGACAGTCATTACCCTAAATTGATTTTTAGATCTGGCTTGAAAGTGCAAATCTAATCCGACATTTTAACCTGCATCAATATTATATTCTGCAGTCCTTTGCTTTCACACATTAGCACAGATGGGAAGAGGGTAGTCCTCAACCTAAATGGATTTTTAGGTCTGGCTTGACTTTCCAACTCTCATCCGACCTTTTAACCTGCATCAATATTATATTTTGCAGTCATTTGCTTCCACACAGTTATATATCCATTCCAATGCTATTTACCTGTACTGCTTCATATTACCATACAACATTCCTTTGAAGCCAAACTTATTGCCACTGCCAAAGATTTGTTCCTTATTTGGTGAACACTCATCTTTACATGAAGACTGTGCTAGTACATGCCTCTTAAAGGTCTGTGACACATGAAGACTGGCAAGTAATATCGTGCTTTCGAGCACTAAATACCAGACAGTACAGTTAACAAAACCCTGGCTCTACACACATTACAGCAAACACATGCATTTGAGTTTATGACTTACCGCCCAAATCTGAAAAACACATTACTCTACAGCAGTGGTTCCCAACTTGTGGTCCGGGGTCCCCGGTCCCCATGAATTTTACGCAGGGAGTCTGCGACTATTTAGGAAATTAAAGAGTATGAATAGATTAATAAAGGGTTTATAAATTGAAAAAAAGGAAAATGTTAATCTGAACATTTTAAAATGTTCGATAAATGTGAGGGAATTTAAAATTGGAGGCTAAAAGTTAAGCGAGTGCCCTCATTCTGGTTCGTGGAAGCAGCGCAAGAGCATCAAACAGAATGTAGTATGGACGACAAGTAGCCTCAATTGAATTTAGAAAAGGTCCAACCTTCCCATTAAAATTTTGTTTTTAAATATTTGTTTGTGAATTCAATAAATGATTGAATATTTTGGGTATTTGTTTGATAAATGCTTGTTTCCATATTTTTTGTGTATTGTTTTGCAGTTGAAATAATCGAAAATGCTTAAGCAGGGGCCTCCTGCTTTAAGTAATGACTCGATTCCAATAGTGATTCAGTGGGCGGTCCTGGGTTCCAGTAATGATTAAGTGGGGGTTCCACAGGAGTCAAAAGGTTAATACCCACTTCTCTACCGAAAACATTTATGTTCTCTAATTTTGTATATGTAATCATTTTGAGACACTTTGCTTTTTCTGCCACAGAAAAACACGCAAGCATCTTGCATATTTAAAACTTAAAAAAAATATTTTAGAAAGCTGTAGCAGTTTACCTTATCAGTGGTTGACTCGGACACAGCAAGATGGAGGTTGCTTGTTTGGGGGTGGAGGTACGCTCTCTTTGCTTACAGGGGTGAGGATATTTTTTGTTGACAGGCAACAAACTTATCATTATTCCAAGCAACCCGTTATAATACGCTGCTGGGTAGCTCAGCGAGCTGGCTGAGATGTCTCACTGATCATTGAAAGACAGCTGAACAGTACTTCATCCAGAGTGCTTCCTGCAGACAAGGGTTGAAGGGTCACTCGAATGAATAAACTCCACCCATCATTGTGTGCTCTCAGCCTGCAAGGAATCTATCATGTCTCACTGCTGATTCACACATTCTTCAGTGTTCACCCCTCTGCTACGGTACAGTTCGCCCTCCTAAGATGGCTCCATCAAAAATAGTGCTCCTTATTCTGTTTGAGACAAAAATAGGCCAAATTCAGAAAATGTGATTTAGTATTCAGTCCCTGCTTCATTCCAATGTCAGTTTTAAAATGATTGCTTTAATCAACTTGAGAAATATCTTCATTTTTAAAGACATCTTGCAGCAAAAGTATAAAAAAGTCTATTCAAAATGTGTATTTCATTATCATTTAGAATCAATGCACCTTAGTACATCTGATTATACCAGTGCCTTGAGAAGTATTTTTTTAAGTGATAGTTTTGAAACATGATTTCCGAGCATCTTCACCCCTCCCTGACAACACTGCCAATAGTGAACCAAGAGGCAAGTCAGTTGTTAGGTGCCACTCTGGGTGGCCTGGGATCCTATATCACATGAACACCATTACATTATATTGAATGAAACAAAGGAGAAGGTTTTGTTTAGCACACAGCCTGAAGTCATGTATTTTAAGGCCCGCAGGTGTGATTATGAAGAGGAGGGATGGAGAGAGAAATAAATCAATTGCCTAGGATCACACAATTTGGTTAAGTGGAGAAGCCAGAAATAATCCTAAATTACTTGTTTCAAATTGTGCAGTTCAGACCCAAAGGCCCAGATTTAGGAGCCCCTAGTGCCATTCCAACGCCATATTAGTGTAATTTGTTTATGCTAATGCGGCATTGGAAGGCCAAAAACGCATGCCAAATTTACAAAGTGGTGTAATGCATGCATTGCACCACTTTGTAACCCCTTGCACCACATTATGCTTGCGCCAGGCATAATTTATGCAAAGGGGGAGTTCCGGCACTAAGGGGGCTGAAAAAATGTCACAAAGAAATCTAAGAGGTTTCTTTGCATCATTTTTGCCAGGATTTTAAATGCCTGCTCAGAGCAGGTGTTAAAAAGAAGCTCCCATTGGTTTCAATGCCCCTCTTGATGCTTTGCAGGGTTAGCGTAAAAATTATTGACGCTAGTCCTGCAAAGCGTTGAACTAGCGCAAAAAATTATGATGCTAGTTCCCTACCTACTGCCATGGTGCGCCGTATTTTAAATATGGTGCACACATAGAGCGCTAAGGGGTGCAAAAAAAGTGGTGCTGCACTAGGTGTAACACCACTTTTCATAAATCTGCCCCAAAATGGATATGCTTCGCTTCCCATATGCCCACCGTACAGCTAACCACTGTCCACCGCCCTGCTGGCACCAATGCCGCCCTTTCCACATCCCAGATCAAACTTTGTAGCCCCTGTGAACATGTTTGTGAGTACCCATGCTTTAATGCAAAAGCCTACTCTATTTAATTATTTTGCAGTTATATATAGTGCAAAGAAGTCCCAAAAGGTTATCAGAGCATTTTAAATAGAACAGTTACTATTACGTACAAGCTGTTCACAAGAAAACAGTGACAAAAGAGATCAGACCAACTGCTGCCAAGGTGATGATGAACGCATATGACGTAATCAAAAGATGCAGAGTGGAGATAAGATGTCGCCGATCATCAGAACTGGAGGCAGTCACCTAATGGAAGACCCACTCACCAGTGGCGGCTAGTGGATTTTAAAAGTGGTGGGCTGTAAACTTTCGACCCAGATATACGAGCGGGGGCAGGAAGAGGCTCGCCTGCACGAAAAGTTTGAAAAAAATATTCTAATAGTTCTCTTATTAACCATTGGCCGATACATGTTAACAGGGCTGTGCTGATTCCCCTACAACCCAAACCGGTTTAAATATGCTGTCTTGAAAACTGAGAGTTCTGAGAGGCTTGAAAATGAAAGGCGTCTCCAGTGCTGTAATGCATGTGAGCTCTGAGGCCATAGCCCATCATGAAGCTCTCACAAGCTGGCAGAAGTGCGTAGAGTTAAAAGCTTCTGTAGTGAATCCTAGTTTGTTTTAACGGGATAACAGGAGTTAGTTTAGCGGTAGGCTTGTAAACTCGTGCCCCCGTCACCCAGTGACTTTTAACCTACTTAGCTTGCTCTGTCTTAGTCCATTTAATTATTTATTTCCTTTAAGATAGCGGACTTGTTTATAGTTAGGCCACTTGTTATGGGTTCTATTATCAGTGTCACTGCGCCAAGGCGTCAAGATCAAGCACGAAAGACAAACATACAGTAGGTATTCACACTTAGGGATTTTTCCTCTCTATACTTTCGAGGGATTGTTGATATTAATTGCCGTCCCAAGCATGCCTGTTATCTATTGTTATGAATAACACTTATGTCAAGGGACCTTGTAGATCTGTATAAATACAACACACTTTTAGACAGATAATCAGAGGGATTCCAACCAGAGCGCATCGCCACCATTGCTGATACCGATGCTGCAGTCATCTTGCCGCTGACCCAGTCTTCGTGTCCCTGCAGAGTCTGAGATAGAGACCTCATTCCAAGGTAACGAGGGTTGGGGGCTCCTCTCATGGACACGGCTTTGGCAGATTAGGTTTAACGAACCCAGCTCTCCTTTTTAGGTAGGAGGTTAGACCTATTCTCCTTAGGGTATTAGGGCTTATTCCATCTTATACATATACATATATTTCTTTCATATATTGCACAATGGTGGGGGTCTTTATAACAATGACTCTCTGCTTCACAATCCTATTGCTTGGTATATTCATTATCCTAATCATTGCAGTTCATGCAACTTATCACAAATTGCAGTTATGTTGAATAAAAACTATTATAACTTCACTGCATCTGTGTTATTGCCTTTGTTTGTATGAGACATAATAAATCTGTGAGAAAAGGGTAATTTCCGTTTAACCACGACAACCCTGAGAGATCTTACTTTGAGTCCATGCGTAAGCGACTGCTACAAATCACCTTTTACTATTGTGTTTCTGGTGAGGTACTGCTAGTAAGCCGGTAAGGTTTGGACAACAGTTACAACTAGTTGTAGGAAGAGACTTAGTCACCTACAAACGAAAGTACTGTCATCCTGAGACCAGCAGTCTTGCTCAAAGCAAGAGTCCAAACTACGACACTTCCTGCCGCTACATATGGTGATCTGACAGCCAGAACTTCAAATGCCGGTTAGGCACTTGAAGCATTATAGGCTTGGTAAATTAAGAACCAGTACCGTGGGTAAAGGTTACACCTGACTATTACTGATTCAAAACGCCAGACAAGTGGTAATGATGTCCTATACAACGCAACTTATTATTACAATCGAATAAAAGATGAAACTTACATGGTGTAAAAGGGCACTAAGCACTGAGCTGTCAACCAGTAAACCCATAGCAGGAGAGGCTGAAGCGCTCTCAAACTCAGTCCTGTTTCTATAGATTTGCAGCGCTAATTGTAGGCAATTTAGGCCCATATTTATGGAAAGTTTGTGCTGCCTTAGTGTAACTTTTTTTATGCTAAACGGGCGCTAACTTAACTCCATATTTATATTTTGATGCTAGACCCGTCTAGCGTCAAATTTTCTTGGTTAGCCTAATTTTTTGGAAGCATCAAACTACCTTGCGTTGTTTTGCGACAAGGTAGGCGTTCCCTTCCAAAAAATTACTCTAACCCTCTAGAGCCATATTTACCTCCCGATGCAAAAATGACGCACACCTAGGAAGCGGACCCAAAAAATGACCCAAATTTTAACACCGGATCAGACCAGGCGTTAAAGGGTTGTTAGGCACATTTCCTAAGGGAAAAAACATGGATTCCACCATGGTGTATCTGTTTTAGGCACATAGATGCCCCCCCCCACCCTCTACATTACCACCACCCACACCACAGGGGCATCACAGGAGGAAGGAGCCCATTCCGGGTAAGTGTAGGTGTATTTGTGTTGTGTGCCACTGGGGGCCACTTACATGGGGCCTCCTGACTGGCACTGGGTTGTGTTGGGGTAGTCCTGGGGACACTTGTCCCCTGTTTTGGACATTGGGGTTGGAGGAATGACTCCTGTCTACACTTAGACAGGTGTCATTTTTTGGCTGCTTGTGCAAACAAAAATGACGCTAGGCTGACAAGCAGCAGTTTTTCTCGCCTTGACCCAGCAATTCAACGATGTCTCATGTTCCTGCTTCAACACCCTCTGCATGCTTTGCAAGATCTTCAGGTGGATCCCCACTGAAACCAGAAGGATGGTCACCCAGGCCCTCGTCAGCAGCAGACTGGACTACGGCAACGCTCTCTGCGCAGGAACTACGGCCAAGCTCCAGAAAAATCTGCAACGTATACACAATGCCTCCGCACGCCTCATCCTCAACATCCCACGCTGCAACCACATCTCAGCTCACCTGAGAGATTTACACTGGCTCCACGTCAACAAGAGCATCACCTTTAAACTCCTCATCCACGGTCACAAAGCACTCCACAGCGCTGGCCCTGCCTACCTCAACGAGCGACTCATCTTACACACTCCCCACCGTCAACTCCTCTCTGCCAACCTTACCCTCGCCACCATTCCTCGAATCCACCGAACTACAGCCGGCGGCAGATCATTCTCCCACCTCGCCGCCAAGCCCTGGAACTCTCTCCCTGTCCACCTACGACAGACCCAGGACCTGCTGAACTTCAGGAAATGTCTCAAGACCTGGCTGTTCGAGCAGTAGCACCTTCCCCCCAACCCATCAGCACCTTGAGACCCTAGCAGATGAGTATCGTGCTCTACAAATGACTGCTTGATTGATTGTGAACACCCTTGGATACTGTGCTATCACTCTTGCTGATGGTGAAAACACCAATGGGTACTGCACTGACACCCTTGAGGACCATGATGATACTCTTGGGAATGCACTATTGCTACACTATTACCATTTAATAGTACCTGAACACCTCTGGATACTGTACTAAGACCCTTGGATATGATGAAAACCCTCATGAGCACTGGGATGACACCCTGGGAGACTGTGCTTTCCCTTGAATATCACACTGATGATCGTGGGTACTACACTAACACTCACGGGTACTGGGGAATACACCCCTGGATCCTAAGCTATTTATATTTTGTATTGAGCTAAGATACCTGGGCTTTACATACACAACCAAGAGTGCTGAGCGTACACCCCCAACTAATACGCTAAGGATCTTTAGCACTGCCATACTGGAAACCGTATTAGTACTTTTAGTTGCGTACTGCCTCAGAAACCCTTGTTTCTGCGCTATCATAATTAGACACTGGGCTAACATTATTTGACAATGTGCAAAAACAAATCCTGATTTCTGTGCCAGTTTCTTTTGTGTAATGCACTACCCTTCTGTATACTGGCATTTGTATCCTCAGACACTGCAGTAACATCTTTGCATACAGCACTACCACCCTTGGGAAAAGCAGTGGCACCCTTGGGCATGCAAGATCCCCGATATATCTTGTGACAGAAATGGCTTGGAGTTGGGACTAGACATAGCCTGAGAAGTAGAAGCTGCAGGCTTTGAGAAGTTTGGGATACCTGCAGTGCAGGAATTGGAAAAAGTGCATTCTGGGAAACCATTAACTGGGGTCAAGATGTGGCAGAGGAAAAGGAGTGGAGTCACAGTCAACAAATGCATCCATTTATTTTTAAATCTGCTGCAAAGAATTTGCCAACAAGGACAAATTTGTCAGTACCTTGGTTCAAGCTTGGTAATTGGTCACAAAGAGGTTGTATTTTAAAATATCTTACAGGGTTAAGAGTTTTGCTGCAGAGCTCTTTGTGTGCCTAGCACTTTTGAGGGGATTATAACAGCAGGAAGGAAACTCTGCTAGTTAATGCAGTTCTGGGAGAGTTCTCTGCTTTGTCCAGTCACACTTTCATTATGTTATGCAGGTTTGTAGAGCACACTGTCATGTGGGAAGGTATCCTGGTATTGAGCAGGTGAGAGTCTACCCAAATCTAGGGCCTAGTGGGACTATTTGAAAAGCCATGTCTCCAGCTTCTTGCGCAATTCAAGAAGTTAAGAGGAGGCTCATATGTGTAGTGGTATGTCGTTCCATGCTTTAGGAGCAATGTAGGCAGAGGCTCTGGTTTTCTGTATGTGTGGGAGGTGTGCAAGTAGGAGTCTGGACTAGTGGAGGTGTCTCGAAGGTTTGTAAAAGCAGATGCAATTGCTGAGGCATGCATGGCGAGTGGTATTATGTGCCTTGAAAACGTGGGTTAGGAGTTTGAAATGTGCTCATTTGTGTATGGGGAGCCAGTGGATCTCCTTCAGGTGTGGTGTGATGTGAGTGTGGCATGAGAAGTTGAGTGATTCTGGCTGCAGAGTTCAGAATGGTCTGCAACATTCTGGTCAGTTTTTCGTTCATCCGGCATAGGGGTGTTCCACTTTCTTGTGACCAGGGCGTGGATGACAGTTCTCCGTGTGCTGACTGGGAGCCATTTGAAAATCTTCCTCAGCATTTTCAGGGCATGGAAGCATGAGGTGGTGACAGCCTTGACTTGGGCGTTCATGGAGAGTTTGCAGTCAATGACGATCCAGAGGTTCTTGCATGAGTGGGGATGGATGTCAGTCCTAGCTTAAAGGCCTTGAGGTGGAGTCCCACAGTAAAGTGCCCTTTCCAAAGATCACTATTTCAGTCTTATTCATATTAATTTTCAGATAGTTGGTCTTCATCCAGTGGGTGATTTCAGTAAAGCAGACGAATAACTTGATCCAGATATTGGGCATCTTCTCTGTGAGGGAGAAAATGAGTTGCATGTCATTGGGGAAGGAAAGGATGTTGATGATGTGAGAGTGGAAATTGGACTTTATATCTAGGACTGGCTTATTAGATGTCTTGTATGGATTCTAGTAACGTAACTGCTTTGAATGTGATATTTAATGGTGTTTGTGTATATGCAGTGTGACAGTTGCACGAATCATTACCTGAACTTTATAAATTGTAATGTTGTTCTGCTTTCCTTCTTAACTCATATCAGAGCTTACAGAACATATCAAGAATGCACTTCTGAGTTCAAAGAAGACTTTTATTGTTGTTAATTCTTCCCCACCCACAAGTTCGTGAGAGACGAATTAACAGATTTCAAGCACAAAAGTAGTCACAGCATTAAAACAAAATATATCTCAGTTGCAATGTACACAGCAGGTTATATATATATATGATATTGATAAGATATTGAATGCAAAGCAAAACAAATACTTCACCGTGTGAGAAACTGTTTACAGCTTCATCTTTCAGGGGTCTGCAAGTCGATGACTCCGGTCAACTGCGGGAAAGAGATTATCTACCCACACAGGAGACTGGCAACTGGCGCCAAGTTCCAGCCTGAAGTCCAGCAGATTTCAATCTAATTCTCTGAAGCCCCGAGCCATCCGTTACAAAAGCGTGCCCCCTCCTCTCAGACCTGGGAAAACTACGCAAGCCTTTGGAGACTGGCCAGATCTCCTAGACTCCTCCTCTTCCCAAGCCTGAGCAGAAAGGAAAAACACCAAATGTACCCTCTCTTATCAGGTCTAGTCTGGTGTGAGAAAAACAGTTTGGTTCATCTTGTGGAAAAACATAGCTTGGAAAAATACAGCTTGGATTCTCAACTGCAATGTCTAACTCCATGTTAAAGGCAATAGGCAGCCAACCTCAATATCAAATGTAATGTCTAATGTCATGTCAAAGCCAATAGGCGGCTAAACTGAATACAGCATGTAATGGCTAAGGCAATGTCAAAGCCAATAGGCGGCTGAACTGAATACAAAATGTAATGGCTAATGCCATGTCAAAGCCAATAGGCGGCTAGGCTGAACAAAACATACAATGTGCTACTGGTGAACATTGAGCAACTAATATGCGCAGTGGTGAAACACAAAGTCATTGGTCAAACAAAATTAATCGCATCACATTCCACCCTATGACCAATGAATTTTTGTTTCACATATCTCTTGTTTCAAACAAAAACAAAAAACATCAGCACACAACAAAAAACATTATTAGCAAGTCAGATCTGAATGATAAAAGCAATCCCTGTAAAGCAATGGAAGTGGATTAACATATTGATCTCATAACCTTTCACATCAGATACATCTACACAGAAAAGACTGATACTTTTATACTCTGAATGAGATGATAGTGTCTCTAAAATAGCAATTTGATGTAGCATGAGTACTACTCATGTAAAGGTGCACGGTCCATCTGAAAGGTTTCCTGGAAGGTAAGTGAAAGTCAGAGTTCCACATGAGAAAACACAGACAGTTAACTGTTAAGGTTGATTAGTTCCAGTGGAAGAATGTAATCAAACAAGTTGAACTTGAACTGAAGGCGCCATTTGCGCAAAATGGATCCATGGTGCTTGTACTGTACTCAGTCAGGTTCAGGTTGGGGGTTCGGTCCCTTCCCCGACCCCACACGCACACACCCGAAGGGGGACCACACAGCACACTCAGGGACAGTGGCGAAACGTGGTAGGATCTGCAAAAGAAAAAAGTATGACTTTTCTTGCAAATAACATTTGTCATTTAAAATGTACCCTTCCTCTTTTCCCTGTTTGATAATCAGCAGGACGTTTTTGGGGCCCTTTGGTATAATTTCTGCAGGTTCTGGAGGGTCACTTAGGGCTTCAACCCACACCTCAGCACAGAGGTTTTTATCTGCTGCACCACAGCTTCCCTTTTCTTGCACTGTCAGAAGGGCTGGGGCAGACTCATTCTTTACCAAACCTCCATTCACTGCACTTTTGACAAGTTGGGCCATTCTGTCTCCAATTTGTATGAATGAATCAGATTCTTTTCTAGGTATCAGCATAATTTTTATTTCTCCTTGGTAATTTGCAGCAATCACTTGCACTAAAACCTGATCAATTTGCCATATCTGTCCTGGTAACTTTCCTCTCTCTGTGACTGCTTGTGGGACAGATTTCTCTTGTGCGTGCTGCACAGTTTTTATCAAATCTAGAGGAATGTGCATCTCTCTCATCTCTGCCCACCTGTAAGTGGCTTTTTCTCCCAGCTGTTCACATTTCTGGTGCACCCACTTAGCCATCCCCACTAAGTCAGAATTCTGGGTGAACACTTCTCTCTCTGAATTTTTCTCTTTAACATCTGCGAGGGAATTGAACCAGTTAGGTGCAAGCCATGTGGAAAACCAAACGGCTAAACCATTGGCAGTAAACCAAGAATCAGTGTAAAAATGACACATCTCACGCAGCTCTTGCTTTAAAATCTGACACACATTGTACAACGCTGTTCCCTTTCCTGTGCCAGAAAACAACATTTCAGTCAATGAATCATTGGTAAAACAAACATGCTTTTTATCTTCAGTGGACACAAATTCAAATGGTGCACTCAATTTCACTGGTGACTCTTTTACCTGTGGTACTCTAGCCCTGTCTTGCAAGTACCAGATCCAGTGTATGATCCTAGCTAGGGGCACTCTTTTCTTCCCCTGTTCCTGAATTACATGTAAATCAGTGTTTTCCTCTTGCACTGCGCAGAAACCTAAAGCCTGCATTATTTCATTTGCCAAATCACAAGCGCGCAGCTGCATATAATTTTTCCCAGTGACCATATACCAAAGTGTTAGGATTTCACTCAGATGAGGGCTATTCTGTTTCCAAAAATCAAACAAGCTAATTAAACTCGGTGTCTCTTGCTTAGTGCAAACAGTAAGAAACTTTAAAATCTTTCCTTTTACTTCATTTTGCAATGGTAACTCGTAAATCACATTCTGAGCTCCCTCGTTCTTTGTGTTATCAGTTAAGGAATGCTCTTTGACTGCCAAAAAACCTGGCTCACACGGAGGCTCAGAGTAGCTCGAAGCTGTCTTAACCCCCTCATTACTGGAATGGGAAAAGAAAGATTCTTCTAAAACAGCATTTTTATAACTTTCAGCATTATCTTGAATTAATGTATTCTGGCTAATTTGCTCACGTAAATTCTCATTTTCATGTTCCAACTGCCTACATTTCTCCTGCATTTCTCTGTAAGCAGATAAAAGTATCCAAACCCTTCTGTCAAAAACAAAAGGAACATCATTGCTTCCAAAAGGCACATTTTCTAAATATGCTTTATCACAGCAAAACATGTTTCTCAAAGCACCATCAGGGAGTTTAACTACACATGCATTTTCAAACATGGTCTGCCGTGCTTCTGTAATTCTCCAAACAACAAAAAACAATTACACTTTTAAATTGTGCACGTACAAATCTATAATTCGACCCTACCCCACCTCTGGTACCAAAATGTTCTGCTTTCCTTCTTAACTCGTATCAGAGCTTACAGAACATATCAAGAATGCACTTCTGAGTTCAAAGAAGACTTTTATTGTTGTTAATTCTTCCCCACCCACAAGTTCATGAGAGACGAATTAATAGATTTCAAGCACAAAAGTAGTCACAGCATTAAAACAAAATATATCTCAGTTGCAATGTACACAGCAGGTTATATATATATATGATATTGATAAGATATTGAATGCAAAGCAAAACAAATACTTCACCATGTGAGAAACTGTTTACAGCTTCATCTTTCTGGGGTCTGCAAGTTGATGACTCCGGTCAACTGCGAGAAAGAGATTATCTACCCACACAGGTGGCTGGCAACTGGCACCAAGTTCCAGCCTGAAGTCCAGCAGATTTCAATCTAATTCTCTGAAGCCCCGAGCCATCCGTTACAAAAGCGTGCCCCCTCCTCTCAGACCTGGGAAAACTACGCAAGCCTTTGGAGACTGGCCAGATCTCCTAGACTCCTCCTCTTCCCAAGCCTGAGCAGAAAGGAAAAACACCAAATGTACCCTCTCTTATCAGGTCTAGTCTGGTGTGAGAAAAACAGTTTGGTTCATCTTATGGAAAAACATAGCTTGGAAAAATACAGCTTGGATTCTCAACTGCAATGTCTAACTCCACGTTAAAGGCAATAGGCAGCTAACCTAAATATCAAATGTAATGTCTAATGTCATGTCAAAGCCAATAGGCGGCTAAACTGAATACAGCATGTAATGGCTAATGCAATGTCAAAGCCAATAGGCGGCTGAACTGAATACAAAATGTAATGGCTAATGCCATGTCAAAGCCAATAGGTGGCTAGGCTGAACAAAACATACAATGTGCTACTGGTGAACATTGAGCAACTAATATGCGCAGTGGTGAAACACAAAGTCATTGGTCAAACAAAATTAATCGCATCACAAATGTGCGTTCTTATTGTATCGCTGTTATGAACACCTTTGGATACTGTGCTATCACTCTTGCTGATGGTAAAAACAACCTTAGGTACTTCAAAAGACTTAAAAGATAAATAATTCATTTACAAAATATATGAATTAATTTAGCCTATAAATAAAATATAAAAAATGTAAAAAACCAAAAACACATAAAAATAAAAGCAAACAATATAAAATACAAAAAAGAATAAACTCCATAATAATTGTAAACAATATTAGGAGTCTGGGAATAGTAGATATACTATTCCCCCTTCAGTTTATACAACAGTAGGGAAAGTGTGCAACTTCAGAGAGGTTAAATATACTACTCCTACTCCAGTCAGCACACCAGTAGAGAAAGTGTTGGACTTTAGAAGGGTTAGATTTACTGTTCCTATTACAGTCTGTGCAGCAGTAGGGAAAGCATTGGACTTTGGAGGGGTTATATTTACTATACCTACTCCAGTCTAAGCAACAGTAGGGAAAATTCTTCACTTCAAACTTATTACATATGTTAATAATACTATTAATATATGATAAATATTAAACACTTAATATAAACATTATTAACATTAGAAATATATACATATATAAGTATAAAAAAATAACAATACAAAATATATAAAGAAAAATTTAAAAGAATGGAATAAAATGAAATTTCATATAATAAATGTATCTTCCCTAGGTACCATCAAGAAGTTAAAATAATTATTATTAGATTTAATTTAAATGAATACATAAAAAACTATTCAGATAAATATCATGGCACGAACAAACTTTGACAAACACTCACCATAAACAAATTAAAATGGTAAAAAATTATAAATGTACAAACATACATGATGAATTACAATTAATGAATTACATACAAATATCAGTTTATTACAAAACAACATATATATATTTTCTTCCCAACCAACTCATCCAAAAAAAGTAAAGCACATGATTTTTTAAAAAAAAGTGTAATACACATAATAATACTAAAATCAATTGAAAAATGAATTAAACAGTACAGCAATTACACAATTAATATTAACTTAATTATTTTATATATTTAGTAATTAAATGACAAATAATGTACACAAACATTCAATTACAGCAGCTAGTTCACCCGCATCATGTTTTTATTATACTTTATTTCTGTTAAATTCAAGCTCGCTGTATTTTAGAGTTTTATGGTTGGGGCAAATCCTTGCCTTTTTACTGATTTTGGGCATTGTTTGAATTGAAACCTTTAATCGCTCGTGATAACTGAGAAACATGGCAGAATTTGCACGGCTTGGGGGGATTATTACTTGAATTATTGAAAATGACAACTACTTGTTTTGCTGTTAAATAAAATACCTGAAATACTTAAACTTGCATTTGTGAAGCTCCTTTGGCACTTTGGTTTTACTCACTTCCTGATTTTTCCAACCTGGAGCTGCCATTTTGTTTTTGTTGTACTCTATTCGTTTGTTGGCTTGATTCCTTATATAGCGAGCGATGCAGTGGACTTGCAGCGTTTCGTTCACCCGCAGCACGTTTAGTTTATTTCTGTTAAATTCAAACTTGCTGTATTTTAGATTTTTATGGTTGGAGGAAAAACCTTGCATTTTATACTGATTTTGGGGATTGTTTGCATTGAAAACTTTAATCTCTCATAATTAGTGAGCAACGTGGCAGAATTTGCACGGTTTGGGGGATTAATTCTTGAATTGTCAAATGGGACAACTACTTGTTTTGCTGCTAAATAACTGAACTACTTCAAGTTGCTTTTGCGAAGAGTACTTGGCACTACAATTTTACTAATTTCCTGATTTTTCCAACTTACAGCCGCGGTTTTGGCAGCTCTCTAGTTGTATGGTGGCTTGAGGCCAGATGTACAAACCGTTTTGCATGGCGCAATGCGCAAAATGGGAATGCGACTTGCAAATAGGAAAGGGTGTTTCCTTCCTATTTGTGATTCGCACCGCAATTCGCAGTTAGCACCAATGTCAAGTGGGTGCTAACTCATTTGCAAAAGGGATGGGGTCCCCAGGGGACCCCTTCCCCTTGTGAATGTCGCCCAAAATATTTTTTCAGAGCAGGCAGTGGTCCAATGGACCACTGCCTACTCTGAAAAAACGAAACCAAATGGTTTCATTTTTTCTTTTGTATTGCAACTCGTTTTCCTTTAAGGAAAACGGGCTGCAATACAACAACAAAAAAACTGCTTTATTAAAAAAGCAGTCACAGACATGGAGGTCTGCTGTCTTAATATTAATGAGGTGGGTTGCAATTTGCGACCCCCTTGCGATTCACAGCACTCACAGGGATGGAGGCCTGCTGGAGACAGCAGGCCACCATATCTGTGACTGCTTTTAAATAAAGTAGTTTTTTTTTTGTATTACAGCCCGTTTTCCTTAAAGGAAAACGAGTTGCAATACAAACGAAAAAATGAAACGTTTTTGTTTAATTTTTTCAGAGAAGGACCACTGCCTGCTCTGAAAAAAAAAATTCAGGGCATTTCACAAAGGGGAAGGGGTCCAATGGGTTACCACCAGTGTGATGCTGGTGGTAACTGCTAATTGCTTTGCGACCGCGTTCGCGGTCACAAAGCAATTCTGGATCGCGATGCGAATCGTAAATAGGAAGGGGGACACCCCTTCCTATTTGCGACTCACATTCCCATTTTGCGAGTCGGTAACCAGGTTACCGACTCGCAAAATGGGAATGAGCATCGCAATGTGCTTTTTGCATGTCGCAAACAGCGAAATTCGCTGTTTGCTGCATGCAAAAAGTTTCGGACATCTGGCCCTTAACCTGGGCAGTGTCGGAGTGGGACTGCATTGCCCAGGGTGTGGCTTCTCCACTAAAGCCCACAATCTTTATAGCCTTTGTCCCAACAAGGATTACAAACTGGCGATTCTACCTTTTCCCCCCTGGAGCCTCCTTCCTGGCAGGCCTCTTAAACTGTCGCTCCTTACCCAATCATGCTCTGAATATTTACAACATGTTAAGCGATAATAAATGGGACTTACTTTTTCTTACTGAAGCGTGGTTGAAAGATAGCTCAGCCACTGTTTTTGCTTTCGTCATTCCCCAGGATTTTTCAAACACTTGGATCAGTGCTTAATTTGTAAATAAAAACGCACCGGTGCTGAAAGCCCTTCTCTTAAACACACGGCTGCTGCAATTAAATGTGGGAACGTAGAATACTGAGGCAGCGTAATCCCGTAGCCATCTCGGGCCTCTTCAATCCATTTAAAGGCACTCCCGACCCCTTCAGCTCACTCTTGCAGCTTTCTACTTTCTCCCTTTGTGACGCTCTTTCGTTTTTCTCTTCCACCGTCTTTCTCATATGTGTCTTTTGCTCGCAGCAAGTGCTTGGGGCAGAAGAATAAGCTCCGACCCTCAAAAATAAGTGCCGGTGCTCAGCACCGGAAACAACAAGCACAAATTAAGCACTGACTTGGATAGAAAGGACAAAAATGGGAGTGTTGTAGCTATTATACATCACTCTCCCTGTTATGTTTAAAAAATAACTAATATTGAAAACATTGAAGGCTCGTTGTTCACTATTACCTTAGCCCCTACCTTTGCAGTATCAGACGCACTTATATATCATCCCCCTGATTTAACGGCTGCCTCTTTACAGTTTCTGAATGATATTGTAAGTAAATTATCTCCACTCCATGCCTATTACATGGTGTTAGGTGACTTTATTCTGCACATGGATGACCTTAATAATAAACCTGCCCCGCAACTTCTAAGGCCTTTGGAAGGATTTAATCTGAAGCAAGTAATCAAGATTCCCACTCATAATGCTGATCACACACTTGACCTGATCTTGGTGAACCCACTAAGTGGTAAAGTATAGCCAGTTCTGAACTTGTGCTGGTCTGACCATGCTTTTATCCCGTTTAATGTTGTTACTTCGAGTCCTCGCAACTGCATACATTAACTAAGAAGCTGTCCATACCCTGGCACAAAATCACTAAGTTGTCTTTTCTGGAGTCCCTTCAGACCTTTATCTGCCAGAGGACAAGGGACCTTGATCGTGAGGTATCCTATTTCGACGATTGGCTTACAAGAGCTGTTGACTCATTGCACACTGGAAAGCCTACTCCTCAAAGAGACTTAAGCTCAATGCACCCTGGTTCACTGATGCCCTTAAGGATGAGAAAACCACGTGCAAAAGATTGGAAAGGCTATGGAGATCTAAGTATGACAAGGGGGCAAAAGTGATCTATCTGTCCGCTCTCAAAAAGTATCATGCGGCCATTCAGTCAGCCCAAATATTTTATTGCCATGTCTATTTTAGAGGCTGCAAATAGTCCTCGAGAACTGTTCAAAGTGGTCAATTTGTTTCACTCCCCAATGGCAACTAAAAAATGTCCTTACTCCTTCTATGGAGCCCTAAAAGGGTCTTTCTGACTTTTTTCCCAGGAAATTATTTTCTAGATATAAACAATTTTCTGGGCATTGGCCCATCAGTCAAAGAGCATCATCCGAGGCCCCTTTGGGTCCATCTCTGACCAGATTCCTCCCCCATTTCAGCTGAGGAATCTGCAACTGAGATTGCAGATTGCAAGTCATGCCCCCCCCTTGACGCCTGTCAGCGGGTCATTCTTAAACTAGCTGTACCTTTGGTTAATCCCATTATTAATAGGCTGCTCAATGAATGGTTTGACCAAGTGCTAGTTCCATCCAGCTTGAAACACGGACTTCTCCTCCCCCTGCTGAAGAAACCATCACCTGACCCTAAGGTTTTTAAAAATTTTAGACCTTGTTCTCTGATGGTAAGCAAACACCTATCAAATTTTCGGGAATCGAACCACCTGTTCCTGGACTCGTAATCGGGCTTCCGTGCTGGTTAAAGTGCAGAGACAGCTCTCCTTGAAGTCTCTGAGGGGCATATTTATACTTCGTTTGTGCCGAATTTGCGTCGTTTTTTTCTACGCAAATTCGGCGCAAAACTAACGCCATAGTTATACTTTGGCGTTAGACGCGTCTAGCGCCAAAGTATGGGCAAATAGCGTCATTTTTTTGCGTGAACGCCTTCCTTGCGTTAATGAGATGCAAGGAAGGCGTTCCCGTCTAAAAAAATGACTGCGACGCAAATGCGTCGTATTTATACTCCCGGGCAAAAATCACGCCCGGGAGTGGGCGGGGCAAAAAACCCCGCATTTGCGCCACTTTTTAACGCCTGGGTCAGGGCAGGCGTTAAGGGGCCTGTGGGCTCAAAATGAGCCCACAGGTGCCCTCCCCTGCCCCCAGGGACCCCCCCTGCCACCCTTGCCCACCCCAGGAGGACCCCCAAGGATGGAGGGACCCATCCCAGGGACATTCAGGTAAGTTCAGGTAAGTATTAAAAAAAAAAATTTTTTTTTTTTTTGGTGGCATAGGGGGGCCTTATTTGTGCCCCCCTACATGCCACTATGCCCAATGACCATGCCCAGGGGACACAAGTCCCCTGGGCATGGCCATTGGGCAAGGGGGCATGACTCCTGTCTTTACTAAGACAGGAGTCATTTAAATGGCGTCTGGGTGTCGTTAAAAATGGCGCAAATCGGGTTGAGGCGATTTTTTTGCCTCAACCTGACTTGCCCCATTTTAAGACACCCTAACGCCATTTTCCCCAACGCCGGCGCTGCCAGGTCTACGTGGTTTTTTTCCACGCACACCAGGCAGCGCCGGTCTGCTAGCGCCGGCTAACGCCATTCCATAAATACGGCGCCCGCATGGCGCTTCAGAATGGCGTTAGCCGGCGCTAAATTTTTTGACGCTAAACTGCGTTAGCGCAGTTTACCGTCAAAAAGTATAAATATGGGCCTGAATACATTAAAGGTAATGTAGGTTTTAACGCCCCTACCATGCTAATCTTTTTGGATCTCTCTTAAGCATTCAAAATGATTTTGCACATCATTTTTCTGGAGAGACTTGATAAGATCGGTGTCAGAGCTAGAGCCTTGGTTTAAATCCTTCATCGGCGGACCTTCCCAGGCAGTCTTTCTTCCCCCTTTCACCTCAGAGGTGAAGCCCTTAGATTGCGGAGTCCCGCAGGACTCCGCTCTTACCCCTACATTTTTCAATATTTATATGGAGCCTCTGGGTAAGTTAGTTGAATTCTGGGAAATGAGAGTTATATCCTACGCGGATGATACTCAGCCCATCCTGGCGTTCCAGGAAAATGCTCCCACAATTTTTGATGCCTTCAAACTCGGCCTTAAATCAGCGGTGGACTGGATGAGCGCAAGTTGTCTGAGACCCAACTCAGACACAACTGAGATTCTTTTTTTTGGCACTAAGTCCACCCTTTCACCCAGCTCTAATGGCCATCGGACATGGGTGCTCCCCCTCTTCCTTCCTCACTGGTTAGTAATCTTGGGGTGATATTTGATTAAAAATTACTTTGGAGCCCCATAGTAAGGCAGTAGATTCCATCTGTGTTTTCATCCTTAGATCTTTGAGTAGGATGCTGCACACTATTCCTGTAGAAAATTGCAGGATGATTGTCCATGCCCTGATAATTTCTAGGCTGGACTACTCCAATAGTTTGTACTTGGGACTCCCAGAGATTCTGACTCAGGGCCATATTTATACTCTGTTTGCGCCGAATGTGTGTCAAAAATGTTTACGCACATTCGGCGCAAACACTGCCCCATATTTATACTTTGACGTCCGACGCCGCGGGCGTCAAAGTTCCACCATGTGCGCCATTTTTTAGAAGGGGGAACCAGCCTTGCGTTAATTATATGCAAGGTAGGCGTTCCCTTCTAAAAAATGACTTTAAGGCCTGTGCGCCTTATTTATACTGTGACGTCATTTTGACGCACAGGAGGGGGCAGGCCTTAAAAAACGGCGCCCAGCCTGATGGGCACTGTTTTTTAACGCCTGGGTCAGGGCAGGCGTTAAGGGACCTGTGGGCTCACAAGGAGCCCAGAGGTGCCCTCCCATGCCCCAGGAACACCCCCTGCCACCCTTACCCACCCCAGGAGGACACCCAAGGATGGAGGGACCCATCCCAGGAAAAGACATGTAAGTGCAGGTAGGTATTTTTTTTCGAATTTGTTTTGTGGCATAGGGGGGCCTGATTTGTGCCCCCCTACATGCCACTATGCCCAATGACCATGCCCAGGGGACATAAGTCCCCTGGGCATGGCCATTGGGCAAGGGGGCATGACTCCTGTCTTTGCTAAGACAGGAGTCATTTCAATGGGGGTTGGGCGTAAAAAAAAATGGCGCAAATCGGGTTGAGGCCAAAATTTTGCCTCAGCCTGACTTGCCCCATTTTTTGACGCCCAATCTCCATTTTCCCCTACGCCGGCGCTGCCTGGTGTGAGTCATTTTTTTTGACGCACACCAGTCCGCAGCGCCGGCTAACGTCATTCAATAAATATGGTGCTTTGGAATGGCGTTAGCCGGCGGTAAAATTTTTGACGCACAACTGCGTTGGCGCAGTTGTGCGTCAAAAAGTATAAATATGGGCCTCAGTGTCTCCAAATTATTCAGATCACTGCTGCTTGTCTGATTCTCAAAATCCCCCACCGGGACTCTGTGTCAAGACTTCTTAGTCATCTTCAAGGGCTTCCTGTGAACAAGAGGATCCAGTTTATAGCACTTATCCATGCCGTTAGAACTTATAACCATAAGGGTCCTCTCTACCTTAGGCGCCAGTAAAAACCTTATGTTCAAGAGAGATCACTGAGATCCAACAACTCCAATTCCTCTAGATTCCCAGTATTCACAGAACTGAAGAGGAGGCAGATCATTTATATACCTGGCTTTTAAGCTTTGTAATGCACTTCCTTTTGCCTTGAGAAACTGTTCGTCTGAAACATTTTTTAGAAAGTCCTTAAAAACTTCCTGTATGTGTCTTGGTTAGTGTCTCCTTTGACGCCTTTGTTCTGGTGATCCTTAAAGGTAGCTTTGCTCTTTATAAATGGCTTTGTTGTCTTTTGCTGTTGTTGTTTTTGTTGCCTCACATGTAATTTTATGTGACTTCCTACCCTGTACCCCTACATACCCTGCAGCCTGCACATAAAATAAATCAGCATTCAACAATGTACTTCATTAATATTCAATTAACTATAAATTAATAATTAATTGTTCATTATTACTTGATTAACTTGAAAAGCTATCCCTCTACATACCCAGTAGCCCGCACCTTAAAATATAACTAAAATAAATCAGTATTAAACAATTTCCGTAAATAGTAATCAACTAAATAATGAATTAACAATTAATAAATATTGTAAATTATTACTTAATTAACTGCTTACTCTCTACCGCTACAAACACAGTAGTCTGCACCTAAAATATAACTAAAATAAGCTAGTAATAAACAATGTACATAATTAATGGACAATGAAATAATTAATTAACAAGTGACAATTAATTGTTAATTAAATATTACTTAACTTCCCTCCCTATACCCCCAAAAACCCAGCAAGGGATTGTCCATATAGCAGGAGATGCTGTTATTGCCCATAAAGCAGGAGATGCTGTTAGCTGGTAACTTAGGGCCAGATGTAGTAAAGTTTAAATTTTGCGAATCGGAAATTGCGAGTCGGTGCGACTCGCAATTTCTGATTTGCAAAATCGGGTGCAGAACGGTGTCTCAGACAACGTCTGTGAATCTCAATGGGGTCGCAAAGACTCACCTCATTAATGTTAATGAGGTGGGTCACATTTTGCGACCCCATTGAGATTCCCTGCACTCACAGGGATGGTGGCCTGCTGGAGACAGCAGACCTCCATGTCTGTGACTGCGTTTTAAATAAAGCATTTTTTTTGTTTGTATTGCAGCCAGTTTTCCTTAAAGGAAAACGAGTTGCAATACAAAAAATATAACGAAACCATTTAATTTTGTTTTTTCAGAATAGGCAGTGGTCCAATGGACCACTGCCTGCTCTGAAAAAACATTAATGGCGACATTCACAAAGCGGAAGGGGTCCCCTGGGGACCCCTTCCCTTTTGCGAATGGGTTACCAGCAGTGTGACACTGGTGGTAACTGCGAATTGCTTTGCGACCGCATTCGCAGTCACATAGCAATTTTGCATCGCGGTGCGAGTCGCAAATTGGAAGGGAACTCCCCTTCCTATTCGTGAGTCGCATTCCCATTTTGCGAGTCGGTACCAACTCGCAAAATGGGAATGTGCATCGCGATGTGCGTTTTGCATGGCGCTAACTGCGATTTTCGCAGTTTGCGCCATGCAAAACGCTACCTACATCTGGCCATAGGTTGCTTGACGTTTGAACGCGAGTGCCTACCTCGCATTTAAAAGCTACACAAGATATCTGCTGGAGGCAGTTTCCAGGACAACATTTCTCTCTTCCAAGGCTATTCTGTTACCCCAAGACCTTTTCTGCATGATCCAGTGCCTCCTCCAGGTGAAAGTGTAGCCACATTAGATTTCACGACTGGGAAATCTCACAAAACGTTTCGAGCCAGCTAGCCCGTTTAATAAATACGAGCGTCAGTTTTGTAAATGAGTGGACTTTTGCCCCACCAAGGTGTGTAATGAAAACTGTGGGAGTGGCAATAAATGAATATTTTTATATCAAGCACTACGGCCAAGCTTTATCAATCTTCCAGAAAAATAGAAACATATTGGCCCATTTTAATGAAAAAGTGGCGCCTCAGAGCGGATGCACCACTTTTTCTGCGCCCCCCCTAGCAGCACCTAATGACACCATGGTTGTGCGGTATTGATATTAGGGTGCACCATGGCGGTCGTTAGCACAGTAGCGTCAAAATGTTTTATGCTAATCTGGCGCTTTGCTACACTAGTTTCAAAACTTTCAACGCTAGTATAGCAAAGTACAAGGAGACCCATAGGTTTCTATGGGTGCGTCATTTTAAAGCCTGCTCTGAGCAGGCATTGAAAATCATGGCAAAAATGATGCAGTGAAATCTATTAAATTTCACTCGGCCATTTTTGCGGGCCTCTTAGCGCTGGGACGCCTCACTTGCATAAATTATGCTTGGCGCAGGCATAATGTGGCGCAAGGGGTTACAAAGTGACACAATGCATGCATTGCGCCACTTTGTAAATACGGTGTAGGAAAAAGCCTACCTTAGCGTCAAAAAAATTATGCTAAGAAGACGATAAGGCGGCTCAAGGGGCTCTTAAATATGCCCCATTATGTGCTAAATATGTCATTCAATCAAGCAGTTCTTGTAAAGCGTGGCTTATCACACGTGGGTTCTCAAGGAGCTGTTGTGGGGGCGCCCATCACTTGAATAGCCAGGTCTTGAGCTCCTTCCTGAATTGCTTCAGTGATGCGGCCTGTCTGAGATTCAGTGGGAGAGTATTCCATGTTCAGGCTGCGAGGTAGGAAAGGATCTGCCTCCAGCTATTCTTTTCCTGATTCTCATGATGGCGGCAAGAGCGAGAAGGGAGGATCGGAGTTGCATGGTGGGAGTGTAGAAGGTAAGGCGGTGGTTGAGGTAGTCTGGTCTGATGTTGTGATGAGCCTTGTAGGTGTGGTTCAGTAGCTTGAAGGTGATGCGTTTGTCGTTTGGGAGTCAGTGGAGGTCTCTGAGTTGGGCTTAGATGTGGATGTGGCGGGGATGTCCAGGATGAGTCTGGCTGCTGAATTCTGTATTCTCTGTAGCCTTGTTGTAGCTTCTTTGTGATGCCGGCGTAGAATGTGTGGCAGTAGTCCAAGTTGCTGCTGACCAGAGCAGGGGTGACCGTCCTTCTATTCTCGGTGTGGATCCACTTAAAGTACTTCCAAAGGAGACGCAGGGTGTGAAAGCTGACTGATGAGACAGCATTGACTTGACGCGTCATGGAAAGCGTGGAGTCCAGGATGATGCCCAGGTTGCGTGCGTGGTCCGTGGGGGTTGGGGCGTTTGCTAGGGTGGCTGGCCACCAGGAGTCATCCCAGGTGGATGGGGTGGAGCCGTGTACGAGTATCTCTGTCTTGTCTGAGTTGAGCATGAGGCAGCTTGCTTCCATGCAGGCGGCAACTGCACTCATACCATTGTGGAAGTTTCTCTTGACTATTGATGGGTCGTTAGTCAGGGAGAGGATCAGTTGGGTATCGTTGGCATAGGAGACAAGGTTAAGTCCATGCTTTCTGATGATTTTGGCGAGCATGGCCAAGTAGATGTTGAAGAGAGTCGGCTTAGTTAGGATCCCTGGGGTACTCCCCAGCAGGTTTCTTTGCACGCCAAAGTGTATGGTGTGAGTCTGACACTCTGGGTTCTTCCAGACAGGAAGGAACTAATCCATTTCAGTGCTTTGCTGTTGATTCTGGCGTCTTAGAGTCTGGTGTAAAGGGTGGGATGGGAGATGGTGTCAAAGGCGGCGGAGAGGTCGAGGAGGATGAGTTCAGCCATGTCACTGTGGTCCAGTATGGCATGGATGTCCTCGGTGGCTGTGAGGATTGTCTCGGTGCTGTGGTTGCTCGTGAAACCAGACTGTGAGGGATCTAGGTTAACTCAAGGAACTCCGTTAGTTGCATGTCGATGGCGTTTTCTGTTACCTTAGCTGGGAAGGGGAGCAGAGAGATGGGTGTGTAGTTTTTCATCTCCCTTGGGTAGGTGGAGGGTTTCTTTAGGAGAGGGTTGATCTCTGCGTGCTTCCAGTCGGGTGGGAAGGTGGCAGTTTCAATAGAATAGTTTATAGTCCAGAAGAGCTCTGGTGCGATGGTGGCACTGGTCAGGTTGAAGATCTGATGTGGGCACGGATCCGAAGGTGCCCCTGAATGGATGTAGGTCATGAGTTTCCGGGTGTCTTCAGTAGAGATGGGGTCCAGTGGTTCAGGGTCTGCAACGTGGGGTCCATGGTAATGCTGGGTATGGTTCTTGAATCCTTCATATATGTCCTGGATTTTCCAGTGGAAAAAGGTGGCGAGGTTGTTGCAGAGGTCTTGAGAGGGGGTGATGTCTGAGGTGTCTGATCAGGGGTTCATGAATTCCTTCACCACTGTGAATAGCTCCTTGCTGTTGTGGTGTTTAGTGCTGATGCATTCTTGAATGGCAGCTTTCTTGGAGGCTCTGATGCGTTGTTGGTGCATGGTGACTGCTCCTTTGTAGGCTGTTTGTGGTTGTTTTGCTGTTCCTCCATTTTCATTCCAGTCATCAGCAGTTGCGTTTGGATTCTTAGAGTTCTGTCGTGAACCAGTTTGGTTTCCTCCAGTGCTGGTTTCCGGTGGGTTTTCTGAAGGGGGCTATTATGTTGGAGCATTCTATAATCCAGATGTGCAGGTTGCACGCTGAGTTCTTCGCGTTTGTGGCATCCAGTGTGGGGGAGTGGCTGAGGGCATCGGTGAGCTGGGCTTCAGTGACTTTTCTCCAGTTTCTGCCTGGGGAGGTGTGATGGCGTGCGGTGATCTTCGTAAAGGTGAAGTGGAAGCAATGGTGTTCGGAGGTGTGCAAGATGGTGATGTTGTTTTCAGCTGAAAAGACAGGGTTGAGGGTGTGACCTGCTGAGTGGGTGGGGAGGTTGACTAGTTGCTTGAGACTGAGGGTGGCAGGGTTGTCCAGGAGGGATGTGGTTTTAGGGTCATTGCGGTTTTCAAGGTGAAAGTTGAAGTCGCCGATCAGGATGTAGTCGGTGGAGGCAAGTACGTGGGGGGCAATGAGGTTGGCAAAGTTCACTGAACTGGGGTTGGAGTCCGAGTGGTCTGAAGATGAGCATGACACAGAGGGAGGTGTTTTAGTTGGTCTGAATTTGGAAGTGGAAGTGTTCGGTGGTGGTCGGCTGGTTCTGTCTTTCGATTGTTGTTGAGAGGTGGAGGGTGTTCCTGTAGACCACGGAGATGCCTCCTCCTGGTCGATTGACTCTGTCTTTGTGGACGATTTTGTAGCCGTTGGGAATGGCAGTGGCGATGTCTGGGGCTGAGGTGGGAGTGATCCAGGTTTCTGTGAGGAAGGCAAAGTCAGTGGTGATCGAGTTGAGGAGGTTCCAGACTTCTATGGCGTGTTTGGCGAGGGAACGGATGTTGAGGAGTATGCAGTTGAGATGTTCATCTTGGCTGTGGAGGGGCGGTGTGGCATTCCGCAGCAGGTAAGGGAACAGGAGCGGCAGGAGAAAGGTCCATGAGTGTTCTCTGGATCAGCTTGGTGGCAGGCTGAGGATCTTCCGAGGTTGAGGGCATGCAGAGCGATGGCGTCATATGGGTGAGTGGTGAGGGAACCAGGGTCCGTGCTACAGGGTGCGGTCCAGGCATGGGCAGGTGCAGACGGGCTTGCCTTTGGTGCGCCTTCGGAAGGCTAGCGGCGTGCCCGCTGTGTGCAGCCGCCATTAGGAAGGAGAAGGATGTGGGAGGGTCTGGTCAGCTGGGTGGCAGGAGGGCAAGAAAGTGCTTCACAGGGAGGGGTGCGGGGCCACAGGGGGCAGTAAGGGCAGAAGCAGCAGGGACGGAGCATGGGGGAAAGAAGCGCCAAAGAGTGAGAAAAAGGAAAAAAGAGACAAACAGGTTAAAAAAGAGGACATAAAGGCAAAGAGACACACATACAGGTACAGATGGCCACTAGGCCACGAGGATGCCTGTGGGTGAAGGTGGGCCTCGAACTGAAAGTCAGGCAGGCTCTCAGTCAGACCAGCAGCAGGAGGAGCTGTGCAGACGGGGCTAGCATATGCTGACCAGTAGGTCAGAGGAGTCACCAACTCACTGCGCAGCAGGCGCCATTAAGGGGAGGTAGGTGGGAAAATGGCTAAAAACATTGGCAAAGCCAATGCCTTGCTTAGGAGAGACCTATTGGCTTTACCAGTGCTTGTTACCTAGTGCCATAAGCACCGAATTCAAAAGTCTGAAACAAATTGTCCTCTAAAGAAAACTAAACTATGGTACTTAATGCACCTGGCACCATTAAGTGGTGTTGGCTTGTAAGCGACCTCACTATTCACAAAGGCTAGCCTCCCTTGGATATAAAAACTCCATAAATGCATTTTATTACAGGAATGTGGGGCCCTAAAAACTACAGGGCCTGAGTCATAATGCCATCTCTGCTCCTGCTTGTGACAGACCAGGCTTGAGTTACCTGAGACAGTTTTGGAGAACATCTCTCCTCAGACTTACTTCCCATGTTTGACCGCTGCTATCTTGCCAGCCATACAGTGTTTCTTACTCAATAAAAGATGTAGGCAGCGCCCTCTCACCGAATGTTTAGTTGTTGGTCCAGCACCATGTTCATCTCACTCCAGGTTTACTGGTCCATGCGTGATGTGTTGGCCCAGTCCAGGTTTCTTCCTTTGAATCCGGGACTTGTCATATTTTATAATGGAATAAACAAGACTACAAGTCCCAAAATGCAAAGAAAAAACATGGACTGGAGCAGCCCATCACACATGATCCTGGGAAACTCCACACGTCTGCATGTTCATTGGAGTGTTCTGTTTCCTTGTTTGAGCAAGAATTGGGTGACAAACCAAAGATGAGCCTGGTATCATCTACTTACATAAAAAATGCTGCCCCCCCCCAGTAGATGCAGAAAGTGAGCAAGAGAGGGCATGTAAATGTTAATAAGAAGAAGGGACGGGTTTGACCCCTGCAGAATGCCACACTCTCCTACAGCAAAAACGACTGAGGTCCTGCAAAAGATATTATGTTGTCATCACTCAAAAACGATTTTAGCCAAGAGGGGACTGTCTCTCCGATTCCATTGTCAGTTAGCCTGGATATTATAAAATTGTGATCCACAGTATCTGCTTTGTAAGAGTGAGTGCATATTTGAGATATAGCTCTACTTGCTGTTTCTGGAGAATGATACCAAGTTGCTCTCCTCCCACTCTCTGGTACTGCATTACTCTAAAATGGCCGCACTGCTCAAGTACTAAAGGCCTGATTTAAGAGGCCCTAGCGCCACCTTAGCATCATTTGTTTTTACGCGAAGGCGGCGCTAACGTGGCTTTTTACACACACCATATTTACAAAGTAGCACACTGCATGCATTGCGCCACTTTGTAAACCCTTTGCGCCACATTATGCCTGCACCAAGCATAATGTATGTAATGGGGCATTCCCTCATTAGTGGGGGGCGAAGAAATTGCGCAAGGAAATCTAACAGTGGGTACATCGCCACTTGTCTTAAATCAGCCCCTAAGTGTGCAGTGGGCCCTGTCATACGAAATGATCATGTCAAGATCAGGTTTTCACAGTTACATCGCCATAATCAATTACAACTAGGAATACAGGGTCGGTGCTCTAAACATGGATAATCTGCCTTATCATCTATTGGCCACCAAGACGTCACACACACTGTGCGCCATCTGATGATGAAGCAAGGTGCCTTGTGTATAAAACGCGAGTACATATTTCAGTGAGTCCAGTGGTGCCTTTGTGCCCATTGCTTAGTATAGAAGTGTGTGCAAGTGGTGGGAATGTCTTGGGCTGGGCCCGCTGTAATCCTCATATAGAGGAATGCCCTAGTGTGGGAACAGTAGATTGCTGCTATGTCTGTAATACTGTTGTTTTCTCTTAGTGTCAATCAGGAATGGCTGGATGTGGTGGTTGTTCTGTCGTTATGTTGCTATGAAACAATACATTTGATTATATAAAGAAAGAAAAACTTAATCCTTCTCAACATTTCACAAAGCTTCACGGACCCCTCCCCTAAGAAAAGTGGGACCCCTTTGTGTTCAATATAACCCCAGTAATGCATGGCTATCAGATGTCATCTTCCTGCATATCCCAGACCTCCATCACTTGGATGCTGCTTCTTCCAAAGTAGGGTTTACATAATCATCCAGAAGTGCAATGGCAGACATCTTGGAATGGGTTTTGTTTAGGAAAATTATGTAGATATGTGAAATTTTGGGAAAATTACACATATTTACTCAAATTTAAATCCAATATTTAGCTCAGTATTTTATCATCAAAAATGCAAGTGCGGCAAACAGCAGTCGGTCATTTTCTGATTGTTCATGTTGACCCTACGCCACATTTTTGCCACAAATGGTGGCACAATTATGTAATGTGATATAATTTCGAGAATTAACAAGCATCGTGAAAAATTCCAATATCCCACTAATTCCACCAGCCTAATCTCAATCCCAGCAAGCCGGGATGTCTTTTTTTCATCGTCTTCTGTAGGTAGCTCTCTCCAGGGATTGAGAAAGACATTTAAAAGGGTAAACCAAAGAAGTTACTGGAGATAGAGCTTTCTTGACCATCTTCCAAGAGTGTTCAGCAGTATGATGCAATTCCTGTTCACTGCCTTTGCTTTCAGATAAACTCTATTTTGCAGTCATGCAATTGACCATTTTCTCCCTTGTGCTGAGCTTTCCTAATCATCCAACTCCACCCCAAGCAAGTCTGATGACTCCCACAAGCCATGAAAGGAAATCTTCTCCACAACCCTCATGTGAAGTTCAGATCCAGTTTCCATTCACTAAACTCCAGTGCTTGATTTGTAATAGAATAAGTTTTGGGGCTCAAACTTTTGTTCAGAAGCCCGTGGTTGGCAGTAAGGAAAATCAGGGTGCTGAATACCAAACCTGTGGTGATTGATTGCAACGCCCGCCCCATTAATCCATCACTAGACACTCCGCGCCTCTTTACCTCACTCCTGCTTTGTCCAGTAGTCACTTGTTTTCCGTATTTCAGTATCTCCTTGTTTGCAATTGTCCCTTTCTTCCAGGCCACACAGATGTTTGCCTTCTTTTACTGAAGCAGTTTTTAATGTCTATAGGACTCTGCACACTTTACTCGTGCTAATCAGTGGTAAAGTGCTTGTGTGATCCCTTTTAAACATGATACAAATGGCATATACTTAAATGGCACATTTCATTTACCTATAAGTCCCTACATATGGCACTATACCAGGCCCCAAAAAAGCATAAAGATGTTACAATACCCGCAGGCATAGTGACTGGAATAATCTACCCAACCTAACTACAATGCTCTTAACACCTAAACTGGTCTTAAAATGTGTGATCCTGGACAGATACTTAATTTCACAAAGTCACCTTTTTCTTCATTATCACATATGAGTGTACCTACAAATATGTGAGCTCAGTATGTCTGTTTATTTTATTTGACTAAATGTTTGCTTCATGTACAATAAGAACCTAGCCCACATCTAAGGTACACATGACCTTGACCTGCCTCTGTCCTCATGGCAGGGGCAGAACATTTCTCAGTTCATGTTTACAAATGTTCACTTTGAATAAATAAATTACTAAATCATTATGTGAGAGTGCAGTGTCATTTACATACAACACATTTCCATTGAAATGGCCAAAAAATGTCCCACTGTCATGCAGTTTTACTGAAAGAACTATACAGTACAGCATACAAACGACAATGTAGGAAAATCGGGTTTCAGCAAATATTTATAATTTGCTTATTACCAAGTAAAGTGTTCTGGGTTGTGTTGATCCTAATAAAATCATGATTTCCACCACACCTCTGAATTACAAAAAATGTGAATTTGCTAACTGCTGATATATTTGGAAATATGTGTACTACTGTTCATTTAGAAAAATAACGTACATCCTTTCTTTTCACACTTATTGTACCCCAGCATAATTGTCAGACAGTTCCCTTTCCAAATTCTCTAACTTTGCAGTCAGAGAAAGAAAAGTAAACACCATTCTCTAGGATAAATTGAGAAGTAGTTTGTGTGAAGATAAAACTGATGTTTGACCGCTGTCTTTGAACATAGCAAATATGAAAAGATAAAACAAGATTTATATGCAAGGCATCTTTATAACTCATTCACCTTCCTCAAAGGGCCAGTACCAGAGATGCTTTAAGGCGTAGGCAAAGTAAACACTTGCCCAGGCCTCCCACATTTCACGGGGCCCTGTAAAGGGATCAGGTCAGTCAAAAAACAATGGGTCTCATTTATGAGGCCCTAGCAGCACACTGCCCCACCAAAGCGTAAATTTTTTTGACGCTCCAGTGGTGCAGTGTGTCAGCCTATATTTACAAGGGCACGCAAAGCCACCTTGCTTGGCTTTTCATGGCCTTGTTTATATGGACCCCTTTCACGCATAACACTGTGTGAAGGGGGTGTTCCATGGGTGTTGGTGTGGGTGTTCCCACAGCAACACCCATGGAATCTGATGGAATCTGACGCAGTACCAGATTTACAAGTCTGGGAATGTGTCAGATTCCTACGCCACCTCAGGGTTGGAGTTACAGTGGTGCAGTTTTTGTCTTTCTATGTGTGCTGCATTCTACAGCACACATAGAAACAGGAACACGCCATTAAAGATTGTTTATGTGCAGGAAGGTGTTCCTTACTGCACAATAAACAATCAGCCCTGAAGTTCAGGCACCCTTGCACCATGGTGCAATAATGCCTGTGTTGGAGCTAAGCAGCAATTTGTACGCTAGCCTATTGGACAAGGACAGGAATGCGCCGCATCTTACATATAAGTAGATTGTTTTGACGCAGTGCAGCGCAACAAAAAGGCTTGCGGCGCTGCTTTGCGCCAAAACACAGTAAATGAGTCTCTATCTATTTCTCTCTCTCTCCTCTGTCTCTAGCTCAGTGTCTCTCTATCTTTCTGCTTACTTCTTTGTACCTCACCATTCTCTATTTCATTTCCTTCTCTCTACCTCACTGTCCTGTTGTAAATTCTCTCTCTGTCTCACCAATCACTACCCACCAATACCCACAGTTCTCTCTACTTAATTTCTCTATTCCTCTGCGACTACCCCTGTCAACTCAAGCCCCCACTTCTGTCTCATCTCTCCCTCTCCTAACTTCACCCATCTCACGTAGCTCCCCACTCTTTCTTTACCTCTCGCTTTCTACCTATCTCTACATTCCCATGTACATACAGCGTCTCTCTAGCACCTCTCTCTACCTTACCACTCTCTACCTGCACAGCAATGTCCTATCCACTCACCTGAACCTCCAGATTGCTGTGGAACTGAAGATTTGCCAACTACACCCTCAGAAGCTGCTTCTTTTACTGTGTGATAGTAAAAAGCCAAAAGGGGAAGGGGGGGTTGGAGAGAGAGAGAGAGAGAGAGAGAGAGAGAGAGAGAGAGAGGAGAGAGAGAGAGAGAGAGAGAGAGAGAGAGAGAGAGAGAGAGAGAGAGAGAGAGAGAGAGAGAGAGAGAGAGAGAGAGAGAGAGAGAGAGAGAGAGAGAGAGAGAGAGAGAGAGAGAGAGAGAGAGAGAGAGAGAGAGAGAGAGAGAGAGAGAGAGAGAGAGAGAGAGAGAGAGAGAGAGAGAGAGAGACCCCTCTTATGGTCCTCTAAATTCTGATCTTGAGAGGATGATGCCTGTCTCTGCTCAAGATCTTCTGAAAGATTAGCCTTTCAGATTGATTAACTGGTTTTGTGGAGACTCTGATGAGATGAAACACAGGTGTGAGTACGTTCACCAAGTCCACAGAGGCCTATATTTATGGGGAAGGACAGGAATGTGCCGTATTTAAGGTATAGGGCGCATTCCTGTCCTTTCCTCCTGCACTGGCATATAATGGGCTGCCCAGTGCCAAGGCAGTACCATTGCACAATGTGCAAGGGTGCCTCTGTTGCATGGAGGATTGTGTTAGTGCAAGAAGGGGCACCTTCCTGCACAAAAACTATCCTTAGAGGCATATTCCTCTATCTACATATGCTGCAGAATGCAGCGCACATAGAAAGAGGAAGTAACAAGGAGAAATAAAAATATTTCTCCTTGTTACGCCTCTCTTGGGGATGCATATCTTTTTGGTGCATTCCAAAGTTTACCAGGTTTGGTAAATCTGTAAATGCATCAAAAAACATGGGAGTTTCATGGCAACACTCATGCAACTCCCAAGGTACGCCTCCCTGTCACAGAGTAAGGACGCAGCGACTTGCGCTGCCTTGCTCCATATTTCTGAGGCTATTCAAAGCCACACAAAGTAACTTTGTGTGGCTTAAAAAATAAGACTTAGTGGTTTGCGCCATGCATTTACCACGTTGCGTGGTGCAACAATGGCACAAACCACTCATAAATTTGCACAATAAAGACTAGCCATTTTTTTTTCCTAAGGCTTTCTTTTTAGCAAAGTCATTTACTTTGATCGATTGTCTCTGAGGACTAAACTTTTACAAGTGTTGGCCCTTAAAAATCACAAATATATTGTTAGCAAACATTCACAAGCTAGGTAAGCCCTTACCGTCAGTAGTAAAAGTACATCTTTTAATACCTCACCTAATAATTTATTCAAAGACTAATGCTCGCTTAATCTACACAGAAGAACTATTGTGTCCAAATTCAATGGAATACTCTGTTTGGAAAGTCTTAAACTCCAACTTTAAGTTTTTTCAGTTAACAATTTGGGCAAAAAAATTAAAAAGTTCACTATCCTTTTTATTGCAAGTAATATCCTTTTCCCTGTTGTCACACACGTTCCTCAACTTGTGTTCTTATTTTTCTTTGCATGTGTGGGTACAGGGAAGGGCATCTCCCGAGAAGCAGGCTTGCAGGCATAAAACTGGGGGTAACCTCAAAGGGATCAAAGCAGGATCTAAGCAGGCAAAGAGAGCAAGGTCTTCTCTCTTTGGCGGTTCTTGAAGCCAAGCAAGTTGGCTGTTTGGGCACGGTCTTTAGAGAGCCCCACCTAAGATAGCTGCTGCTCCTGAAATCTTGCTAGGTTTCGGAGGGAGAGGGCCTTTCATTGTAAAACTATACTCCTAGGCTGAGGCCTTAAGAGGCCAGGGGGAATTTAATAAGCCCATCACGGGCCAGGACGTCAATTATGGCCTTTAAGCAAGGTCAAGGGGGCCAGGGGCTCAGTACTAAAGAACAGGGGCCTGATTTAGATCTTGGCAGATGGGTTGCTCTGTCACAAATGTGACGGTTATTATGGCCTCCATATTACGACTTCCATAGGCTATAACAGAATCAAAATATGGAGGATGGAATATTCGACACATTTGTGACAGAGTAAAGATGTCTGCCAAGATCTAAATCAGGCCCAAAGACCCTAATTGGGGGAGGTACCTAGTGCGGAAGGCAAAGTGAATAGAAAGTACACCCTGGAACTAGGGCTGGGGCTTGATACTAACTCTTATGACCTCAGACTTTCTCTCTACGATTCTCTGTGCCTATCTCTCCTTCTCTAGCACCTCCCTCTACCCTAACTCTCTCTGCCTCTCTCCTTTCTCTGCACACTCTGCTCTGTTTACCTTTCATCTCTGTGTCTCACTTCCATCTACTTCACCTCTCCCTCCGTGTCATCTCACTTTACCACATCTCTCTCTCTCCACCACTCTTCTTTCTCCATCATTTTTCTCTCTATTGTACATCTCTCATTACTTCATCTCTCTCTAGACCACCTCGATCTCTCTCTCTCTCTCTCTCTCTCTCTCTCTCTCTCTCTCTCTCTCTCTCTCTCTCTCTCTGTCCCTCCTTAACCTCTCAATTTACCTCTCTACTCCTGCTTTATATCGTTTCTCCAGTCCCTCCCTTTTTTAATCTGTTACCCCTACCTCACCTCTTTGGCTTCATTACTCTTTCTCTCTTTCGCACCCTGCGTACTACGGCACTGCTGCCGGCTTGATTACAAGCCGGAGACAATGCTGTAGGCCGTTTCCTGCTAGGCCAGCGGGTGTAAACTGAGGTTTACGCCGCGGACCTAGCAGGAAACTCATAATGGGCCCGGTGGGGAGGTAGCCACAATGGCGGCAACCTCCCCGTCGGAAGTTCGGCAGACGGCCAAAACCATCTGCCAAACTCATAATGAGGCCCTTAGTGTTTATATCACAGAACCTATTGCCCCCAGGAAATCCATGTATGTAACACATATTGTTTTGTTTCTTGCAGCTGGCCTCAAGCGCCACTGATGAGATGAAAAATCACAGTGTGTTTATGTGGAAAGTACGTAATAACCTATGGAAACATTTAAACAAAGAGAATGAAGGGAGGCATCCCTTAAATCAGTGGTTATTAAACTTTTGACTTCTGTAGATCCCCACCTAATCATTACTGTAATATGTAGACGTCTACTAAATCATTATTGGAATCCAGGGACCCCCACTGATTCAATATTGGAGTCCAGGGACCCCAAAGATTCATTATCCGAAGCCAGGGACCCTGGCGTAAGCAGTGTCACTGATTTGAACCTCAAAACAGTACACAGAAATACAGATACAAGCATTTGTAAAACAAATGCACAAATTATTAAATATTTTATTTAATTTGTAAGCAAATTTAAAAAAATCTAAATTGCCATTTTAATGGGAAGGTTGGGAATTTTCTAAATTCAAATGAGGTCACTCGTTGACCATGCGATATATCTGTTTGATGCACTTGTACTAATCCCACAAATCAATCTGAGCATACCAAGTTAATTTTTCGTCTCCAGTTCCAAATTACTTCATGTTTGTGGAACATTTTACAATTTTCAATTTTACATTTTGCTTCTTTATATACATTCCATTAATCTGTTACTTTGATTTAATTTTCTAATCATTCGCAGCCCCACAGGTACGGGTCCTGGATCTCCGGGGGTACATTTTATACTTTGTTTTGAAATCGCAAGCATAGCGCTTCATGCGTGCTAACATTTCACACTGAGTTCATGGCACAGTGCCCAGAGATTCTATATTAGAACCCGTTCAGAATAGACAGTATTTAACATAGAATCAACCTTTCTGCATTTATGTTAAAAAAATCTTTTGCATTTTCTCTCACCAGTTCACAAACCATAACAAACTATTTTTTGAAAATCATTCCAATGGCCTAATTCCTAGTTACAAGGAATTTGAGGTGTTGCGAATGCACTGCATGGCTTTGAACCCTAGAAGGGATGATTCTGGCTTTCAGCCTTCTGAGATAAATGAAATGAGTGCCCTTAGGCTGGTTAACAGTCACATGTATTTTCAAAGCTACAATTGTCTCATCTCCCTGGTCAGCAAGCGCCATATAGAATACAGTCCTTTGATCTGATTCAATATAATTTGATTATTTGTTTTACATGCAAAACATAGAACAGATCATCTAAGCAACTTTGCTACAAACTAATGGGCATATCTACAAGAATTGAGCATCAGCTATGATGAGCCACTTTTCTTGTGCCCCCTGCACCCCCCTAACGCCACCATGGTAGAGCCATATTTACAATACTGCGCACCATGGCGCACATTAGCACAATAGCGTCAACATTTTTGATACTATTGTGGAGAATTGGTTGACTAGCACCAAACATTATGGCGTTAGTCCTGCAATGGGTGGGGAGCAGCATTGAAAACAATGGGAGCATCACTTTAACGCCTGCCTTGGGCAGGTGTTAAAAATGACAGTAAAAATGGCGCAGTGAAATCTCGTAAATTTCACCGTGACATTTTTTCCCCCATACTGCCACCCCCACCCGGCTAACGTCATTTTCCATGATGTTAGCCTACCCTTTCTTCCAGATTGCACCATTCCATAAATTTGGTGCCCTGCTGGTGTCCTGAAATGGCCCAAGCTGTCACTGTACTTTTTGACTCAAAACTGTGTGTTTTGCGTCAAAAAGTATAAATATGTGCCCTAGTTTCTTTAGTTCGTCCATTCAGTTACCTAACTGCCCCATTACCTCTCTAAAGTGGCCTGCGATATATCTGATCTTATTTCAAAGTTACATTCTTTTGCTGTTAACGATTAAGGCCCATATTTATGGATAGTTAGCTCTGCTTTAGCGCCATTTATTTTGGTGCTAAAATGGCGCTAACCTAACTCCATATTTATATTTTGACGCTAGACCCGTCTAGCATCAAAATGTTGGAGTTAGCACCATGTTTAGGATGCATGAACCCACCGTATGTCAATGAGAAGCAAGGTAGGTGTTTCTGTCCTAAACACGATGCTAACCCCCTAGTGCCATATTTACCTCCCGGCACAGAAATGACGCACAAGGAAGAGGCTGACCTGAATAATGGCGCTAAGCCTGCTTAGCGCCACTATTTAATGCCTGGGTCAGACCAGGCATTAGAGTGCAGGTAGGCCCACTTCCGTGGTGGAACACCATGGAATGGGCACAACGATGCCCACCCCAAGACCCAGCAACACCACCACCCACACTACAAAGACACTGCTGGAAGAAGGAGCCCATCCCAGGTAAGTTGCAGGTAAGTGCTTGTGTATGTGTGTGGCATGTCATGGGGGCTCCTTTCATGGGGCCCCCTGCCTGGCACTGGGTATGTAGGGCTTGCCCAGGGGACACTGGGCCCCTGTGGTGGGCATTGGGGTGGTAGGCATGACTCCTGTCTCAACTTAGACAGGAGTCATTTTTTGGCTGCTCGTGCATCAGAAAATGACGCTAGGCCGATTAGCAGCAGAGTTTTTGCCACTAACCAGGCTAACGTCATTTCTGACCCACTAGCGCCATTCCCCCGGCTAGCATCTTTTTTGTATGCTAGCCATTCCTTAGCACCATTGTGCGTCATTACTTAAATATGGTGCACGGCTGGAGCTATGGAATGGCGTTAGCTCGCGCTAAGTGAAATGATGCACAACTGCGTTAGCGCAGTTGTGCACCATTTTACATAAATATGGGCCCAAGGATTTCAATTTTAGGGCTTTAGACAATATATGTTCCTTGAGTGTGTGTGTTAAAAAGTTCACTAAAAGTTTCTATGGTTTCCTCCAATTTGGATATAGGGGTCTCAATAAATTCTGTGACTTTCCCTTGATAAGTCCACTGTAATATCTTCCAGTGGGACTACCATGTTTAACAGTTCCACCACAGAGGATCTTAGATCTCTCTCTCTGCACCCTCTGGAATATTTAACATCCTCAAATTATTCCTTCTGGAATTATTCTCTATTCCAGTCTCAGAAAGTTCATTCTCCTTCTGTTCATTAGTATAATTTCTCTTTTGCTCTGGGCTCCTAATTTTTGAGCTCAGTAACTTCCTCCTCGAGGACCCGAGTCCTCTGTGCTAGCGCATCCGTCTTCTTTTCCAGGACACTACATGCCACTTGAATCTCTTTCTAATTTATTTCTGATGCAGTAAATCTTGATTAAATTTCCGTCATTAAGGACATTAACATTCCCTCCAGGGAGGTGTATTCAAGGGTTCTGACTGAGACGGGTTAGAATTCACCGAAAAAGAGTCCATGAAGGCCATGGAGAATTTGTCTGTTCCATCCTCCTTTCCTTCTAGTAATAATGCCAATTTATTACTTGGTGGAGATTGCTTCCCTCTAACAACTTCTATAGCGGTCTTAGCATCTCTCACTAGCGGTGCAGCTTTTTCCACCACATCCACCACACTTGGCCTGCCCGTATCTCCCACTTCTGCCAAAGGTTGATATTTTTTCAGAATGGACATTTTCGTTGAAATCTCCATAGTGGTCCCACAACTATTTTCACTGACTTCACTGTCTGAAAGCGGTGATATTATGGGCTTGCTTTTACTCAATTGTTTTACTCACAGAGGCAATAAATGAGACACACGCTCAAAGAATAAATCTGAGACCAGTTTAGAAATATAACAATTCTTTTCATATATGTTGTGAAACCAAAAACGTTGTAAAAGAGTAAGTACTGATTTTGTTAACATTTCTTTCAGGTATGTAAAGAGTTCAAACCTGTGCGTTTATGCACAATGCAGTCCTATGGGAGGAAAAGTCAATAATACATTAAAGGTAAGTATAGTCGGTTTCAGGGGTCCACCTTCTGGGTTTAGAAATGTAGGGGTCCAATGTCCAAAGTACTATCAGCGGATCATCAGGAACTCACCGAATTCCATTGGGAGCAGGGTGTTGGTGAGGTTGTAGCTCGATGCACTACGGAGAAGTGGGGCCACCTGGAATCAGACTGCTAAGGAGAACTTGGGGACAAGTCAGCGCTCCCAAATGGGGGCTTGGGTCACAAGAGGGTTTGGAGCAAGCGGCCAAAGCCGACTCCTCGGGATCTGGGTCAGGTGGGTCAGATGCAGAGTAGATAGCGATAGGTTAGGGGCCAACAGCTGACAGGGGCAAAATCAAGACTGCAGGGCCACTCACAAAGTGGGTCTCAGTGGTGCTGACATTCTTTGATAGTTGCTTTGTCCTGGTGCAGTGGGAACAGAGCACAGATCCCTCCTCCTGGTCATCTGCAGCATTGGTCAGGCCAGGAAGCTGCAAGGCCATGGACGAGACTCTTCTTTTCGGTGCCTGCAGATTGCAGGGAAGTAGCTCCTCTACTCAAAGGGAGACGGTGGCAATTTGCAAGATGGCGGCAAACTACACAAGGCTAAGGTAGTTCTCCAGCTTTGCAGGAGGAGTCACTCTGTCACGATTGTTGAGAAAGGTGCGAGCCGGCAAGTTTTCACTACAAAAAACCCAAAGCTCTATTTTTCTTTCAGGGCACTGACTCTTCTTCGGCCTTCTTCTCTGGATCCATCAAACCTGAGTTCTTGGGTTCAGGGGAGCCACCTAAATAAGCAATTTATGGGTGTTACAGGGAGTGCAGTCAATGGGTTGCTTAATTTAGGGTGACAATACCCTCTATATGACAGCTTCCACTGGGAAGTGGGCATAACCTTGACCCTAGAATACTAACTCTGTCCAAAATAAGATGCAGGAATTTGAAAAGTGAGTCCAGATTTACAAACAATGCACAAAACGCAGCGCAGCAGCCAAAAAGGCTGCACTGCATTGCGGGACAGGGAGGGAGCAGGAGAGCACCATATATACAAAGATATGGCACTCCCTTCCCCTCTTCCTAGCACCGGCGCTGATTTCAGATGCTGTGTGTCATGCGCACACCTCTGCGCCATAGTGCTAGGTTTTGTACTGGAAGGCATGAATGGTTGCATGGGAATGCTCATATACCACCCATGTAACACCCTCTTTGCTCTAAGTAACGCAAAGCAGTGCTTATTTTGTGCTGGAAAGTAAATGAGAAAAAAATATGTTGTGCTGGTAAGCATCACTTTTGAGATGCTAACGCAGCCCAAAATGTTCGTAAATTTCCCCTGTGGTGTCTACTTCAGCTGGTCCACCATAGGGGTGGAACTGGCCTCAAGTGGGTACACCTTCTAATCCTACTAATTTAACCACTTGTCTTGTTGCCAAGAAGTGGGGTCTGGACAGGGGTTGGTCTTCTCCACCATCTGTAGGGACCAGGATCACATAATAAAGGAGGCTGATCCTTTGAAGCTTCATGCCCTGGAATGTCCATTCTGCCTGGAAGAGGTGACCAATAGTGCTGGCTCTCAGCTTAGGAGGTCAGAAATCTGTCTACGGTGGCTGTGCTGGTTTAGACCAGTCAGTCAGCACACTAGCAGTCAGGTAGGCTTTCAGGGAGCACCTCTAAGGTGCCCTCTGTGTGAATGTATTAATACATCCATCACTGGATTAGTTAGGGTTTATTAATATGTGGTGTTTGATACCAAACATCCCTATGGTCAGATAAGCCATCATATAGCTGGGGAACACTCCTATTGACCAGTGTCCAGCACATGTACTTAAAATGGCTTCCCTGTCCTCTGACTATGCCTAAGATTCCTTGACAACTCTACCTCTAAAACTTGTTTAGAAGGATACGCCTTAGCGCTTTCTTCCATGACAAACCCAGCATTGAACAGATGGCCTCTGGTCTACGAAACCCTTCCAAATTCATCCCTCAGCCACCATGGTAGCTAACAAACTCCTTACCTTTGAACAGGCAGTTCTCAAAGATTTGGCCAAAAGTTCCCAAGGGCCTAACTTTCACAATATGTCTAAACAAGAATTAGAGGCAGTGAAATCCTTGGCTAATGACACTCAAATCACCATCAAACAGGCAGATAAAGGGGGCGCCACAGTAATTATTTCTAGCATTAATTATGACACTGAATGCTGCTGCCAATTGGCTAACAGAACATACTACACTGATTACCCAGGACACAACTAGGCATCTTACTTCTTAGATTAGTTCAATCGCGTCCTTCAGCTGAGACACAAGGACTGATTAGTAAAAATGAAGCTGATTTCCTTGTCAACGACAAACCAAGGATCCCCTATTGTTACATACTGCCCAAAATTCATAAGGGCCTACTGCCCCCCCACCCCACCCAGGAAGACCCATTGTGTCAAGAATTGGCTCACTTTTAGAGCCTTTGTCTAAATTCTGTGATCACTTCCTACAGTCATTGACAAAGGGAACTCCTTCTTTCCTACAGGACACAAGAGATGTCCTCAACCTTTTTGAAGAAACAAAAGAAATGCACCAGACTGACCTGTCAGTGAACCTAGACGTGGAGGCACTATACACGAACATTTCATTAACAGCATGATTCAAAAAGCCAGGGCACTCGTATCATAATAAGATAAGAGTCTGTGCAGTTAGGTTCTTGGTCTTCAGAGAATCAATATATAATCCAAACAGAGTTAAAGTTCAGTGTCTTTATTCTTGTGCGAGGTTTTCATACATGTTCATCACATCAGAAAGATTCCATATGTGGTCATCACAACAACATCCAACAGCCAACACGTGTTTCGTCTCCGAGAAATTAATCTCATTGACTTCCTCAGGGCAAAGTATAAGTAAGGTGTTAACATGAATAAATGGCTTATCCTAATCAAGTAAAACTCTTCAAGATAATGTACGATCAATAGAGAAAGAGTAGTGGGAATCATGTGACGGGGGCAAAACACTATTATCCCCGAGTCTTCGTGAGGGAGTACTCATAAGTCAGCAAGTATGGATCCAAAATCTTTTACGGTGCGATCTACAAACAAAACAGTTCTTTTGGGTAATTTCTTGTGTTGGGGGCGCTGTGTCTTGCTCCCCGATAATTCAGCTAGATGTATAAGGTGTAGAAGAGACACAAAGTAAGGTCTCAGGAGTGTGTGTGAAACTCCTCAGCATGACAGCAACCTTCAAAATACTAGAGCTCACTACGGTCTAGTAAATGGACATCACCAGCTCCTACGACCTTTGTCATCAAGTGCGCTACACTCGTCATAACTGAATGTTTTTTCAATGGGGGGAGCAATTATATCACCAAATCTAGGGCACTTCCATGGGAAGTAATTTTGCACCCAGTCTGGCCTGCCTCTGCATGGCAGCTTTTGAGAAGGAAACTATTTTTCATGCCTCAAATCCTTTGAAAGCCAGCATATTTCTTTGTCGCACATACATCAACAATGTCCTGGTCTTTTGGAAAGAGGACAGGACCACTTGTGACACGTTTTGTGAATGTGTACACACCTCGAACCTCCATCTACACTTCTCTTGTAAAATATCTGTTAACAGGCTTCCCTTTCTGAGTCTTATGATCTGCTGGACAGAGGAGGGTTTGTACACAACCACATTCAGTAAACCAACTGACTGCAATAGTCTTCTCTTGTCAGCCATCAAAATAAGGCACTCTGGGACAATTTGCCCTACAGACAGTTCTTACGACTATAACTTAATTGTAGCACCATACAAGACTTTCAGACACAGGCATTACAGCTGTCCAAAAACTCGGAAGCAAGAGAATATCCAGCATACTGTGTCAGAACTACTAAGAAACATGCCTGGAACAAGAACAGAGAAGCACTGTTAGACATGTACCAAACCACAAGATGACACATTGACTTGTGTGACCAACTTCATACCTGACTCAAACAGGATAAGAAAAATTATAAGAAAACATTGGGGTATCCTTCAAACCACTGACCTGACATTGCCATCAGCACGTTTTGCTTTTAGACGTACCTCAAACTTGAAGAACATGCTCATACACAAGACCTAAAAGATCAACAAGTACAGAACAAAGACAACTGTGGGACCATTCCCAGGATCGTAGTGCATTTCCCCTGTGGGTCATGTACAATGTGTACATTCACCAGAATGATAAAAGAGATCAAACTCACAGCCATGTTGACCTGGCAACAAAGAGCACTCACAAACTGCAACACAAGGAACTGTATATACATGGTGACATGCCCTTGTGATAAGAAATATATAGGCATGACAAAAAGACCTGTCAAGACATCCATTATGGAACATCGGAGTAACATTTGCTGAAAGAGAGAAAGCACTAGAATGTGTACATACTTTTTGACAGAGGGCCATTCCCACAATGAGATATAGTGGACGGTTCTGGAGGCACATACATGCATGTCCCAAAGAGCCCTTTTAAAAGGGGAGCAGAATTGAATCGTCCGGCTGTCTACACACATAGAGGGTCTCAATGATGATATTCCATGGCTTGAGATCATGATCTAATCACCCTGCCAATCAACCTCCCACATAAAGAGAAATTTTAATATTTATAGGCTTGTGTATTAATGTGAATATGAATTATGTCCCAATAATGTGTGTTCCATGATAGCTTGTTGACTGATTAACTCCAAGGTGCAGAGCAGCGAGTAAGAGGGCTTGCAGAGTCACATATCTAATGGGTCCACAAATGAACATTTTATTTGTGGGGGGGGGGGTTTACCTTACGAGGGATTCTAGATATCCGCATTTTCCCACCTTAGTGCATGGCACCTGAGGTGCCACCATTATGGCCCGAGATGGGTACCAAGACCTTACCTACCATAGTAGCGCCAGTTTCTGTTTGTAGAGGTAGGTGGGGGGTGGTTGACTACTAGAACTTACTTTACCTCCCTGCACCACATACCAAGATGGTGCATACACCTCTTGAAAGCAACCAGGCCACTCACATGTTTAATACGCAGGAGGCCCCTGGGGGTGCCTTAACACTTGTCACCTCCCTGTGGGGCCCATAACTACTCCTCATTTACTACAATACCCTGGTTTTCTTCCATGGGGTCTCTATTGATCCCTAAACATAGCACGTACAACATGCATTGATGAATGATCTATAAGTCTTCTTCCAGATATATTACACCATTGCAAGATGGCCCCAGACTCCCTCCTGGTGGGTATGCGTACGGGCAGCAGACACGTTGGGGGAGCGGGCGGTTGCACAGACCCTGAGAGTGTTTATAAATGTGCTTAAACATTTGTTACTCCTGGTGGGGGGTCCGCAACCATCTCTCCATAACAGTATTATTCTGTTTTTCCACCGCAGGTTCTCTAAGGATCACCCAACTTGGCGGACATATTACTAATGGTTGGTGATCTAGGCATTCTAAGGCAGTATGAACACATCTGGGGCTCATCAGCTCAAACTCTTTTATTGCCTGCCCCGGCAGCCTCTACAGGAGGCAGAGCCAAGGTAGGTTGGTTGGTGGAGTCCAGGTGAAGGCTTTGTGAGTATAATAAGGAGCTCTGCATGATAACGGCCATAAGGTAGTCCTGAACCTTTTACTTACATACAGACCTTTTTCTTTACCATTTCAATTACAGGATGCTAAGTCAGCATCCGTTCTGCTCCTGAAGTAGGAGGCAGAAAAGCTACCCTATGTGGGTGGGTTCCACCCACGCTCAGCAACACACTTGTCTTATGTGTTCAGTGTTGTTTTGAAATTCAGGAGCAGTTTTAAAAGCCCCTTGCAGCACCTTAATGCTGCCTTATTGTCATTTTTGCAACATTAAGGTGAGAATGTGAAGAAGCCATTCTCCTGCGCCATATTTACAAAGAGGAGCAATGCATGCATTGAGCCACTTTGCAAACCTTTGCACCACATTAAGCCAGCACCAGGCATAATGTATACAAGGGGGCACTCCCACGCAGGGAGGCCCAAAAAATGGCTCCATGAAATTGACAAAATTTCACTGCACCATTTTTTCCATCATTTTTAATGCCTGCTCACGGCAGGTGTTAAAGTGGCACACCCATATTTATCTATGGGCCTCCTTATGCTTTGCTGCACTATCCCCAACATATTTGGTGATACTGCAGTAAAGCCCCACAAAAGCTTAAAAAATGTTGATGCTGTTTTGGTAACAACCGCCATGGTACGCCGTATTGTAAATACGGCGCAATCATGGTGTCATTAGGGGGCAAGGGGATGCAAGAAAAGTGGTGCATCAGGACTGATGCACCACTTGCTCATAAAGATTCTCCTCACTGTGCTAGAGGCACTATTAACTGGCGGCAACATGCTCCACATTTTAAACTCATGTTGCACCCATACTATTGTTTCATTGGTAAGTAGGTGGCCAACGTGATTTCTCTGTTTTTATTTTTACAGGTTGGCTGGTCCTTCACAGTGACCTTTGTGTAGGTACCATCACACCGCTGAGAGGTTAACGGGTATTGGATACCTCTAAGATTCCAACCATTGTGTAGATTAGGGCAATATTGGTCCTGAAGAGTTGCCACTTGCTTATTACTGACTTAATTGAGGCAAGAAACATGTTGACCTTGTTTTCCCATATATCTATAATTGATCATTGTGTCTTTTGATAGCCACCAAGTTTTTAATCTGAAAAGTAGACTCAGTGAATAAAAAACATTTACAGGACTACTTAGTCATTTTAGACATTCACTTAGGTGCACTTCACCAATCTACACTCTAGGCCCTACACACATACACTTCACATACGGCTTTGGAATAAAGCTCTCAATCAAAAAGCCACCTTGTGGGTGCCCATCAAGCATTGCAGTGCAAGCTTGAAAAAGAGAAAGCCCTATGATGAAGCATTACACCCATCTTGGTGTGTGAGGGGGATTCTTCCTAAAGGAACAGTTTTCTGTTCCACGGTTGGGGTAGTGGTCCACCTGTTTCTTTTTCTTTTTCTCTCCCTTCCTTTTTCTTCTCCATGTCTTGACACTGGACTGGAAGGAACTGCATACCTTGGTTATATATATATATTGTTCAAAGGAGCATGTATACTGGGCCTTTAAGAGCTCCTGGTCTCCCCTTTTTTGTCTTTTGAAATAAGAACCAACAAAGACATAGCAGGGCATATCTTCCAATGCAGATATGCCCTCACATGCAATATGATGCACCCTGCCTTAGGGTTATAGGCCTGCTGTAGGGGTGACTTACAAATATCAAATGCAGTGGTTGAGGACCTGGCGGGGATGTGTGACAGATTGTGTTTTCACTTTAGTCTGCACCAAGACATGTAGCCCACAATGGCCCACAATGACAGCACTGTGTGCATTTGGTGATAGGTCCCTGACTGTGGCACAATTTGTGCTGCAGCCCTTAGGGACCTTCTTTAGTAACCTGGACTCTAGGGACTAGGGGTACTATTTACTAGGGACTTACAGAGAGTGCTATATGTTGTGCCAATTGGGAAAAACAACTGTACAATTTAGGGAACGAGATCTGGCAGTGAGTACCCGGTTAGCGGGAACCCAGTGCACTTTCAGTCAAAATCACATCAGATATCAGGCAAAAAGTATGGGCTAACCATGCCAAAAATGGTGCTTTCCTACAGCGTCCTTATGTTGGTTAGCATCCACCTCTCTTGAGTGTTCCAGCCTGTCAGCCCACTCAACAATCCTCTCCTGAGTACCAGGACTCCGAAGTCTTGTGAAAAATAGGTCTGTACCTCCAACTGTGCTCTCTCTCCCACCTGCAACACGAAAGGAAATCCTTGCTGAGGGGTTCCTTCCTCGTCTTACTTTGGACACTGCTCGACTCCAGGTGATGACACTGATTCCACCGCCAGCTCCCATCGTGATGTCTCTGGCCGTGTTCACTTCCACGCCAGAGATGCCATCACTGGAAAAGGCAAAGGCAGAGTTTATCACAACCAACTCCCTTGTTTGGGTCTACCTCCGGAGTCCCCCAAACATCATCAGTTGGTCAGCTTCCACACAGATGAGCCACTGTCTGTAGGAGGCTTGCTCTCTATATAGTGTACAAAAACAATTTGCACTGTGCAGAGAGTCAAAGCAACCCCATGTTGGTTCACAGAGATTAAAAACGAGACCACCTGATGCTCTCATTTTTGTGGTAGCTTGGTCGAGCAGTAAGACCAATCTTGGAGAAGTGCTAAGTATTTGTTGTACTCACATTATTAATAAATATAGACACACACTCAAAATAACAACTCGAGACCAATTTACAAAAATCCTTCAAGATCATCAAAATCAGGTAAGTACTTTTTAAGTTATGATTTTTTCAAAGTTAAGCAAAAATTGTCTTTTTGTGCGCAATTATGCACCATAGGAAACAATGGGAGAAAACTTGGAGGTCATCAAGATGTCTTGTGGGCCAGCCGGAGAAGTTCAGGTGGTTCCCAGTTCAAGGGGGAGCAGCGGCTGAAAGCCTTGGAGCTGGTGCAGGGCAGGCCCGGGGGACCACTTGAAAATGCGCTGCAAAGTCAGACTTAAAGGTGAGTCCGCTGGATCCCCTTGAAATGTAGAGGCTGCAGGGGTTGGGGACCCCTAAAGCACATCTTGTTCTCTGATGCAATGGCCAGGAAGGCCGGGTGCAGAGCAGATATGTCAGTGAACAAAGGAGCCTTTGGAACCAGGGGGCAGGTCACTTGGGTGGTGGATTGCAGATCAGCCGGGCCACTCTGGGTGGTAGTTCTTGGGTGTCCTGAAGTCCCTTGACTGGAGCTTACTTCTGGTCCTCGTAGAGGCCGGAGTGAACTTTTCTTCTGAGTGTCCGACGTTGGGGGTTTAGTGGAGTACCTGGCAGTGCCCAACATGGCTTTTTTTTCTTGCAGCCGGACTTCTGTTCTCGAGCCTTGGGTCTTCTTTGTCGCTGGCCTTCTTGTGTCCATCGAATCTGGTCTGCAGGTCCAGGGATGCCCACTAAACACTGCATTTAGTGGGCGTTTAGGGGAGTACCTGGTAGTTGCCAATGGGCCCTTTACCTTACGGTGGCTATACCCACTATGTGACCACTTCCTGAGGAGAGAGGTCACATCCCTAATCCTGATTGGCTGTTTTTTCTACCATGCAAGATGGAAGAAAATTAAATGGAGATGCCACCTTGCCTGCTACACCTGAGGGGTGGCTCAGGCATTGGGTGGCGGCTCCTCCTACTCATTCCCACCATTGCTCCTACCAAAAGTGGGGGTTTGCAATGGAGGTGGCCATCTGCTGCTAGCAGAAGGGCAGGGGATCAAGTTTCAAGGGCGGCAAGCCCTTTGAAGCTCGCAGGCAAGGAAGTGCATATTCCTGGGGGAGGAGGTGTAACACCTCTGCCCAGGAAGGGCTTTGTTTTCTGGTCCAAGAGAGCAAAGGCCCTCACCCCAGGGATCGAGAATCTTGTCTGGGGGTAGCAGGCTAGTTGGCACTCGCCAGCAACAATGCCAGGGCTAGTCAGCTTTGTAAGGGTCACCTCTAAGGTGGCCCCTGGGTACATCTTGCAATAAATCCAATACTGGTACCAATTTTGATTTTTTGTTCTGAGTTGTTTGATACCAAACAACCCATGGTTCAGAGTGACCAGTGTCCAGCACATACATTTAAAATGGCTGCTCTGTACACTTACTATGCTCCAGGTTTAGCAAGGCCAGAGTAGGGGCATATTGCTCATGCACCTATGCCCACACATGCATTATAGTGCACCCTACCTTAGGATATAAGGCCTGCCAGAGGGACGGCATACCTATATTGCATGCAGTGTGTAGTGGACAGGTCACACAGGCTGTGTGCTATGTTATGCTTGCATTTCAATGCAAGGGTCCCTGAGGGTCGCACAATCTGTGCTGCTGCCCTCAGGGGCCTACCCCTAGAACCCCACACCCTAAGTACCTGAGTACCATTTATGAGCATGAGCATGGTCACATCACCTCTGTCATAAAGGGGCTTAAGGTGGTTGACATGAATTATTCTTTTGGGATTTTTGCAACTACCAAGGTCAACTAGATAGGTGACCTCCCCTTTCTTTTCAAGTATGGGGAAGGGCCCAGACCACTTGTTTTGGAGAACCCTAGGACTCACAGTCTCCATTACCCAAACATTCTGCCCTGGTTGGAATTCTACCATAGCAGCTTTTTGGTCATACCAGTGCTTTTGAAGCTCCTGTCTGTCCTGAAGGATTTGGCATGCTTTTTCCATGTATTCAGCCATTCTTGAACATAGGCCAAGTACATAGCCCACTATGGGGGTCATTACAACATTGGCGGTAAAAGCCGCTTACCGCCGTGCAGAAGACCGCCAACACACCGCCGCGGCCGCGGATATCCGCCACAGCTAATATGACCCACAGCACGGAATCTGCCAAAATTCAGACACCCACACAAGTCCGCCACACCAAAGGTCAGTGATAAACTGGCGAAAACAAAACATCCACCGTCACGCCAACAGAAATACGCCCACACTATCACGACACACGAATCCACGCAGCGGTCTTTCAACCGCGGTATTCCATTGGCGGTACACACCGCCGCGCCCAAAATACACACACACATACAAAACACAGCCACATTGGACAATTCGAAATACACACACCTGATACACATACACACACCACTCCCACACACCAAATACAATATAAAACACACACCCACATCACCCACAAACCCATACAACAACAGTTGAGAAAGAAGCACAGAGAGAGACACCACCATCAACAATACTAGCATCCACAGGCACACCAGACCATCCCCCACATAACTTCCACGCACCTCACACAACACCCCACTACATATCAGCACACTTATCACCACACACACCACCCCACACATCACCCACACCACCCCATGGCACGGCAAAGACACCCCAGGTTCTCGGAGGAGGAGCTCAGGGTCATGGTGGAGGAAATCGTCTGGGTAGAGCCACAGCTATTCGGATCACAGGTGCAGCACACCTCCATTGCAAGGAAGATGGAGCTATGGCGAAGAATAGTGGACAGGGTCAACGCAGTGGGACAGCACCCAAGAAATCGGGATGACATCAGGAAGAGGTGGAACGACCTACGGGGGAAGGTGCGTTCCGTGGTCTCAAGACACCACCTTGCGGTTCAGCGGACTGGCGGCGGACCCACACCTCCTACCCCACAACTAACAACATGGGAGGAGCAGGTCTTGGCGATTCTGCATCCTGAGGGCCTCGCAGGAGTAGATGGCAGAATGGACTCTGGTAAGTCAAATCTTAACTATTACATCCCCCACCCTACCTGCATACCATCACATACCCCCACCCTCACCCTCACCCCCATCACTCCAACTCCTCACAAATGTCCCAACATCAGAAACCACACATCCCAACACCAAGCCCTGCATGCAACACCAAAGCATGGACACCCATCACCAAAGCATTCCCACTGCACAAACCCATACACCCCCCTAAACCATCATCACACAAGGTCCCACACAGAAATGCAAGCACTGGGGTACACGGTCACCCACCCATTGCACACCATGCCACACACAGATGTAATAAACATCCTTTTATACCCCTGCAGGACCCCTACCCAACGTCACCGGACAGGAGGGTCCACACATGTCCACACCACCAACAGAAGAGGCCCACAGTGATGACAGCAGCTCTGTCCAACTGGATCTAGATGACCAGCCCGGCCCATCGGGGACCTCGGGACAGTCGGTTCCCATCACACAGTCACAGGCCACTACAGACCCTCCCCCCTCTGGAAACACCAGCACAGCACCCACCCAGCGGGCCCATACCTCTGTCCCCAGGACACGTCAATCACCAGTGTGTCCACCACTACAGGGAACCCAGGCTAACCCACCACCCCAACAACAACAGGGACCTGGGGGCAGTGGCAGTGGGCACACGGTCCAGGGGACGGAGGCCCAGGAACACAGGGGAACTGGGAGGGCTGCTGTGCGACAGGGGGAGGACAGGCCAAGGGAACCCACTCTCCACGAGGCCCTCTCCTCCATCATGGGAGCCTACCACCACTCCCAGGAGACAATGGCAACGGTACTGGCCAAGTTTCAGGAGACCCAGCGCCTGCAGGAGGAACAGTATTTGGGCTTCAGGGAGGAACTCAGATCCATCAATTCCACCCTGGGCACCATCGTAGGGGTGCTGAAGGAAGTACTCAACACCAGGAGGGACACTGTGGCACAACAAGGGGCCCCTGACACTAGCATGGACGATGAACTGCCCACCACCTCCGCCAGCGCTGGTGGACAGGAGGCACCGCCACAGGACCACCACACCAGCACCCCACCCCCTGCAGAGGGAGAACCACTCCACAAACGGTCCCTGAAATCCAGGACAAAGAAAGAGAACGATGCCAAGACCACTGCCAAGAAATGAGACCACCCTGGATGTCATCCTTCTGTCCCACTTTGTCACCCTGTCCATCCATAAACTGCCCCAGCTCCACTTCCTATGCCCATTTGGGCAATGCACCTGTGAGACTAATAGACTGGACTCTGCCATGGACATTCCTCCACCATCACCCCTCACCATTTTGCAACCCCCTCCAATATTTTGCACTTAAATAAACACCCTTGAAGCACAAAACAATCTGGAGTCAGTCTGTGATTTCAGAATAGTGTATTAGCAATTACTGTGGCAAAAAGCTCTTTCAATTGTAATGTTAACATACCTATGTCACACAGCTCTAGCCCATGAGGAATCAAAGCAGATGTCACACAGTGGACCCACATCTGTGAAATTGTAAGGGAAAGTGACAACTCAGTGACCATACACTGGGTGAAAACGACAGACAGTAGAGAGGTAGTAGTGTTAAAGTACATGTAGTAGGCAGGTTTGTATTCTTACCTGTGTCTCACTGGAAATATTTCAGGATCACTGAGTCCCTGTTGTCCATGTCCTCTTCTTCTGCTTCCTCGTCTTCACTGTCCACAGGCTCCACAGCTGCAACAACACCGCCATCTGGACCATCCTCCTGCAGAAAAGGCACCTGTGGTTGCAAAGCTAAGTTGTGAAGCATACAGCAGGCCACGATGATCTGGCACACCTTCTTTGGTGAGTAGAATAGGGATCCACCTGTCATATGGAGGTACCTGAACCTGGCCTTCAGGAGGCCGAAGGTCCGCTCGATTATCCGCCGTGTTCGCCCATGGGCCTCATTGTAGCATTCCTCTGCCCTTGTCCTGGGATTCCTCACTGGGGTCAGTAGCCATGATGGGTTGGGGTAACCAGAGTCACCTGCAAATGACGAGGGACAACTGTTAGACACACTTCTAACCTGTAGGGATAACCCCAGACCAAGACAACCATTCCCACTGTCTTGCTTCCAGGTGCTCACCTAATAGCTACACACGGTGCCTCTGGAGTTGACCCATCACATAAGGGATGCTGCTATTCCGCAGGATGTAGGCATCATGCACTGAGCCAGGGAACTTAGCATTCACATAAGAGATGTACCGGTCTGCCAAACATACCATCTGCACATTCATCGAATGATAACTCTTCCGGTTTCTGTACACCTTTTCATTCCTGCAGGGGGGTACCAAAGCCACATGGGTCCCATCAATGGCACCTATGATGTTGGGGATATGTCCCAGGGCATAGAAATCACCTTTCACTGTAGGCAAATCCTCCACCTGAGGGAAAACGATGTAGCTACGCATGTGTTTCAGCAGGGCAGACAACACTCTGGACAACATGTTGGAAAACACAGGCTGGGGCATCCCTGAAGCTATGGCCACTGTTGTTTGAAATTACCCACTTGCAAGGAAATGGAGCACTGACAGCACCTGCACTTGAGGGGGGATTCCTGTGGGATGGCAGATAGCTGACATCAGGTCTGGCTCCAGCTGGGTACACAGTTCCTGGATTGTGGCATGGTCAAGCCTGTATGTGATGATCACATGTCTTTCCTCCATTGTCGACAGGTCCACAAGCGGTCTGTACACCGGAGGATGCCACCATCTCCTCACATGTCCCAGCGGACGGTACCTATGAAGGACAACAGCGAGCACAGAGTCAAACAACTCAGAGGTACGTACCCACAGCTTAAACAGAACACGAATCCTAATCCGAAAAGTGGCCTGTATGTGTGTTGAGTCTTGGCCTAGGTATGTGTGACGCAGTTAAAAATGAAGCCATGTGGGCCCCTGAAATGGTGGCTGCCTGACCTCTAAAGTGGGACAATGGGATGTGAGGTAACTGCGCTGGCGTTGTACACCGTTGCGGTAGGCGGTCGAAGACCGCGGCGCAATGCTGCATTGGTTAACATTGGACCCTATGGGTCCCAGGAGCCAATGATGATGTACGCCAGTGATGACGATACGCACCACCACGGACGTGACCGCCATTTTCTATCTGTTCAATCATTCGATACCTGATCTTCAATAGGAGAGGACCTACACTGCAAGTGCTGCTGTGACCTCGGTCTGGAAGAGACAATGGCTCGTGCGTCTGTAGAAAGGGCCCCTGCCTTCACATCGGAGGAGTTGGAGAAACTCGTGGACGGGGTCCTCCCCCAGTACACACTACTCCACGGTCCTCCAGACAAACAGGTAAGTACACTGGGAGCATGCTGTATGGGCTATGCCTGTGTGGAGTGGGGTGGATGTAAGAAGGGGGGGAGATTGCGGTGTGCATGAAACGACGGTGAGTGCATATGCCACATGGCAAGGGTAGGGATGGGGGCCAATGACTGTGACGGTGCAGTTGGTAATAACTTTTCTTTTCCCCATGTACAATTTATGTAGGTCAGCGCCCACCAGAAAAAAGATATTTGGCGTGCCATCGCCAAGGACGTCCGGACCCTGGGGGTCTACCACAGAGGGAGCACCCACTGCCGGAAAAGATGGGAGGACATTCGCCGCTGGAGCAAGAAGATGGTGGAGGCTCAGCTGGGGATGGCCTCCCAACGTGGGAGGGGTGCCCATCGTACCATGACCCCCCTGATGTTCAGGATCCTAGCGGTGGTGTACCCGGAGTTGGATGGGCGCTTGAGGGCATCAGAGCAGCCACAAGGGGGTGAGTACACTCTCATCCTGCTGATTTTGCGCGCAGTGGAGGTGTCTGGGTGGGGGAGGTGGGCTGTGGGTTTCCCTAGGCCAGGGTGAGTTTAGCAGGCAAGGTCCCTCCGTAAGGCAGGCCATGTGGCACCCCACCCCACCTCTGTATAGTGCCAAGTACACCTAGTCATGCCCATGTGTCATCCATGTGTGCAGATGTCGTCCATAGCCTAGTAGGCCATTTCCCGGCGATTGAACAGTGGAGCCCAAGAGCGCGGCGTAGTGCATGGGGCTTCTGTGTCTGTCGTATCCACCAACGGTAGTGGTAATGCATGCACTGAACATGTCTTTCTTCTGTCGCCCCCCCCCCTTTTTGTGGTCTCCCTGTTCTTGTGTGCATTAGCATCATCAGGCGGAGGAGCAGTGGCACCGGAGCACGAGGGAGCTGCATCCCACATGGCCCTGGAGGGCGACACTACGGAGTCTGAATTCACCAGTGGGACGGAGGGCGATGGGAGCTCCACGGCAGGGACAGGAGCTGAGACCAGCGACACAGACTCGTCCTCTGATGGGAGCTCCCTTGTGGTGGCGGCAACATCTGTGCCCCCTGCATCTACAGGTACAGCTGCCACCCCCCCTACCAGCACCGCCCTCCCAGCAGCCCCTCAGCCTTTGCCCCGTGCCCGCTCACCCAGGAGGGTGGGCATCACCTTCGCCCCAGGCACCTCAGGCCCTGCCCTAGTCACCCCTGCTGCCCTCAGTGAGGAGGCCATTGACCTCCTCAGGTCCCTCACTGTTGGGCAGTCTACCATTTTGAATGCCATCCAGGGTGTCGAAAGGCAGTTGCAACAAACCAATGCATTCCTGGAGGGCATTCATTCTGGTCAGGCGGCCCTTCAGCGAGCTTTTCAGACTCTGGCCTCAGCACTGATGGCAGCCATTGTCCCTGTCTCTAGCCTCCCCCCTCCAACTTCCTCCACCCAGACCCAATCCCCTGTACCCCAACCTATCCCAAGTACACCTTCAGACCAGCATGCACGCACGTCAACACACAAGGGAAGCTCAGGCAAACATAAGCACCACACATCCCAGAGGCACTCACGCAAGCATCACACACATGCAGACACACCAACATCCACTGCCTCCACTGTGTCCCCCTCCTCCTTGTCTCCATCCTCCCTCTCAGTCTCATCTCCACTCAAACCTGCAGGCACTACACCTACAGCCGCTACTGCCATCACCAGCACACCCACCACCACACCTCGCTCACGTGCAGTCACCACCCCCACTACCATTCACACGTCCCTTGTGTCCTCTCCCAGTGTGTCTGTGACGCCACCTCCCAAGATACACAAACGCAGGCACACACCCACCCAACAGCCATCCACCTCACAACAGCCTCCAGCGCATGCACCTTCACCCAAAGTCTCCAAACGAACACCTCCTACAACCACAACCTCTTCCTCCAGTCCCAAACCCCCTCCAGCTACCCGTCCCAGTGTCTCCAACAAACCTTTCCTGTCCAACCTTGACCTCTTTCCCACACCTCCCCCACCCTGTCCGTGTCCTAGGGCCCAACTCTCCAGGTCCAAACCTAGCACCTCAGCCACAACACCTCTGGGACCAGTGGTGCCTGAGTCACCGGAATCTGGAGTGCACCAGCCACCAGGGCAGCCAGTGTGGCACGGAGCCACAGCACGGACAGTCCCCCACCTGTCAAGAATCAAAAGTTGGCCAGTGCCCGGCGGGAGAGGGGGAAGACTCCAGCCACCAAAGCCTCTCCCGGGGGTCCCGGTGGGAGTGTGGAGTCAGCTGCGACACCTTCCAAGGTGGGGAAGGGCCACAAGAAACCCAGAAAGTCTGGGAAGAGCATCACGGCGGAGGAGACCGCCATAATCCCCGCTGCCCAGGAGGCCACCGCCATCATCCCTGCTGCCCAGGAGTCCACCGCCGCATCCCCGCTGCCCAGGAGGCCACCGCCATCATCCCCCCTGGCCAGGAGGCCACCGCCAGCACCTGCCCTGCTGCCCAGGAGGCCACCGCCAGCACAAGCCCCGCTGGGCTAGAGAGGACCGCCAGCACAAGCCCCGCTGGGACAGAGAGGACCGCCAGCACAAGCCCCACTGGGACAGAGAGGACCTCCAGCACAAGCCCCGCTGGGCTAGAGAGGACCGCCAGCACAAGCCCTGCTGGGACTGAGAGGACCGCCAGCAGCTGAGTCACTGCAAATGAGGCCGCTGCCTCAAGCACCGCTGAACAGGGCACCGCCGCCTCATGCACCGCTGAACAGGGCACCGCCGCTACAAGCACCGCTGAACAGGGCACCGCCGCTACAAGCACTGCTGAACAGGGCACCGCCGCTACATGCACCGCTGGACAGGGCACCGCCGCTACAAGGACTGCTGAACAGGGCACCGCCACCTCATGCACCGCTGAACAGGGCACCGCCGCTACAAGCACCGCTGAACAGGGCACCGCCGCCTCATGCACCGCTGACCAGGGCACCGCCGCCTCATGCACCGCTGAACAGGGCACCGCCGCTACAAGCACCGCTGAACAGGGCACCGCCGCCACAAGCACCGCTGGCCCATGAGCGCCAAGGGCACTGACGCTACTGAGTCCGTCACGAGCAGGATGAAGCACTCTGGGCACAGAGCCCCCTCCAGAACCAGTGGATATTCCCATCCACTACCTCTGTCCTTAGCAGGATGAAGCACTCTGGGCACCATGCCCCCTCCAGAACCAGTGGAGAAAGGCATCCACTACCTCTGTCCTTAGCAGGATGAAGCACTCTGGGCACCATGCCCCCTCCAGAATCAGTGGAGACTGTCATCCACTTGAGAGACTGTGGCTTTACACTCCCCAGGATGGCACAGTGGGCAACCCACCCACTGTATAGACTTGAGAGACTGTGGCTTTGTACTCCCCAGGATGGAACGGTGGGCAACCCACCCACTGTATAGACTTGAGAGACTGTGGCTTTGCACTCCCCAGGATGGAACAGTGGGCATGTGGCCCCCTCGTGGATTTGGCATCGTGCACTCAACCGGCTGAGGTGCCTCCCCTTTCCCTCCCCCTGAGGTGCCTGTTTTCTTGCTCTCTGATGCCCCTGCAGTGTTCTCTCCGTCATGGTCGGGGATCTTGTGTGGGCCTCGCCCATACCGTGTGGGCCCAGTGTTCCACATACTTATTTGGAGCACTACCTGGACTACTAAGCTTGGTGTATATTTTGTTTATGGTGTGTAGGAGGCTGGCCTGGCTTGTAGTGGGTACCAGAGGTACTTACACCTTGTGCCAGGTCCAGTTATCCCTTATTAGTGTAGAAGAGGTGTTTCTAGCAGCTTAGGCTGATAGAAGGTAGCTATGGCAAAGCAGCTTAGGCTGAGCTAGGAGACATGTAAAGCTCCTACTATACCACTGGTGTCATATGCACAATATCATAAAAAAACACAATACACAGAATTACTAAAAATAAAGGTACTTTATTTTTACGACAATATGCCAAAAGTATATCAGTGAGTACCCTCAGTATGAGGATAAGTTATATACACAAGATATATGTACACAAACCAAAATTAGGCAGGTAATAGCAAGAAAAGTAATGCAAGCAGTGTAGAATTACAGTAGATTGCAATAGGAACACATAGGTATAGGGGCAACACAAACCATATACTCCAAAAGTGGAATGTGAACCACGAATGGATCCCAAACCTACGTGAGCTTGTAGAGGGTCGCTGGGACTGTAAGAAAACAGTGAGAGTTAGAAAAACAGCCCACCCCAAGACCCTGAAAAGTAGGTGTAAAGTGCACCTATATTCCCCAGAGAGCACAGAAGTCGTGATATGGGAATTCTGCAAGGAAGACCAACACCAGCAATGCAACAACAGTGGATTTCTGGACCTGAGTAACCTGTAAGACAAGGGGACCAAGTCCAATAGTCGCGACAGTGTCGAGAGTGGGCAGGAGCCCAGGAAATGCCAGCTGAGGGTTCAAGGAGGCTGCCACCGGATGGAAGAAGCTTGGAGTTCTTCCAAGAGTGAGAGAAGAGAAGTGAGAGAAAGAAGAGTGCTAGGGACTTCTCCTTTGGAAGATGGATGTCCCACATCGCGATGAAGCTTGCAGAGGTGTTCCCACGCAGAAAGACGGCAAACAAGCCTTGTTAGCTGCAAGGGTTGCAGTAGAGGTTTTTGGGTGCTGCTGTGGCCCAGGAGGGACCAGGATGTCGCCACTTGGAGGAGGAGACAGAGGGGGCATCCAGCAACTCAGGGAGCCCTCACAGAAGCAGGCAGCTCCCGCAGAAGTACCTGAACAGGCACTTGAAAGAAGAGTGTATCGGAGTCCACGCGAAGTCACAAAAGGGAGTCCCACGACACCGGAGGACAACTCAGAAGGTTGTGCACTGCAGGAAGGAGTGTTGGGGACCCAGGCTTGGCTGTGCACGAAGGAAATCCTGGAAGAGTGCACAGGAGCCGGAGCAGCTGCAAATCACGCGGTACCCAGAAATGCAGTCTAGCGTGGGGAGGCAAGGACTTACCTCCACCAAACTTGGACTGAAGAGTCACTGGACTGTGGGAGTCACTTGGACAGAGTTGCTGAGTTCCAGGGACCACGCTCATTGGGATGAGAGGGGACCCAGAGGACCAGTGATGCAGTCTTTTGGTGCCTGCGTTAGCAGGGGGAAAATTCCGTCAGCCCACAGGAGATTTCTTCAGAGCTCCTTGTGCAGAGAGGAGGCAGGCTACCCCCAGAGCATGCACCACCTGGAAACAGTCGATAAAGCCGGCAGGATGAGGCGATAGAAGGTTGCTAGTAGTCGTCTTGCTACTTTGCTACGGTTTTGCAGGCGTCCTGAGCAGTCAGCTGTCGATCCTTTGGCAGAAGGTGAAGAGGGAGATACAGAGAAACTCTGATGAGCTCTTGCATTCGTTATCTAAAGAATTCCCCAAAGCAGAGACCCTAAATAGCCAGAAAAGGAGGTTTGGCTACCTAGGAAGGAGGATTGGCTAGCAAGAGAGGTAAGAGCCTATCAGAAGGAGCCTCTGACGTCACCTGCTGGCACTGGCCACTCAGAGCAGTCCAGTGTGCCCCCAACACCTCTGTTTCCAAGATGGCAGAGGTCTGGGACACACTGGAGGAGCTCTGGGCACCTCCCCTGGGAGGTGCAGGTCAGGGGAGTGGTCACTCCCCTTTCCTTTGTCCAGTTTTGCGCCAGAGCAGGGCTGGGGGATCCCTGAACCGGTGTAAACTGGCTTATGCAGAATTGGACACCATCTGTGCCCATCAAAGCATTTCCAGCGGCTGGGGAGGCTACTCCTCCCCAGCCCTCATACCTATTTCCAAAGGGAGAGGGTGTTACACCCTCTCTCAGAGGAAGTCCTTTGTTCTGCCTTCCTGGACCAGGGCTGCCTGGACCCCAGGAGGGCAGAAACCTGTCTGAGGGGTTGGCAGCAGCTGCAGTGGAGACCCCGGAAAAGCAGTTTGGCAGTACCCGGGTTCTGTGCTAGAGACCCTGGGGATCATGGAATTGTCCCCCCAATACCAGAATGGTATTGGGGTGACAATTCCACGATCTTAGACATGTTACATGGCCATGTTCGGAGTTACCATTGTGACGCTATACATATGTCGTGACCTATGTATAGTGCACGCGTGTAATGGTGTCCCCGCACTCACAAAGTTCGGGGAATTTGCCATGAATGATGTGGGGGCACCTTGGCTAGTGCCAGGGTGCCCACACACTAAGTAACTTTGCACCCAACCTTCACCAAGTGAGGGTTAGACATATAGGTGACTTATAAGTTACTTAAGTGCAGTGGTAAAGGGCTGTGAAATAACGTGGACGTTATTTCACGCAGGCTGCAGTGGCAGGCCTGTGTAAGAATTGTCAGAGCTCCCTATGGGGGCAAAAGAAATGCTGCAGCCCATAGGGATCTCCTGGAACCACAATACCCTGGGTACCTCAGTACCATATACTAGGGAATTAAATGGGTGTACCAGTATGCCAATGTGAATTGGTAAATTTAGTCACTAGCCTGTTAGTGACAAATTTGGAAAGCAGAGAGAGCATAACCACTGAGGTTCTGGTTAGCAGAGCCTCAGTGAGACAGTTAGGCATCACACAGGGAACACATACAGGGCACATACTTATGAGCACTGGGGCCCTGCCTGGCAGGGTCCCAGTGACACATAGACTAAAACAACATATATACAGTGAAATATGGGGGTAACATGCCAGGCAAGATGGTACTTTCCTACATGGTGTATATATATATTTTTGCTTACTTGATTTTAATATATTACAATGGTTACACTCATTTCCTTTTGTCTTTGCATTCTTCCGGGGGGGGTTGGGGGTGTAACTATAATGTATAAATATGTATTAGTGTGTGTGTTGTAATGGGTGAGGGGGGGGGTGGGGGTTGGGGGTTTGCGTGTGTGTGTCCCTGTTTTTTCCCTCCCCCCTCCCCTGTGACGTAGGTGCAGTACTCACCGTTGTCTTCGCCACCGGCGTTCCTGCTCCTGGTAGAGGAGCAAGAAGATGAGGGCTGGCAGGATGTGCAGCTCGGGTTCCATGGCATCCGGATTCCTCGTGGGGTGTGTAGAGGTGAGCGTTTTCCCTTCGAAGTCCTGTTTCCGCCGTGTTTTTGTCTGTGGGGAATCCACCCCAGAAAAGGTTGCGGATTGGTAGGTTGTGATACTGTGGGCGGTACTTTGTCTTCTGCCTGTCTGTTGGCGGTGACCGCCAGGCTGTTTGTCTGTAACGCCGTGGCGGTCGGAGTGTTAAAGTGGCTGTCTTTGTTGATGGTTTCCGCCACAGTCGTAATTCCAATTTTTTTACCGCCGCTTTAACACCATCCGCCAGGATTGTAATGAACACCTATGTCTTGTTTGGGCTCTTTGAGAGGTCTCTCCCAGCCTTCCCTTACAAGACTCAGTGGTTCCCTAACAGGGTGCCCAAACAAAAGCTTAAAGGGGGGAATGGTACTCCCTCTTATGGCACTTCCCTGTAGAAAAAAACAGACATGGAAGTAGGACATCTCATCTCCTGAGTTTTTTAGGGAGTTCTCCAATCATGCCTTTGAGGGTTTGGTTAAATCTTTCAACCAACCCATTGGTCTGTGGCTGGTATGGGGCAGCAAACTTATAAGTTACACCAGGGGCCACATGTACGTACTTTTGGTTTTGCGACTCGCAATTTGCGAGTCGCAAAACCTTATGCACAACAGTGTCCATGACACTGTTAGCGATTTTCAAGGGGGTCGCAAATGCCCACCTCATGAATATTCATGAGGTGGGTCGCAATTTGCAACCCCCTTGAGAATGGCGCTCCTCACAGGGATGGTGGCCTGCTGCGGACAGCAGACCACCATGTCTGTGACTGCTTTTCAACAGAGCAGTTTTATTTTTTTTGTAATGCAGCCTGTTTTCCTTAAAGGAAAACGAGATGCATTACAAAAACAAAAAATGAAACGTTTTCGGACCTCTGCCTGCTCTGATTTTTTTTACTGCAATTGTTTTTCGACCGTGTTCCCGGTCACAAAACAATCCTACATTGCACTGCGAGTCGCAATTAGGAAGGGAACACCCCTTCCTAATTGCGAGTCACACACCCGTTTTGCGATTCGGTAACCAGGTTACCGAATCGCAAAACTAGGTTTGTGCATCGCGATGTGCTTTTTGCACATCGCAACAGCAAAATTCGCTGTTTGTGACGTGCAAAAAGCTACCTACATGAGGCCCCAGATTCCTTTCACATGTGTTTCAAGACACGTAGTTGAAACCGCTAAATGATACTACCTCCTTAGGGAAGCCAACTCTAGTAAAAACTGCCTAGGAGGGATTTGGCTACTTCAGGAGCAGTGATGGTCTTAAGGAGAATGCTTCAGGGTATTTAGTGTCATGATCCACTATCACTAGGATATCAGTGTTCCCTGATGCTGTCTGAGGGTCAAGGGGTCCAACAATATCAAACCCTACCTTCGCAAGTGTTACCCCAACCACAGGTAGTGGGTTTAAGGAGGCCTTCAGGTAGCCTCCTGCCTTGCCACTGGCTTGGCAGGTAATACAGGACTGGCAAATGTCCTTCACTTTCTGGGACATTCCAGGCCAGTAAAAGTGATTGACTAGTCTGCTCCATGTTTTGTTTTAGCCCAGATGCCCAGCTAGGTGAATGTCATGAGCCAGAGAGAGAAGAAACTCTCTGTATTGCTGGGGCACTACCACCTGCCTGGTTGCACCAGGCATGGCGTCTCTGGCCTCAGTAAACCGGAGCCCATCCTCCCAATAGACCCTGTGGGTAGCAATTACAGAACCCTTTTCCTCATGTGCAGCTTGCGGCCTCAGGCATTCAAGAGTGGGGCATGTTCTTTGTCCCTGGCACAGATCCTTCCTGGAGGGTCCCCCTGGGCTTAAAAGCCTTGGCTGGTAAGGCCCAAGCTCTGTAGGCTAATTTCTCTCTGGGAATAACAAGTCATCTTCCTAAGAAGAGGGGTTCTGACCTGTGATCTTTGTAGAAGCTGACTCTCCAGTCTTCATGCCCTTGCTCTTGGAGGGTTGGCCCACTTGTTCAGGGTCCAACAACTCATTTTCACTCTGAAGTTTGCTATGTGCCCTGGTCTTAACACAGGCCCATTCTGAGATCGCAAGCATGGCTACATGGTTCTTCATTTCTACTTTAGCCCAGGGGGAATGCTCCAGATCATTACCAAGCAGACAGTCTATTGGGATGGTTGGGGACACAACCACCTCCTTTTGTTCAATTACTCCCCCCAATCAAAGGTTACAATTGCCATGTGGTGGAATTTGGTTTCATTGTCAGAAGTGGTGACAGGATATGTCTTCCCTACCAGGAACTCATTTGAGTGGACCAAGCGGTGGGTCACCATGGTGACACTAGCTCATGTATCCCCCAAGGCTTCTACTTTTGTCCCATGATTCAAAGGGTGCTGCTTGTATTTGTACATATTACTAGGCCAGACAGCACAGTATAAATCTACTCCTCCCTATGTGGCTAGTGTTGTCTCTGTGGGTTCACTGACATGGTCAGGCCACAACTGTGATCCCATCTGGAGGTTGACCACTGCATTTACTGCACCTGGACTAGAGGTCTTCTTTTTATATTTAAAGCCAAGGTCTCCAGTTTGGTGTCCTGTAGCTTTGCGATCATGGCACCAAGGCTTGTTGAGATCAAAGTTTCTACCCTTGTACCAACCCTTGGGGAGGGGGGGGGGGCTTTTTGGCCTCTTTCTTTTGGTCTCCTCCACCAGTGGTAGTTTTGGTCACACTTGTCTTGACACAGTTGTCTGCCTTCTTCCCCAACTCAAGAGCTGAAAATGAACCGAAGTCTACCAGATATTGATGTAGCTTCTCATTTTAACAATTACTTAGCAGATGCTCTTTCATTAACTGGTTATACAGCCCATCTGTGAGAAAGTAGCCTCTTTCTAGCCTTGTTACCCCCACTTTTGATCTGTTTGTGAGTATATGTCAGGGTGTTTTCACTGTCTCACTGGGATCCTGCTTGCCAGGACCCAGTACTCATAGTGAAAACCCTATGTTTTCAGTATGTTTGTTATGTGTCACTGGGACCCTGCTAGCCAGGACCCCAGTGCTCATAAGTTTGCGGCCTATATGTATGTGTTCCCTGTGTGATGCCTAACTGTCTCACTGAGGCTCTGCTAACCAGAACCTCAGTGGTTATGCTCTCTCTGCTTTACAAATTGTCACTAACAGGCTAGTGACCAATTTTACCAATTCATATTGGCATACTGGAACACCCTTATAATTCCCTAGTATATGGTACTGAGGTACCCAGGGTATTGGGGTTCCAGGAGATCCCTATGGGCTGCAGCATTTCTTTTGCCACCCATAGGGAGATCTGACAATTCTTACACAGGCCTGCCAGAGCAGCCTGAGTGAAATAATGCCCACATTATTTCACAGCCATTTTACACTGCACATAAGTAACTTATAAGTCACCTATATGTCTAACCTTCACCTGCCAAGGTGCCCCCACATCGTTCAGGGCAAATTGCCCGGACTTTGTGAGTGCGGGGACAACATTTCACGCGTGCACTATACATAGGTCACTACCTATGTATAGCGTCACAATGGTAACTTCGAACATGGCCATGTAACATGTCTAAGATCATGGAATTGTCACCCCAATGCCATTGTGGCATTGGGGAGACAATTCCATGATCCCCCGAGTCTCTAGCACAGACCCGGGTACTGCCAAACTGACTTTCCCGGGGTTTCACTGCAGCTGCTGCTGCTGCCAACCCCTCAGACAGGTTTCTGCCCTCCTGGGGTCCAAACAGGCCTGGCCCAGGAAGGCAGAACAAAGGACTTCCTCAGAGAGAGGGTGTTACACCCTCTCCCTTTGGAAAAAGGTGTCAGGGCTGGGGAGGAGTAGCCTCCCCCAGCCTCTGGAAATGCTTTGATGGGCGCAGATGGTGCCCATCTCTGCATAAGCCAGTCTACACCGGTTCAGGGATCCCCCAGCCCTGCTCTGGCGCGAAACTGGACAAAGGGAAGGGGAGTGACCACTCCCCTGACCTGCACCTCCCAGGGGAGGTGCCCAGAGCTCCTCCAGCGTGCCCCAGACCTCTGCCATCTTGGATTCAGAGGTGTGCTGGCACACTGGACTCCTATGAGTGGCCAGGGCCAGCAGGTGACATCAGAGACTCCTTCTGATAGGCTCTTACCTGTGTTACTAGCCTATCCTCCTTCCTAGGTAGCCAAACCTCCTTTTCTGGCTATTTAGGGTCTCTGCTTTGGGGAATTCTTCAGATACCGAATGCAAGAGCTCACCAGAGTTCCTCTGCACTTCTCTCTTCACCTTCTGCCAAAGGATCAACCGCTGACTGCTCAGGATGCCTGCAAAACCGCAACAAAGTAGCAAAGACGACTACTGCAACCTTGTATCGCTGATCCTGCCGCCTTCTCGACTGTTTCCTGGTGGTGCATGCTCTGGGGGTAGCCTGCCTCCTTTCTGCACCAGGAGCTCTGAAGAAATCTCCTGTGGGTTGACGGAATCTTCCCCCTGCAACCGCAGGCAACAAAAGACTGCATCACTGGTCCTCTGGGTCCCCTCTCAGCACGACGAGCGTGGTCCCTGGAACTCAGCAATTCTGTCCACGTGACTCCCACAGTCCAGTGACTCTTCAGTCCAAGTTTGGTGGAGGTAAGTCCTTGCCTCCCCACGCTAGACTGCATTGCTGGGTACCGCGTGATTTGCAGCTGCTCCGGCTCCTGTGCACTCTTCCGGGATTTCCTTCGTGCACAGCCAAGCCTGGGTCCCCGACACTCTAACGTGCAGTGCACAACCTTCTGAGTTGTCCTCCGTCATTGTGGGACTCCCTTTTGTGTCTTCGGGTGAGCTCCGGTTCACTCCTCTTCCAAGTGCCTGTTCCGGTACTTCTGCGGGTGCTGCCTGATTCTGTGAGGGCTCCCTGACTTGATGGGCGCCCCCTCTGTCTCCTCATCCAAGTGGCGATACCCTGGTCCCTCCTGGGCCACAGCAGCATCCAAAAACCCTAACTGCTACCCTTGCAGCTAGCAAGGCTTGTTTGCGGTCTTTCTGCCTGGGAATACCTCTGCAAGCTTCTACACGACGTGGGACATCCATCCTCCAAAGGGGAAGTTTCTAGCCCTCTTCGTTCTTGCAGAATCCACAGCTTTTACCATCCAGTGGCAGCTTCTTTGCACCCTCAGCTGGCATTTCGTGGGCATCTGCCCACTCTCGACATTGTCGCAACTCTTGGACTTGGTCCCCTTGTTCCACAGGTACTCTCGTCCAGAAATCCACTTTGTTTGCATTGCTGGTGTTGGTCTTCCTTGCAGAATTCCCCTATCACGACTTCTGTGCTCTCTGGGGAATATAGGTGCACTTTACGCCTACTTTTCAGGGTCTTGGGGTGGGCTATTTTTCTAACCCTCCCTGTTTTCTTACAGTCCCAGCGACCCTCTACAAGCTCACATAGGTTTGGGGTCCATACGTTATTCGCATTCCACTTTTGGAGTATATGGTTTGTCTTGCCCTTATGCCTATGTGCTCCTATTGCAATACATTGTAACTTTACACTGCTTGCATTACTTTCTTTTGATATTACTGCATATTTTTGTTATTGTGTACATATATCTTGTGTGTATTTGGCATCCTGATACTGAGGGTACTCACTGAGATACTTTTGGCATATTGTCATAAAAATAAAGTACCTTTATTTTTAGTATATCTGTGTATTGTGTTTTCTTATGATATTGTGCATGTGGCACCAGTGGTATAGTAGGAGCTTTGCATGTCTCCTAGTTCAGCCTAAGCTGCTCTGCTATAGCTACCTTCTATCAGCCTAAGCTGCTAGAAACACCTCTTCTACACTAATAAGGGATAACTGGACATGGTACAGAGTGTAAGTACCCCTTGGTACCCACTACAAGCCAGGCCAGCCTCCTACATTGGTTGTGCAGCGGTGGGATAAGTACTTGCAACTACTTACCACTTTGTCATTGTGTACTTTTCATAGGAGAATAATATACAAAACAAGTTCAGTGTATGTACACCTAACCAAAACGTTTTGCTTTTCTTCTCTTACACTATCTGCTAAGTGCTGAAAAGTACTCCTAAACTTTCAAAAAGTTTCAAAAAGTTTTTTTCCTGTTCTTTAAAAAGTCCTGAAACTTTTTCTATCATGTATCTGTCTCTAAACCTTTTTCTATCATGTCTGGTGTAGGAATTCCTCTTAATCTGGTCAGTACAACTTATTACCACCTTAACTTTAAGAGCCTAAGGAGTCTCTGCATTGATAGAGGTTTAGTGGTAGGAAAGAACCCTTCTAGAGAGTTACTGTCTAATATGCTTATTGAGAATGATAAGGCCCAGGGTGGCACCTCATCTGAAAAGTTGATAGATAGCTCACACTCTGACTCAGGGGAGCCCCTTGAGAGAGTGTTGCAGGGTTCCCTTCCTAATATGCCCCTTAGCAGACCACCTAGAAATGCTGGTAGTAATAGAAGCTCCCATCATAGTAGGGATGTTTTTATTCCTGGAGGCCAGGTTGTTAGGGTGCCAACTGTTAGGGACATTTCTCCCTCTGCTCATTCAAATCTTTCTTCTGTGTGAAAATATTCCCAACCCACCCACCCTGATGACAAGATGTTAGAAAGGGAACTCAATAAGTTGAGAGTGGAAGAGACCAGGCTGAAGCTTAAACAGCAACAGCTGGCTCTAGACAGGGAATCCCTAGACTTAGAAAAAGAGAGACAGAGGTTGGGGTTTGGCCCCTATGGTGGCAGCAGCAGTATTCCTGATAGCAATCCTGTGAGAGATCATGATTCTAGGAATCTGCATTAGACAGTTCCTCCTTGCAAGGAGGGGGATGACATTAACAAGTGGTTTGCTGCACTTGAGAGGGCCTGTATGGTACAGGGGGTCCCTCAAAGGCAGTTGGCTGCTATCCTATGGCTATCTTTCAGTGGAAAGGGTAGGGATAGGCTCCTTACTGTGAAGGAAAGTGATGCCAATAATTTTACAGTTTTGAAGAATGCACTCTTGGATGGATTTGGCTTAACCACTGAACAATACAGGATTAAGTTCAGAGAAACCAGAAAAGAGTCCTCACAAGACTGGGTAGACTTTGTTGACTATTCAGTGAAGGCCTTGGAGGGGTGGTTACAGGGCAGTAAAGTTTCTGACTATGAAAGCCTGTACAATCTAATCCTGAGAGAGCATATTCTGAATAACTGTGTGTCTGATTTGTTACACCAATATCTAGTGGACTCATATCTGACCTCTCCCCAAGAATTGGGAAAGAAGGCAGACAAATGGGTCAGAACAAGAGTGAACAGAAAAGTTCATACAGGGGGTGGCAAGTATGGCAAGAAGAAAGATGGTGAGAAATCTCAGGATAAGCATGGGGATAAGGGTAAAACCAAAGATCCTTCTTCAAATCCTAAACACCCTTCAGGGGGTGGGGATAAATCGAATTCTTCCTCTTCTTCACAACATACACACATTAAAAAGCCTTGGTGCTTTGTGTGTAAAAATAAAGGCCAAAGACCAGGGGATAAGTCCTGTCCAGGTAAACCCCCTGAGCCTACCACCACTAATACATCAAACTCTAGTGCCCCTAGCAATAGTGGTAATAGTGGTGGGACTGCTGGCAACAGTCAAACTAAAGGTGTAGTTGGGTTCACTTATGGGTCATTCATAGAAACTGGGGTAGTCAGTCCCAAGACAGTTTCTGTCACACCTAGTGGCATTGGCCTTGCCCCACTGGCTGCTTGTCCCCTTACAATGGATAAGTACAGGCAGACAGTTTCAATAAATGGTGTTGAGGCCCAGGCCTACAGGGACACAGGTGCCAGTATCACTTTGGTGACTAAAAACCTAGTGGCCCCTGAACAACACATCATTGGACAACAGTACAAGATTATTGATGTCCATAACTCCACTAAGTTTCTTCCCTTAGCTATAGTTCAGCTTAGTTGGGTTGGAGTTACTGGCCCTAAGCAGGTGGTAGTGTCACCTAGCTTACCTGTAGACTGTCTCTTAGGTAATGACCTAGAGACCTCAGGTTGGGCTGAGGTAGAGTTTTATATTCATGCAGCCATGCTGGGTATCCCTGAGGAATTGTTCCCCCTCATTTCTACTGAAATGAAAAAGCAAAGGAGAGAAAAAGGCCTGAAAACACAGGCTCCCTCTCCAACAACAGGTAAAAAGGGTATCACAGTTTCCCCTAACCACCCTGCCATTCAGGATACCATTCCTGTGGTGGGAGGAACCTCTCCTGGGGTGGCACCTGTTCCAAGGGAATCATCAGCTGGCATAGCTGTACTCCCTGAGGTGGAAGTACCTCTCTGTGGGATAACTAACATTGGTGAGAAAAAGAGCACCATTTTAGTTAACATGGAGCATCCCTCCAACCCTCCCAGAGAAACTTTAGTGCAGAAACCCTGCACTGCCTCACAACACTTAGGACAGCAGCCCTGCCCTAGTATGGAGCTCATAGGACAGCATCCCTGCCCTGCTCCAACTCAAGAGAAACAGCATCCCTGTTCTCTCTTCCAACCATATGGACACAGTTTTTGCCCAGCTATGGCTTTACTGAGACAGCATCCCTGTCTGGCATTCTCATCACTAGAAATAGGTTCAGTGGAAAATTCCCACTTTTCTAAACGAAAACTTACTGATAGAAACTCTGAAAATATATGTTCACATTGTTGCTTAGCTAAAAAACTTCAAACAGGGTGGTTTACACCCCCACAGGGAAGTAACCATATAGTGGATGATAAAGGGAATAACCAGTCTATTGCAGAGCTATTCTCCACTTATCACCACTTAGACAATAAAGTCTCAACTGGCCAAGGTTAGCCTTATTGTCCTTCGTTTGGGGGGTGGGGGGTTGTGTGAGAAAGTAGCCTCTTTCTAGCCTTCTTATCCCCACTTTTGACCTGTATGTGAGTATATGTCAGGGTGTTTTCACTGTCTCACTGGGATCCTGCTAGCCAGGGCCCAGTGCTCATAGTGAAAACCCTATGTTTTCAGTATGTTTGTTATGTGTCACTGGGATCCTGCTAGCCAGGACCCCAGTGCTCATAAGTTTGTGGCCTATATGTATGTGTTCCCTGTGTGATGCCTAACTGTCTCACTGAGGCTCTGCTAACCAGAACCTCAGTGGTTATGCTCTCTCTGCTTTACAAATTGTCACTAACAGGCTAGTGACCAATTTTACCAATTCATATTGGCATACTGGAACACCCTTATAATTCCCTAGTATATGGTACTGAGGTACCCAGGGTATTGGGGTTCCAGGAGATCCCTATGGGCTGCAGCATTTCTTTTGCCACCCATAGGGAGATCTGACAATTCTTACACAGGCCTGCCAGAGCAGCCTGAGTGAAATAATACCCACATTATTTCACAGCCATTTTACACTGCACATAAGTAACTTATAAGTCACCTATATGTCTAACCTTCACCTGGTGAAGGTTGGGTGCTAAGTAACTTAGTGTGTGGGCACCCTGGCACTAGCCAAGGTGCCCCCACATCGTTCAGGGCAAATTCCCCGGACTTTGTGAGTGCGGGGACACCATTTCACGCGTGCACTATACATAGGTCACTACCTATGTATAGCGTCACAATGGTAACTCCGAACATGGCCATGTAACATGTCTAAGATCATGAAATTGTCACCTCAATGCCATTCTGGCATTGGGGGGACAATTCCATGATCCCCCGAGTCTCTAGCACAGACCCGGGTACTGCCAAACTGCCTTTCCCGGGGTTTCACTGCAGCTGCTGCCAACCCCTCAGACAGGTTTCTGCCCTCCTGGGGTCCAGCCAGGCCTGGCCCAGGAAGGCAGAACAAAGGACTTCCTCAGAGAGAGGGTGTTACACCCTCTCCTTTTGGAAAAAGGTGTCAGGGCTGGGGAGGAGTAGCCTCCCCCAGCCTCTGGAAATGCTTTGATGGGGACACATGGTGCCCATCTCTGCATAAGCCAGTCTACGCCGGTTCAGGGATCCCCCAGCCCTGCTCTGGCGCGAAACTGGACAAAGGAAAGGGGAGTGACCACTCCCCTGACCTGCAGCTCCCAGGGGAGATGCCCAGAGCACCTCCAGCGTGCCGCAGACCTCTGCCATCTTGGATTCAGAGGTGTGCTGGCACACTGGACTGCTCTGAGTGGCCAGGGCCAGCAGGTGACATCAGAGACTCCTTCTGATAGGCTCTTACCTGTGTTACTAGCCTATCCTCCTTCCTAGGTAGCCAAACCTCCTTTTCTGGTTATTTAGGGTCTCTGCTTTGGGGAATTCTTCAGATACCGAATGCAAGAGCTCACCAGAGTTCCTCTGCACTTCTCTCTTCACCTTCTGCCAAAGGATCGACTGCTGACTGCTCAGGACGCCTGCAAAACCGCAACAAAGTAGCAAAGAACGACTACTGCAACCTTGTATTGCTGATCCTGCCGCCTTCTCGACTGTTTCCTGGTGGTGCATGCTCTGGGGGTAGCCTGCCTCCTTTCTGCACCAGGAGCTCTGAAGAAATTTCCTGTGGGTCGACGGAATCTTCCCCCTGCAACAGCAGGCAACAAAAGACTGCATCACCGGTCCTCTGGGTCCCCTCTCAGCCCAACGAGCGTGGTCCCTGGAACTCAGCAACTCTGTCCAAGTGACTCCCACAGTCCAGTGACTCTTCAGTCCAAGTTTGGTGGAGGTAAGTCCTTGCCTCCCCACGCTAGACTGCATTGCTGGGTACCGCGTGATTTGCAGCTGCTCCGGCTCCTGTGCACTCTTCCAGGATTTCCTTCGTGCACAGCCAAGCCTGGGTCCCCGACACCCTAACCTGCAGTGCACAACCTTCTGAGTTGTCCTCCGGCGTTGTGGGACTCCCTTTTGTGTCTTCGGGTGAGCTCCGGTTCACTCCTCTTCCAAGTGCCTGTTCCGGTACTTCTGCGGGTGCTGCCTGCTTCTGTGAGGGCTCCCTGACTTGCTGGGCGCCCCCTCGGTCTCCTCATCCAAGTGGCGACATCCTGGTCCCTCCTGGGCCACAGCAGCATCCAAAAATCCAAATTGTGACCCTTGCAGCTAGCAAGGCTTGTTTGCGGTCTTTCTGTGTGCGAACACCTCTGCAAGCTTCTACACGACGTGGGACATCCATCCTCCAAAGGGGAAGTTTCTAGCCCTCTTCGTTCTTGCAGAGTCCACAGCTTCTACCATCCGGTGGCAGCTTCTTTGCACCCTCAGCTGGCATTTCCTGGGCATCTGCCCACTCTCGACTTTGTCGCGACTCTTGGACTTGGTTCCCTTGTTCCACAGGTACTCTCGTCCAGAAATCCACTTTGGTTGCATTGCTGGTGTTGGTCTTCCTTGCAGAATTCCCATATCACGACTTCTGTGCTCTCTGGGGAATATAGGTGCACTTTACACCTACTTTTCAGGGTCTTGGGGTGGGCTATTTTTCTAACCCTCACTGTTTTCTTACAGTCCCAGCGACCCTCTACAAGCTCACATAGGTTTGGGGTCCATACGTTATTCGCATTCCACTTTTGGAGTATATGGTTTGTGTTGCCCCTATGCCTATGTGCTCCTATTGCAATACATTGTAACTTTACACTGCTTGCATTACTTCCTTTTGCTATTACTGCATATTTTTGTTATTGTGTACATATATCTTGTGTATATTTGGCATCCTCATACTGAGGGTACTCACTGAGATACTTTTGCCATATTGTCATAAAACTAAAGTACCTTTATTTTTAGTATATCTGTGTATTGTGGTTTCTTATGATATTGTGCATGTGACACCAGTGGTATAGTAGGAGCTTTGCATGTCTCCTAGTTCAGCCTAAGCTGCTCTGCTATAGCTACCTTCTATCAGCCTAAGCTGCTAGAAACACCTCTTCTACACTAATAAGGGATAACTGGACCTGGTACAGAGTGTAAGTACCCCTTGGTACCCACTACAAGCCAGGCCAGCCTAGGCCAGACAGCACAGGATAAATCTACTCCTCCCTATGTGGCTAGTGTTGTCTCTGTGGGTTCACTGACATGGTCAGGCCACAACTGTGATCCCATCTGGAGGTTGACCACTGCATTTACTGCACCTGGACTAGAGGCCTTCTTTTTATATTTAAAGCCAAGGTCTCCAGTTTGGTGTCCTGTAGCTTTGCGATCATGGCACCAAGGCTTGTTGAGATCAAGTTTTTACCCTTGTACCAACCCTTGGACTGTGAGGAGTCTCAGCTCTCCCTCCTGTGTAGGTTTTGGGGGCCGTGAGAAGACTCTGTTTTCATTCTGGCTCCCATCTTTCCCTGGGTGTGGGGGGGGGCTTTTTGGCCTCTTTCTTTTGGTCTCCTCCACCAGTGGAAGTTTTGGTCACACTTGTCTTGACCCAGTGGTCTTCCTTCTTCCCCAACTCAAGAGCTGAAAATGAACCGAAGTCTACCAGATATTGATATAGCTTCTCATTTTAACAATTACTTAGCAGATGCTCTTTCATTAACTGGTTATACAGCCCAGCACAATCTTGTACCTTGTTACCAGCTAACCAACCACCCAGCATTTTTGGGTTTTTCAAGCCTCCCTGAACTTTATGCAGAACTCTTTACAGGAAGCTGGCCTGGTGTGTGGTGAGCACCTATGGTGTTATCACCTTATACCAGATCCAACTATTCCCTATTAGTGAAGTGTAGGCAGTGTCTAAGAAGCCAGGCCTCTCTAGAGGTAGAGGTAGATGAACAGGCAAGACTTATCTAGGAGACATGCAAATACTTTATTATAGTAAAATAATCACTGCAATGCTGTATAGGCAATACCCCAACTGGAAGTAAGTAAACACACTATTATATACACATTAGAAATTAGTAATTAGCATCAAAAGCAATAGGCATTGGTAAACAAATGCAAAGAGTAAGGCCCCTAGGGGATGGACAAATCATATACTAAAAAAGTGGAATGTGAAAGGCACTCCCCCACCCAAGAAAGTGGAATCATTAGAGGGGAGCTGAAGCAACTAGGAACCCCAAGAGGTGAGTATCAGAGTGACCCCCAGTGATCAGGAGAGTAGAGATAAGGACCTAGTTTTTTCCAAAGGGAACAGGAGGACTTTGGAAAAGGATTGTACAAGACCCAGAGAAGACTGGAAGTAGCAAAAGGTGGATCCTGACAGAAGAGGACCAAGTCCAGTTCAAGTTGGAGTGCCCAGATGTGGAAGGAGCCACTACCCACTCTTCTGTGGATGCAGGATCAGGTTGACGGTGGACGAAGGAAGTCAGCCGTGCAGCACAGGAGCGGAAGAGGAATTCCAGAAGTGATGCAAGTGATGTCCCACGTCGGTGGTCAAGACGCAGTCAGTCAATGGTGCTGGAAAACCATCAACAAGCCTTAGCAAATGCAAGAATCGGAGAAGAAGATTTTGCAAGGTTGAAGATGACCAGCAGAGGTCCAGAGGACTTGATGTAGGAAAGTACCATCTTGCCTGGCATGTTACCCCCATATTTCACTGTATATATGTTGTTTTAGTGTATGTGTCACTGGGACCCTGCCAGCCAGGGCCCCAGTGCTCATAAGTGTGCCCTGTATGTGTTCCCTGTGTGATGACTGACTGTCTCACTGAGGCTCTGCTAACCAGAACCTCAGTGGTTATGCTCTCTCTGCTTTCTAAATTGTCACTAACAGGCTAGTGACCAATTTCACCAATTCACATTGGCATACTGGAACACCCTCATAATTCCCTAGTATATGGTACTGAGGTACCCAGGGTATTGGGGTTCCAGGAGATCCCTATGGGCTGCAGCATTTCTTTTGCCACCCATAGGGAGCTCTGACAATTCTTACACAGGCCTGCCACTGCAGCCTGAGTGAAATAACGTCCACGTTATTTCACAGCCATTTACCACTGCACATAAGTAACTTATAAGTCACCTATATGTCTAACCTTCACCTGGTGAAGGTTGGGTGCAAAGTTACTTAGTGTGTGGGCACCCTGGCACTAGCCAAGGTGCCCCCACATTGTTCATGGCAAATTCCCCGGACTTTGTGAGTGCAGGGACACCATTACACACGTGCACTATACATAGTTCAGTACCTATGTATACCGTCACAATGGTAACTCCGAACATGGCCAGGTAACATGTCTAAGATCATGGAATTTTCCCCCCAAATCCATTCTGGCATTTGGGAGACAATTCCATGATCCCTGAGTCTCTAACACAGACCCGGGTACTGCCAAACTACCTTTCCCGGGGTTTCACTGCAGCTGCTGCTGCTGCCAACCCCTCAGACAGGTTTCTGCCCTCCTGGGGTCCAGCCAGGCTTGGCCCAGGAAGGCAGAACAAAGGACTTCCTCAGAGAGAGGGTGTTACACCCTCTCCCTTTGGAAAAGGGTGTCAGGGCTGGGGAGGAGTAGCCTCCCCCAGCCTCTGGAAATGCTTTGATGGGCACAGATGGTGCCCATCTCTGCATAAGCCAGTCTACACCGGTTCAGGGATCCCCCAGCCCTGCTCTGGCGCGAAACTGGACAAAGGAAAGGGGAGTGACCACTCCCCTGACCTGCACCTCCCAGGGGAGGTGCCCAGAGCTCCTCCAGCGTGCCCCAGACCTCTGCCATCTTGGATTCAGAGGTGTGCTGGCACACTGGACTGCTCTGAGTGGTCAGGGCCAGCAGGTGACGTCAGAGACTCCTTCTGATAGGCTCTTACCTGTGTTACTAGCCTATCCTCCTTCCTAGGTAGCCAAACCTCCTTTTCTGGCTATTTAGGGTCTCTGCTTTGGGGAATTCTTCAGATACCGAATGCAAGAGCTCACCAGAGTTCCTCTGCACTTCTCTCTTCACCTTCTGCCAACGGATCGACCGCTGACTGCTCAGGACTCCTGCAAATCCGCAACAAAGTAGCAAAGACGACTACTGCAACCTTGTATCGCTTCATCCTGCTGGCTTTCTCGCCTGTTTCCTGGTAGTGCATGCTCTGGGGGTAGCCTGCCTCCTTTCTGCACCAGGAGCTCTGAAGAAATCTCCTGTGGGTCGACGGAATCTTCCCCCTGCAACCACAGGCAACAAAAGACTGCATCACCGGTCCTCTGGGTCCCCTTTCAGCACGACGAGTGTGGTCCCTGGAACTCAGAAACTCTGTCCAAGTGACTCCCACAGTCCAGGGACTCTTCAGTCCAAGTTTGGTGGAGGTAAGTCCTTGCCTCCCCACGCTAGACTGCATTGTTGGGTACCGCGTGATTTGCAGCTGCTCCGGCTCTTCCAGGATTTCCTTCGTGCACAGCCAAGGCTGGGTCCCGACACTCTAACCTGCAGTGCACAACCTTCTGAGTTGTCCTCCGGCGTCGTGGGACTCCCTTTTCTGACTTCGGGTGGACTCCGGTTCACTCCTCTTCCAAGTGCCTGTTCCGGTACTTCTGCAGGTGTTGCCTGCTTCTATGAGGGCTCCCTGACTTGCTGGGCGCCCCCTCTGTCTCCTCATCCAAGTGGCGACATCCTGGTCCCTCCTGGGCCACAGCAGCATCCAAAAACCCTAACCGCGACCCTTGCATCTAGCAAGGTTTGTTTGCGGTCTTTCTGCGTGGGAACACCTCTGCAAGCTTCTTCACGATGTGGGACATCCATCCTCCAAAGGGGAAGTTCCTAGTCCTCTTCGTTCTTGCAGAATCCACAGCTTCTACCATCCGGTGGCAGCTTCTTTGCACCCTCAGCTGGCATTTCCTGGGCATCTGCCCTCTCTCGACATTGTCACGACTCTTGGACTTGGTCCCCTTGTTTCACAGGTACTCAGGACCAGAAATCCACTGTTGTTGCATTGCTGGTGTTGGTCTCCCTTGCAGAAACCCCCTATCACGACTTCTGTGCTCTCTGGGGGTTGTAGGTGCATTTTACACCTACCTTACAGGGTCTTGGGGTGGGCTATTTTTCTAACCCTCACTGTTTTCTTACAGTCCCAGCGACCCTCTACAAGCTCACATAGGTTTGGGGTCCATTCGTGGTTCGCATTCCACTTTTGGAGTATATGGTTTGTGTTGCCCCTATACCTATGTGCTCCTATTGCAATCTATTGTAATTTTACACTGCTTGCATTACTTCCTTTTGCTATTACTGCATAATTTTGGTATTGTGTACATATATCTTGTGTATATTTGGCATCCTCATACTGAGGGTACTCACTGAGATAGTTTTGGCATATTGTCAAAAAAATAAAGCTCCTTTATTTTTAGTATATCTGTGTATTGTGTTTTCTTATATTGTGCATATGACACCCGTGGTATAGTAGGAGCTTTGCATGTCTCCTAGTTCAGCCTAAGCTGCTCTGCTATAGCTATCTTCTATCAGCCTAAGCTGCTAGAAACACCTCTTCTACACTAATAAGGGATAACTGGACCTGCTACAGAGTGTAAGTACCCCTTAGTACCCACTACAAGCCACGCCAGCCTCCTACATTGGTTGTGCAGCGGTGGGATAAGTACTTGTAACTACTTACCACTTTGTCATTGTGTACTTTTCATAAGAGAATAATATACAAAACAAGTTCAGTGTATGTACACCTAACCAAAAAGTTTTGCTTTTCTTCTCTTACACTATCTGCTAAGTGCTGAAAAGTACTCCTAAACTTTCAAAAAGTTTCAAAAAGTTTTTTTTTTTCCTGTTCTTTAAAAAGCCCGAAACTTTTTCTATCTTTTATCTGTCTCTAAACCTTTTTCTATCGTGTCTGGTGCAGGAACTTCTCTTAATTTGGTCAATACAACTTATGACCACCTTAACTTTAAGAGTCTAAGGAGTCTCTGCTTTGATAGAGGTTTAGTGGTAGGAAAGAACCCTTCTAGAGAATTATTGTTTAACATGCTCATTGAGAATGATAAGGCCTTAGATGGCGGTACAATTGAGAAGTTAGGAGATAGCTCACACTCTGACTCAGGGGAGCCCCCTGTAGGAGTGTTGCAGGGTTCCCTTCCTAATATGCCCCTTAGCAGACCACCTAGCAATTGCTGGTAGTAATAGAAGCTCCCATCATAGTAGGGATGTTTTTGTTCCTGGAGGCCAGGTTGTTAGAGTGCCGACTGTTAGGGACATTTCTCCCTCTGCTCATTCAAATCTTTCTTCTGTGTCAAAACATTCCCAACCCACCCACCCTGATGACAAGATGTTAGAAAGGGAACTCAATAGGTTGAGAGTGGAAGAGACCAGGCTGAAGCTTAAACAGCAACAGCTGGCTCTAGACAGGGAATCCCTGGACTTAGAAAAAGAGAGACAGAGGTTGGGGTTTGGACCCCACGGTGGCAGCAGCAGTATTCCTGATAGAAATCCTGTGATAGAGCATGATTCTAGGAATCTGCATAAGATAGTTCCTCCTTGCAAGGAGGGGGATGACATTAACAAGTGGTTTGCTGCACTTGAAGAGGGCCTGTATGGTACAGGGGGTCCCTCAAAGGCAGTGGGCTGCTATCCTATGGCTATCTTTCAGTGGAAACGGTAGGGATAGGCTCCTTACTGTGAAGGAAAGTGATGCCAATAATTTTACAGTTTTGAAGGATGCACTCTTGGATGGATTTGGCTTAACCACTGAACAATACAGGATTAAGTTCAGAGAAACCAGAAAAGAGTCCTCACAAGACTGGGTAGACTTTGTTGACTATTCAGTGAAGGCCTTGGAGGGGTGGTTACATGGCAGTAACGTTTCTGACTATGAAAGCCTGTACAATCTAATCCTGAGAGAGCATATTCTGAATAACTGTGTGTCGGATTTGTTACACCAATATCTAGTGGACTCAGATCTGACCTCTCCCCAAGAATTGGGAAAGAAGGCAGACAAATGGGTCAGAACAAGAGTGAACAGAAAAGTTCATACAGGGGGTGACAAGGATGGCAAGAAGAAAGATGGTAAGTCTTCAGATAAGGGTGGGGACAAATCTAAAAATGAGTCTTCATCAGGCCCACAAAAACACTCTGGTGGGGGTGGTGGGTCCAAATCCTCTTCTAATCAAGTAAAAAAAACATGGTGCTATTTATGTAAAGTAAAAGGCCATTGGACAACTGATGCCAGTTGTCCAAAGAAAAGCACCAAGCCTCCCACTACCACAACCCCTACTGCAACCTCTAGTGCCCCTAGTAATAGCAGTGGTGGTGGAAGCAAACCTACTAATAGCCAATCAAAGGGAGTAGCTGGGCTCACTATTGGTAACTTAGTTGGGGTTGGTCTTGTTAGGGAGACCACAGAGGCTGTGCTAGTCTCTGAAGGTGCCATTGATTTGGCCACCTTGGTTGCTCCTCCCCTTAATATGGATAAGTACAAGCAACTTCCCCTAATCAATGGTGTTGAGGTTCAGGCCTACAGGGACACAGGTGCCAGTGTTACCATGGTAATAGAGAAACTGGTACACCCTGAACAACACCTATTTGGTCGCCAGTACCAAGTGACAGACGCTCATAACAACACTCTTAGCCACCCCATGGCTGTTGTGAATCTCAACTGGGGGGGGGGGGGTTACTGGTGTAAAGAAAGTTGTGGTTGCTTCAGATTTACCTGTAGACTGTCTACTAGGAAATGATTTAGAGACATCAGCTTGGGAAGAAGTGGAGTTGGAGGCTCATGCAGCAATGCTGGGCATTCCTGGGCATATTTTTGCTTTGACAAGGGCTCAGGCCAAAAAGCAAAAAGGACAGAGTGACTTGGATCCTGGAACAATGGACCGAGTGCTCCCTAAAGCTAGGGGTAGCAAGGTTAAATCCCTACCCACTATCCCTCCCTCTACAGATGATTCAACTTCTGAGGAAGAAGAATTCCCCCCCTGTGCAGAACCTTCACCAGAGGAGCTGGCAGCAGACGCTGCTGAGCTTTTGGGTGGAGGGGGGCCTGCCAGGGAGGAGCTGAGTGTGGCACAGCAAACCTGTCCCACATTAGAGGGTCTCAGACAGCAAGCTGTCAAACAGCAAAATGGAGATGTCAGTGACTCACATAGAGTTTACTGGGAGGACAACCTCTTGTACACAGAGGCAAGGGACCCAAAACCTGGAGCAGCCAGGAGATTGGTCATTCCCCTGCAGTACAGAGAGTTCCTCCTAACTGGCACACGACATTCCCTTGGCTGGACATTTGGGTCAGATTAAAACATGGGAAAGGCTTGTCCCCCTGTTTCACTGGCCTAGGATGTCAGAGGACACAAAATACTTTTGTAAGTCCTGTGTGACCTGCCAAGCCAGTGGCAAGACTGGTGGCACTCCAAAGGCTCCCCTTACTCCACTGCCTGTGGTTGGGGTTCCCTTTGAAAGGGTAGGGGTTGACAAAGTTGGCCCCCTTGACCCTCCTACTGCTTCAGGCAATAGGTTTATCTTGGTGGTAGTGGACCATGCCACAAGATATCCTGAAGCTATTCCTCTAAGGGCCACTACAGCTCCTGCAGTGGCAAAAGCCCTCCTGGGAATCTTTTCCAGGGTGGGTCTCCTAAAAGAGGTTGTATCAGACAGGGGTAGCAACTTTATGTCTGCATACTTGAAGGTCATGTGGAAGGAATGTGGTGTAACATACAAATTCACCACACCTTATCATCCACAAACAAATGGACTGGTATAGAGGTTTAATAAAACTCTCAAAGGAATGATAATGGGACTCCCTGAAAAACTCAGGAGGAGATGGGATGTCCTGTTACCTTGCCTCCTTTTTGCTTACAGGGAGGTACCCCAGAAAGGAGTGGGCTTCAGCCCCTTTGAACTCCTATTTGGACATCCTGTAAGAGGTCCCCTAACACTTGTGAAGGAGGGTTGGGAACAACCTTTAAAAGCTCCCAAACAAGACATAGTGGACTATGTACTCAGCCTAAGATCCAGAATGGCTGAGTACATGAAAAAGGCCAGTAAAGACCTTCAGGCCAGCCAGGAGCTCCAAAAGCAATGGCATGACCAGAAGGCTGTTCTGATTTAGTACCAACCAGGACATAAGGTGTGGGTATTGGAGCCTTTGGCCCCAGGAGCACTCCAAGACAAATGGAGTGGACCCCATCTCATTGTTGAAAAGAAGGGAGAGGTCACCTATTTGGTTGACCTGGGCACTGCCAGGAGTCCCCTTAGGGTGCTCCATGTCAATCGCCTAAAACCCTACAATGACAGGGCGGACCTCACCCTGCTCATGGCAACAGATGAAGGACAGGAAGAAGAGAGTGACCCTCTCTCTGATCTCTTCTCTTCCACAGAACAAGATTCTCTAGTGGAAGGTGTAGTTTTGTCAGACTGTCTTACTGCTGAGCAGAAAGACAACTGCATAAATCTCCTAGGTCAGTTTTCTGAACTCTTTTCTACTGTGCCAGGCACCACTTCTTGGTGTGAGCACACTATAGATACTGGAGACAGCATGCCTGTCAAAAGTAAGATCTATAGGCAGCCTGGCCATGTCAGGGACTGCATAAAACAAGAAGTTCAGAAAATGCTTGAACTAGGAGTGGGTGAACACTCTGAAAGCCCATGGGCCTCTCCTGTGGTGCTTCTACCAAAGCCTCACTCCAAAGATGGAAAAAGGGAAATGAGGTTTTGTGTAGATTACAGAGGTCTCAACCAGGTAACAAAAACTGATGCTCACCCTATACCCAGGGAAGATGAGCTCATAGATACACTGGCATCTGCCAAGTATCTAAGCACCTTTGATTTGACTGCAGGGTATTGGCAGATCAAGTTATCAGAAGATGCTAAAGCAAAAACTGAATTTTCGACTATTGGAGGGCACTACCAATTCACAGTGATGCCCTTTGGTTTGAAAAATGCACCTGCCACTTTTCAGAGGTTGGTGAATACAGTCCTGCAAGGGTTGGAGGCTTTTAGTGCAGCATATCTGGACGATATAGCTGTCTTTAGCTCCACCTGGGATGATCACCTGGTCCACCTGTGGAAAGTTTTGGAGGCCCTGCAAAAGGCAGGCCTCACTATCAAGGCTTCAAAGTGCCAGATAGGGCAGGGGAAAGTGGTTTATCTGGGACACCTGGTAGGTGGAGAACAGATTGCATCACTTCAGGGGAAAATCCAAACTATCATAGATTGGGTTCCCCCTACAACACAGACCCAGGTGAGAGCCTTCCTAGGTCTCACTGGGTATTACAGGAGGTTCATTAATAACTATGGCTCCATTGCAGCCCCACTTAATGATCTCACTTCCAAGAAAATGCCTAAAAAGGTATTGTGGACAGCTAGCTGTCAGAAAGCTTTTGAGGAGCTGAAACAGGCCATGTGCACTGCACCTGTCCTAAAAAGCCCATGTTACTCCAAAATATTAATTGTTCAAACTGATGCATCTGAATTAGGGGTAGGGGCAGTCTTATCACAACTCAATTCCGAGGGCCAGGATCAACCTGTTGCTTTTATCAGCAGGAGGTTGACCCCTAGAGAAAAGTGTTGGTCTGCCATAGAGAGGGAGGCCTTTGCTGTGGTCTGGGCACTCAAGAAGTTGAGGCCATGCCTGTTTGGCACTCACTTCATTGTTCAGACAGACCACAAACCTCTACTTTGGCTAAAACAAATGAAAGGTGAAAACCCTAAATTGTTGAGGTGGTCCATATCTCTAAAGGGAATGGACTGTACAGTGGAACACAGACCTGGGAGTACCCACTCCAATGCAGATGGACTCTCCAGATATTTCCACTTAGACAATGAAGACTCATCAGGTCATGGCTAGTCTTATTGTCCTTCGTTTTTTTGTGTAGGAAAGTACCATCTTGCCTGGCATGTTACCCCCATATTTCACTGTATATATGTTGTTTTAGTGTATGTGTCACTGGGACCCTGCCAGCCAGGGCCCCAGTGCTCATAAGTGTGCACTGTATGTGTTCCCTGTGTGATGACTAACTGTCTCACTGAGGCCTTGCTAGCCAGAACCTCAAGGGTTATGCTCTCTCTGCTTTCCAAATTGTCACTAACAGGCTAGTGACCAATTTCACCAATTCACATTGGCATACTGGAACACCCTTATAATTCCCTAGTATATGGTACTGAGGTACCCAGGGTATTGGGGTTCCAGGAGATCCCTATGGGCTGCAGCATTTCTTTTGCCACCCATAGGTAGCTCTGACAATTCTTACACAGGCCTGCCACTGCAGACTGAGTGAAATAACGTCCACGTTATTTCACAGCCATTTACCACTGCACTTAAGTAACTTATAAGTCACCTAAATGTCTAACCTTCACCTGGTGAAGGTTGGGTGCAAAGTTACTTAGTGTGTGGGCACCCTAGCACTAGCCAAGGTGCCCCCACATTGTTCAGGGCAAATTCCCCAGACTTTGTGAGTGCGGGGACACCATTACACGTCTGCACTATACATAGGTCACTACCTATGTATAGCGTCACAATGGTAACTCCGAACATGGCCATGTAACATGTCTAAGATCACGGAACTGTCGCCCCAATGCCATTCTGGCACTGGGGAGACAATTCCATGATCCCCGAGTCTCTAGCACAGACCCGGGTACTTGCAAACTACCTTTCCTGGGGTTTCACTGCAGCTGCTGCTGCTGCCAACCCCTCAGACAGGTTTCTGCCCTCCTGGGGTCCAGCCAGGCTTGGCCCAGGAAGGCAGAACAAAGGACTTCCTCAGAGAGAGGGTGTTACACCCTCTCCCTTTGGAAAAAGGTGTCAGGGCTGGGGAGGAGTAGCCTCCCCCAGCCTCTGGAAATGCTTTGATGGGCACAAATGGTGCCCATCTCTGCATGAGCCAGTCTACACCGGTTCAGGGATCCCCCAGCCCTGCTCTGGCGCGAAACTGGACAAAGGAAAGGGGAGTGACCACTCCCCTGACCTGCACCTCCCAGGGGAGGTGCCCAGAGCTCCTCCAGCGTGCCCCAGACCTCTGCCATCTTGGATTCAGAGGTGTGCTGGCACACTGGACTGCTCTGAGTGGCTAGGGCCAGCAGGTGACGTCAGAGACTCCTTCTGATAGGCTCTTACCTGTGTTACTAGCCTATCCTCCTTCCTAGGTAGCCAAACCTCCTTTTCTGGCTATTTAGGTTCTCTGCTTTGGGGAATTCTTCAGATACCGAATGCATGAGCTCACCAGAGTTCCTCTGCACTTCTCTCTTCACCTTCTGCCAAAGGATCGACCACTGACTGCTCAGGACGCCTGCAAAACCGCAACAAAGTAGCAAAGACGACTACTGCAACCTTGTATCGCTTCATCCTGCTGGCTTTCTCGCCTGTTTCCTGGTGGTGCATGCTCTGGGGGTAGCCTGCCTCCTTTCTGCACCAGGAGCTCTGAAGAAATCTCCCGTGGGTCGACGGAATCTTCCCCCTGCAACCGCAGGCAACAAAAGACGGCATCACGGGTCCTCTGGGTCCCCTCTCAGCATGACGAGCGTGGTCCCTGGAACTCAGCAACTCTGTCCAAGTGATTCCCGCAGTCCAGTGACTCTTCAGTCCAAGTTTGGTGGAGGTAAGTCCTTGCCTCCCCACGCTAGACTGCATTGTTGGGTACCGCGTGATTTGCAGCTGCTCCAGCTCCTGTGCACTCTTCCAGGATTTCCTTCGTGCACAGCCAAGCCTGGGTCCCTAACACTCTAACCTGCAGTGCACAACCTTCTGAGTTGTCCTCCGGCGTCGTGGGACTCCCTTTTCTGACTTTGGGTGGACTCCGGTTCACTCCTCTTCCAAGTGCCTGTTCTAGTACTTCTGCGGGTGCTGCCTGCTTCTGTGAGGGCTCCCTGACTTGCTGGGCGCCCCATCTGTCTCCTCATCCAAGTGGCGACATCCTGGTCCCTCCTGGGCCACACCAGCATCCAAAAACCCTAACCGCTACCCTTGCAGCTAGCAAGGCTTGTTTGCGGTCTTTCTGCGTGGGAACACCTCTGCAAGCTTCTTCACGACGTGGAACATCCATCCTCCAAAGGGGAAGTTCCTAGTCCTCTTCGTTCTTGCAGAATCCACAGCTTCTACCATCCGGTGGCAGCTTCTTTGCACCCTCAGCTGGCATTTCCTGGGCATCTGCCCACTCTCGACATTGTCGCGACTCTTGGACTTGGTCCCCTTGTTTCACAGGTACTCAGGTCCGGAAATCCACTGTTGTTGCATTGCTGGTGTTGGTCTCCCTTGCAGAAACCCCCTATCACGACTTCTGTGCTCTCTGGGGGTTGTAGGTGCACTTTACACCTACCTTACAGGGTCTTGGGGTGGGCTATTTTTCTAACCCTCACTGTTTTCTTACAGTCCCAGCGACCCTCTACAAGCTCACATAGGTTTGGGGTCCATTTGTGGTTCGCATTCCACTTTTGGAGTATATGGTTTGTGTTGCCCCTATACCTATGTGCTCCTATTGCAATCTATTGTAACGTTACACTGCTTGCATTACTTCCTTTTGCTATTACTGCATAATTTTGGTATTGTGTACATATATCTTGTGTATATTTGGCATCCTCATACCGAGGGTACTCACTGAGATACTTTTGGCATATTGTCATAAAAATAAAGTACATTTATTTTTAGTATATCTGTGTATTGTGTTTTCTTATGATATTGTGCATATGACACCAGTGGTATAGTAGGAGCTTTGCATGTCTCCTAGTTCAGCCTAAGCTGCTCTGCTATAGCTACCTTCTATCAGCCTAAGCTGCTAGAAACACCTCTTCTACACTAATAAGGGATAACTGGAGCTGGTACAGAGTGTAAGTACCCCTTGGTACCCACTACAAGCCAGGCCAGCCTCCTCCACTCGACCCAAGGAGAGGAGTACGAGATGACCCACAGCAGCTGGGAGAGTCGCAAGAAGAAGAGGCAGCCCCCACAGGCAACCCACTGGCAGCAGGCACAAGAGTCACAGTGAGGCCCACTGAGCACACCTGGAGGAGTGCCCCATGTCGCTGGATCAGCAGGTAGAAGACTGTGCTTTGCATGAACGAGTGCTGGGAGCCGGAGCCATATGGAGCCTGAAGAACCCTTGCATGAGGAACAAACAAGCCTTTGTAGCTACAAGAGTGGTGGTGCACAGAGATACTATCCTGCAAGGAGAGGCAAGGGCTTACTTTCTCCCATGTTGGTCAGCTGGTAGAGAGGACCAGGGGGACCACTCCAGACCACAACCTGTGAGTCTGTATCTAAGCAGCTCTGGAGGAGAGAAGATCTAAGCAGCCGGTCGTTGTTACAGTTGGTGCCTGTGGATGCAGGGAAGTGACTTCTTCACTCCAAGGGAGATTCCTTCTTAATTCTTGTGTAGGCTGATGATTTGTCACCCTCAGAGGATGACCAGCAGGGGAATCGTTGCAATTTCTGGAAGGAGCCAGGGAAACAATGTTGCAGAGCGGAGTTGTCGCTGTAGTTGCAGATTGTCTGTTACTGGAGGGTCCAGTTGCAGTCCCAGTGGCCAGAAGACTAAGTAAACAATGCAGAGGAATCCTGCTGGAATCTTGCACATCGAATCTGAGGACCCACCCAAGCGAGAGACCCTAAATAGCCCAGGAAGGGGGATTGGTCACCTAGCAGGGTGACCACCTATCAGGAGGGGGCTTTTATGTCACCTGCTTGAGCTGGCCACTCAGATGCTCCCAGGGGCCAATGCCCACCTTTGAATCAAGATGGAAGAATCAAGTGGCCACCTGGAGGAGCTCTGGCCACCACCCCTGGGGTGGTGATGGACAGGGGAGTGGTCACTCCCTTTTCCATAGTCCAGTTTCACGCCAAAACAGGGACCGGGGTTTATGCAAAAAGGGCACCAAATGCGCCCTTCAAAATGAACCAATGGCTTGGGGAGGCTACCCCTCCCAAGCCATGTAACACCTATTTCCAAGGGAGAGGGTGTTACCTCCCTCTCCCACAGGAAATCCTTTGATCTGCCTTCCCCTGCCTGAGCTGGTCAAGCAGCAGGAGAGCAGAAACCTCGCTGAGGGGTGGCAGCAGCATGGGCTGCCTGGAAAACCCCAGAAGACTAGTAGGAGCAATGCTGGGGGTCTTCCAAGGAGCCCCCAAAGTGCATGGAATCATATGACCAATACTGGCAACAGCAGTGGGGTATGATTCTGACATGTTTGATACCAAACTTGCCCAGGTTCTGAGTTACCATTATGTAGCCGGACACAGTCCTGTGTCCAGCACATGGGTAAAATGGCTTCCCGCACTTACGAAGTCCAGTGTAATGGAGCTGAAGTTTGTAGGGGCACCTCTGCTCATGTAGGGGTGCCCTCACACAGGTACCTGTACCCTGCCCTCTGGGCTAGGAGGGCCTACCATAGGGGTGACTTACAGTGACCTGGTGCGGTGCCCTGTAGTGAAAGAGAGCATGTAACTTTTCACGCAGGCTGCAATGGCAGACCTGCAGACACATTTTGCATGGGCTTCCATGGGTGGCACAATACATGCTGCAGCCCATGGGGAACCCCTGGTGCCCCAATGCCCTGGGTACCATATACTAGGGACTTATATGGGGGCACTATTATGCCAACTGTGGGGTGTGCTAAGTCCTAAGCAACCAAATGTAGAGGGAGACAGCACAGTCACTGGAGTCATGGTTAGCAGGATCCCAGTGAACAGTCAAAACACACTGACAGCAGGCAAAAGTGGGGCTAATCATGCCAAGAAGAGGGTACTGTCCTACACTCTTCAGTTTTAAATCCAAAATCCTCAATCAGGGTACCCTTCATGAGGTCATAGGATTTACAATCTGCCTCATTAAGTGTCAGGAGCCTGTCCTTGCTGCACTTTCCTGAGAATAACTCCCACAACAGTGTGCCCCAGTGTTTCTTTTCAATATCCCACCCAATACAGGCTCTTTTAAAGGCAGAAAACCATTTGACCATATCACCTCCTTCAGAAAAATGTGGGACAACTCCTTTGGGGAGTTTTAGGTTGAAAGGTGTTTCCTTAAGGATTTGAATGCTGCCACCAGAGATTGGTCCTAGGCCCAACTCTTTTCTCTTAGTTTCTATCTCCAAAATCTGAGCCTCCAGGGCCAGTCTTTTGGTCAGCCTGATGAAAGCCAGGCCCTCCTCTGTGTGTGCAAGGTGGAGAGGAGCTACTTTCTTCCCCATTGTCCACAGCATTATCTTCACTCTCTGAGCCCTCATCATCTGTTTCAACTCTGGAGTTAGCTTCCTCATACTGTGCCATTAGAAGCCTAAGCTTTGCTGAGGTGGCATGTTTCCTAGTATGAATCTTGTACACCTTACAGAGTTTCTTTAACTGGGCATAGTTGTATGCCATTTAAGGGCCCAGGTCGAGTCTGATATGTTTTATGCTACTAAAGTTGGGACGTTTTTAAGAATTTGGAACCCCTTTTTGCTAAGGCCTACTATGGTAAGGACTTTTAAACTCTAACTCTTGTTGTAGGGCCTTAACCAGGGCCCTAGCAGTTAGTTTAAACATTTACAAAAAATAAGCTCATTTGAAAAAAATGCATTTAAGCTAAAGGCAATTTGGAGAGTTATTTGAATGCTCATAAATTGACAAAGTGGTATAAGCAAATGCAAAGTCTCGAATGCCACCGCAGACACACCAAATGTAGGAGGTTGTCTCGCTATATAGTGTACAAAAACGATGTGCACCGTGCAGAGAGTCTGAGCAACCCTTGTTGGTTCACAGAGGTAAAAACTAGACCACTTAATGCTCTCTTTTTTGTGGTAGCTTGGTTGAGTAGTTAGGCCAGACTTGGAGAAGTGCTGCCCTCAGGGGCCTTCCCTTAGTACCCCATGCCCTGGGTACCTAAGTTCCATTTATTAGGGACTTATAGTGGCCACTAAATATGTTGTCAATTGGGCCAGTGCATCACAACAGTTCTGTGAATTAGATCTAGCCATGGGAATGTGTTTATCAGGGGCCCAGGGCACTTATAACTTTGAAACCACATCATATACCAGCCAAAAAGTTGGGGGGCTAACCATGTGGAAAGAGGCACTTTCTTACATTGTCAAACCACAGAGAGCATCCTGTGACCTGCATCTAGCCGGCCGTCATGCTTCCTGAGTTTCCTCTCTAATTCCAGGCCCATAAAATCTGTTTGTTGTTTGCTTGTTACTAACATGCTATGGAAATTAATCCAATGACTAGGTCTTTTTGCACAGACTTCTTTCCCTAATGCACAAGAGGCAGAACTGTGAATACTTGTGTTCCAAACAATTGTTAGGGCATGTGTACAGGACAAATGGCTGTAAAACAAGACAACTGGGTTTCCTGCCACTTTACTCAGAGGCTTTAATGGCTGTTGTGCTGAATTTAATGCTTTGTAGTAATGAGATTTATATACTAGCTAGCTAAAAGGCAAACTAGTCAATTTTTGTTATTTTATTTGCAGTTGCCAGCGTTGACTCCTAAAATTGAGACAGTCCAGCGGGGAGCACCAACGTCCTCCTAGGGACTACACTGCTCCCGATCTGTCAAGGTGCCCTTTAGGGTAACACCGAATGGGTCTTATGCACTATCAGGCATAACACAGTCCCCTACTGTACGGGGACGGAGGAGCTCAATTCTTCAAGGGCCCCTCAACCCTTCAGGGTGGCCCATTCAGCCCAAAACCAGTGAACATCCGTCAGATAAGGGAGGCTCGGGCCCCTACTCACATTTTGCAGGAGGGCCCTATTATTTTGTGTTACCCCACTGGCTTTACTATACCTGCTTCTTATGACACAGTTCCCCTGTTATTGCCACGGTAATGTAAACCTGGGCACTACCCAGAAAACCAGCATAATCAGCCCCTTTCCAACAAAGAATAGTAAATATTCCTGCCTCTGCAGCAACAACTGTTTCTAATATTTCATTTATTACCCAAGAAACCAGCAGAGTCTCCGTCTTGTCTGTGTGGCGCTTCAGAATAGTGGTTCTCATACTTTCGACTTCTGTGGACCCCTCCTTTATCATTACTGGAACCCAGGGACCCCCAATGAATCAATATTGGAATCCGAGGACCCCCTACTGAGTCATTTCTGGAACCCTGGTCTAAACATTGCTGATGATTTGAAGTGCAAAACAATACAATACAGAAACAAGCATTCCATCAAACACATACACAAATGATAACACATTTTATTTAAATGTCAAGCCAATATAAATACAAAAAATACAAAATTGAATTTTATTAGGAAGATTGGGGCTTTTCTAAATTCAATTGAAGCCACATATCGTCCACACTATATTTAGTTTAATGCATCTGCACTGCTCCCACAAATCCATCTGAGGATACAAATTACAATTTTAGCGTCCAATTTCACATTCCTTGACATTTACAGTCCGTTTAAAAAAAATTCATTGTACGTTTAGCCACTTTATTTATATACACTTTATTAATCGGTTAATATTATTTAATTTTTTAAGCAGTCACGGACCTCCTGAGGAGGATTTGCAGACCCCCAAGGGGGCCCTGGACCACAAGTTGGGAATCACTTCTTCAAGATATTACTCTCGATCTAATGGATGATAATTGCAAGGCACTTCTTAAAATTAAGGGGCATATTTACAAGCGGCAGCCAATTGTGCGCCAGCGCAGTGGAAGAGGACAGGAATGCACTGTGTCTCATAGATATGGCGCATTCCTGCCCTTTTCTTTTGATGCAGGGCAGTGCTGCAAGTAACCTTGGGGCACCACCCTGCACCTAAATATTGTAAATGAGCTCCTAAGCTCAGAGCCAAAAGAATTCATGTTGTGTAACAAGATCAATTGGTTATCATCTGCGTAAGAAATAGCAGAAATACCAAAGGAGCCAATCAGTGAAATAAGAGGGAATCTATAAATATTGAATAATGCTTTTGCAAGGGATAAGCCCTGGGGCACCCAATAGCGTGGAGTGCTTAATCAGAAAGCAGAAAATAGCTACATAAAAGATGGACAAGTAGGGAAAAAGAAAGCCATCATAGTAGAAGCAAGGAAATGAGGGCAACAATAAAGCCAGCGAATGGTAAGCAACATATATTCTTCGTAAGCTCACAATATGACCTACTAGGGGATTACCAAAAACTTACAGTGGGCTTGGACCACATCCATTGCGCATCACTAGTTGGCTTAAATGTCAATGTCATTAGTTTGCTTCTCATTCAATAGGTTACCATTTCATGTTTGCACTTCCCCTGCATTTGTCCCTCCCCTTAAGCATGTCCTCTGCACCATACTTTTGATAGGCTGATTTGTATCCTTCCACTGCTCACTTTTAAGAGACTACTTGTTTCTTTTTGGTTAGGGACTCCATGAGAGTGCCTGTGTATTCCAGTTCTTTCCCCCTTTCTCTAATTACTCAGCCCAACACTCTGTGCTGCTCTCTCCCTTGTGCACTGCTCTCTCTATGCCTCTCATGTGCTTTTCCATCCACGCTATGTTTCTCACTCCCTCGGGTTCCACTTAACGTCACTCCCAGGTACCTTCATTAAATGTTGCTGCTGTGTCATCGTGCCTTCTTTTATTATTATTGTTTTGCAAATGTTGCACTGTATTGCAAAAAGCAAGGTTTTTTGCCTTTGCCAATGCTTGTTAACCTTGCACCACCAGTTTGTTACAATTTTCAGAGTCGTCTTGTTAAATTAATCTTTGACAAACACAAGTAAGGTAGAAATGCACATTCCCTGCACTTCCTGACAGTTGTGACATGTTGCACATCCTCTATCAGCGGATTGCTCTGTTTGTGAACCACACTGGGAAAAAATTCACATGTGGCAAGATGTACGACCATTTTTACTGGTTGCAAGTGGAGTTTCGGCACGTTTGTAACAGTTAAAATGGCCTCTGGCATGTACAAACCCTATTTTGAGAGTCGGGCCAGATGTACGACCATTTCCTTTTGCATCTCGCAAATTGCAAATTTTTGTGACTCCCAATGTGCAAGTCACAAAAGGAAATGTACTAATGTATCACAGACACATTTAGAGATTCCCAATAAGTTTGCAATTCAGTATTCATGAGGCAGTTAGCAATTTACAACCCACTGGGAATGGGCAATATCACAGAGATGGTGACCTGGTGGGGACAGCAGACCATCATGTTTGTGTTTACATTTAAATAAAGCAAGTCACTTTTTTAAAAATGCGGCCTGTTTTCCGTAAAGGAAAACATAATGCGTTTCAAAAAGGAAAATTAAACGTTTCTGATTAATTTTTTAGGGTAGACAGTGGTCCGTGTGACCCCTGCCTGCTCTCAAAAAACATTTCCGCTATTACTCACAAAGGGGAATAGTGACTCGCAAACCATATTTTGCAAGTCGGTAATGGGTTAATGACTTGCAAAATAGAATTATACATGCCAGGGGCCATTTTAGCGCTCGCAAATGGGCCGAATCTCTATTTTCAACCACTGAAAGCGGTCGTACATCTGCCCGATGGTGCTTATTTCTGTGAGTACAATTCAGACGTTGAGACATACCTTCATGCGAACATTGGGAATAACGATAGTCAAAGTTCAATTTATTGTCATCAGCCGTACACTATAAAAAATATGCGTAATTAAAATCCATCCATACACACGGTAATACCATATTTGACATTAATATCATAATCAGCAAATTCTAAAACCAGCCAGACACTTGCGCAAACAACTGATGCTCTCAAGTTGCGCAAAATTAGCAAAGCCTAAACTCATCATTCCTTCATCCAGACTGCATTCACTGTGCTAAGAAACACAGAATATCATTGCTTGTGCCAAATACTCATTGGACAACTATGTGAAGCACGGCAGACGTGCTCTAACAATAGCTCAATGCATCAAATAACACAATCTGCAGCAGAGAATTTATTATCCTCCCTGCGATATAATTTACTTGAGCCCACCTCTGTTCTAGATGCTTTGAACAATTGGCCAGGCTGCCCATATATGTGAAGATGCTGAGTCAACATGCATTTGCTATGCTATAAGTCACACATTTTCTTGAGTTAGAGCTATTGGCATTGTAAATTTATAACTGAACTTATATCGCCACATAAATTGGTCAACCCTGCCTCATAATGTTGTCTTTTCCTGCCATATATTTCCAGTGGCCCAACATTTAACTAAAGGACATCCTCTATCCTTCTTTCTCTATCTTAAAACATATACAATTATCATATAAACCTTTATCAGATATAAACCTTTTGGCATTATAGTGTGATGCTCAAAACACCATCACAAAAATATATATTTTGGGATGGATTGGAGAGTGAAAAGAAAGAAGGAGTCGGGATTAAAGATAGAGAGGACAAGTGGCATAGTAACAGTGTCATGGGCCCTGGAGTAACAAAGGAAAATGGCAGCGCTTAATTTGTAAATAAAAATGTGCTGGTGCCCAAAGCCCTCCTCTTAAATACGCTGCAATTGAATGTGCAAGCACTGAATACTGAGGCAGTGTAATCCTGAAATCATCTTGGGCCTCTTTAATCCATTTACAGCCCCTCCCTGCCCCTTCAACTCACTCCTGCAGCTTTCTGCTTTCTCCCATTGTGACGCTTTTTCGCTTTTCTCTTCCATCTTTCCCATATGTGTCTTTTGCTCGCAATAAATGCTTGAGGCAGAAGTTCAAGCGCCGGCCCTCAAAAAAAAGTCCTGGTACTCCACACCAGAAACAACAAGCACAAATTAAGCACTGAAAATTGGTTGACTGGAATTTTGGTAGGAAAATACAGCAGTAATTAGAGTTGACTGAGGTCTGTATGTCTCTGGGCCCCCGGTGCCACTGCACCTGTTGCTCCATTGATAACTAGGCCCCAGGAGAGAAAGCGGATGAGGCAGAAAAAGAGAAGCAAAAGGAATTCAACAGACAAAAGAAAGAAAGAGAAGGGGGTGCAAATAAATAAAAGAAAGAAGGGAAAGAAAGAAAAAGAAAATGAAAACATAACTAAGGGAAGAAATAGAGCAAACGTGTGAGACAAAAGAAAAAAGGGAAGAAAGCTAGCGAACAAAAGATAAAGAGGAAAAAATAATGAAAGAAATGTGAAAAGAAAGAGAAGAATGAACTTTAGAGAAAAACAGAGAAATGGCGAGAGAAACAAGCATTGAAAGAACCAGGGCATTTATGTACTGACACAGACACAGAATGGGAAAACCACTTTGACACTTAAAGTCCCGACAAGTAACTTATGGCTTTCACATACAGATGGGAAAAAGAGGGATTTATGGTAAAAGGTGAATTCACAGCTAAAATAAAGAAAAGCACCAGAGAAAGGAAGAAAGAAAGATCTAAAAAAAAAAATAAGAAAGTGAAAGGACGCATCTTGTGTCAAAGGAAAGAGCAAATAAAAAAGACAAAGAAAGAATGAAGGGAAGAGAAAAACATTGTGAAAGAATGAACGCCTGATGAAGAAAAAAGAGAGGAACTAAACAATGAAAGAAATAACTGAGTTTTTACAAGTTTGAAAGAGGAGGTATCAAGAGGAAGAGGGAAATAAAAAAACAAGAGGAATAGAAATAAACAGTTGAAAGAAAGAGCAAAACTGTTAGCCTGTGGATTTTAAGAGCTGGAAAGAGAAAAGTGGGGTAGAAAGAAAACATTGAGAGTAAACAGAGTAAAGGAACGAAAGGAGTGAGATAGGTGAAACAGCCCCCCCCCAAATAAAGATGACAGCTGCGAATAGATTTAATTGGCTCCCTCATGTCCTCAAACAGACGTCATAGTGTGGAACAGCAGTGAGCACTGCCGAACAGCAAGAGGTGCATTAACAGAGTTGCATGTCAACCCCAATACACCATATTGGGGCATTTCAGATCAGGACTGGGGGTATAGACAGAGCTGTGCCCCGGCCCAGTGCTAGAATACAGAAAGGCAGCAGGTGAGGAATGAGAAGCAGAGCCCTGTGTAATTCCTGGTAATGGAATAATGGACCCTGCAGGTTAGGGTGAGGTGCACTGACTGAGTTGCATGTGGGCTACAGTAGTGGAATTGGAACGGGCACACAAGGTCAGAAGTGAGGTATGTTAATGGAGCTATGTGTGGAACCTAGTATTGGCATGCCAGTGTTGACAAATGTTACACTGGAGGTGCCCTGGTGAAGCTTCGGGTGGGGCCCAGCATGGGCGTGGTATTGCCTCTGAACCACTGAAGCGAATAGTCCTAAAGGGTGTGTGTGAGCCTTAGGACTGAGAAGAAATGTGCACTAAATGTTAGAGTTGATGGATTCTGGTGGAGCTGTGATGGTTCCCATCAATACTGGCGTTGGATGTTAGGCTTCAGCAGCACTGATTGAGCTGTGTTTTGCTCTTTTGGGTCCCATATTGGCTTGGCAGTGGGACTGAATCTTAGAATTGAACTGCTGTATTAGAACAGTATGTGAGCAGAGTCCCAGTATAGGAAAGGAAGTGATCTCACCGGGGTAGAACTGAGGTGCACTGATGGAGCTGCACGCGAGGTCCCAGTACTGGAGCAGCAGAGTGCATTGAGTGTAAGAACTGAGGTACTCTGGCAGACATCTTGCGTGGGGTTCCTGACACGGCTGTGGGATTGGAACATATAAACAGAAGTGCACTGATGGAGCTGCACCTGAGGTCCCAGTATTGGAGCATCAGAGTGTACTGACTGCAAGAACTGAGATGCTCTGGCAGACAGCATGGATGGGGTTTCTGGCACTGGCACAGCTGAAGGCTTGGAACATGTGAACGGAGTGGCACTGATAGAGCTGCATCCCAGATCCCAGTACTGGAGCAGCAGAGTGTACTGACTGAAAAAAGTAGGTTCTCTGGCAGACAGCATGCATGGGGTTCCTGGCACTGGCACAGCCGAGGGCTTGGAGAGTGTGAACGGAGGTGCACTGATGGGGCTGGGCCGGAGATCCAGTAATGAAGCAGCAGGGTGTACTGACTGCAAGAACTGAGGTGCTCTGACAGGCAGCATGCGTGGGGTTCATGGCAGTGGCACAGCTGAGGACTTGGAGCATGTGAACCGAGGTGTACTGATGGAGCTGCATCCGAAGTCCCAGTACTGAAGCAGCTGTACTGACTGGGTACGTGGGGTTCCTGGCACTGGCACGAATGAGGGCTTGGATTGTGTGAACAGAGGTGCACTGATGGAGCTGCAAGAGTGATCCCAGTATGGAGCAGAATTGGGCACTGTCTCTTAGGATTGCAGAGCCCTGGTAGAGCTGGGTGCCTAGGCTATAAGCAATTACAAGTGATCCTCCAGTCAGGCACACTTGGTAAAGAAAATACAAGCTAAGGAAGGGTGGGAGCCAGGCAGCTGAGAGAGGATGGAGAGAGCCCACAAAGACCAAACGTGACCAAGGTAACAGCCTGATTTATAGCCTTGTTTACAGCTAAGCTTAGAGCAAGAATGCTCTGCAAATGACTAGGGAAGCTTCCCTGGACAGGAGCAGGAACAAAGTAAAAACAAAGGTCCCCTACAGACCAGATAAAGAGGACAAAGCATAATTTTACAGTAGTTGGTCCCTGCTCCCACACAGAAGAAGGAGGGACAAAGAAGCATGACTGACACTGAAACTAACAAATGAAATAGCTGGAAGACCACAGAAGAAGTATACTTAAAAGTATTTGCTTTAAAACATACATGCCTCACCCACAACTTAAAAGTATTCAGGAGGTCTTACGCTTACGCTCAACCTAAAAATCATTTCATCATCTCACCTCAAAGAAAGGTGTAGTGCATCCAGACTCATCCTAATGTTATAAAATTTGAACAAAGGCAGAAGCCATTTTTAGGAGCATTGGCCAATTTTGTGCAAAGTAGCAGAAAGGGCTTGATGTTATCTTTCCCACCAGAAATATATTCACAATATTCTTCCTTTTGTTACGCCTATCACAAAAAGGTGTGGGGTGAATAGGCACCTGAAAATGAAAGGCCCTTGGAACAGACACAGCTTTCTCTTACCATCATTTTATATTGAATACACATACCTTATTTAAAAACGTGCAGCTGTAGTGGGTTCCAGCAAGTAAACATATACTTGTGCCACTACAGCTGTGCATTTTTTAATTTAACAACCCACGGGCGCTTGTTTACTTCTCTGGAGAAACCCTTTGAATGTGTCCTTCACATGATAACTGCTACACCTTTGAAATGGTTTCCATTACAGAAAGCTTCACATCTCACCAACCTTTAATCTGACTGACAACAAATGAAACCTACTATGTTGGGAGGAGAATGTCCCCTGTATAGTAAATGGGGGTGTATCCCTGCCCTGATTGGCTAGCTGCAAGTGAAACTGGCATCCAGACTTTTATTTTGGCACTGATATATTAATGTTAAAAATAAAAATATAAATAAAAAAGTACATATGTATTATTTATTATAATTATAATGTTAAATTATTTTAAGTAGTAACAAATATAAATAACTATACATCAATATTAAAAAACCTATAGAAAATAATACATAAAGTACATATTTATTATGTAATTATAATTTTTAATTATTTAAACTAGTTACACATGTAAATAAATATACATTAATGTTAATATATATAAAATAACATATTTTTTATTTATTTATAATTATACTTAAATTAAAGTAGTTGCGAATCTGAATAAATATATATTGTTTGCATTCATTTATATGTGCAACTATTTCTAATAATTTAATTTAACATTATTTCCTAAGCGGTTTTATTTTAGGTCCCTTCTTTCATTATTTTCTACAGGAGGGTTTTTCATTACCAGTGACTTGCCATGTGTGGTGCTGAGTTACAACAAACGTGCAGTTTGTGAATACTGAAAAGTAGTAAAATTACTCAATAGTGTAAACTAACTTACAAGTGTAATTACCTTTGTGAATCAGGCCCCCAGTGATTAAAGTACTCTTTCTTTACTTAAACGACTGCCACGGGGCTGGAGAATACTGCATTGTGGTTGTTGGGTGAACTCTTGCACCCACAAGCACTACCTCCCTGAAAAACCTATGACTGTTCACTATCTCTGCTTAGAGAGTGAACTGCAAGGAGGGCTATATTTGGCCTGGTTTGCTGAGCCATACTAGAACGGACCCCAGGCCACCAGTAGCAAATGGCCTTACCCACCACGTTGCGGACTAGTAGCTCCAATCTGTCTGCACTATGGCAGCCTGAACTGGGTCTGACATTCTGTGTGCTGTATTCGTTTGTGGATTTGCAGCCCCTGTGACGTCACATTAAGAAATAATTGGCATGGTGCTTATTTCTGTGAGTGCAGTGCACATGATGAGACATATATTTATATGAACAGCCGTCTAGATGAATTTATTGGTGAATAGACACATGCTGCCTGCTCGCAGGTCACTTTGAGGAGCAATGTGGGAAACACATTTTCAGGTCTCACACTACAATATCTACATACAACAGGGTGCCACAGTAAGTGTAACCTGTAGCTGCAGATGCTCAAATAAATGCTTAGGTGGGTAGCAGAGTTTTAAGCAGGGGCAGCTCTTTTGCAATGGCGAAGAAGCGTCGCACCACTGGCTGAGCCAGCAGCTAAAAAATAAAACAATATCCTAAGTTTGTTTTACTTTTGAGCTGCTGGCTCCGCCAGCAGGTTCAGAGAAGGGCGGGGCTGGTCCATGTGACCGGGGAGGAGGGGGAGTGGAGTCAGTGCACCAAGGGCCAGATTTATACTTTTTGACGCAAAACTGCACTAACGCTAGGTGGCGCTAAGAACAGGTTAGAGTCATTTTTCCTGACGCTAACCATTGCGCCTTGTCGTAAGGCAAATTGACGTTAACGCAGGAAAAAAGAGTCTAATCCGGTTTGCGACATGGCAAAACGTCGCAAAATTGATATGCGTAATTTTTCACCACAATAGCGTCAAAAAGAGACGCAAACACAGCAAACAGGGCTAAGGAGCCTCAAAATGGATCCCAGAAGCCAGGAGAGACCCCAGGGAGACCCCACACAACAAGGAACCAGCCAGGAGGACACAGACAAGACCAATGAGGAAGTGTCGCTTCAGCGCAGAGGAGCATGAAATCCTGGTCAGAGAGGTGACGGAGCACCAGCACCAACTCTTCATCAGAGGCAATTTGGCAACAGATTGTGGACAAGATTAACAGTGTGGCAGAGGTCAGGAGAACTGTCACTGAGTGCAAGAAACGCTGGCATGACTGCAAGTGCAGGACAAAGGGGAAAATGGCAAGGAAGGCAGTACTGCAGACCAGAGGTAGGAGTCCAGCACCGCAAGAGGACATGGACGAGATGGAGGAGATGGTTGCAGCCGTCATCCTAGAGCAAATCGTCATTGGTATCGCAGGACAGCGCAGACTACCAGGAAACAACACATATGCAGGGTAAGTTGCATGGGGACAAAAATGCCTAAATGTCAAGTGCAAGAAGGGGGAGGCAAATACCTACTGCACAATGCATGTCAGCCCTGAAATTCAGGTAGTGGAAAAGGCAAAGGGGCACGGCACAGGACTCCCTGCACTGCCCATGCCAGGTGCCTGGGCTGTGCATGGGCATCCAGGGGCACAGCACAACAAGACACCAACAACCTTTGCCTGGGGGTACACCACCATGTCAAGGCTGCTGGAAATGCTGAAGCAGACCAGGAGGGTAGGGTAGAACGTAACAACTGGTCTGCTGTCACAGGACAGCTAGTATTGTCAGAATGTAAACTAGAGGACAATGCTCAGTCTCAGGCCATTGGCCCAAGAGGCATTTACCATTGACAACACTTGCCACTACTGCCTGTGCTGTGTGTGCTGGTCAATTAGGAAATGGCAGTTAGGTGCTCATGGCACAAACACACTCAAAATGAGGGTTCAGTAGGACTACGTGGTCAATCCCCCTCAATCCCTATCCAAGTGCAACTCCTATCCACTGCTCATGTCCACAGACTCAAGAACCATCGGGCACTGTCACATACATTATGATGTACACAGCAGTAATCTCATACCCATGCTGCCCATTCCAGGGTTTACCCCTGTGCCTGTGTCACAATAGCTGCAATGCCACCATGCAACATCTCAGGTGTCATAGTGCTAAGACAACAGCATTGAGGGAGAGGACATATGTGTGTAGCTAGGCAAACACACCCGCACAGTCATAAGAGGAAATGGAACTCTGCCAGGCCCATCAGTGCAATGCAATGTAGCACACACAAACACAAACATCAACATGAGAAACTACCAGTGGTAACCCCTGTATCGTTTCATGGAAATGCAATATATGGTATGGTGCTAGGTCTCAGCACCATATAGGTGTATGTGAAAAATGATAGACTGGGACAGGGCCATATTGTTATGTGTGGTGCATGTGGCATCAGCACACCAACAATCATTGCAAGGCCTCTCCATGCTAATGGAGGCAGAGGGAGGGTTGATTAGGACAAGAAGGTGGCAAGCCACAATTTGGACAGAACCCACACCTACAAGATGTGACGCAGACAATTCCCCAAACTGCCCACACTACGTGTAACATGCAGGTAGGGCATAGAGCTGAGAGACTGCAAACATTAATGACAGGAACAATGCATGGGAACCAAGATAACAATGTATCACCAATAGGAAGTCAGTGACGTCACATTACAACTGGCACAACACAGACACACTAATTGTCCATTATCTCATTGTAGAGGACAATGGCTCTCCTGTGGATCTGTCTGTCCTGGACTACTCTGATGACCTGGATAACCAGCTGACAACCATCAGCCAGGAAACCCTCCAAGATGTCCTGGGAACCCTCCAGACACCACCTCCAGTCGCAAGGAGGAGCACACATGTAGCAGCCATCCCAGAGGACCCACCCACCACCCCAATAGTACGACCTGCCAGCTCAAACACAGCGGAAGACTGATGGCACAGGGACCACATTTGACAGGATAGTAGTGGGGGTACAGCGGGAGCTGACCAAGGAGGTGCAGGTGGGGATGTTAACTATGGCAGCCAGCCTTGAAGGGATGCACATGTGCATGATGACGTCCGCACAACAGTCAGCAGCCATACAAGTCACACAATCCCTACTGCAAGGAGTCCAGCAGTGTGTGAGGGACCTCACCACTGCTGTGAGGGAGTTGCCACAACACCTGCCCTCCCAATCTTGCAGCTGCATGCATGACAACAATCTGGACTCCATGCACCAGGAACTGGCCTCCCTCAGGGCAGACATGGCTGCCTACCATAGGGATGTTGCTGCCATACTCAATAATCAGCAGCTCCTCCTTGCTGCAGTGATGCCATATGTAGTTCCACAGATGGCAGCTGCCGGGAATTTGGAGTCCACTTCTCCAACCACTGAAGTGAGTATTGTCCTCTCAAACCCACCACCACCACCACCATCAAGGGCAGAGGAGACAACACACACATCAGAGGATGAAGATGTGGAACAGATCATATTTACCCGTAGGAGTACCCGGTAGCACCAGTCCATGCCACATGGGCACTGATTTTCCTTTGTCCTGTGCTTGACAACATGCCAGTTTTGCTACAGTTGGTGACATGCACTCTTCATCGACACACTGTTAACCTTACCACTATGGACTGAAATTGTCTCTCACTACTCAATTGTCAATTCATGTTCCTCTGCACTGAATGACACTTCATCTCAGCATGTCCAATGACATGTCTCTCAACCTTGCACTTGTGTTGCGTCACAATAGAGTGCTTTACACTAATGGGGTAACAAACCTGGACTATGTAAATATTGCACTACAGCACTTTAAAATAAACAGCACCTACACAACAACGTTGTGTAATGTGACACATCTACTTTGCTGGAGATTTGTGATACATGTAAAATGTCTGTGGTCACAGAATGTCAATACCAGAGTGCAGAAATAATGTGGGCAGATATTTACGCACAAGGGCCATGAATTCTAAGTTTTTCAGCGCTGCATTTGCATCATTTTTTAAGCCAAAACAGCACAAACTTACAAAATATCATTGTATTTTGAAAGTTTGTGCTGCTTTTGCGTCAAAAAATTAGGCAAATGCAGCGCAATAATATTATATTTCTGGGCCAAGGTGTCTACAAGATGAAACTCAATGCTGGCCAGATCCCCTACAAGAACGTCATTGTGTATGTGACATTTGCTTTAAAACATACATGCCTCACCCACAACATACAGCAGGCATGATTATGTAAGAGTGTTTGGCCAATAACGTCAGCTGGGAGTACAATTAAAACACATAGGCATGAATTTGAATACTTGACCTCATCTGAAATTGACACTACTCAGTTTAGCAGTGTTCACATGAACATCAGGCTGCAGGCAGACGTCCCACAGTACCCAACATTCCGACATTCCTGACACAGGACCCAAACGATGATAGCTTTAAAACCACACCTACCTGTCCAATACATGGGAACCATAGTCACATTGAGTGGTGGGTACAATGGATGGCAGATGCACAGAGATTTAGATTTGTTGTAGCTGCCGATTCAGCTCAGCAGACAGCTCAGTTGGAAGTGGGAATTAACATGTCAAGAGAGAGATGTGGATGCAGGACGGAATACACAGGCCAACAGACAATTGGCACTGTACACTCATGCAAAGAACCTGCGCCCCAAGCATATGACACATGCAGTAAGAGAGTACCTAAATCTTTAATAACTGTGTACCAAACTGAACTTAAAACTATGTAACACACCTATACTAACCTAATCTATCCTAACTATTCATTACCAACAACTGGCCCTAACCACCCTATGCTAAGCTTACTTACCACATTTAACAACACACTCTAAACATTTGCTCCCCACCCCCTTATATGACGAGACACATGTAGGAGAACATATACAAACCGAAACAGATACTAACTAATACTAAACAAATATATATTTTTTATTTTTTTTTCTATTTCTTTTTATTAAAATACACAAAAGCCCCAACATTAACACCCACAAACTAATATGTAATGATATGAAACCCCCCACCTACTTATCCTATCTAAACTACTGCCCTACTATAACCTGTCAATAAACACCCTAAACCCACTAAAAAACTGGATAAGGAATGAGGAGGGAGGGGACGGAATTTGGGGTGAGGGGAGGCAGGAGTTCAGAGGTTTGCCCTCCTCAGAGTCTCCTTTATAGATTTGAGCCTCCGGGTATTTTTGTCCACGTCCCGCTGTAGCAGATGTGGTGGTCTGTGTTGCAGAGGTTGTTGCTCCTGCAGGTGTGGTGGTCAGTGGTGTTGAATTAGAAGGTACAGCAGATGTGGTGGTTGTTGGTCCTGAGGTTGAAGGTGCAGTAGGTGGGGCTGATGTGATGGTGGCCGCTGTGCTACTGGGTGCAGTTGTGGTGATGGCTCCAACCGTTGTGGCCAATGCCGGTTCCCCTTGGCTGAAAGCCTGCCATTCTCCTGTGGCTCTCTCTCTCTGATAACGTCTTGCTATCCTCCGGTGCCCAGACTCGACATCCAAGATCTGTCTGTACCTCACTGCCTGCTTCTGGAAATCCCAGATCTCCGCTACATTCATGTTGGCAGCTGTAAAAATTAGACAGGCAACCATCAGTGTCATCATTGTGTGATACATGTACAGATGATAATCTAACACTCTCCCTCGATTTGCACATGCAATCTAAATCACAGTACAGATGATATATTGTCCCTGACGAATGAAATGGCAACGTTGCCTACCCATCAAGTATTTAATAGCACAGCAAAGCACAACAAGAGATGTACCAAATACAGTGATCTGTGCATTGATATAGTGCAATGTGTCACAATGCAAATGCAGCAAGTACTACACATGGGCCAGGCCGACTAATCTTTATCATCTGAGTTAACTTCAAGGCACCCAGACCAGTGATTTGTAGATGTAGTTGGCAGGATGGTATACAGTTGCTAATCGTAAGGGGTCAGTGTTGTTTAGGACACATGCATCTACACTGTGACCATCACATCTACCTACATATATTTTCTTCTCCTACCCCTGTGCCTCGGGGGGGTGGGCATGAAATACATCATCACAACTGTCGAGGACAACCACAAAGCCATGTCCACTTGTACATGGATTTAGTGAGTGGAACACATGTGAGGAGGGCTGCCACCTAGGAATGAGGTATCCATAGGTCAATCACATCTACATTCATGTTTCCAGTTGTGAACAACCATCAACACCTGATCTGCCAACGCAATTCCAAAATCACCCACATGGATGCCAGCACATGTCTGGCTTTGACCTGCATGCACACCTATTACATACCACATAAGTGTCACGTAAATGGAGTACAACTTATGGGGCTAGATACTGGGGGACAGTTACCCATACAGTCCTACATGTACATTACAATACAGGGATGCGCAATTTTGTGCGGAAAACGGATGCATCACTGTCTTGTGAAAATGAGGTTATGACTCTGTGACAATACTCTCACACTGGAGCACTTCCAACTCGCATGTGGGCCTACATGTGGCTACTAATTGCCTTGTTCACATGCTACTGCCTATTGCGCAGCACAAGACTCTCAAGATATGACTCTCTGCCTGTGAATGTCGAACCCTTGCATGGAACACTATGTCAACATCCAGTCAATTATTATATATCAGATCAAGTGCCAGCTCATCATATCTTGCAATGAGTGCAACACAAGAGTCACTCACACAATTACACAGGACAGACATTATCACACTTACTGGATACATCTGGGTCCTGAAATCGAGTCACTTCCCTGATGGTATAGGGGGCCAGTCCACTTGTAAGACAGGGAAAGGAAATATATGCTCAATGTCAGATCACTGTACAAACATGTGGACAACATATCACAGTTTGTAACATTTTATATGAGTGAGCTGCTGATCCTGCATGTAGACACTCCAGCAGACATACCACTGCAAACTCACATTGACACTGACACTCCAGTGAGTGATAGACACACATCCGCACACATGCACTGGGCCTAACAATCATGTGGTGCTAAACCTGACTACAAACATTTGTGGCTAATCCATTTCAGATGGTACTCCATGTCATGCTTTGTAACTGGGTGACAATTTCAATGGCACTTCCCCGGTGCACTGCAATACAAGTGACTCAGGTATTGTGGCTTGTGCATAAAGGGACACTGAGCTACTGTGTGATGGACATGTGGCTCAATTTTCAGTCAACAATTATCATGCATTCAGTGGTCCATAACAGATGTGGCACAGTTGTATGTAGGTAACAAATGCCCCATTGGCAGTGTCCTCTAAGCCATATATGGCCCCTATGCCCCATTTGCCTTTTGCAAATGGGTTAGCACCAACTTGAAACGGCTGGTAGCTGCAATTGTTTAGGGTCAGCATTTGCGGTCAACAAAGAATCAATCAGCGGACTGCGACTCGCTAATAGGAACGGAACGCCCCTTCCTAAATGCCACTAGCAAACCCTGTTTTGTGATTGGGCAATATGATAGCAGAATGGCAAAATTGGGGGTGTGCATTTGAATGAACATTTTTCCTCACGTAAACACACTAAATCTGAAAACTAGGCCGTTTGTGAGAATTAAAAATAGCTTGGTACATGAGGCCCGAAGTAATACTTGCATTGTTAACATGAATAGACCTGTGGAATACATCTCAATATGGAACACTAACTCTTTGTTCTACTTGCATTCAACATGGCCACAAACATTGCATGCAGCACGTCAAGACATCGGCTACTGTCACTCAGGAGCATACTACTGTACACATTTGTCAATGTGATACTCACCAACAGGGCCACCGATCACCACACCCAGGTGGTCCAGCAGGTCCTGTTCTCGGGCCACCAGGTCAGCCCAGCGATGCTTCAGCTGGTGCTCATTCCTTGTTGTGTTGAATACAAGTTTGAGGTAGTAGAGCACCTTGCCCCACCGCAGCCGCCTTGCCTCTGTGTGATACCCCTGTATCACACACCCACCCATCCACAGTATCAATGACTAAAAGTGGCACACCAGCCACACCAAGGCCCAAAGCTCCTCCTCACCCATGCGGGCCAGCCTCACCCTTCCCGACATGTTCGTGCACAACAATTTAAAACAGAAAAAGGGAAAAAGGAAGGAAAATAAATGTGAAAAAGGAAACTTACAACCCATACTACGAACCCCAATTAACCCAAGTCATGTAACCCCCAAACAGACACCCAACAGTACAAATACAATCAAAAAAACAATAAACGACACAAAAGCACTTAAACATGTACAATATACAAATAGAATACACAAAAAGACACAAGAGAGACACCACAAGATACAAGAAACGCAATCCAGACACGAGCAACACCAAGACACTGCCACACAGTCGAGAAAATTAACACAGACTGTAAAGTGAAAGTGAAAGTACACCCACAGTACCATGTCTGTAAACAGGATTTCCTATTACATCACTTCCTGTCCCCTTTGCGGCCCGTTTTCCGTCTTGTGTGTATTTTTTTACGCATACGATGTTTGCATGAATATTTTCGACACATAACCTACATGTGCAACAAAATATCACGCATTACCGGGAAACTTCTATTTTAATGGATATCCGCATTCATGTGGTGCGCTGGTGGAATTAATGCTAAGGGCCCATGTATGTTTAGTTAGCGTTTGCATTGTTTTTTGACCCATTTGCATCAAAATATTTTTCACAAACTGTGTTTGCATGATTTTCAATTATTTAACATGCATGCCCCCGGTATCAAGATGGAGATAGAATGGTATGGCCTGCAGTGTGTGGTGTAGTGGTTGGCCACATGTGGTAGAGCATGCAACTGTGGCCCAGATTTATACTTTCTTTGTGCCGCATTCCCTTCATTTTCTGACACAAAAGAGGCGCAAATTTACAAAATATAGTTGTATTTTGTAAGTTTGTGCCACTTTTGCATCAATAAATGATGGCAATGCAGTGCAACAAAAGTATGAATCATGACCTGTGTGTTTTGTGTGCGAATGATCTTTAACAACAATATGTGTGCTTCTGAAGGAACGGCATACAATACATTTGACGAAATGCTCATGTATGAATGTGTTACAAATGGGTATCTACATCAGATGGCAATCAGTGATGTACACAAGTCATGACATGTGTTTGTAATATGTGTTGACTCATTTGATGTGTTATTCTTTGACTTTGGGGACATTACATTTTACACGACAAACAAAACTCAGGGATGATTGAGGATGGCTGATGAGTGCTAGGTCGGATATGTTATCCCTCACATGTCATTAATTGTTGGCTACGACTTCATGGTGACTTGTGTGTGAACTAACCTTATGTCGGCCATGTGTACATGTTTGATACGTACAGTTTTGAGACACTGTGCCTTAATTCCACCCATAAAAATGTTATGTACACGTCAGTTTGACTCATGAAAATTACCTATGTTGCTCATATTGCTGTGGTGGACCTGCTGCCCTGGCTGCATGTGTTCACATATTTTCAAATGTGCATTCCACAGAAGTGTCCGGTTCAAGTCTGTGGGCATGTGTACCCTGCATCAGTATTGGGCTCCATGGTGTTACAGTTTCATGCGTGTCTAGTCAGGATCTTGCAAGGAAGAAGTGTACCAAAGCAGAAGAGCAGCTAAAGGCATACACGGGGATAGGGCAGTTATGGTAAGGCATATAAAACAGAAAAGTGAATACAGAGCAACCTTAGTGTGGACAAATATGGAACGGGTCAGTAATGGACAAACATGCAGGGCTTATCACTAAGATTGTACACAGGGTTGGGCTCAGAACTTCCCACAGCAACAGGGAACGTCAGTGCCTCTGTGCAGATTAATCTCACAGCTAGTCACCACACAAGCCTCATAGAAAGGTGGCAGTAGAAGAGAATCTGTGTCTGGACCATCAGTGCATAAACAAGGATTGTACTTACATCCACGAGACTAGCCCTTGTTGGTCGGGCTGGAGACACAGTAACAATTCCTGGAACACAGACATAGCACACTGTCACTGTTAGGCACTAATGACTACATGCAACACTAGACAAAGGATGGGGGCTGGATTAGCCTCCTGGAAACCAGGTGCCAGACCAAATACAAAGTAAAACACTACTAGACAGGTGAGGACTGATAGTGCACTTACCAGACACGATAACTCAAGAGGAAACAGAAAGCAAGGGAACCAACTAGGAGGCAAAGCCAGGCACAGGGAATAGGCTCTGGTTGACGCAAAGGCTGGAACAGGTCTGGGTAACAGAAAGCAGGCTCTGGCAGAAACAAACTTGAACAAGGCTGAGAAACAGGGAGCAGAGTCTGACTGGAACAGGCAGGAACAGCACTGGGTAAACAGAGAGCAGGTTCAGGCGTAATCAGGACTGTAACACAATCCAACAAGGGGTCTGGAACACACAGGAATTGTACTTCAATGCACGACGAGGAGCTTCAGGGAATGGCAGCTTCTAAGCAGTTCCAGGCAGCAGCAAGGCCAGGGCAGAGTCACATGGCTGGGCTGCACAAGAGAGGTCACAGGTGTGTGCAGCTTCAGTGTCTCACAAGTCCTGGAAGAGAGAATCCAGTATATAGGGACAACCGGACTTTTCCCATAGGAAACAATGGACAGAAGATTACAGGTATTACCGACTACCAGGCAGTGCATTATGGGACCTCAAGTCCATGTAGGCTAATGTAGTTCTTCTATAGCATGCCATATGGAAAAGGGAAGCAAACAGGAGTCAGAAAGGGAGTCTGGGTGAGTGTTAATGATGATTCCCGGGGTACAGATAGTCCATTTACAGCGCCCCCTGGAGATGGGAGGCAGAGACTTCACACATGACAGTGGCATGACTTATTTCCAGGGATGGACTGCGCAGGGCATGTGCTGTGAACATTGCTTGTCATACCTGGGGCACTCATGATATCCATTTTCAGGATTGATGCACCTCTTGTCACACAAGCTCCTTGCAGAGATAGCAACTGTCACACTTACTAATGTCAGGGGTCTGTTCATACATTCATGTTACCACTGATATTTCACATCCACTGCCTCATGTATGGTGCGCTTATTTATCTTATGATTGGAGATGTCATAGTTGTGTGTCATGTGCTACAGCAGAGCATGTTGGCAGCGTGGATGTGTGTCATATGCTGTGGTCCAATGATTTTGTCCTTCATATGTGAAATTCAAAAGATGAGTTTTTTATTGTGTGTGATTTTTGCTGTACAATCATACGCATCACATGTGATGTTGCATCAGAAGTAGTCAGATTTGTCTATGTGACATGCTCCCTGAGGTAATACTCACATTCCTAAAGAACATGTGATGGAGAAATAAGTAACCAGAGCAGGATTGTGTGATATAGTAAGGTGTTTAATTACATATCCTAAGAAGGTGTTTACAGTGACTATTGGTTAAAAAAGTTTTGAACAACCTCCTGTCTGTGGCACATTCCTGCAGCTGTGTTTTGATGTTCCCCCTCATTTTCCCTGGCACCATCCTCCTCCTCAGGCAGTTCTTGCTCAGGCTCATATAGGGGGATGATCCTCCTCACACAAATGTTGTGCAGGATAGCACATGTAAGTACTATTTTACACACAATGTATGGGGCATATAGGAGGCTGCCTCCTGTGATGTCCAGGCACCTGAATCTGGACTTCAGGACGCCCAAGGTCCTTTCTACAATGGTGCGTGTCGTCCGATGTGCCTCTTTATAGGCACGCTCTGCTACTGTGCTTGAGTTGGGGAATGGGGTCATGATCCATGGCTGGATCCCGTAACCCTGATGAGCTGAAAAAGAAAATAGGAGTGAGTATTTTGTTAGTGCTTGCAACATGAATGTCATGTAGCACGGCAGTTGATATCATGTGTCATCTGTGACTCATATGTGTTTGTGGTATTGTGTGCGATCCTAGGCTTCTGTGAGGTTTTTTCTGTAGTAGGTTGTTTGATTTGATAACTTGTGTTTGGCTTATTGGCCTGGCATCTATGATTTTGTTTCCGAACTTCTGGTCGGTATGTATGTACCATGCGTTGTGTAGTGAGCAACATTTTTTAGTGTGCTTTTACTGGAGGGGACATGATACTTCCACAGACACAATAGATTCATATGTGGTGGTAACATGGTTGCACCACATGGCCTGGACATCCCCAATTAGACATATGTCATTGCAAATGAACAATGAGGCCCTTTGATTTGGCTTAGTGACAATGCACAACACATCTCCATACGTTGGCAGCACTGAGGTGTTCAGTATTGACAATGCACAATTATCCCATGTGGGACTTGGTTCTAGGCAAACCTTTGTAGTTCCCTGTGCCAGTGGCTCATGTGCAACCGTGCACCTACACTACCAAACTTGCTCCGGGTAAGCTGGCTAACTGCCTTGGAGGTGGATGTATCTGTGCAGGAAGGGCCATCTCCCTGTACACCTGTTATTTTCATGGACATTTGGCTCTTTCAGTGTGTGCAGCAGTGTGCAGTTTGCATTAGTGGCACATCAATATGTGTTCATAGCACAGTCCACTTCCTTATTGCTACCTGGCAACGGCACCCCAGGAGTGATGTATGATGTTGGGACTGCCTCAGTATTTCCGTGTCACCTACATGTGAGTCTGCATCATTATGCTATGTGTCTCATGGTGTTAGACCTGCAGCAACACACATTGCACACCCCATCCATGCTACATATTGCTTGGAAGGGAGTCGGATTGACTACGTGGCCTAATGTAATAGTAAATGGTTCATCTTCCAAGTTGTACTTCCAGTGCAGGCCATGTCATTGTCATTGTGTGCTTTGACATTGGTCCCTTGTAGCTCTAGAGTGGCAGCTAATGTTATTGGTAGCCGTCATTTGTCCATAGGTGTGTATCCCATTGTGTCAGGGTGTACAACATAACTACCTGTGTCACACCTCAGTGTCTTCCTGCCCATGTGTCAATGTAGTGGTGTATGTATTGTGTGTCCTACAGGGTTGCTGTGCCGTGTGTATATTGCTAGGTTTATGGACTTACCGACAAGGCCATTGCCATATCGTCCATCCTGGAAGTGCTGATTGATCGTGCTGTGGCGGAAGATGAAGGAATCATGTACACTCCCAGGATACTTGGCCAAGATGCTGGTAAACAATCCCTTTGTGGTGATCTATGGCCTGCACATTAATGGAGTGGATGTGCTTTCTAGTTCCAGAATAGATGCTCTGTTGCTGCAGGTGGTACGATCCGGACATTGGTGCAGTCAATTGCACCAAGCACATGCAGGAAGCCATGTATTTGATAAAACCCCTGTTTGATCTACTGCTGCTTCTGCTGGGTGTTGGGAAGCTGATGTGACGGGGTGTGAGGGAGATGATGGCATCTAGGACCTTGGGAAGGAAGGCGGAGAATGAGGGCTAGACGGGTAGCATCAAAATATAAATATGGAGTTAAGCTTGCGCTGGATTTGCGTAAAATAATTTCGCAAATCCGGCACAGAGTATAAATATGGGCCTTAATGCGCATATCAGATTGGCCGAACATATTTGGCCTGCCAAACTAACATGCACACTTAGGTTTCTCCAACCCGGCTGTGTTGCACAGCCAGGTTGGGGAAACTGCACAGACCCCAGTGCACTATCTCAATGGCAAACCAAGAACGCAGAGCAAGCCACTCAGACCAATCCTGACACTGTTCTCATGCTATGTATAGCATGAGAGCAGCACTAGGATTGCTGGGAGCCTGTGCTGGTGTCCCAGGGAATGCTGGGACACCAAATCGAGGGAAGATCAAGGTCGGCAGCAGCGGCGGCAGCAGCGGCAGCAGAATAAAGAGGTACTTTTTTTATTTAAATTATTATTTTATCCCCCCATAACACCCCTCCCCTTCTTTCCTCCCCTTGAGATTTGCGATGGCCGCTGATTTTAAGGAGAGGCAGCTGGGCCTGGAAATGGTTGAACGGCTTGCTTACTGGCAAAAGACCGGCATGACATCTGCCCTTGGGAGGGACATTGCTGCAGTTATTGCACACTACCACCTGGCTGACTAGGTCGTGATGATGCAAGGGTGTCTGCGTTGTGAGGGTGATTGTTTTTGTGCAGGAAGGGACACCTTCCTGCCCAAAAACAATCAGTGGAGGAGATGTCCTCCTATATGTTACTGCAGAATGCAAGGGTGCCTGCATTGGCACCAGGCAGTCGAAAGGGCACTAGTGCAGGGGGTGAGGACAGTATTTTGTAACTACAGTGCACGTTTTCCTTTTTCCATGGGATGCAGGGCAGCACAGCAAGGTCACTTGCTGCACTGCCCTGCACCACTTTTATTGTAAATATTCCCCTAAATGTGTACTCAGGCCATGTGGGCACTGCCTTAATGCTATTCTGAGAAAGATCACCCTCTTCTGATCCATTCAGGGAACTCTAAAGCACTTAAGTCTGCTTAAGACACCGGCTGCGACTCCCCGGAGCCACAACCTTACTGAGTAAGCGTGCTTTCATCGCTCTCTCCTGTTACAACTACTAGTACTGATGCACACAGTGGCCATCTTCAGTCACTCGGGCCTAACATCTGTCATGCTGCTTCAAACACCAGTTTAAACATGGATCTGCCATCTTAACATCCCCAACAAACCATTTATACACCAAACTACTTCACACCTTGCGTCCAATGAGCATCCAGTCATAGTATTTCATTCACCAGCCAATCAGACGTTCAGTCTCTTCAGTGGCATAAACCAGTCCTTTTACTAGATCTAACTCTAGAAACAGGACTTTTAGTTAAATCGAATAGTAATTATAATATTAACGGAGCAATTTCAAATAATGCATACTAAATAATTTTGTGAGTATGAGGATCAACAAACATTAATCTTCCAAGAACCACTCTTTTGGCATCTTCTGCAAGATCATCTAAGATGCTGAATAATAAGTAATAGGTAGTAGCAAAAGAAATCCCCCCGGAGAGCAGCGGTATGTTGCTCATGAAATATTCAAAAGCCATGAAGGCGCCATTCCCATTCTTTAGCATCAGTTGCATTATCAGTTGAGTGGTTATTTCTGTGGAAGCCACCGGTGATTGGATCACTGATCTTATTGTTTCCACTGGCTTATTAACTTTCCCAGCAACTCTTTGGAGGGATTCTTCATCCAGGCCGAAGTCCCTGAGATATCCTCTTATTGCTTTTATCAAAATGGCGATATCACAGCAACTGATAGGCGTGGGACAGGCAGGACAGCAATGGTGCTTGATAAGGTTGCCAGCTTCCATACCTCCGTCTTCAGGGCCTCCTTCTTCTTGTTCACAACATGCTGGGAAGTGTTGGGCAACGTAAGCAGGAAGGCATTTCTCTTATGTTTGGGGAGTTCCTCCTCTAAAACTTTTTGCATCTGCGAAAAATCAAACTTGCCAATGTCGAGGGACGAGAGAAGAAAGATGTGGGGGCATTGCACCCCACTCGTAGTTAGGCACGTTGTCCAGTCGTCTCTAATCTGTTGGAGCATTATCTCCTTGTCAAATTGTTTCTTTCGACGTTTTGATGTATCAATATCATTATCAATTTTTGAGCGCACAAAGTAAAACTGCTTTCCCATCTTTTGAATGGCGACTGCGAGCAGGATTAGGTTTTCCCTAATTCTCTCTGAAAAGACCAGGATAAAGAAGTCATAACGATGAAAGTCCACTTGCTGAAGGTACGTCTTGGCCGTAAAGGTCTGTGTTCCAATTCCAGGCAAATCCCATAGATTTACATTTTCCCGATGTTGGTAGGGATAAGCCTTAGGCACATTTGTTTTCTCCACCACGCCTGTGGGGGCCGCCCCTTTGTCGTCACTGTTCAAGCCTCTCATGGCATTGATGAATGTAGTTTTCCCACAGCCGGATTCCCCGGTGGCGCAATATAAAGCTGTGTTTTCTCTAAGAGGTTCATAGATAAACTTGGTACAGAATCTGGCAGTCGAAAGGCAGCTTCAATGTTGTCAAATTCCATTGGTGTCAAAATGAGCCATGTTAAGTAGGATCTTCTGGGTATGATCTTCTTCCTCTTTCACTGTAGGTTGTCAAGGTGTCCTAAAGTTAAACAAAAGGGGAAAAAGGTAGAACAAAATACTATTATTGATTGAAAGAAAGACACTGAAAAGAGACCAAAATAATGTAGCAATGCATAAGTTAAATTCTTCGAAACTTTACTCAGGAGCATAATTATCAATGAGTTGTGTCACTCTTGTACCACACAAAGGGGTGCAAAGGCAACACAGCTACTAAGTCAGATTTTTCAAGCTATGCAAGGCCACCTTGCGTGGCCCTGTGTGGCTTGATAAATCTAGAGAAATGTAATGTAGTGCAAATTGTTCCATTGCGTTACTCAGCCCCCGGGAGGCGTTCCATGGGTGCAGTGCAATTGTTCCCATGCATCCACCCCTGGATTTTGATGCATTCTCAGATTTACCATTACTGGTAGACCTGGGAATGAGACAAAATGCTAAGCCTCCCCTTGTGTGGCGCAACGCGAAGAAATATATTTATTTCTCCTCTTTTTTTCCTCTTCCTATGTGTGCTGCATTTTGCTTCCTACAGAAAGAGGAAAATGCCTCAGTGAATTATTTTTGTGCAGGAAGGTGCCCCTTCCCGCACAAAAAAACAATCTTGTCTACAATGCAGGCACCCTTGTACCACGGAGCAAGGGTGCCTGCGTTGGCCCTAGGCAGCCAAAAGGGCACCAGCACAAGGGAAGGACAGGAATGTGCTGAGTAATTTTCCGTCCCTTTCACGCAGTGCAGCAAGGTAGCTTGCTGCTCAGGGCTGTGTGAAGGCTTGATAAATGTGGTGCACGGTTTGTACCATTTTCATGCGCAATGGTAAGAAGTATGGGGTGAAAGGCATCAACAAGTGATACAATCTAAACAGTTAGGAGGCAACTACTTAGGTAAAGGTAGATTTGGCCCATTTTGAGAATAAATTTGTATCTGGATGGGGGAAAGAGTGGAGCATTACAGGAAGCAATTGGTTTTCATGCAGGTGAGGTAGGAAATGTGTTACAGAATGATGTGAAGAACTATAGAAAGTTAGTATAAATGTAGTACTGATTTACTATTCCTAATTCGACTTCTATGTACCTAGGTAAGGTTTACTCAGACTCCTGTCCTAGTTGCAGATGGGAAATGCATACCAAAGTATCAGAAGGAAAGAGTGTCTGGAGTTCAGGATTCTGGCAGTAACTAGCCATGGGACACGATAAATAAAGAGCAAGATACTTTGTGAGAGATGCCAAAGGGGATTAGATTTCTTGGAAGTCTCCTAAAAGAGCTCTATGATTGTTACATATTACACATTGCTTAGATTACATGGATTACTTAGATGTAATATGCTAATGGTTAATCAGCACATTCATGCTTTCTTCACCATGACCATGATATGTGGCACAACGTCGTTGGCTTGTGGCCACAAAGGTGTAATCTTCCTGTTGGACCCGGGCCTTTTTACAGGGTCATCCCCAAACTTTTTGCCTTCCTCCTTCTATTTTCTTCTGACCTCTTGTTGTTGGCTCCAGGACTCCGAGCACTTTATCACTGCTGATCAATGCTAAAGTGCAGGGGATCTCCCTTCTAAAGTTGGTATGATTGGTTTACACCTAATTGGCACATTTAATTTACCTGTAAGTTCCAGTGGTATCTCTATACCCAGGGCCTGTAAATTTAATGCTACTCGTGGGCCTGCAACGCAGATTGCGCCATCCACAGAAGTAGGCTTTCAAACCTGTGCACAGTTTACTGCCACTGGGACCTGGCATTTAAATTTACTTGTCAGGCCTGGAACTCTCCTTTTACTACATATAAGGCACCCCTAAGGTGGGCCCTAGCTAGCCCTATGGACAGGGTGCTATGTATGAAGAAGGCAGGACATGTGCCTGGTTGTGTGGCCTGTCCTGGTAGTGACAAACAGCCTATTTGGTTTCTCACTGCTGTGAGTGCTGTCTTGCTCATAGAATTGCATTGGAAATGCCCTGCCATAGGTCTAGGAGATATTGTCTGATCTATGAGGGGTAGCAGAGGCATGTTGGGTATTGTTGTAATGGTAGTGAAAAAATGATGCTTACTGGTGTAGGTGGATTTTTTATTCCTATTATAGAAATGCTACTTCTAGGAACTGGGCATTTCTCTGTTCTTATGACTCTGGTGTTTTGCAGCTTGACTCCACTCCACGTCTGGGCAGAGTGACAGCTGGGCTTTGTGCATACTTTTCAGACAGCCTGTACGCAGGGAGGGTGGAGGTGTCACAGAAGTGCATATGAATACTGAATGGTCTTCCTGGGCTGAGTGAAGAAGAGGCAGGCACACCTGCATTTGTAAAGGCTGTGCCCTGGCCTCACACAAGGAGCTTGTTTACCACCCACTGATGTCTGGAGCATGTGCTGGAGGAGAGAGGGGACACTCCTAGAACCAGTTGGGACTGGTTGGAACCTCATCTCCCCCTTTTGTAAAAGCTTGTGCACAACTGAGTATAAGTACAGGGGGTTTCCCCCATGTTAGGGAGACATTGATGGACTACTGAACTGGACACAGGATGCTGCTGGAGGGCTTTGCTGTTGTGCTGACCTGTGTAACCAGGAGGAACTGCCACTGACTGCACCCCTTTGTGCTGGCCTGTGTGCTGGGGCCCTGCCACCCTGTCCCCCCATTCATTGTCTCCATGGGATGGATGGTGTGCCCCCTGTTCCCCTGCAGCTTTTTCCTGATAGCTGCGGCACATGAAGAGCGCATGTATGGTTGAACCCTGAAGCACTTTGCTTTATTTGATTGAAGCACGTGAAGAGCGTTTTTGCACTTCTACCGGTCGAATCCTGGAAGCACAGGAAGAGCGCTTTGTTGTCCTTGTTTAAGCACGTTCAGAGCGCTTTGCTTTATCTGTAATAAGTGTATGAAGAGCGCTTTCTCCCGGGAGAAGAATCACCGACGCAACACAGATGGGTCGAGAAAAGCTGGCATGCATGGAGCGCAGTCTCTGAGGGGCAGGAATCGGAGCATAAGGACCCCCACATTGGGACACAGACGTCCCAGTTTTGCCCAGAATTCCTTTGTTTAGCGCCTGGGTGGGTATTGGATTGTAGTCACCAGTTTTGGTGAGTCTATGCCACATAAGAATGTTTCAATTAGTGGACATTCATGATGTTGTGACATTTGTACAATGTTGTTTATGATATGTGCAGTCTTGATGTGGTTTGACCTTTCTGGTGACGTGTTTTCAATGACGTGCATTTCTACTGATATTGTTTTCCTGACTACTGCTTAGGGGGCAGAATAACCAATAACCTATGTGTTTTATGTGACTACTGCTGGCTATTGCAGAGTACTAGTAACTGAGTAATATTCTGACCACTCTTGTATAGCAGGGAATTTTCGACATGTTGTATTTGGTCTGCTGATGTGTACAATACAGTTTATTTGTATATAACTTGGTGTTGTGTTTCCTTTGTGGTGCGTGCTGTGCATCATGTGTGTTGTGTGTGTTGTGCAACCGCTTTACAAATTGCCTCTGTGAGAGGCCTGACTGCTTGTTCCAAGCTACCAAAGGGGTGAGCAGGGGTTATCCTGGGTGTGTAACTCCCTGACTCTGACTAGAGTGGATGGGTTCTGCCTGGCTTAGGTGCATACCCTAGCCAACCAGATACTTACCATGATGGAATCCTGAGTACTAAGCAATGTTTTCAAACTTATTTTTTTAACTGAGGGCCTTTGTCAGATTTCACTGTCTCAGGTATGCCATATCTGGAGGAAACCCACTGGTTTCACACTTCTGTATGGGACGTATGAGTAAACATGGACCCCCCTGATTTCAGGGACCAGGTATGGCTGGGATGACATTGGTGGCTGTAATGCTGATCAATGATCATCAACTGATAAACCAGTGAACCTTGTTCCAGGACGTAAGGGAGTGGAGACATCACCAGGGTCTCACGTGTGGAGTGTTTGCTTTGACTCTGGTAGACGTGGCAGTAACCTAGCGTCTCCTTCAGAAGCAGATACAGAGCAGGACACCACACCTTCTTTCTGAGAACAAAGTTTGTATCAACAATGCTGTGAGGTAGATCCAGCAGTAGGGTAGTCTGCACCTCGGGAACACCTTCGTCCAGTGAAAAAGTGTTTGCAAGAAGGGTTTTTTATTCGAGGAACTTAATTTACATAGCACCTCTGTGACCTTAACCCACAGTAACTTTGAAAACATTCTTCAGACTGGCAAACTCACCCAGAAGCCATTTTTTCAGTTAATCGCTCAGGCAGTGAGGGACTCATAAGACACATCTCAAGGAGCCGCTGGAAGGTCCACTGATACTCTATGCATTGTATGGAAAATCAGAACCTGAAGCCACAAGGATCCCTTCCTGGGATCAGCAGCATAGAAGGAAAGAGAGAAAATGAGGACAAGCAGAGAAGAGTCAAGCCAAGGTCATGGCTTTGTCAAGGGGAGATGATGCTGTTAAGATTAAAGGTTTGTTCAAGGGCGATTCACCTTTTGACCTTCAACTAAATCTGATCACTGACATCAAGAGATTCTTCTTAAATGATTGAGAAATTGAGGCAAACTGAAAAGAAGCACCTAATATGTCTGCTCACTGAGGGGACAGCTCTGTGGGCTCTAACTAGCTGAAGAAGGCACTGCCATCAAAGATCTCCCTCCCACCTCGCACCGTCAGACTTCTGAAAGACTAAAGGGCTTATTTACAAGCGGCTTGTGCCACCGGAGCATCACTTTCAGCGACGCTCTGGTGGTGCTGTGCCCATTTCCCCATTTACAAGGCAGCGCCAAGGCCATTGTGGGCCCTCCAACGCAGTTTTCTGGGGCAGAGGGCCGCGCAACGGGTGTTGCTGTGGGCGTTTCCAAGCAACACCCATTGCTTTTGAGAAATCGTAGATCTGAGGCAGCACCAAAAACTAACGCCACCACAGGGGTGGCGTTAGCATGGCACAACGAGGAGAAATACTTTTATTTCTCCTCATTTTTGCTTTTCTATTTCTATTTCATTCTGCAACACACATAGAAACAGCAAAGCGCCATTAATTATTGTTTATGTGCAGGAAGGTGTCCCTTACTGCACATAAACAATCATTTAATAATGACAATTTACTACTTCTATGTGTGCTGCATTCTGCAGCACAGATAGAAGCAACAAATCACCATTATTGATTGTTCATGTGCAGGAAGGGACACCTTCCTGCACATAAACAACCATTCCCTGCAATATAGGCACTCTTGCCCTATGGTGCAAGGGTGCCTGCGTTAGTGCTAGGCAGCTAATTTTAGCGCCAGCAAAGGGGGGAAAGGACAGAAATGTGCCGTACCTTGTAGATCCGGCACATTTCTGCCCTTTCCCGGTGGTGCAGTGTGGCGCAGCAAGATACTTGCTGTGCCACCCCGGGCCACAGGGACTTGTAAGTAAGCGCCTTAATGGAATAAATGGTATAGTTGTTAGCTAAGCAAAGTGGAGTTTAAGGGCCAGATGTATCAATAACCTGTGATGGTGCAGTCACACAAATGAAGCAACTTGTCACAGTGTTGAATTGTTATGTACATTCCAGGGCAAAACTTGTTTGATAGTTAAACAAAGAAGTGCTTTGCAATACTTTGTGTCAAGGGAAATCCCATAGGTGGTACATAGGTGTTTCCATGCTCTTCCCACGTTTGTTGATGCAAAGTCCTGTCTACTAATATTTGTACATAGGTATTTGTGCCACAAAATAACAGGACAGATTCATTGAGTGTTTGAGCTAGCCAAAAAGTGACTCAAAATGGTGCAAGGTCTTGATAAATTATTTACTTTGCAGTGCAAAGTTTTTTGACACTGGACAATTCCCCATAGCAGCACAAAATAGTGCCTTGCACCAAAAAGTAATGCCTCTTTGAAATAGGCATTACTTGGAGAAATGTTTTAATTTCTTCAACGTTCTCAAACTTTGCATATGTGCTTATGTGCTGCATTGCGCAATACACATGGCATGTTTGAAAAGGTTTAAAGTTAGTCTAGGCATAGTCTTTTCGTACTGAAAGAATACCCTTGCAGTACAAAAACTATGAAGTGTTGTGCACTAGGCACTCTTACAGAGTGTCAACGCTGAGGAAGAGAGCATCTATATCTTAGTAGCTATGAGGCTGTCCTGCTCATTTCTACCATAACACAGTGCATTACCTACAGTTGATGTGCTGTGTTTCGCTAGATTTTAGTAAATCCCCCCTACTTCCAACACTCACAAGTGTGTGGGGTGACAGCAAATGTTGACATTTTCTGGTGCATGTTATCTCGGATTGTGCATTTCGGAATCCAGGAAGTGTGTATTGGCAACTCTCAGCAGCCAGTAGTAGAGTGTGTATGCAGTAGGTGGATGCACTGCCCACACTTAGATCAGGTATTATATATACACACACCAGATTCCCTGCATCATTCTGTTTTTGTTGAGTTGAATTACAATAAAGTTGTGTCTGTTTCAACTGGTGTTGACAGAACGTTACAAACATTGCAAGGACATTCAGGGGCATATTTATACTCCGTTTGCGCCAAATTTGCGTCTTTTTTTTTACGCAAATTTGACGCAAAACTAACTCCATATTTATACTTTGGCGTTAGACGCGTCTAGAGCCAAAGTTCATGGAGTTAGCGTCATTTTTTAGCGTGGACACCTACCTTGCGTTAATGAGATGCAAGGTAGGCGTTCCCGTCTAAAAAATTACTCCCAGGCCTGTGCGCCGTATTTACACTCCCGTGCAAAAATGGCGCACGGGAGTGGGCGGGTCAAAAAAAATGACATCTAGCCGCGTTAGCGTAATTTTTTAACGCCTGCTCAGGGCAGGCGTTAAGGGACCTGTGGGCTCGGAATGAGCCCACAGGTGCCCTCCCATGCCCCCAGGGACACCCCCTTCCACCCTTGCCCACCCCAGGAGGACGTCCAAGGATGGAGGGACCCACCCCAGGGACATTAAGGTAAGTTCAGGTAAGTATTTTTATTTATTTTTTTGTGGCATAGGGGGGCCTGATTTGTGCCCCCCTACATGCCACTATGCCCAATGACCATGCCCAGGGGACATAAGTCCCCTGGGCATGGCCATTGGGCAAGGGGGCATGACTCCTGTCTTTGCTAAGACAGGAGTCATGTTAATGGCGTCTGGGTGCCCAAAAAAAATGGCGCAAATCGGGTTGAGCCGATAATTTTGCCTCAGCCTGACTTGCCCCATTTTTTGACACCCAAACTCCATTTTCCCCTACGCCGGCGCTGCCTGGTGTGTGTCATTTTTTTTGGCGCACACCACTCCGCAGCTCCGGCTAACGTCATTGAATAAATACGGCGCCCGCATGGCGCTTCCGAATGGCGTTAGCCGGCGTTAACTTTTTTGACGCACAACTGCGTTGGCGCAGTTGTGCGTCGAAAAGTATAAATATGGCCCTCAGTACTCTGCGAGGACTCTGGGGCACTCATACACAAAAGGCACCTTTGTGGCTCCTTATGTTGTTACTTGATTAGGGTGATCAGGTGTCCCAGATTTGCCAGGACAGTCCCGGATTTTCACCAACTATCCCAGCAGATTTGGACAAATTGAACTCTGGTCTTGGTTTGTAGACTGAAGGTCATGACAGGGAGGCAGGTTGTTATGTGCTCAAAGGCAGGGGAGGTAGCAGATCACATCATAACACAATTTAATTGACTCCTGTTAGAGGACGGTTCTGACCATCAGATCTGCCCTGATTTTTTGCTTTTTGGCCACCTGGCTTTTTACTTTTTACTGTGAGGCAGACTCTTATGAAGGTACTCACGCACAGTAAACACATGGTAAAATGGACTGCGCGTGTTTACCGCTGGTGCTGCCGTGCTAAGGAAAGGCTGCTGTGGCGCAGCAAGGGCAGGAGGCCCTGAGCGGGTTACATGTGATCATGTGTGCACATGGATGTGCACCCATGTCAGGGCTGTGGGAGGAGGATTCCTGGTGTGCGCAGCCCAAGAACTGCACTTAGGTCAGCCTGGTGCAGGAGGAACTATGGAGAGTGGGTGGTGACCTGCATTAGGTCTCATGAGGGGGTGTACACATGTGAGGGAGAGTCAGTGTGCTTACTGTCTTTTCACTGTAGGGACATTCAGTTCAATGCCAATGTCAATGTTCTTAAGGTACTTGCATTGTGGGGATACTCCATTAACTGTCAGTGGGAAAGGAGGGCCTAGGGTGCACCTCCTGCTAGACCAGAGTCATACCAAAGTACACTGTAACCTGAAGGAAAAGAATGATGCAGTAGGTTACAAGAGCATAGTTGTACAACTTCTGGGTCATCCAGGGATGTCATCTTTCTCTGACTCAGCTCAAGATTGGGGCCAATTACTTCTCTGTCCAGTTGCTTGAGCAGGGCCTGGCATCAATCAGCCAGCTGTCATTCCGTGCCAGGAGCAGGCTGGAGAGGCCCTGCGAGGTATGTCAGTGAGAAGGGGCTAAGACTTTCAGAGCACATGTGGCAATTAACTCCTGGAGGATGCCATTTTGAGCTGTCCCAGAAGACTGTGCAAGAAGGAGGGGACGAGGGTAAGGAAGTGATGTGGCACATCTGGATAGGCCAGAGGTGCAGACCTGCTGGACACTTCCGCCCCCACTTAAAAGGTCCTGCACAGGGGAGAGCTCTCTCTCTTGGCTGTGCTTCACTGCTGGACACTGGGACTGCAGGCGGGTGTCATGGATAACTGGAAGGAAGAACCTCCTGACTGCCCTTGGGTCAGGGACTCTGCCTCTGAAGGACTCCAGGCCAGCGGGGCGAAGGCCAGGGCCAGGCAAGCTGGCCCCCTTACCCCCCAGAGGACTAGTTGGGGTAAGGACTGGGCTAGCGCAAGGAGAACATGCTGCCCAGAAGGAAAAGAGGGAACCCAGAGGAAAGACTGGCGCAAGGAGTCAGAGGCCTGAGGAGAGTGCTCCTGGTGGAAAGGGCTTGTCACCAGGAGTGCAAAGACACAAGAATAATGAAAATCGGCCCTTGGGGGCCCAAGATATCCAAGGAAAAAGGATGTCAACCTTTGACCTCTGGAGAAGCAGCTACAAAGCGGGTGGGGCTCCGCAGCTGATCAAGACTGTGCCCCCGGGGTGGGCCAGGGCCCGGGGGCTGCCCCAGGAGGAAGAGGAGCGAGGGGAGTGCCATCGCACTCTCCCTCGGGACGAGAAAGGGGCCCCGGAGCCCATTCTTGGGCCCCCTGAAGCCTGGCCTGATTTGAGTCGATGGGGGTGCGCTGTCGCGTACTCCCCCGCCACGGTGGGTAGGGATCCTGGGGCGCCCTGCGGCCGAAGTAAAGTCGGGGAGCGCCGTCACTCTCCCCGTGAAGATTTGAGGCGGGGGCCCCGGACCCCATCCCGGGGCACCGTGAAGAATGAGGAATGGGGGGCGCCGTCGCACACCCACGCCAGATGGCCGCCGGCTGTGAAGGAGCCGGCGGCGAATAAGGTTGGCCGGGGGGGCCCCAGACCCCATTCTGGGGCCCCCAGCAAAAGTCAAGTCGGGGCGCCGTTGCAGACAGCACAGAGAAGGCCGGCTCCCGCGGCAGCACACGGAGGTGCTGACCATGCGGGGAGCCGGCGGGGGCAGCCAGGGGTGGGCTCCAACGAGGGAGCCCTTACCTTGTGCGAGGGTGCCGGGTGGGACCGGCACCCCCCAGGAACCAGCATCGGCTTTGAGCAGCAAAGCGGCTCTCCCCGGCGCAGCTCACTCAATATGCGGCCGCCCCAGCATGCTTTGCGGGGCGTGAGCCAGGGAATAGTCACATAAACAAGCTTGTGGTGGTCCCAGGAAGATGGGGCCACCACCAAATTCATGCCCATGGACAGGGGGAGCTGCAGGAGCAGCGCAGCCTCGCCCCAACGTTGTTTGTGTCCCCACCCTAGGTAGGGTGGGACAAAGGAAGGATAACCCCCCCAAGGGTCCAACATGTGGTTGGATCCCAAGCTTATGTAAGCTTTTGTTCTGGCTTGTGGGATTATGCCTACTAGAGATGTAGGCTGGTATTAACCCAATATATTGAACTGTTATTTGATGGTCAGTTAAGAATAATTTGAAAGTAATCTAAAAGTAATTCTAATGATTAAATTGCTTGAATATGTTCTCTGGTGATGCTAATTTGAATAATGTCACTGACAGCCATTTCTTGGCAAGATAGACGTACTTAATTGCAGATGTAGGTGTGTACACCAGGGATTGTTTTTCCATGTGGGTTGTTGGATTATATCCTCCCTTGGAGGAGACATGGGAGATTACACAATGTTTTCCCAGAGTGATTCCATTGCTTTGTGTATATTTGTAAATTGTTGCATAGTATTGAGTAGTGTGTGTGAGTAATAAATGTACTTTTATTGTATCAGAAGAAAAAGCACAGACTGGACAATCATTTACTGAGAGTCATGCTTGTGTGCTTGTGAATGGGGATTACTAGCCCACACCACCTCCCTTGAGTAAGCCTTGGACTGCTCTGCAACGCTACCCTATGAGAGTCAAGCGCTACAATGGGGTGTTTGGTTCCCAGTGGCGGTCGTGTGCGGACTCATTACTTGTACAGGCCACACAACTAATGACCCACCTTCCAACAACTCCCACATGGCTGGGTTGAAAAGGTGCTTTTAATTTAGATCCTTGGCGCCTCGTTGTCTGTGTTTCTATGTTGATGCATGCTGCCATGTAAGTCATTTTGTGTGCCTTGGCTGATGTAAAAGTGTAGTCTCCTCGCTGATGTAAAAGTGTAGTCCTTCTATGTTTGCTTAGTGTCCATGTTTTTGGTTTTCAAAATCTGGACACCCTATACTTGGTGGCAGAGCTGTCGGAAGCCCTGGCTCTCTATGAGGCTTGCTGCGGCAGGAGCAGAGGTAGTATCCTCGCAGGAAGCTCTGTAAATAAAACAGTCTTTCCTGTGGGGTGACCACGCAGGACACTAGACGTTTCTTCATCTTGTGGAAAGGTATGTAGTGATGGTGTGGGGCTCTAATGGCAGAATCCAGTTATTACCCACTTTGGTACTCAGTTCCAAGTGGTTGCATCTAATGATTAGAGGTGAGTGAGCTACTGAAAGCTCGAGCCGTGCTCGAGTTTGAAGTCTGGCTCAGCTCGAGGTCCTGATGGAAATTCAAGCCCATAACGGGCCAAGCTTTCAGGTGACTTATTCCAACCATCCTCCCTCTACCCAGGAATGCTACGTTAAGGCTAAAACTGACAACTTTGGAAACAGAGAATCAGGTTTGAGTCACGGCTGAACATGCTGTGATTTGGGGAAAGTCACTTAGTCTCCCTGGACCTCCAGAAACATAATTTAGGGCACAGCTATACACTCACATACAAATGTTGTGCATAGCGCTTCACAAAACAGCAGGGCTCTCACTGAGATGCAAAAAGTGAGAGGGGTCTTTAAAAGGGGTCAGCCTACGTAATTAAGGGATTGGCTTAAACATGTAAACTAAGGGGCAGATTTATCAAAACGTCACGCAACACAGAGCAGCAAGTCACCTTGTTGAGCTGCATGACAGGGAGACGGCAGAAATGAGTCATATGTAACATTATATGGTGCATACCTGTCCTCTCATTGCACTGGCCAATTATGTGCAGCCTTGCACCAACGCAGGCACTCTTGCAGCATGGGTGTAACAAAGGCCCCCGCAGGACCCGGGCTGCGGGAGGAGGTGCCAGATCTCCAGGAGGACCCCTATGCACAGCACCTGGCCTGAGTGAATCCAGAGGACCCTCCTCATCCATGTTCTGTGCAGGGGAGCCCCTTCCAGTTTAGTTACGCCACTGCCTTGCAGCATGGTGCAGAGGTGCCCGCTTTGCAGGCAGGATTGTTTTTGTGGAGGAAAGGACACCTCCCTACACAAAAAACAATCCACTGAGGTTGTTTCCTCTTTCTACATGTGCTGCAGAATGCAGCACAGGTGGGAAGAGGGAGTACAAGGAGGAATAAAGGTATTTCTCCTCATTACGTTTCCCCTGGGAAGGTGTAGCATTTTGACACATTCTCAGGTCTCCAATCATGGTAAATCTGGGAATGCACCAATATCCATGAGTGGATGCACAGCAACACCCACGATCCACCCATGTAACACCTCAGGTAACGCAAGGCAGCGACTTGCGCTGGCTTGCGTTACTCCAGATTCACCACTCCACGCAGGGCCATGCAAGGTGGCCTTATGTGGCTTGGTAAATCCGAATCTAGGCTTTGCTTCACCCTTGCGACCCTGTTTTGTGGGACACAGGTGATGCAAAACCTTTATAAATCTGCCCCTTAATTTCTGTTATCCCGATAGTGGGGCACCCCACCGGTATTTTTATTGAAGGTTAAGCAAAACTTGTGAAATATAAACAGGAACTAAATGGCTGATGCAGATTACCTTACGTTTTTTACATTCAGTGTTCAGAAATCGATCAGTGTTATTTGGCAAAAAACTGGCCCTGATGGGTATCCGTGTTGATGCCCTTTTTTTTTAGGGTTGAGCGCAAAGTGCTCTGTCCTGGTATAATCTCTCTATGGGCTTTTAACCACGCACATCAGTTTGGTTGGTTCGTGGGCTTGCCTTTTAAAATTTGCTTGATTTAAGTAGTGAAAGGCATGCATCTTTCATGCCTTTTCCGGTGTTTATCCCACCTCAAACGCACCGGCCAACTACTGAAAACATGCAAGGCTCCATGTTTTCCGTATGGTTTCTGGACTACTTTTTCTCTTTATTTTGTAGGCAGCGCGATCTCGCTGGGCACTAGTAGAGAGCTTTGCATGACATCGACCCTGTTACATGGATATTTGAACTTTCGCCGGTTACATGGATAATTGCACTTTTTGCAGATACGTTTCACTGCGTGCGAACTTCTGTTTCCTTTTGTGTGTCTGCTTTGCGCTCATGGCGGCCATGGGCTTGCTTATGTGAAACTGTTTTACTTTTCATTTTCCGTTTATGTGGCAAGAAACGTCCAGTTAGGAGTTTACAATGCTAATAGCTTTAACTTGTTTTTAATTATTATTTATGTATGATAGGTTGTTGCGCGGACTATGTATGCCACGTCTATGCCAGGGAGCGCCACACAATAATAAAAAATATAATTTGTACACTCACTAAGTAAGCTCACTTCGAGTTTATGCTGCCAGGCTAGTGCACTGAGCTTCTCACACCTTGTGCACATATTGTAGTTTCTCGAAGGAAGACCCTGTTTTTTAAATCCTCTTATCCCATTGTTGTTTTGTTGGCTCTTATGCAGTTTGTGTAGGGGGGTTCCCTTGCATTGTGGGAACTGTAGTCCTTTTAATCTAATTCCTAACTATAACTACAAGTCACAAAATGCAAAGAATGAATTCTGGACTTGATGAGCTACTCGTGCATGCCCCTGGGAAAGGAGAGAGTGCGGTTGTTACGAGGGACGCTTTCCTCCGTTTTACAAATGACAGTCAAAAAGGTGGGGGGGGGTTGTTATAGAGTGTGGGTGGTGCATCAGAGAAAGATTGTTTTTTTTCTCCAATTGTGAGTTTTTTTTTAGCTCGTCTTTCCTAGATCTGATGTGACACCTCAAACTGTCTTTAATCGGTGATTCCCACCTCTCAGTAGGTTGGATATGTTTGTATCGGCGCCCCTCATTCCCGGGAGACACCTCTTATTAGAATGAATATTTCACTCTTCAGGTAGGGTGACCACCTGGCATTGAGGCAAATTCTGGACAGGACTGTAAAAAATTCAGGACAAAGGGTCAAAATTCAGGACAAAGGGTCAAAATTCAGGACAAAAATTCAAGAACAAACGTCAGTTTTACAGACACACGCAAGAGAGGCAATGCCTCACTAGGTTGTCAGTGCATTTATTTACTCTTTTTTAACATAGCACTATTTATTCACTGTGGTCTTTTTGTGATTGCCTCCTGGTATGCTAAATTCAGATGTCACATTATGTCCTTGTTCAGTAGTAAATTAATGCCCTTCAGTACTGCGGCAAGGCCATCACCCCTACCCAAATCTACCCGATCTTTCCTGAAGAGAAAGTAACAGCAACATTTTGATTATGTTTCTGAACATTTTAAAACCCCTGGCAAACAGTTTGGGAAACATTAAGGTAATTAACCTTATGCTAGTTTAAACAAATTGAACAAAAACATCTGGCTTACCCCAACCGCCCATGGACTTTCAACTTAACGAGGCAGGGCAGATGGTGTGGGCGACAGTCTCACACCTAATGTCAGGATGTGATGTACCCATAACTTGTCTGTGGTCTCACAGCTCTAGAGTGTATGTCCGGGACTCTACATTTATCTCAGAAATGGGAGCCCAGACTACCAATCAAAGATAATAAAAGAGGAGGATGAAATCGAGAGCAAATGGGAGATCCACAGCAAGTAATTCAAAGGGTTGTTGCCAAGAACTGGGTAAATAAGGAAGAGAAGTACAAGGTGGGACAATTCCTAAAATCAGACAAGATGGGTCCACCAAGACTATTCAAAGGTATTGGGAACCTGGGGAGCTGTCTCTGCATACAGGAGCGAAACAGAAGGGGCACTGTCAAGTGGTTGAACAAGCAACACCCATCCACCTTGGCAAACTCTTCTGGTGCAATGGTCCGCTGTTAGTGCTTTTGAAGGGTGAGCAGGGGCCAGACCCCTTGCAAGGTTGTGCAAGGCAATTGCCCGCTTTGTCCATGTCTTTATATGGTTTTGAAATTGAGCAAAATCCAAACTAGAGATCTGGGTTATCCCTAAGTGTCAAGTGCACATAGAATCTTCAAAATATTTGGGATGTAAATTGCACAAACACAATTTACAAATGTTAAAATTGAATTAGTGTTTCTTTGACATATGGCACTGTTTTTGCCTTTATATACATTTAGATCTCAGATTGAACTGGGAACCAGTTACCTTTTGATACCTAATGATTAATATCTACCATTCTTACACTGATTTCCAGGAAGAAAATCTCGGTAGAGCGAACGGTCCCTCCAAGCCCAGTTTGCTTTTTGGTCTTCTCTTCTGCTTTCTGTAGAGGCCATGTGGCATTAGTGAAGATGGTGTGCTACCCCAATGATAGTATTATTTTGCAAACCTTCCTCTGCTCGTCCTTCATTCCTTCTTCAGACAGGCCACACATCTGATTTGGTCACTGCAGCGCCATCAGGAGGTCTTTCCACTCTAAAGCTAACTGTGACTGCGGGTGGATTAGGTCTTCTGGACTTAGAATGCTATTATTCAGCTGCACAGGTCCAATGGGTGGCTCGCTGGCTTTCTGCCCACCTCCCTGCATGAGATGGGGTTAACCAGTAAAGACTTTTAAGAAAGGCTTAATGCACTGCTCATTGTTTCCTACTGACCTTTATACGGATCACAAGTCAGGGTTATCATGCACAGCTTTCTCTTGCCTTGCCAGAACCTGTACACCACTGCACTGACACTCTACTCTGCAACTCTGCACTCTACACCACTCTACTCTATGCCACTGCACTCTAGGCACTATACTGTACACCACTATACAATACTCCACTCTGCACCACTCTACACCACTGCACTCTATGCCACATGAGTCTACTCTGCACTCTGACACTGCACCACTCTGCATTACTGCACTCTCTGCTACTCTATTGTATGCCACACTACTCCACTGCACTCTATGTAACTCTACCCCATGCCACTCTATGCCACTGCACTCTGCGCCAATGCACTCTAAACAACTGCACTGTACGCCACTGCCCTCTACTCTGTACCACTGTACTCTACGCCACTGCTCTCTGTGCCACTCTACTCCACTCTACATCACTGCACTGACACTCTACTCTGCAGCGTTCCACTCTCCACCACTGTACTATACACCAATGTACTATGTACTACTGCATTCTATGCCACTGCACTCTATGCCACTCTACTCTGCATCATTCCACTCTACAGCACTTTGCTCTACTCTGCACCACTCTACACTACGCCACTGCACTCCCTGCAACGTCAGTCTACTCTGCAATCTATGCCACTGCACCACTCTACACTACTGCTCTCTCTGCTACTCCATTGTATGCCACTCTACTCCACTGCACTCTATGCCACTCTATTCTTTCCCACGCCACTCCATGCCACTGCACTCTAAACCACTGCACTCTACGCTAACGCACTCTAAACAATTGCACTGTACCCCACTGCATTGTACTGTGCACCACTGGGCTCTACACCACTGCTCCTATGCCACTCTACTCCACTCCACACAACTATGCCACTAACTTTAAGCCATGCTGAACAGCAGCTACTCTGGTGTACAACATTGCTAATGGCTAAAACACATTTGCAAACCCAATAACTCTTTCGTAGATGAGACATATTGGCTTTGCCAATGTTTGTTAGTACTATGAGGTACCGAGGTACCTGAAAGAACTGTGAAAAATACAATTACATCATAATAAAGGCTGCTACAAAATGCACAAATACATTTCGGTTAGATTAAAAAAAAAGTGCTTCTCAAATACAGATTTGAATAATATACAGTTTATACCTAGTACTAAAAAAATGTATAACACTCCATTAAAACCACACACCCCACAGCTCACTTTGGAACATCATTACAATACCTCTTTAAAAGAAATATCTTTGCCACCAGAAAACTTCAAGTGACTCCTTTTAGTAAAGTGAATGCAGGTTTTCAAGCCCCTTTGTATTTGCAGATTTATCAGTTGGGCACATTTGCATGTCTTTAGGGAAGGAGACCTCCTGGCAAGAAGGTCTGATTCTTATCTGTCTGACCCTCCCTCCCTCAGAGCACAGGAGACCCCCTGCCTTCCAGTCCAGCTGGGGAGACTGATCTGCCCGTAATTTCGCCCTGCCTCCGTTGCCCTTCAGGTGAAAGGCTAAAATTACGGACAAATGCGGTCCGTGAAGACTTTTATCACGGACAACGGACGGCAGGGCGAAATTACGGACAGTCCGTGAAATTTACAGACGGGTGGTCACCCTATCTTCAGGAGACATGGGTTGTGTTATAGTGAGGCTCATCCTACCAGTGACGGGCACTTCTGTGTGTTCCTATCAGTAATTGGCACCCCTTGATAGAGTGAACATATTCCGATTGATGACTCGCGCCTCATATTAGAGTGCATGTGCTGGCATCAGAGGGGCACATCCCAGTGAACAGGGTGCTTTCCCACAAATGAATGACTGGCAGCTCGCACTAGGGTGCGTGAGTTACTGTAAGTGACGCACATCTCTCTGGATGGTGCCACCAGTATCGGGTACCCTGCATTGTCTGTGCTCCTGGCAGCGAGAGGCACCTCCAGTTAGTTTAGGTTTTCCTTTCAGTGACTGGAACCTCCGTGTTCGTGTGTTCCTGTGACTGGCACCTCTCATCAGAGCGTTACTTGTTCTTCTGAGTGTCTGGGACCTCCCGTGGGAGCGTGCACGTTCGTAGCACTGACTGACACCTCTCGTGAGACCGTAGCAGTCCCCTCTAGGGGTGTACCCCAATCCCCGGCGCCTCAGGGAGCTCCCAGTCCTTCATGGGGACCCATTCAGCCAAACTCCATGGATATCTGTGAGTTATCGGAGACTCGCTTCTCTGCAAATTTCGCCGCCCAATGAACGAACGATTGGCCGACCAACCATGTCGTCATCTTTTCTTTCTGCGGCCCAGCCGCACATCCTGTAAAGAAAAAACATTGTAAAAACTGTATTGGTGAGCTAACCCCCCCCCTCCAGTTTTGTTCTCTTTAAGGCCTGACATACCGTTCGCAGCACCTAGACTTCCATCTCCCTATAGACTTGATCTTAGCCCAATCCCAACCCAAATGGGCTGCCTCCGTCGCTGCGCCAATTCTGAATGAATGTGTTCCATAATCGCCTGCGCGCAGCCCTATCCTTCCAAGGGCCATCCTCATCACTTGCAAAAGCTGACAACTAGTCAGCTTTTTCCCTGATGCATGCATAAAAAACCCTAATTCACCTGCCCCCGGCCACCTAGCTTTAAAAATGATCCATTCCGCTACCGGGCAAGCTACTTCCACGCCACCTTTTACCAACCGTATCCACTTGCCCTTTCCCAGCTGGTCAGTCTTTGACCGTCTGAGCCATATCCCTAACCTGTCCCTATGCATGCACACCTCTTTCCTCCTTACCCCAGTTTCTTTTGCCACCCCTAACAACTCGGATACTCTAAATGCGCCAAAAAACATCCACAACATACACAAACGAAATAAACCCACCTCGTACTCATCTGTACAACAAACTGGTAACACCTGTACCATCTCTAACATTATTTCAAACGTAATGGGTTATCTTGCTGGTTTATCCCCACTGGCTCTAACCCTGCTCCAGCCCTTCAGCATTTTACCCAATAAATCATTGTGCGCTGGGTCATAACCGAAAAAAAGTTTCCCGTAAAAAGAAACGCCAGCCAGTTTCCCCCCAATTGTAGCTGGAGATAAACCCTCCCTGATCAGAAAAAGCACGAAACGTCTGGTCCCCACCCCACCCTCCATCCCCCTTATAAACTCTTAACTAAACCCTCCCCAACTTACCTGTCCACCAATAGGGTGCCTCCGCGCCACTTCCTCCATCCCGAACGCACCCGCAGAGAGACTAGACCGAGTCTTTCTCTCCGCCGGCCCCTCCATTGTTCCCCGCATCAGGACCCTGCTACCCTCCTGATGACGAGCCCCTCACTCCGAAGTCCCCGCACGTTAAGATGGTTCCGGTGCACCTGTTCCCTTGTGCACCTTCATGCCTGGGTGGCCGGGGAGGCTGGCCCTCCTCCCTCACTGGGACCTTCTTGACTGAGACGGCCCGGTGGCTTTGCAGCGCCCGCTCTCCTCTCGGGGTGCTGCCTCTTTCCATAGCCGTCTCGCAGCGCTACTTGCAGCACAGCACTCCCTCTTTATGAGCGCGTTTCATTTCTCGCTCGCCTGTGCCGCGCTGGTCTCTCTTTCACCCCAGACATCTGTGCTTTCCTTCTCTTGCTGCTATCACAAACAGAAGCCTCCAAGCACTTGTCCCAGCCCTCGGCGGTACCCGGTGAACTTTGAGGGACGTAAATCCACAACCGACCGGCACGAGCATGAGTTATTAGCCCACCCCCTGCTCCCCAGGGGTGGGCCGCCATTTATCCTCAAACAAACCGGTGGAAAATGGAGGGAATTTTGCACATATATCCACAGAACCGCTAACAGTTTAGACAAGAAGCTGTACGGATTTCTTTTACACAGCTCATTTTTTTCAAATTACATGCAATATTTCTCTTCACTTATACCATCTAGTTCCTTTTTTTAACCATCATGTTCTTTGCACGTGGAGCCTCACTCCTATATATGCATTGCAGATTTGCTGTTGCAGAGTATTTGTCTAAGAGTGTTTTTTAGGTTGAGCATAAGCGTACGACCTCTTTTATACTTTTAAGTGTACTACTTCTGTGGGCTTCAAGCTATTTAATGTGTTAGTTTCAGTGTCATTTAAAAATCATTGCTTGCTAGTGGCCTGGTATGCTTCTTTGCACCTCCTTCTTCTCTGTGGGAACAGGGAGCAACTACTGTATAATTACGCTTTGTCCTGTTTATCTAGTCTGTGGGGGATTTTTTTTTTTACTTTGTTTCCTGCTCCCATCCAGGGAAGCCTCCCTTTTCATTTGCAGAGCATTCTTGCTCTAATCTTAGCTGTAAACAAGGCTACAAATCAGGCGGTTATCTGGGTCACATTTAGGCCCTCATAATGACATTGTCAGTAAATCCCGCTTACCACCACGCTGACCGCCGCCAACTTACCGCCGCGCAGGTGAATATCCCTTCACCATATTATGACCCACACACACCAATCCGACAGAATATAGGGCCAGATGTAGAAAGCATTTTGCATGGTGCAAACTGCGAAAATCGCAGTTTGCGCCATGTAAAATGCCTTTTGTGATGCACATTCACAATTTGCGAGTCAGTACCAACTCGCTAATTGTGAATGCAACTCGCAAATAGGAAGGGGTGTTCCCTTCCTATTTGCGACTCGCAACGCTATGCTAAATTGCTTTGTGACCGCGAATGCCCTTCCCCTTTATGAATGTTGCCAATAAGGGTTTTTCAGAGCAGGCAGTGGTCCAATGGACCACTGCCTGCTCTGAAAAACTGAAACCAAAAGGTTTCGTTATTTTTTTTATTTTGCAACTCGTTTTCCTTTAAGGAAAACGGGCTGCAAAATAAAACACAAAAACTGCTTTATTTAAAAAGCAGTCACAGACATGGAGGTCTGCTGACTTCAGCAGGCCACCATCCCTGAGAGTGCAGGGACACGCTATGGGGTCGCAAAATGCTACCCACCTCATTAATATTAATGAGGTGGGTCTTTGCGACCCCACAGAGACTCGCAGTCGGTGTCTGAGACACCGTACTGCATCCGATTTTGCGAATCGGAAATTGCGAGCCGCACCGACTCGCAATTTCCGATTCGCAAAATCGGAAATTGCTCCATCTGGCCCATAGCCACATACACAAACCCACCAGACCAAAGTTCAGTGATAAACTGGCGGTCCCAAAACCCACACCGTTACGCCAACAGAACAACACCTATCACATTATGACCCACAAATCACCACAGCGGACATTCAACGGCGGTAAACACCACCACGCTCAGAATGGACACCCATATACAAAACAACACTACATTTGACAATACCAACTACACACACCCGACACACATAAACACACCACACCCACACACCCACACCACTATAAAACACACACCCACATTATCCACAACCCAATACGTACAACAATTGCCACCAGGAGACTGAGAAGAAGAGCACAGAGACAACTAGACATACACACCACTCACATTCATACATCCCTCACGCACTCCACATCACACACCCCACCACATTACTCAACACACTCTCACCAACACACACCACACAACACCAATGGCACCACAAAGGCACCCCGTTTCACTGAGGAGAAGTTAAGGGTCATGGTGGAGGAAATTGTCAGGGTAGAGCCACAGCTGTTTGGCGCACAGGTACAGCAAATATCTATAGCAAGAAGATGGAGCTATGGCGGAGAATCGTGTACAGGGTCAACTCCGTGGGACAGCACCCAAGAACAAGGGACAACATCAGGAAGAGGTGGAACGACCTACGGGGGAAGGAATGTTCAATAGCAGCAAGACACCAGTTCGCCATACAGAGGACTGGTGGTGGACCCCCACCTCCTCCCCCACAGCTCACAGGATTGGAGGAGCACGTACTGGCAATACTGCATCCTGAGGGACTCACAGGAGTTGGCGGAGGACTGGACACTGGTAAGTCAACTTTCAACGATTATCACCCCCCAGACCTGCATGCCATCACACACCCTCACCCTCATCACTCCACCGGATCCCACACACTCCACCAACACATCTCACTAATCCCAATGCCAGGCCCTGCATGTTTTACCAATGCATGGACAACCCTCCCAGCCCTGCATGGACACTCATCACTAAAGCATGCACAGCATAGGGAAACTAACAATCCCACAATACACCAACATACACAAGCAAAAGCTGGCAGGGTAACAACACCCATAGAGAGGAAGCTACAGAAGTACAAATCTCATACACTTGAAGCATAATGCATCATTTACATCCCCACAGGTACCCCAGCCAATGTCAGTGAAGAGGAGTGTAGGAAAGTACCATCTTGCCTGGCATGTTACTCCCATTTTTACTTGTGTGTCAGTTTGTTTTTGCCTGTGTCACTGGGATCCTGCTAGCCAGGACACCAGTGCTCATAGTTTGTGGCCTATATGTGTTCCCTGTGTGGTGCCTAACTGTATCACTGAGGCTCTGCTAACCAGAACCTCAGTGTTTATGCTCTCTCTGCTTTTAAAATTGTCACTGCAGGCTCATGACCATTTTCACCAATTCTGACTGGCACACTGGAACAACCTTATAATTCCCTAGTATAGGGTACCTAGGTACCCAGGGTATTGGGGTTCCAGGAGATCTTTATGGGCTGCAGCATTTCTTTTGCCACCCATAGGGAGCTCAGACAATTCCTACTCAGGACTGCCCCTACAGCCTGAGTGAAATAACGTCCACGTTATTTCACAGCCACTTTACACTGCACTTAAGTAACTTATAAATCACCTATATGTCTAACCCTCACTTAGTGAAGGTTAGGTGCAAAGTTACTAAGTGTGAGGGCACCCTGGCACTAGCCAAGGTGCCCCACATTGTTCAGGGCAATTTCCCTGAACTTTGTGAGTGCGAGGACACCATTACACGCGTGCACTACATATAGGTCAATACCTATATGTAGCTTCACAATGGTAACCCCGAACTTGGCCATGTAACATGTCTAAAATCATGGAATTATCCCCTCATGCCAAATCTGGTATTGGGGTGCCAATCCCATGCATCCCCGGGGCTCCAGCTTGGACCCCGGGTACTGTCAAACTAGCTCTCTGGGGTTTCCACAGCAGTTACCGCTGCTGCCAACCCACAGACAGGCTTCTGCCCTCCTGGGGTCAGGGCAGCCCAGTCCCAGGAAGGCAGAACAAAGGATTTCCTCTGAGAGAGGGTTTTACACCCTCTCCCTTGGGAATTAGGTGTTAAGGGCTGGGGAGGAGTAGCCTCCTCAAGCCTCTGGAAATGCTTTGAAGGGCACAGATGGTGCCCTCCTTGAATAAGCCAGTCTACACCAGTTCAGGGATCCCCCAGCCCCTGCTCTGGCGTGAAACTTGTCAAAGGAAAAGGAAGTGACCACTCCCCTGTCCATCACCACCCCAGGGGTAGTGCCCAGAACTCCTCCAGTGTGTCCCAGACCTCTGCTATCTTGAATGCAGAGGTGTGAGGGCACAATGGAGGCCTCTGAGTGGCCAGTGCCAGCAGGTGACGTCAGAGACCCCTCCTGATAGGTGCTTACCTGGTTAGGTGGCCAATCCTCCTGTGAGGGCTATTTAGGGTCTCTCCTGTGGGTTTCACTTCATATAACGACTTACAAGAATTCACCAGAGTTCCTCTGCACTTATCTCTTCTACTTCTGCCAAGGATCGACCGCTGACTGCTCCAGGACGCCTGCAAAACTGCAACAAAGTAGCAAGAAGGACTAGAGTAGAGGCCCTGAGGGATACAGGTGCCAGTGTCACTATGGTGACAGACAAACTGGTTTCCCCAGGACAATACTTGACTGGACAAACGTATCCAGTCACCAATGCTGACAATCAGACTAAAGTGCATCCCATGGCTATGGTAACTTTAGAATGGGGAGGGGTCACTGGCCTGAAACAGATGGTAGTCTCTTCTGCTATACCAGTAGAATGTCTGCTTGGAAATTATCTGGAGTCCTCAGCCTGGGCTGAGGTAGGACTCAAAACTCATGCAGCCATGCTGGGTATCCCTGAACTAGTGTGTGTCAAGACTAGGGCACAGTGCAGAGCTCAGGGTGAAAAAGACGTTTTGGAGTCTGGAATAATGGCCCAACCTTCCAAGAGAAAAGGAAAGAAGACTGGGGAACCAGCTTCAGCACAGAAAAAGAAACAGAACCTCTCTTCTCAGGAAGAAGTTCTATCCCCTGAGGGAACTGAGGCTATGGAGTTAGAACCTTACCAGGTTGAGCTCTTGGGTCAAGGGGGACCCTCAAGGGAACAGCTGTGCAAGGGGCAAGAAACTTGTCCCTCTCTTCAAGGCCTAAGACAGCAAGCTGCTGAACAAGAAAAAGGAATTGTGAGTGGAACACACAGGGTTTTTTGTTAAGATGGACTCCTTTACACTGAGGCAAGAGATCCCAAACCTGGTGCCGCTAGGAGAGTGGTAGTGCCTCAGGAGTTTAGGGAGTTCATTCTGACCTTAGCCCATGATATTCCCCTTGCTGGGCATTTGGGACAAACCAAGACATGGGAGAGGTTAGTCAACCATTTCTATTGGCCCAATATGTCCCAGAAGGTAAAGGAGTTGTGTGCCTCCTGCGCCACCTGTCAAGCCAGTGGTAATACAGGTGGTCACTCAAAGGCCCCCCTCATTCCACTTTCAGTGGTGGGGGTCCCCTTTGAAAGAGTGGGAGTGGATATAGTGGGTCCACTTGAACCTCCCACAGCCTCAGGGAATCAGTATATCCTAGTAGTAGTGCATCATGCTAATAGATATCCTGAAGCAATTCCCCTTAGATCCACTACTGCCCCTGCAGTAGCCAAAGCACTCATTGGTATTTTTACCAGAGTGGGATTTCCTAAGGAGGTGTTTTCTGACAGAGGTACCAACTTCATGTCAGCTTACCTGAAACATATGTGGAAAAAGTGTGGAGTATCTTACAAATTCACCACACCATACCATCCACAAACCAATGGTCTTGTTGAGAGAGGTACCAACTTCATGCCAGCTTACCTGAAACATATGTGGAATGAGTGTGGGGTGACTTACAAATTTACCACACCATACCATCCACAAACCAATGGTCTTGTTGAGAGAAGTACCAACTTCATGTCAGCTTACCTGAAACATATGTGGAATGAGTGTGGGGTGACTTACAAATTCACCACACCATACCATCCACAAACCAATGGTCTTGTTGAGAGATTTAACAGGACATTGAAGGGCATGATCATGTGGCTCCCTGAAAAACTCAAAAGGAGATGGGATGTCCTCCTGCCATGCCTACAGAGAGGTGCCTCAGAAGGGAGTAGGGTTTTCCCCCTTTGAACTTCTGTTTGGCCATCCTATTAGGGGACCACTAGCTCTTGTGAAAGAAGGCTGGGAGAGACCTCTCCATGAGCCTAAGCAAGATATAGTGGACTATGTGCTAGGCCTACGTTCAAGGATCGCAGAGTACATGGAAAAGGCAAGTAAAAACCTTGAGGCCAACCAACAACTCCAGAAGATGTGGTATGACCAAAAGGCTGCTATGGTTGAGTTTCAGCCAAGGCAGAAAGTCTGGGTTCTGGAGCCTGTGGCTCCCAGGGCACTTCAGGACAAATGGAGTGGCCCTTACCCAGTGCTAGAGAAAAAGAGTCAGGTCACCTACCTGGTGGACTTAGGCACTAGCAGGACCCCCGAGAGGGTGATCCATGTTAACCGCCTGAAACTCTTCCATGACAGGGCAGATGTAAACATGTTAATGGTTACAGATGAGGACCAGGAATCAGAGAGTGAACCTCTCCCCAATCTCCTCTCCACTAAAAGTTGCTTTTATTAGCAGGAGGTTACTCCCCAGGGAGCAGCGTTGGAGTGCCATTGAGAGGGAGGCCTTTGTTGTGGTCTGGTCCCTGAAGAAGTTGAGACCATAACTTTTTGGTACTCACTTCATAGTTCAAACTGAGCACAGACCTTTCAGATGGCTAATGCAAATGAAAGGAGAAAACCCTAAACTCTTCCCCTACAGGGAATGGACTTTATAGTGGAACACAGACCTGGGACTTCCCATGCCAATGCAGATGGCCTTTCCAGGTTCTTCCACTTAGAAAATGAAGACTCTCTTGGGAAAGGTTAGTCTCATCCTCTTTCGTTTGGGGGGGGGGGGGGTGTTGTGTAAGGAAATGCCTCCTTGGCATGGTTACCCCTTAACTTTTTGCCTTTGATGATGCTAAGTTATGATTTGAAAGTGTGCTGGGACCCTGCTAACCAGGCCCCAGAACCAGTGTTCTTTCCCTAAACTGTACCTTTGTCTCCACAATTGGCACAACCCTGGCACTCAGGTAAGTCCCTTGTAACTGTTACCCCTGGTACCAAGGGCCCTGATGCCAGGGAAGGTCTCTAAGGGCTGCAGCATGTCTTATGCCACCCTGGGGACCCCTCATTCAGCACATGCACACTACCTCTCAGCTTGTGTGTGCTGGTGGGGAGAAAATTACTAAGTCGGCATGGCACTCCCCTCAGAGTGCCATGCCAACCTCACACTGCCTATGGCATAGGTAAGTCACCCCTCTAGCAGGCCTTACAGCCCTAAGGCAGGGTGCACTATACCACAGATGAGGGCATATGTGCATGAGCACTATGCCCCTACAGTGTCTAAGCAAAACCTTAGACATTGTAAGTGCAGGGTAGCCATAAGAGTATATGGTCTGGGAGTTTGTCAAACACAATCTCCACAGTTCCATAATGGCTACACTGAAAACTGGGAAGTTTGGTATCAAACCTCTCAGCACAATAAATTCACACTGATACCAGTGTGCAATTTATTGTAAGATACACCCATAGGGCATCTTAGAGATGCCCCCTGAATACCTACCCGACTTCTAGTATAGACTGACCAGTTTCTGCCAGCCTGCCACACACCAGACATGTTGCTGGCCACATTAGGAGAGTGCCTTTGTCACTCTGTGGCCAGGAACAAAGCCTGTACTGGGTGGAGGTGCTTCTCACCTACCCCTGCAGGAACTGTAACACCTGGCGGTGAGCCTCAAAGGCTCACCCCTTTTGTTACAGTGCCCCAGCGCATCCCAGCTAGTGGAGAGGCCCGCCCCGCCGGCCACTGCCCCCTCTTTTGGCGGCAAGGCTGGAGGAGATAATGAGAAAAACAAGGAGGTGTCACCTACCAGTCAGGACAGCCCCTAAGGTGTCCTGAGCTGAGGTGACCCCTGCTTTGAGAAATCCTCCATCTTGAGTCTGGAGGATTCCCCCAATAGGATTAGGGATGTGCCCCCCTTCCCACAGGGAGGAGGCACAAAGAGGGTGTAGCCACCCTCAAGGACAGTAGCCATTGGCTACTGCCCTCCCAGACCTAAACACACCCCTAAATTCAGTATTTAGGGGCTCCCCAGATCCCAGGAAATCAGATTCCTGCAACCTGAAGAAACAAGAAGGACTGCTGACCTAAAAGCCTGCAGAGAAGGAGGAAGACAACAACTACTTTGGCCTCAGCCCTAACTGGCCTGTCTCCAACTTCGAAAACCTGCTCCAACGACGCATCCGACAGGGACCAGTGACCTCTGAAGCCTCAGAGGACTGCCCTGGACTAAAGGACCAAGAAACTCTGGTGAACAGCAGCCCTCTTCAGAACCAGCTACTTCTTTGCAACAAAGAAGCAACTTTCAAAGACTGCACATTTCCCTCCGGAAGCGTAAGACTTCACACTCTGCACCCGTCGCCCCCGGCTCGAGATCCAGAGAACAAACACCTCAGGGAGGACTCCCCGGCGACTGCGAACCCATGAGTAACCAGGGACGACCCCCCTGAGCCCCCACAGCAACGCCTCCAGAGAGAATCCAGAGGCTCCCCCTGACCGCGACTGCCTGTAACAAGGGACCCGATGCTTGGAACCAACACTGCACCTGCAGCCCCCAGGACCTGAAGGAACCCGAACTTCAATGTAGGAGTGACCCCCAGGCGACCCTCTGCCTAGCCCAGGTGGTGGCTGCCCCAAGTAGCCCCCTCTGTGCCTGCCTGCACCGCTGGGTGACCCCGGGTCCCTCCATTGTTTCCTACCTGGAACCTGACGCCTGCTTTGCACACTGCACCCGGCCGTCCCTGTGCCACTGAAGGTGTATTTTGTGTGCCTACTTGTGTCCCCCCCAGTGTTCTACGAAACCCCCCTTGTTTGCCCCCAGAGGACGCAGGTACTTACCTGCTGGCAGACTGGAACCAGAGCACCCCTGTTCCCCATTGGCGCCTATGTGTTTTAGGCACCCCTTTGACCTCTGCACCTGACCGGCCCTGAGCTGCTGGTGTGGTAACTTTGGGGTTGCCTTGAACCCCCAACGGTGGGCTGCCTATGCCCCAGGACTGAGCATTGTAAGTGTTTCACTTACTTCCTAACCTAACCTTTTACTTACCTCCCCCAGGAACTGTGATTTTTGCACCGTGTCCACTTTGAAAATAGCTTATTGCCATTTTTACAAAGACTGTACATTACATTGTTTTCATTCAAAGTTCCTAAAGTATCTAAGTGAAGTAGCTTACATTTAAAGTGTTTAATGTAAATCTTGAACCTGTGGTTCTTAAAATAAACTAAAAGATATTTTTCAATATAAAAACCTATTGGCCTGGAGTAAGTCTTTGAGTGTGTGTTCCTCATTTATTGCCTGTGTGTGTACAACAAATGCTTAACACTACCCTCTGATAAGCCTACTGCTCGACCACACTACCACAAAATAGAGCATTAGAATTATCTGCTTTTGCCACTATCTTACCACTAAGGGGAACCCTTGGACTCTGTGCACACTATTTCTTACTTTGAAATAGTATAAACAGAGCCAACTTCCTAAAGGCGGGTTGTGATGGGGTGGGTGGTACAGTGTCTTCTGCCTATCTGTTGGCGGTGACCTCCACGGTGTTTGTTGCCATCGCCGTGGCGGTCGGAGTGTTAAAGTCGCTGTCTGTGTTGGCGGTTTCCGCCGTGGTCGTGATCCCATTTTTTTTTACCACCAGTCTGTTGGCGGTATTAATGCCGCTTTAAAACCGACCGCCAGGGTTGTAATGAAGGCTTGAGTCTGCAATAGATGGAGGGGCAGTGGGAGAAGAAGGTTCAGAGTCTGCAATAGATGGAGGCAGTAGGAGAAGAAGGGAGAGAGTCTGCAATTGATGGAGGCAGTAGGAGAAGAAGGGAGAGAGTCTTGGATGAACGGAGGGCAGTGGGGGATGAGATAGAGAACCTGCTCCGAATGGACAGACAGTGTGAGAAACAACCTTCGAAGATGAAGGGACAGTAGGAAGTAGGACACAGTGACTCAGAGGAAATTGGGTTCACAGAACGCTCTCATCTCAGGGGGATGGAAACACAGCGTCCTAAGGGTTCTTACGTGCCTTGTGTGACGTGTACTATGGATCTCCCCTCAGCGTGGTCATGCTACCTTGTGTGTGACCTCCTCTTCTCTACTGGTCCCATATGCACAATTTAAAGAGCTGTTGTCAGCGTGCCTGACCCTTTCACTGATGAAATGTGTGGCTCCTCTAGGGCTGTGTGAAACAAAAGACCCCAAACTATGGGTCACTTGTTTTTGATGCTACTGTGGCACAAGCTTCTCAACCATATCTATAAGGCCACGCAAAGCCACATTGCGTGGCTTTGAATGGCCTCATAGATATGGAGTAAGACAAAGCAGGCGTAGTGCAAACCTTACGCTTCCCCAGAGGAGGCCTAATGAGGAGAGATATTTGTATTTCTCCTTCTTTTTTTCCTCTAATCCACATGTGCTGCAGGAAGGTATCCCTTCCTGCACAAAAACAATCCTGAATGCAACACAGGCACCCTTGCACCAGCGTGCAAGGGTGCCTGTGTTGGTGCTAGACAGCCCATTGTGCGCCAGCGCAGGTAAAAGGACAGGAATGCACCACAGGCCTCATTACATTGTCATTGATGCGCTAGAGTTCTTTCATCTTCTGCACATCCCTTAAAAACTCCATGGATGCGCTGTATTTACAATACAGAGCTCCATGGTGTAGGTTTACACGGATGCGTCTGAAATTCTGACGCATCTGTTGGTGCTAAAGTGACGCATTGCTGGAGTTGCATCGTTAAACTGATGCAACTCCAGCAAGGCGAGGAGAGACCCATTGGAAAAAGCCCTGCATCAATTTTACGCCTGGTCCGAGCGGGCGGTAAAATTCTACGTCAGTTGTACATGTTTTTTTCAGTGGAAATGCCTATCCTGCTTACATTTTATCTGGTGCAGGTATAATGTGACACAGGGCTTTACAAACTGATGCATTTGGCCCAGTGTGTGAGTTTGTAAATATGGAGCAGTGTAGTGCACTGACAGTGTCACTGTTGCGTAAAAAAAAGTGACACAGCGGCGTCACAAGGAGCTTGTAAATGAGGCCATATATTTCATAAATATGGTGCACTCCTGCCCTTTCACATTTTCATAAGGCAGCGTATCAAGAAGACTTGCCGCACTGCCCTACGCCAATTGCCATAAATATGTCCCCATGTCTTTACAGGAGCAAGCAGCCATCAGGTGATTTCTTACCAGTCCACAGGTGGCCTACCCAGGTTACTAACCTTCATCATTCACATCCGAGAGAGTAGGCAGTGACCTGGTCATCTGAATCGACAGCTGTCAGGTTTGACAGCCGATATGCATGTGTCTGTGTGTTCGCAGAGCTAAGCAGAGGATTTTTAGGGTGTCAGGGAAGGCGCATGACTGACAGGTAGCTTGCCAAATTCAGTGGACTCTACTGATACTGTCACATGAGTTAAAATCTCCTTCAGACAAGGGTATCTTTTATTTGCTCTTTGTCCTTGAGAGTATGCAAAGAAATTCACATTTTTGCTGTGTTTCTCTATTTTTAGGTCTAGCTTGCCATTACAGTTGTCACAATACTTTGTGATCAACCTAAAAGGAGCTTCCAGGAGTACTACAGAGAGGCCACATGTTGGTAGACACATGTGTGCTTCCTCAGAGCAGGCAGCTGTGATTATTTTCTGTCTTCATCCAGCTGCATGAGCCAGCAGCAGTATGACTCTCTAAAGAAGTCCCAGTAAGACAAATGAAGTATCAAGCTTACAATGGGATGGAGATTGAACTTTCAGGTGCACGCACATGGCACTGTTAAAATGTCTTAGATCTATATAATTATAGGTGGGTAGCCATCCATGATGGAGATGTTTTTCACAGAGGGGTTCTGACTGACTTTGCAAGGCTGGTTTCCAGAGAACAGTATCTGCCAGGCAGCTCTGTAGAGTAACACAAGCCTATGGACAGGTGTATGTCTGCCCTGTGGCCATGGTGTACTTAGAATAGGGGTACTTGCCAAGAGAATGGTCATAGTTATTCCTCAGATGATTATTGAATACATCTTTGGCAATGAAGACCCAGCGGAGAGAAAAGAGCTAGTAGGGAAGGGCGGCTGCCCAGGGGTAACAGACAGCACAGATGTCTGAAGCTACTGTCCTTAAACAGAGGGTACAGAAGCTGAGAGAAAGAGTAAGGGGTAGGAGATGGATGTTGCCCACAGTGGGAGACCACAGGGTCAGGGGTTACCTGCTCTGAGATGAGAGCACCCCAGGAAGGAACACAGTGAGGCCACTTCTCAATTGGGAGGTATTTGCTCTGCTATCTTAGAAACAGCAACAGACCGACCTCTACATGACACTGCCAGAGTGTGCCACATTTGAAGGGGGAGTCTTAGACTCACAGGAACATGTCCAGTTTCAGGGTAAATACTTTGAGCAGAGTAGCCAGTTTCAGGGTTTCACCCCTGTAATGGTGGAATTAAAAGTAGAAGGAGGGTGCCAGCAACCTGAAGGTATAGCCCCTCCCACTGATAAACCCAAAAGGACCACAGGAGCAAGTGTGGGACCCCTTGCCAGCCCTAAGGATGGAGGCGAGGCCTACCCAAGGCCCCAGACTGGAACCTTCTATCTGACAGTGGATGTCCAGGGACCTGGTTCCTGAAACTGACAGCCATCAGTGCTCTCTGTTGGTTGCTAGCCTTTTGTCTTGGGTTGAGGACAGCAATCTGACCTAGTGAGCAGAATGGGCCTCATCACCTTGTCATGGTGGTACCCACGCCTACTGGTTTGCCTCTGTGAGCAAGCAATATTTAAACGCCTCACAAGTCCAGAGGAGTAGAAGGGTTCCTCATGTACAGGGTTAGTGACGGGGCAGATGATGACAGAGGGGTATAGCTTGTTTCAGAGAAACAGACAAGTGCCACTGCAGAAACAACAAATTGTCCATGTTCTATTGTCTGAGCAAGGAAGACCATCAAGGGATTGGTTAGTCTACCTTAGCTCTTGGTTAGGGTAGGGTCAGCCTGTGTAGGAAATTCACAATTTCTGTGTGGTCAGCCCAAATTTTTCTGCCTTTTGGTATTTTTGCAGGTTTTAGAAGTCTGTGCACTTTTACCCTTCTAGCCACTAGCAAAGTGCTAGTGTTCCACCTCTAAATGTGGTAGAACTGGGATACTCCTAATTGGCATATTCAACTTTCCTAGCAGTCCCTAGTATATGGTACAAAGTGTACCCAGGGCCTAGAAGTTAAATGCCGCTAGTGGACCGCAATGCGTATTGTGCCTTCCACTACAGTGACCGTGTAAACAGGACTTCGGGCCTTTCATTGTAACCTCACTGCAGATCAAAGCCCCCCTTTTAAATATGTTTTAGTTCAAACCATTTTATTTAGATAATAAACAATTAAAGAGTAGATAGTGAAAACACAATACAGGGTACATTGTGTAATCTTGTTAGATCTCATATGTAAACATGTGAGATACGGCTTAGGTAAATACCATGATGCAGTAACGGCTAAAGATATATTATTGTCTACACTGGTGGTACTTTGAGAGAATATCTTAAGGTAGTAGGGAGCTGAGTGTGGGGTCTCCGTATAAGCTGAGAGTTGAGATCCCGGAGTGTTCTCAAGAGGGATGAGCAGAAAGGGATAGTAAAGGAAAGAGAGAGGTGAGAAAAAAGAAGAGGGAGAGGTTAGAAAAAGGAGGGAAAGAGGGGGCTGTCAGCAGGGTCTGCAGTGAGAGCAGAACTACTACGCATATACTGGTTATTTAGTTCTGTCTTGGTGGGCGAGTGGAATTGAGCGAGCAAGAAGGACATTGGGACTACGGGACAATTTTTGTAGGTATGCATCAAGTGCATTCCATAGGTAGCGTGTGCATGATGTGTTATGTAGGGAGCACGATCAGACCCTTCAAGGAAAGACTTCAAGAACACAATAGGGCTATCAAAAACAACAATATGGAATATCCATTTGCAGTACATTATAATACGTCTCACGTTCACAGGGAGGTGTTGGGAATTACAACACATGGCATTGCCACCTTGGGCGGATGCCCTAGGGGCGGAAACAAGATTCTTTTGCTCAGACGTCTAGAGAGCAGATGGATTATCAAGCTTCGAGCAGTGGAGGAGGGCCTTAATGTAGAAAAGGACCTGCATGTTTTTTTATAATTGTGACCAGCTACATGTATATGCAATATACTGTATTTGTTTTGAACTTGTATTTGTGAACTTACCCATAAGATTGACTATGTGCCAATTCTGAGTCTAGCATAACTATGGTATAGCAGGAATATTATCTAGTATGTAAGAGACATATTTGACATAACATTTGTCTGTTTATATTGGATGCATATTAGACATTGTATTTACCGGACAATTACGTATACGTGTCCCTATGCTCAGATGTAATAACTAGACTGATGTACAGAGCTTCAATATTTTGTATGTGTATGGAATTTTTTCAACATCTGCCTCTATTGCTAGTACACATTCTACATTGACAATGTCGGCATCCTATGCATGTTTGGATTTACTACATGTAGTGCGGGTGACCTGACCAAATGCTGAGTATGGCGAACCGCTGGTGAACGGGTTCTCTTCGCACATTTATACACTTTTATCATTTTTGGATATTACTTTACAATTCTCTACCATATATCTCTATGCTCTGCATGCACATTCCTTCTCTTTCTGATGGTCTAATGGGCACCTTAATAGTGATGCTCACCTTTCCAATATGGCCACATAGCGAAGATATGGGTATTATTTGGGTGATACGACCCAAGGAGAGCGATTTATGGATAGTCTCTTCTCGATCTTGATATCCGCCCTGGAGACATAAAAACCATCATGGCGGAACCTCTACACGCTTTTACTTGAACGCCGACTCCGATAGCGGACGGACCACTTAATTTGGTATGTACGTACTTGCAGCAGGATTATTCACGATATATCTGGTTCTAAGGCACAAAATTTACGTCTTTAAGTGTCATTATCATTTCTGTTATGCACCATAACCTTAATGGGTTGGTGCTTACATGCATCTTCCTCGATACATGGTAGTATGTGAATTTACGCCTTTGGGTAGGCTTATCTATTTGCCACAATAACGCGTCCCTACCCCCGGTTACATTAGCTATTAATGCAGCGTGCTTTCTAATGATATCTTAGAGTTTATTACGCTTGTATCATATCCAGGTTTTATGGCTCCCGGGGCATTCACTGTTGTACTTCTTATCTATCTCAAGCATTTATCTTGTTCTCTATCTATTATAGTAATTAACTTGTATACTAGTCCCCTAACTTGGATTTTGGATACTTTATACGATTTTTAGACTTATCATGGTCGGATCCTTATTCATGGACCACGCATGAAGTATGATCTCCTGACTTACCATGGTCTCTTTATGAGTTGGATAATCGCAGAAACAAGAATTCCGTCTCTACGTGTAGTATACATCAGCACCATTACTGCAAGATCGGATATATACTTTAATAACACAATCTTTGCGGTATGATTTACACATTCTTACCTTTTCAATGATTGATCTTTCTGCGCTCTACACTATTTTGAGCACATTCAGATGTGTTTCATGCTCGTCACGGGTTTCACCAGGGTGTGTCTCTGTCACATATGGGGTCATTTGGAGTTTGTCACGTGTGTTTGTGCACCCTAGCCTGGGTCTGAGGACATTATTTTTCTGGGATACACAGGATGCATTTTTAAACAAAACATCCTATGTGTTATCAATGTAATATGTCTAATTTCAACACTTAACTTTTACTCATGTACACATTCATCTACTCCCAGATGCTCACATTTTATCATAACACATGTTCAAATTTCTTTATGTAGTGGGGCATGGGATATAAAAAATCCTATATCCTATCTAAGCATAAAGACTCCCATTAAAAGGGCCAAGACCCCTCAGTGGCAGTGTGGAGGTTTTTTTCTGATGTGCAATTTTGGCTGACAAATTATGTGTACAAATTAGTAATTTTAATGATGCATATGACGCAATCAACAAAATAATGATTTTGTGTTTAAAACAAAATGATGATCTCATATAGGAGTGTGACTAATTATTATGTAGTATAGTTGTGCCACATTTTCGTGTGAGACACCATTGTTTTTAAATGGATGCAACTTGTGGTGTTTTGTTCATCTTGCTCCTGTTCATTGTCCTCTCCCAATCAGTTACCCGCAGTAAGTCTGGTCTCCCTACAGCATCTGCGGAACAAGGGGCACAATGACGCCAATGTACTGCAGTACTAGAAAACATATTGTGAATGAAACTTTTCATTGTGCACCTAATAAGGCATTCTGAAGGATTTCCATGGTTAGTTCCTATGTAGCCGTGTAGAAGAACCTAATACTAAGAGACATTGTTAAGAAAATGTTTCACATTGCGTTGTACATCTCTGGAGTGCAGTTGCCGAGCAAACAAGCGGAAGCTTTCTCTTACCTTACGAAATGGGTTAATGTTAATAAACTTATATATACATTTCCGAAAATGTTTTGGAGTTGCCAATGCGACCCAACCATGATCAAGCCATGCTGACTTTGCAGTTTTATTAATTAATATGCATAAATTGTATATAAAAACCCCTGGCTTTGAAGGACTGGGGGCTGGTTTCCATTTTCCTCCTGAAACTCTATCCAAATAATTTATTCACTTAGGATGCTGTCAGTGCTCTAGGAGTTTGGCACTTGAGATTTAGATTGATTAACTATGGTTTCTGTGATGATTATTGTTTCTTGTATTCTGTATTTGAGCCTTCCATAGCAGAATATGTCAATTACTTTGTAATGTTAATTTTGATGATTATGTATTAAACTTCTTAAACTTAATTTTGATCTAGAACTCAGTTTTTGAGATGTCCCAGTTACTAATTATAATTTTACTGTGCTAAGTTTGTATATTAATGAGGAGGGTAGCCTCTTCCTGCTGGAAATGAAAGGTTTTATGGAGCTGAATTGCTTAAGGTAGATTGTGGGGTTTGTTCGATGTTGGGGTTATGACCCGATAAATAAATGACAATCTTACCTCCACCTTGTCTGGTTCTCAGCAGCACCACAAGGAGGAAAGCAGGAACAACCCACTGGTGCGCACATGAAAGGAGCAGTCCGCCAGGGTCGCAGCTACCAGTGGTGCAGCGGGTGTGGTGGCACCGGAGCTCAGAGGCCTTAGAGGCCCACTGAACCTTGTTTATTGTTGTATTTTGCTAACTGTCCAGCAGTGAGAGGGCTCCTGTGTAGTACTCGGACTCAGGCCCATTGCACCCTTGATACGTCACTACAAGCCGTCAGGAAGAGCAAATGCAGCGAGAGCTGCACATGTGCACGTGCATGAGGGGAGTGGCCCGGCGAGAAGACCAAAAACAATGGGAGCTGAAAAAAGGAATAAACGCTCCAGACATGAATAGGAGGAGTCACCCTGGATGAAGAGGGGAGGCAGCCCAAGTTGCACAAGTTAATTAACCCGCTGGATGGCCATGAGGGGAATGGCCTTGTGGGAAGATCAAAGGCAACAGGAGCTGCAGAAAGCAATGAACCCACTGAGCGTGACTGAGAGGAGGGGTCTAGTGGGATTGTCAAGATTGGGTGAGGCACAATGTCTTTGAAGCTTACACCTGCAAAAAATGGTCAGCTAATAGTAGCACTGACGGACAGCCCTATTAGCCAATGCCTAAAGCCGTTCAAGGGACAGTAGCCAATGGCTGAAATCGGCTGCCCAAAAGCCCCTTTCTGTGTATGTGTGTGTATGTATGTTGTGTGATGATAATAGCTCTCAACATAGAGCTAAAGCTGTCTGTAGGCAAGACATATAAACAAAATACTTTAAATACTATTTTGTTTAAAATGCCATTTACGAGGGGCGTGTCCAACATGGCAACATGAGCGGACGTAAGAACACAGAGCTCCGCCACCGTGACTCCAAAGCAGCAATTTAAGGCCCTGTAACTGCTGGCCTGCATGGGGGAACAGTCCCCCTGGTGCAGAGGAGAGGCCGGGGGGAGAGAAAGCCAAGCAATCCCCGTACTGCCCCCAGTGCGACCTCCGTGAGGGCTTCGGAAATGAGGAGGACTGAGGACAACATGACGGCCATTGCCACCCTGGCAGAACAAGGAGCAGATGGCAGACCCGCGCGGCATTGAATGGACGCCGCGACTACAAGCGGGGAGACCCCAGACATAGCCATGGCCCCACACTGGCGTGACGCAGAGGTACAAGGTGGGACGGTGTGGCCCACGCGGAGGTTGCTTGGGAGTGGGGGGGCAGCCGGGGAACGGGGGTACTGCGCCCGGCCTCAGGTTGTGGACTCACCGGCTGATTAGGAGAGTGCCAACAAGGAGGTGCAAACGAGGAGCAAGGCACCTGGGGAGCAGAGGTCGGGCCGGTGACTGCACAGAGCGAAAGGGGCCGCAAACCCCCCTGGAAGAAAGGGACAGAAGAGAGGCACAAACCTGGGTCTGGGAAGGCCAATGCAGATCAGGTGGATCGAGCCCAAGTGATAGTAGTTGGGCGGAGAGGCCACGCCTGGGCCCTGAAAGGCAGAAGACATATGGGTGGGCACTTAAGGGCCCCACAGCCCCCGAGAGACGGAAGGTGAGGAGAGATCCAGCACCCCGAGAGAGGGCAGGGATACCGTGGGCCAGCGGGGAAGGCCCAGAGGCGGCAGGAAGTAGGAGGATTGCCTGGGGAGGAGACTGGGCCCCTACGCAATCTAGGGAACAACGGTGCTGATCTGGTCGGCGGAGGGACCACGGTCCCCTAAGGACCGGAACTGAGAGAGGGGGCGAGATGGAAGCAGCGGGGGCACCCTGTGGGCCAGTGACATCATCGTGGCCCACCCAGAACCGGAAGTGAGAAAGGGAGACCGGTTGGATTGGCCCACAAGCGTAGGCCCAGACAACTACACATACCCCCAACCGCAGTGGGGTCCACCAGAGGAAGACAACCCATGGGCCTGCACCAAAAGGATTGAATGAGGACTTATTGTGGTTGTCCAAGTACTGGGCCTGGCCAGATCGGTGATGCCTCCCGGAGGAAGGAAGAGCAACCCACATGTGGCTTACAAAGACCTCCTCGGGGAACAAGCTGTCGCCCTCTAACCAAGTCCATCAGCATTGGAACGTGACATTGTTGGTCGGGAACCTTAAAGTGGCCGGAGATAAAGGAGGAGGGTGAAACAAGGGCCAAATAGGGACTTGGACAACGAGGCTCTGTCGCGCCCCCACCTCACACGGTGATCCCAGGGGCACCCAAGGTAGGCATGGCAACTGCCTGAGCAGCACGGAAATAGTCCTCTATTAAAGACATGTTCGCAAAACCAGCAGGAAAAAAGGCAGAACGCTTTGAAAAAGAGGGCCAGCTCATCCTAGATCCCACATTGGACGTAGATGCACCGGGCACAAAACCGTTTCTTGAAAACCCCTTTACTACTTTGAGAGACGACATAGTACCCTCGAAACAGGAACTAGCCGCAGATGTCAAAGACATTAGATGCAATATGGGTGAGTTGGAACAGAGAGTTGACTCCCTAGAGTGGGGAAGCGACAATAGACATGAGGAGTTAGAGGTGCACAAGAGAGAGATCCTCACACTAAGAGACAAAACGGCAGACCTCAATTACCAGCTGGAGGATATAGAGAACTGTTCAGGGAGGTGCAACATACGCATCAAAGGGGTTTCGCTCCAGGCAGATCCGGGGAGATTGAAGGAATATGTCCTCCGCTTGTTCTGCTATGTAGCGCCAGACCTGGTGGAGCAAGACATCCTTTTAGACCGCACTCACAGAGCGGGTCAGCCGGCAAGCTCACCAGGACAACCACAAGACATACTTACCTGCTTGCATTTACTATTGGCAGAAGGAGGCAATCATGGCAGCAGTAAGAGCATTTATCGAATTCGAAGGCAACAAAGTGTGGCTCTATCAAGATCTTGCCCAGGCCACCCTTCAAAGACGAAGATTGCTCCAGCCTCTCACCGGATTCCTGCAAGAAAAGAGGATCAAATACAAATGGGGTCACCCTTTCTGCATCACCTTCGTTTGAAATAACTAGACATTTAGCCTGCGTACGATGGAAGAGGCCCGTCAACTGCTAGGCGGAGAGACTCTGGACCAGGACGAGCCTCTCGCACCCCCAGGGGGTTCCCGGACTCCACCGGTGCCAGGGGGGTCCACCCGCTGGGGCTGGGGAAAGAAGATCAGGAAACCAACTGCCCAAGAGAGGGGCCATGAAAGAGCAGCTCTCCTTCTACCCTGCCTCAGACCCGGATAATGACTGAATGTTGTCCCTCCAGGTGAGTACTCCCAGTGGAATGCTGGGTCGCCGGGGGTGAGAGCAGATGGTAAACTCATGGGTCTTCACCTTGGCGGCAGTTGATGGCCGCTGGTGGCGGTGCTCACCCAACTTGGTGTGTGATGATGAAGTTACATGCTACTGTCCACCCCAACGTTACGTTTCAGATGCAGGTTCCAAGGCGGGGAATCTACCAGTTAATCGGTCGTTTTTATGTTTCTATGTTCTCCCCACAAGTAGCTCAAACAGATGGAACATAGCATGACTTGTACACACATGTAACAAATTTTGAAGGGACACAAGAGGGGCCCTCCATCCTCCCAAAAACAATGAAGCAGCTGCGCTTACAGACCTATGGTTAAGATCCTAAGCCTGAACGTCTGGGGGTTGAATGCTCTGGTTAAGCGCTTGGTGCCCCTTTCCTATCTCAGAGATGCGCGATGTGACATTAGCCTTATACGAGAGACTCATCTGCTTAGAGTTGATTGGAGGCGCATGCGCTCAAAATGGTTTGACCGGCAATAGTTCACCTCCGGCCCTAAGAAAACAGCCAGAGTAGCAATCCTAATGGCCATGCATTTCCCAGGCTAAGTGATTCAGATCCAATTTGAAAGCATGGCAGGGTTCTCTCTTTGCGCATTAGCACTCAAGGATATATGTTCACATTAGCAAACATTTACCCATCAAACTCCCAGCAGGAGGTGTTCTTAGAGGAGGCTATAGGGCAAATTTTGAGAACACCAGATATGGATATTATGATCGGTGGGGATTTTAATTTGGTCCCACACACCAAATTGGACAGGTCCACACAGAGGGTGGGACAGGCGGGTGCACACTCCTCGACATTCAGACAGTGGCTGACAGAGGCGGGCCTTGTTGACATTTGGCAGCAACGTCATCCTTTAGATAAGAGCTGCACCTTCTTTTCTGCAGTCCACCAGTCCTACACCAGATTGATTACTTTCTCCTCTCACATCATTTGTGTGCATACACCACAGTGGCAGACAGAGGGGTGGCAGCCCTGTCGGATCACTCACCCATCTCAATCATCTGCCACCTGCCAGAGTCACCAGTACAACAGAATTCCTGGCGTTTAAACGCTACACTTTTGCACCAGGATGAGACGATTTCAGAAATACCTCTAGCTATCATACAGTTCCTACAAACTAACGATAGCCCAGAAGTCCCGGTGGCCCTGCTGTGGGACACACTGAAGGCAGTGATTCACAGCACCTTCATTACAAGGGTGGCCAGGTTGAACAGGGATAGGAGAGATAAGAGGGCTCAACTGGAGTCTGAGGTCAGGGACTTGGACGCGGAAAACAAACGCACAGGTGCATGCAGAATCAGAAGGCAGCTAACGGCCGCCCGCAAACAGCACAAAGCCTTAGATTTAGGAAAAGCGCTTAAAACAGAAATTCTATGTGGGAGGCAATAGAGCGGGTTGTTTACTTGCCCACCGACTCCATGCTCAAACCCTCTGACAGCGGGTGGTAGAGGTGACAGATTCTCAGGGCAATAGAGTAACCCAAGATACCCATATAGCACAGGCATTTGAACATTTCTACACCACATTATATGCGGCTGACCGCCTGGACAGCAGCTAGGCAGACTCCTATCTGGATCAACTGCCTCTGAACAGTCTCGCCACTCTGGAGTCCCTAGCTTTAGAGGAAGATATTGAGGTTGGGGAAGTGCTGCAAGCCATACAAAAACTGGCCTTCGACAAAGCACCAGGTCTAGACGGCTATAGGGTGGCCTTTTACAAGACCTTTACCCCAACTCTAGTGCCTATCTTAGCAAGACTCTACAACTCATTTAGTGTAACTGGAACCCTAACAGACTCTATGCTTCAGGCCACTATTATCATCATTCCTAAACCAGGTAAGGACCCGACACAGTGCTCATCATACCGCCCCATCTCGCTATTAAATGTAGATGCAAAGATATATACGGGAATTCTGGCAGCACGATTGGACCCCCATATGCAACACCTAATTGACCCAGACCAAGCAGGTTTCATCCCCAAACAGAATTGCAGTGATAACATTAAATGCCTGTGTCACTTGGTCGACGAGGCTCACCATTCCCAAACCCCCATGGCACTTCTCTCGGTCAACGCGGAGAAAGCATTTGATAGAGTACACTGGCCATGCCTACAGTTGGTTCTCACTAGAATGGGAGAGAGATTTAGTAGATGCGTTTGGGCCAATTATAAATCCCCAAGAGCACCAGTTAGAGTGAACGGCATATCATCGCCCACCTTCGCTATCAGCAGGGGAACCCGTCACGGCTGCCCATTGCTCTCTACATAGTGCCGTTTGCAACCAGGGTGTGACTCAATCGGGATATTAAAGGCCTGAGAATGGGCGGTAGAGAGCACAAACTGGCGCTATATGCCGATGACGTGATGCGGGTGTTGACGGATCCCAAGTCCACCCTACCCACACTTATGGGGGAACTGGAGAGATTCGAGGAGGACGCAGGCTTTAGAATCAACTATGCAAAGTCCAGCATTCTTAACATCACACTTCTGAAAGTCGACCAGACGTAGGAACGACATTTCCCGTTTATGTGAGCATCTCAAGGAGTTACATACCTAGGACTCCAGATACTCCCGACTCTGGGGCGTACGATAGAACAAAGCTCTTACAGAGGGCCAGGACTGACCTAATAGCCTGGAAGAAATAGCTACTATCTTGGCTGGACAGACTAGTGGCAGTTAAGATGTCACTGCTTCCAAAGATGCTGTACATCATGCAAACCCTGCCACTACAGCCTCCCCCCTCAGTCCTTGCTAAACTACAATGGCTAATAGATGATTTTATTTGGGGAGGCAAAAAGGCGTGAATTGCGGGGAAACACGCATCTTTGCCCATGGGAGGGAGGATTGGGCATCCTGTGTGTAAAGAAATACTACCAGGCAGGACAACTGAGATACATGGTGGAGTGGGCCAGACCCTGCACGGAGAAGCCCTGGTGCTTCATTGGTCAAGCAGTGGCTGGTTTCCACAAATGGAAGGTACCCTGGCTGCCCAAACCTCATTGGCCATCGGGCGTCTATGTTTCCCCTATCCTAAGAGCTACTCTGGGAGTCTGGGATGCAGTCCAGACACGACACAGCCTGTCCTCTTGTATATCACCCCTGACTCCTTTCATAGGTAACCCAGAGTTTCCCCCTGCAGCACAGAGCGCCTCCTTCAACACTTGGCAAAATGCGGGTTGCAAGAGGCTGGGAAATGTCTTTGATGCAGAGGGCCTCATGGATTTTTCGCAATTACAAACATGTTACGATCTACTGACCGCTGCTCGATGGCAATTCTTGGCCTTAAGGCATTGGCTTCTACAGCCAAACATCCACCCTCATGCGAGCCACCCATTATCCAGCTTTGAAAAGTGGCTGATTACCCGCTCAGAAGACAAGAGTATTCTCTCAGATATTTACATATTCCTGAACACCACTTCAGAATTTAATAAGTCCCCGGTGAAGAAACGCTGGGAATGGGAGTGCGAGCACACCTTCACAGACAAGGAATGGAGGGATATCTGGCGCAGAGCACACCAATTGGCAACTAGCGCAATGGGAAAGGAGACGTTGATTAAAACAGTTCACTATTAGTATGGTATTACACATCGGCTAGAGTGTCTACTTGGAAGAGCGGTGCGGATGGACTATGTTGGAGACACTGGAGACAGCCTGGCAACCTAGTGCCTGTGATGTGGCACTGCCCCTAATTACGGTATTACTGGGAAGCAGTGCTGGCCAACATTAACACAATATGGCACACAGATATACCGAGATTCCCAAGCTACATCCTTCTGGGACCACCGAACCCACTCACATACCCACTCACCTCGCGAAAGGGGCGAGTGATCACCTTGGCACTGGGCGCGGCTAAACAAGTTAAACAAGTCACACTGACATACCGGGGGATACACTTGCAATGGATCCATAAATGATGGGATCTTCTGAGCATGGAACAATTAACGGCTAGTGTAACACACACATTGCACAATTTGAGAAAACCTGGGGAAGCTGTGTGCGCTTCCTGTCTGAATAATTTAGAGAACTCTCCTGCCCTTCCTACTTACGTATATTAGGCCTCACACAATCACCGCATACTTCCTCATGAGCTTACAGAGGCCCTCCGCTTTGTTGTCCTCTCTCATGCCCCAAATACAGGCTAAAGCAGCACTTCATGAGTTTGTTTAATGTAGTTTTCCCTCCTTCTTCCTGTTCCCTATCTTTGGCCTAGTACATGTTTTACCCACCAGCCATTGGATGTCGTTGGATGTATGTTGTATTGTTTGAAATACGAATAAACAGATTTGAATCATAAAATGACATTTACTTGAAAAAAGTGTTTATCTAGTGTGTTTGAAATCTACAGATTAGCTTATACAATTAACAGGTACAATGTCATACATTTAAAAAAAAGGTAGCCTCTAGCTAAACTTCACAATTAATAGTGAGGGCCACTGAAATTATGCACCAGAGAGACACTAAATTACCCAGCAGGGTTGACTTGATTATGTGGGAAGAAAAGGCAAATAACTTGGCGTTATGCAGCGCATTTTGTGCTAGCATGACTTCCTTATTTTAACATTTTTACACTTCTTAACACTGTGTGGGCATAGATTTCACCTCACCTAACTAGTGCACTAAGCAACAGAAAGATGACTAGTCAACGTTTGCCAAGGGCTTTCCACTGTAAAGCAACACGTGTTGCTGCGGGTGTGGTAAATTTTGATCCATCTGAGCTTTTTGGTAAAATCTGCAGATTATTCAGCAGGTGATTGATAATGTTGCAAATATGGCAAATCCATAATTATGCAGAAAATGCCACAATCACAAAATCAGACAAGTCCAGTGTCCCTGGATATGGTATCTTAAACTATATTTATGATGGACCACAGACTCCTCACTTTTTGAATATTTCTCAGATGCCAGACTGGATCCCGAAAGTCTTCATCAGTACCCTTGCACAACTGTATGTGGCACTGTGCAGCTCCACGCCAACGTCGTTCCGCTCTGGAAGTGACATGCAAAGCTGCATATAAGTGCAACCCATGCATGTCAACATCAGCTCCTTTCTTTCTGCACCACTAGGTGCAGATCTGGAGCTACCCCTCATCTCTTTTCAACACAGCTTTCTGCAAAGAAATTCTGTAAAACACTGTTGCTATGTAACCCCTGAAAACCGCAGAGTTCAAACCTTGTAGGGACTGTCACAAGCAAATGTCTGTGACAGATCCCCATCAGATTTGTCTTTGATGCTTAGGGTTGAAACAAGATTCCAAGAACTGAAGAGACTGTGCCTTTTTAAATCAAAGGCCATTCAGAACCATGAGCTAAAGCTATGTATCGCCAAGTACAAGAAAAACTCCCCACCATGACTAGATGGAGTCGAAGAGAAATTCCCATTCTTGCTTCTGAAGTTATTCCTGTACCAGTCAGTCAGAAAAGAAGCACAAGAAGTCCAGGTGGCACTCAGCACTTTCCCACTACTCTTGATCTCTTGAGATGCTTGAGGACGTAAATATTCCTCTTGGTCTTGCTCCCAAACTCAATCTACTTCTGAGCTAATTCCTTCTCTTATTCTGGGGCAATCCAACTTATACACATGTTCTGTGAAGATAGGCTGCATCTCTGCCAGCTCCCTCTGGGAACTTCTGGGCCCCAAGGAACCCTGAGGACCTTCACCTGGGATTCCATATGCTGGTCTGCCCTCAGTGCCAGCTTGACCTCTGGATCCATCACTGGCTTTGTGTAGGAGGCTGGACTGGCTTGTAGTGAGTACCAAGGGGTACTTGCACCTTGCACCAGGCCCAGTTATCCCTTATTAGTGTATAGGGTGTCTAGCAGCTTAGGCTGATAGATAATGGTAGCTTAGCAGAGCAGCTTAGGCTGAACTAGGAGACGTGTGAAGCTACTACAGTACCACTTAGTGTCATATGCACAATATCATAAGAAAACACAATACACAGTTATACTAAAAATAAAGGTACTTTATTTTTATGACAATATGCCAAAGTATCTTAGAGTGTACCCTCAGTGAGAGGATAGGAAATATACACAAGATATATATACACAATAGCAAAAATATGCAGTATAGTCTTAGAAAACAGTGCAAACAATGTATAGTTACAATAGGATGCAATGGGGAAACATAGGGATAGGGGCAACACAAACCATATACTCCAGAAGTGGAATGCGAACCACGAATGGACCCCAAACCTATGTGACCTTGTAGAGGGTCGCTGGGACTATTAGAAAATAGTGAGAGTTAGAAAAATAACCCTCCCCAAGACCCTGAAAAGTGAGTGCAAAGTGCACCAAAGTTCCCCTAAGGACAAAATAGTCGTGTTAGAGGGAGAATGCAAGGAAAACACAAATCAGCAATGCAACAACGATGGATTCCTGTCTGAGGGTACCTGTGGAACAAGGGGACCAAGTCCAAAAGTCACAAGCAGCTCGGAGAGGGGCAGATGCCCAAGAAATGCCAGCGGTTGGTGCAAAGAAGCTCTTTCTAGGCTGAAGAACTGTGAATACTGCAGGAACGACAAGGGCTAGAGACTTCCCCTTTGGAGGATGGATCCCCCACGCCTTGGAGAGTCGTGCAGAAGTGTTTTCCCGCCGGATCGACGCCAACAAGCCTTGCTACACGCAAATCGTGCGTTTGGCGTTTTTGGACGCTGCTGGGGCCCAGGAGGGACCAGAAGGTCGCAAATTGGACCTGCAGAGAGAGGGGACGTCGAGCAAGACAAAGAGCCCTCACTGAAGCAGGTAGCACCCGGAGAAGTGCCAGAAACAGGCACTACGAGGATGCATGAAACGGTGCTCGCCGAAGTTGCACAAAGGAGTCCCACGTCGCCGGAGACCAACTTAGAAAGTCGTGCAATGCAGGTTAGAGTGCCGTGGACCCAGGCTTGGCTGTGCACACAGGATTTCCGCCGGAAGTGCACAGGGGCCGGAGAAGCTTGCAAAGTCGCGGTTCCCAGCAATGCAGCCCAGCGAGGTGAGGCAAGGACTTACCTCCACCAAACTCGGGCTGAAGAGTCACTGGACTGTGGGAGTCACTTGGACGGTGTCGCTGGATTCGAGGGACCTCGCTCGTCGTGCTGAGAGGAGACCCAAGGGACCGGAGATGCAGCTTTTTGGTGCCTGCGGTTGCAGGGGGAAGATTCCGTCGACCCACGGGAGATTTCTTCGGAGCTTCTGGTGCAGAGAGGAGGCAGGCTACCCCCACAGCATGCACAAGCAGGAAAACAGTCGAGAAGGCGGCAGGATCAGCGTTACAGAGTTGCAGTAGTCGTCTTTGCTACTATGTTGCAGGTTTGCAGGCTTCCAGCGCGGTCAGCGGTCGATTCCTTATCAGAAGGTGAAGAGGGAGATGCAGAGGAACTCGGCTGAGCTCATGCATTCGTTATCTAAAGTTTCCCCAGAGACAGAGACCCTAAATAGCCAGAAAAGAGGGTTTGGCTACCTAGGAGAGAGGAAAGGCTACTAACACCTGAAGGAGCCTATCAGCAGGAGTCTCTGACGTCACCTGGTGGCACTGGCCACTCAGAGCAGTCCAGTGTGCCAGCAGCACCTCTGTTTCCAAGATGGCAGAGGTCTGGAGCACACTGGAGGAGCTCTGGACACCTCCCAGGGGAGGTGCAGGTCAGGGGAGTGGTCACTCCCCTTTCCTTTGTCCAGTTTCGCGCCAGAGCAGGGGCTAAGGGGTCCCTGAACCGGTGTAGACTGGCTTATGCAGAATTGGGCACATCTGTGCCCAACAAAGCATTTCCAGAGGCTGGGGGAGGCTACTCCTCCCCTGCCTTCACACCATTTTCCAAAGGGAGAGGGTGTCACACCCTCTCTCAGAGGAAGTTCTTTGTTCTGCCATCCTGGGCCAGGCCTGGCTGGACCCCAGGAGGGCAGCTGCCTGTCTGAGGGGTTGGCAGCAGCAGCAGCTGCAGTGAAACCCCAGGAAGGGCAGTTTGGCAGTACCAGGGTCTGTGCTACAGACCACTGGGATCATGGGATTGTGCCAACTATGCCAGGATGGTATAGAGGGGGCAATTCCATGATCATAGACATGTTACATGGCCATATTCGGAGTTACCATGGTGAAGCTACATATAGGTAGTGACCTATATGTAGTGCACGCGTGTAATGGTGTCCCCGCACTCACAAAGTTCAGGGAATTGGCTCTGAACAATGTGGGGGCACCTTGGCTAGTGCCAGGGTGCCCTCACACTAAGTAACTTTGCACCTAACCTTTACCAGGTAAAGGTTAGACATATAGGTGACTTATAAGTTACTTAAGTGCAGTGTAAAATGGCTGTGAAATAACGTGGACGTTATTTCACTCAGGCTGCAGTGGCAGGCCTGTGTAAGAATTGTCAGAGCTCCCTATGGGTGGCAAAAGAAATGCTGCAGCCCATAGGGGTCTCCTGGAACCCCAATACCCTGGGTACCTCAGTACCATATACTAGGGAATTATAAGGGTGTTCCAGTAAGCCAATGTAAATTGGTAAAAATGGTCACTAGCCTGTTAGTGACAATTTAAAAGTAATGAGAGAGCATAACCACTGAGGTTCTGGTTAGCAGAGCCTCAGTGAGACAGTTAGGCACCACACAGGGAACATATACATGCACACCTATGAGCACTGGGGCCCTGTGTGACAGGGTCCCAGTGACACATACATATAGGCCACAAACCTATGAGCACTGGGGTCCTGACTAGCAGGATCCCAGTGACACATAACAACCATACTGAAAACATGGTGTTTTCACTATGAGCACTGAGGCCTGGCTATCAGGATCCCAGTGAGACAGTGAAAACAGTGACAAACACCCTGACATACACTCACAAACAGGCCAAAAGTGGGGGTAACAAGGCTAGAAAGAGGCTACCTTCTCACACAACCCCCCCCCAAACGAAGGACAATAAGGCTAACCTTGGCCAGTTGAGACTTTATTGTCTAAGTGGTGATAAGTAGAGAGTAGCTCTGCAATAGACTGGTTACTCCCTTTATCATCCACTATATGGTTACTTCCCTGTGGGGATGTAAACCACCCTGTTTGAAGTTTTTTTAGCTAAGCAACAATGTGAAGATGTATTTTCAGAGTTTCTATCAGTAAGTTTTAGTTTAGAGCAGTGGGAATTGTCCACTGAACCTATTTGTAGTGATGGAAATGCCAGACAGGGATGCTGTCTCAGAAAAGCCATAGCTGGGCAAAAACTTTGTCCATATGGCTGGAAGAGAGAACAGGGATGCTGTTTCTCTTGGGTTGGAGCAGGGCAGGGATGCTGTCCTATCAGCTCCACACTAGGGCAGGGATGCTGTCCTAAGTGTTGTGAGGCAGTGCAGAGTTTCTGCACTAAAGTTTCTCTGGGAGGGTTGGAGGGATGCTCCATGTTAACTAAAATGGTGCTCTTTTTCTCACCAATGTTAGTTATCCCACAGAGAGGTACTTCCACCTCAGGGAGTCCAGCTTTGCCAGCTGATGATTCCCTTGGAACAGGTGCCACCCCAGGAGAGGTTTCTCCCACCACAGGAATAGTATCCTGAATGGTAGGGTGGTTAGGGGATACTGTGATACCCTTTTTACCTGTTGATGGAGAGGGATCCTGAGTTTTCAGGCCTTCTCTCCTTTGCTTTTTCATTTCACTTGAAATGAGAGGGAACAATTCCTCAGGGATGCCCAGCATGGCTGCATGGGCATAAAACTCTACATCAGCCCAACCTGAGGCCTCTAGGTCATTACCTAAGAGACAGTCTACAGGTAAGCTAGGTGATACCACCACCTGCTTAGGGCCAGTAACTCCACCCCAACTAAACTGAATTATAGCTAAGGGAAGAAACTTAGTGGAGTTATGGACATCAATAATCTTATACTGTTGTCCAATGATGTGTTGTTCAGGAGGCACTAGGTTTTCAGTCACCAAAGTGAAACTGGCACCTGTGTCCCTGTAGGCCAAGGCCTCAACACCATTTATTGAAACTGTCTGCCTGTACTTATCCATTGTAAGGGGACAAGCAGCCAGTGTGGCAAGGCCAATGCCACTAGGTGTGACAGAAACTGTCTTGGGACTGATGACATCAGTTTCCACTATGGACCCATAAGTGAACCCAACTACACCCTTTGCTTGACTGTTGCCAGCAGTCCCACCACTAGTACCACTACTGCTAGGGGCACTAGAGCTTGATGTATTAGTGGTGGTAGGCTCAGGGGGTTTACCTGGACAGGACTTATCCCCTGGCCTATGGCCTCTGTTTTTACACACAAAGCACCAAGGCTTTTTAATGTGTGCAGGTTGGGAAGAAGAGGAAGAATTTGTTTTATCCCCACCCTCTGAAGAGTGTTTAAGATTTGAAGTGGGATCTTTGGTTTTACCCTTATCCCCATGCTTATCTTGAGATTTTTCACCATCTTTCTTCTTATTGCCATCTTTGTCACCCCCTGTATGAACTTTTCTGTTCACCCTTGTTCTGACCCATTTGTCTGCCTTCTTTCCCAATTCTTGGGGAGAGGTCAGATCAGAGTCTACCAGGTACTGGTGCAACAAATCAGACACACAATTATTAAGTATATGCTCTCTCAGGATTGTGTTATACAGGCTTTCATAATCAGTAACTTTACTGCCATGTAACCACCCCTCCAAGGCCTTCACTGAATGGTCAATGAAATCAACCCAGTCTTGTGAAGACTCCTTTTTGGTCTCTCTGAACTTTATCCTGTACTGTTCAGTGGTTAAGCCATAACCATCCAGGAGTGCATTCTTAAGAACTGTAAAATTATTGGCATCATTTTCTTTCACAGTAAGGAGCCTATCCCTACCTTTTCCACTAAATGATAGCCATAGGATAGCAGCCCACTGCCTTTGAGGGACATCCTGTACAACACAGGCCCTCTCAAGTGCAGCAAACCACTTGTTAATGTCATCCCCCTCCTTATAAGGGGGAACTATCTTGTGCAGATTCCTGGAATCATGCTCTTTTGCAGGATGACTATGGGGAATACTGCTGCTGCCACCATGGGTATCTAAACCCAACTTCTGTCTTTCCCTCTCTATTTCTAAAGACTGTCTATCCAAATCCAGCTGTTGCTTCTTGAGCTTCAGTCTGGTTTGTTCCACTCTCAATCTATTGAGCTCCCTTTCTAACAATCTGTCATCAGGGTGGGTGGGAGGGACATTTCTAGATACAGAGGTATGATGGGAATGAACAGAAGGAGACCTGTCCCTTACAGAGGGCACCCTAACAGCTTGGCTACCAGCATAATGTGAGAGCACACCATCAGTATGGTGTGATTCAACCTCTGTACCAACTATGCTAGACTGTCTAGTAATGGGCAGGCTGAGAAGTTTCTTTCCTGAACCTTTTCCTGGGGGAGTCCCTGGATCAGATTGAGAACCATTAGCTACTTTTTCTACAGATTGGGCACTTATGGCCTTATCCTGTACTCTAAGCATATTAATTAACAGTTCTAAGGAAGGATTCTTCCCTACACTCAAACCTCTCTCTATGCAGAGACTCCTTGCTCCTTTCCAGCTAAGGTGATCATATGCAAGTTTGGACAGTTCAACATTTTTTCCTGTGCCAGACATTTTTTTGAGAGAGTTAAAGTGATAGAAAAAGGGAAAAAAGTTTTCAGAACTTTTTGGAAAGACAGAAAAAACTTTTTAAACTTTTAAGAACTTTTTGAAAGTTTAGGAGTACTTTTCAGCACTTAGAAAAGAGTGAAAAGAGGAAATGCAAAACTTTTTGGCTATGTGTATATACACTGACCTTGTTTTGTATATTTTTCTCTTATGAAAAGTACAATGACAAGAGTGGTAAGTAGTCTCAAGCACTTATCCCACCACTGCACAACCAATGTAGGAGGCTGGACTGGCTTGTAGTGAGTACCAAGGGGTACTTGCACCTTGCACCAGGCCCAGTTATCCCTTATTAGTGTATAGGGTGTCTAGCAGCTTAGGCTGATAGATAATGGTAGCTTAGCAGAGCAGCTTAGGCTGAACTAGGAGACGTGTGAAGCTACTACAGTACCACTTAGTGTCATATGCACAATATCATAAGAAAACACAATACACAGTTATACTAAAAATAAAGGTACTTTATTTTTATGACAATATGCCAAAGTATCTTAGAGTGTACCCTCAGTGAGAGGATAGGAAATATACACAAGATATATATACACAATAGCAAAAATATGCAGTATAGTCTTAGAAAACAGTGCAAACAATGTATAGTTACAATAGGATGCAATGGGGAAACATAGGGATAGGGGCAACACAAACCATATACTCCAGAAGTGGAATGCGAACCACGAATGGACCCCAAACCTATGTGACCTTGTAGAGGGTCGCTGGGACTATTAGAAAATAGTGAGAGTTAGAAAAATAACCCTCCCCAAGACCCTGAAAAGTGAGTGCAAAGTGCACCAAAGTTCCCCTAAGGACAAAATAGTCGTGTTAGAGGGAGAATGCAAGGAAAACACAAATCAGCAATGCAACAACGATGGATTCCTGTCTGAGGGTACCTGTGGAACAAGGGGACCAAGTCCAAAAGTCACAAGCAGCTCGGAGAGGGGCAGATGCCCAAGAAATGCCAGCGGTTGGTGCAAAGAAGCTCTTTCTAGGCTGAAGAACTGTGAATACTGCAGGAACGACAAGGGCTAGAGACTTCCCCTTTGGAGGATGGATCCCCCACGCCTTGGAGAGTCGTGCAGAAGTGTTTTCCCGCCGGATCGACGCCAACAAGCCTTGCTACACGCAAATCGTGCGTTTGGCGTTTTTGGACGCTGCTGGGGCCCAGGAGGGACCAGAAGGTCGCAAATTGGACCTGCAGAGAGAGGGGACGTCGAGCAAGACAAAGAGCCCTCACTGAAGCAGGTAGCACCCGGAGAAGTGCCAGAAACAGGCACTACGAGGATGCATGAAACGGTGCTCGCCGAAGTTGCACAAAGGAGTCCCACGTCGCCGGAGACCAACTTAGAAAGTCGTGCAATGCAGGTTAGAGTGCCGTGGACCCAGGCTTGGCTGTGCACACAGGATTTCCGCCGGAAGTGCACAGGGGCCGGAGAAGCTTGCAAAGTCGCGGTTCCCAGCAATGCAGCCCAGCGAGGTGAGGCAAGGACTTACCTCCACCAAACTCGGGCTGAAGAGTCACTGGACTGTGGGAGTCACTTGGACGGTGTCGCTGGATTCGAGGGACCTCGCTCGTCGTGCTGAGAGGAGACCCAAGGGACCGGAGATGCAGCTTTTTGGTGCCTGCGGTTGCAGGGGGAAGATTCCGTCGACCCACGGGAGATTTCTTCGGAGCTTCTGGTGCAGAGAGGAGGCAGGCTACCCCCACAGCATGCACAAGCAGGAAAACAGTCGAGAAGGCGGCAGGATCAGCGTTACAGAGTTGCAGTAGTCGTCTTTGCTACTATGTTGCAGGTTTGCAGGCTTCCAGCGCGGTCAGCGGTCGATTCCTTATCAGAAGGTGAAGAGGGAGATGCAGAGGAACTCGGCTGAGCTCATGCATTCGTTATCTAAAGTTTCCCCAGAGACAGAGACCCTAAATAGCCAGAAAAGAGGGTTTGGCTACCTAGGAGAGAGGAAAGGCTACTAACACCTGAAGGAGCCTATCAGCAGGAGTCTCTGACGTCACCTGGTGGCACTGGCCACTCAGAGCAGTCCAGTGTGCCAGCAGCACCTCTGTTTCCAAGATGGCAGAGGTCTGGAGCACACTGGAGGAGCTCTGGACACCTCCCAGGGGAGGTGCAGGTCAGGGGAGTGGTCACTCCCCTTTCCTTTGTCCAGTTTCGCGCCAGAGCAGGGGCTAAGGGGTCCCTGAACCGGTGTAGACTGGCTTATGCAGAATTGGGCACATCTGTGCCCAACAAAGCATTTCCAGAGGCTGGGGGAGGCTACTCCTCCCCTGCCTTCACACCATTTTCCAAAGGGAGAGGGTGTCACACCCTCTCTCAGAGGAAGTTCTTTGTTCTGCCATCCTGGGCCAGGCCTGGCTGGACCCCAGGAGGGCAGCTGCCTGTCTGAGGGGTTGGCAGCAGCAGCAGCTGCAGTGAAACCCCAGGAAGGGCAGTTTGGCAGTACCAGGGTCTGTGCTACAGACCACTGGGATCATGGGATTGTGCCAACTATGCCAGGATGGTATAGAGGGGGCAATTCCATGATCATAGACATGTTACATGGCCATATTCGGAGTTACCATGGTGAAGCTACATATAGGTAGTGACCTATATGTAGTGCACGCGTGTAATGGTGTCCCCGCACTCACAAAGTTCAGGGAATTGGCTCTGAACAATGTGGGGGCACCTTGGCTAGTGCCAGGGTGCCCTCACACTAAGTAACTTTGCACCTAACCTTTACCAGGTAAAGGTTAGACATATAGGTGACTTATAAGTTACTTAAGTGCAGTGTAAAATGGCTGTGAAATAACGTGGACGTTATTTCACTCAGGCTGCAGTGGCAGGCCTGTGTAAGAATTGTCAGAGCTCCCTATGGGTGGCAAAAGAAATGCTGCAGCCCATAGGGGTCTCCTGGAACCCCAATACCCTGGGTACCTCAGTACCATATACTAGGGAATTATAAGGGTGTTCCAGTAAGCCAATGTAAATTGGTAAAAATGGTCACTAGCCTGTTAGTGACAATTTAAAAGTAATGAGAGAGCATAACCACTGAGGTTCTGGTTAGCAGAGCCTCAGTGAGACAGTTAGGCACCACACAGGGAACATATACATGCACACCTATGAGCACTGGGGCCCTGTGTGACAGGGTCCCAGTGACACATACATATAGGCCACAAACCTATGAGCACTGGGGTCCTGACTAGCAGGATCCCAGTGACACATAACAACCATACTGAAAACATGGTGTTTTCACTATGAGCACTGAGGCCTGGCTATCAGGATCCCAGTGAGACAGTGAAAACAGTGACAAACACCCTGACATACACTCACAAACAGGCCAAAAGTGGGGGTAACAAGGCTAGAAAGAGGCTACCTTCTCACACAACCCCCCCCCAAACGAAGGACAATAAGGCTAACCTTGGCCAGTTGAGACTTTATTGTCTAAGTGGTGATAAGTAGAGAGTAGCTCTGCAATAGACTGGTTACTCCCTTTATCATCCACTATATGGTTACTTCCCTGTGGGGATGTAAACCACCCTGTTTGAAGTTTTTTAGCTAAGCAACAATGTGAAGATGTATTTTCAGAGTTTCTATCAGTAAGTTTTAGTTTAGAGCAGTGGGAATTGTCCACTGAACCTATTTGTAGTGATGGAAATGCCAGACAGGGATGCTGTCTCAGAAAAGCCATAGCTGGGCAAAAACTTTGTCCATATGGCTGGAAGAGAGAACAGGGATGCTGTTTCTCTTGGGTTGGAGCAGGGCAGGGATGCTGTCCTATCAGCTCCACACTAGGGCAGGGATGCTGTCCTAAGTGTTGTGAGGCAGTGCAGAGTTTCTGCACTAAAGTTTCTCTGGGAGGGTTGGAGGGATGCTCCATGTTAACTAAAATGGTGCTCTTTTTCTCACCAATGTTAGTTATCCCACAGAGAGGTACTTCCACCTCAGGGAGTCCAGCTTTGCCAGCTGATGATTCCCTTGGAACAGGTGCCACCCCAGGAGAGGTTTCTCCCACCACAGGAATAGTATCCTGAATGGTAGGGTGGTTAGGGGATACTGTGATACCCTTTTTACCTGTTGATGGAGAGGGATCCTGAGTTTTCAGGCCTTCTCTCCTTTGCTTTTTCATTTCACTTGAAATGAGAGGGAACAATTCCTCAGGGATGCCCAGCATGGCTGCATGGGCATAAAACTCTACATCAGCCCAACCTGAGGCCTCTAGGTCATTACCTAAGAGACAGTCTACAGGTAAGCTAGGTGATACCACCACCTGCTTAGGGCCAGTAACTCCACCCCAACTAAACTGAATTATAGCTAAGGGAAGAAACTTAGTGGAGTTATGGACATCAATAATCTTATACTGTTGTCCAATGATGTGTTGTTCAGGAGGCACTAGGTTTTCAGTCACCAAAGTGAAACTGGCACCTGTGTCCCTGTAGGCCAAGGCCTCAACACCATTTATTGAAACTGTCTGCCTGTACTTATCCATTGTAAGGGGACAAGCAGCCAGTGTGGCAAGGCCAATGCCACTAGGTGTGACAGAAACTGTCTTGGGACTGATGACATCAGTTTCCACTATGGACCCATAAGTGAACCCAACTACACCCTTTGCTTGACTGTTGCCAGCAGTCCCACCACTAGTACCACTACTGCTAGGGGCACTAGAGCTTGATGTATTAGTGGTGGTAGGCTCAGGGGGTTTACCTGGACAGGACTTATCCCCTGGCCTATGGCCTCTGTTTTTACACACAAAGCACCAAGGCTTTTTAATGTGTGCAGGTTGGGAAGAAGAGGAAGAATTTGTTTTATCCCCACCCTCTGAAGAGTGTTTAAGATTTGAAGTGGGATCTTTGGTTTTACCCTTATCCCCATGCTTATCTTGAGATTTTTCACCATCTTTCTTCTTATTGCCATCTTTGTCACCCCCTGTATGAACTTTTCTGTTCACCCTTGTTCTGACCCATTTGTCTGCCTTCTTTCCCAATTCTTGGGGAGAGGTCAGATCAGAGTCTACCAGGTACTGGTGCAACAAATCAGACACACAATTATAAAGTATATGCTCTCTCAGGATTGTGTTATACAGGCTTTCATAATCAGTAACTTTACTGCCATGTAACCACCCCTCCAAGGCCTTCACTGAATGGTCAATGAAATCAACCCAGTCTTGTGAAGACTCCTTTTTGGTCTCTCTGAACTTTATCCTGTACTGTTCAGTGGTTAAGCCATAACCATCCAGGAGTGCATTCTTAAGAACTGTAAAATTATTGGCATCATTTTCTTTCACAGTAAGGAGCCTATCCCTACCTTTTCCACTAAATGATAGCCATAGGATAGCAGCCCACTGCCTTTGAGGGACATCCTGTACAACACAGGCCCTCTCAAGTGCAGCAAACCACTTGTTAATGTCATCCCCCTCCTTATAAGGGGGAACTATCTTGTGCAGATTCCTGGAATCATGCTCTTTTGCAGGATGACTATGGGGAATACTGCTGCTGCCACCATGGGTATCTAAACCCAACTTCTGTCTTTCCCTCTCTATTTCTAAAGACTGTCTATCCAAATCCAGCTGTTGCTTCTTGAGCTTCAGTCTGGTTTGTTCCACTCTCAATCTATTGAGCTCCCTTTCTAACAATCTGTCATCAGGGTGGGTGGGAGGGACATTTCTAGATACAGAGGTATGATGGGAATGAACAGAAGGAGACCTGTCCCTTACAGAGGGCACCCTAACAGCTTGGCTACCAGCATAATGTGAGAGCACACCATCAGTATGGTGTGATTCAACCTCTGTACCAACTATGCTAGACTGTCTAGTAATGGGCAGGCTGAGAAGTTTCTTTCCTGAACCTTTTCCTGGGGGAGTCCCTGGATCAGATTGAGAACCATTAGCTACTTTTTCTACAGATTGGGCACTTATGGCCTTATCCTGTACTCTAAGCATATTAATTAACAGTTCTAAGGAAGGATTCTTCCCTACACTCAAACCTCTCTCTATGCAGAGACTCCTTGCTCCTTTCCAGCTAAGGTGATCATATGCAAGTTTGGACAGTTCAACATTTTTTCCTGTGCCAGACATTTTTTTGAGAGAGTTAAAGTGATAGAAAAAGGGAAAAAAGTTTTCAGAACTTTTTGGAAAGACAGAAAAAACTTTTTAAACTTTTAAGAACTTTTTGAAAGTTTAGGAGTACTTTTCAGCACTTAGAAAAGAGTGAAAAGAGGAAATGCAAAACTTTTTGGCTATGTGTATATACACTGACCTTGTTTTGTATATTTTTCTCTTATGAAAAGTACAATGACAAGAGTGGTAAGTAGTCTCAAGCACTTATCCCACCACTGCACAACCAATGTAGGAGGCTGGACTGGCTTGTAGTGAGTACCAAGGGGTACTTGCACCTTGCACCAGGCCCAGTTATCCCTTATTAGTGTATAGGGTGTCTAGCAGCTTAGGCTGATAGATAATGGTAGCTTAGCAGAGCAGCTTAGGCTGAACTAGGAGACGTGTGAAGCTACTACAGTACCACTTAGTGTCATATGCACAATATCATAAGAAAACACAATACACAGTTATACTAAAAATAAAGGTACTTTATTTTTATGACAATATGCCAAAGTATCTTAGAGTGTACCCTCAGTGAGAGGATAGGAAATATACACAAGATATATATACACAATAGCAAAAATATGCAGTATAGTCTTAGAAAACAGTGCAAACAATGTATAGTTACAATAGGATGCAATGGGGAAACATAGGGATAGGGGCAACACAAACCATATACTCCAGAAGTGGAATGCGAACCACGAATGGACCCCAAACCTATGTGACCTTGTAGAGGGTCGCTGGGACTATTAGAAAATAGTGAGAGTTAGAAAAATAACCCTCCCCAAGACCCTGAAAAGTGAGTGCAAAGTGCACCAAAGTTCCCCTAAGGACAAAATAGTCGTGTTAGAGGGAGAATGCAAGGAAAACACAAATCAGCAATGCAACAACGATGGATTCCTGTCTGAGGGTACCTGTGGAACAAGGGGACCAAGTCCAAAAGTCACAAGCAGCTCGGAGAGGGGCAGATGCCCAAGAAATGCCAGCGGTTGGTGCAAAGAAGCTCTTTCTAGGCTGAAGAACTGTGAATACTGCAGGAACGACAAGGGCTAGAGACTTCCCCTTTGGAGGATGGATCCCCCACGCCTTGGAGAGTCGTGCAGAAGTGTTTTCCCGCCGGATCGACGCCAACAAGCCTTGCTACACGCAAATCGTGCGTTTGGCGTTTTTGGACGCTGCTGGGGCCCAGGAGGGACCAGAAGGTCGCAAATTGGACCTGCAGAGAGAGGGGACGTCGAGCAAGACAAAGAGCCCTCACTGAAGCAGGTAGCACCCGGAGAAGTGCCAGAAACAGGCACTACGAGGATGCATGAAACGGTGCTCGCCGAAGTTGCACAAAGGAGTCCCACGTCGCCGGAGACCAACTTAGAAAGTCGTGCAATGCAGGTTAGAGTGCCGTGGACCCAGGCTTGGCTGTGCACACAGGATTTCCGCCGGAAGTGCACAGGGGCCGGAGAAGCTTGCAAAGTCGCGGTTCCCAGCAATGCAGCCCAGCGAGGTGAGGCAAGGACTTACCTCCACCAAACTCGGGCTGAAGAGTCACTGGACTGTGGGAGTCACTTGGACGGTGTCGCTGGATTCGAGGGACCTCGCTCGTCGTGCTGAGAGGAGACCCAAGGGACCGGAGATGCAGCTTTTTGGTGCCTGCGGTTGCAGGGGGAAGATTCCGTCGACCCACGGGAGATTTCTTCGGAGCTTCTGGTGCAGAGAGGAGGCAGGCTACCCCCACAGCATGCACAAGCAGGAAAACAGTCGAGAAGGCGGCAGGATCAGCGTTACAGAGTTGCAGTAGTCGTCTTTGCTACTATGTTGCAGGTTTGCAGGCTTCCAGCGCGGTCAGCGGTCGATTCCTTATCAGAAGGTGAAGAGGGAGATGCAGAGGAACTCGGCTGAGCTCATGCATTCGTTATCTAAAGTTTCCCCAGAGACAGAGACCCTAAATAGCCAGAAAAGAGGGTTTGGCTACCTAGGAGAGAGGAAAGGCTACTAACACCTGAAGGAGCCTATCAGCAGGAGTCTCTGACGTCACCTGGTGGCACTGGCCACTCAGAGCAGTCCAGTGTGCCAGCAGCACCTCTGTTTCCAAGATGGCAGAGGTCTGGAGCACACTGGAGGAGCTCTGGACACCTCCCAGGGGAGGTGCAGGTCAGGGGAGTGGTCACTCCCCTTTCCTTTGTCCAGTTTCGCGCCAGAGCAGGGGCTAAGGGGTCCCTGAACCGGTGTAGACTGGCTTATGCAGAATTGGGCACATCTGTGCCCAACAAAGCATTTCCAGAGGCTGGGGGAGGCTACTCCTCCCCTGCCTTCACACCATTTTCCAAAGGGAGAGGGTGTCACACCCTCTCTCAGAGGAAGTTCTTTGTTCTGCCATCCTGGGCCAGGCCTGGCTGGACCCCAGGAGGGCAGCTGCCTGTCTGAGGGGTTGGCAGCAGCAGCAGCTGCAGTGAAACCCCAGGAAGGGCAGTTTGGCAGTACCAGGGTCTGTGCTACAGACCACTGGGATCATGGGATTGTGCCAACTATGCCAGGATGGTATAGAGGGGGCAATTCCATGATCATAGACATGTTACATGGCCATATTCGGAGTTACCATGGTGAAGCTACATATAGGTAGTGACCTATATGTAGTGCACGCGTGTAATGGTGTCCCCGCACTCACAAAGTTCAGGGAATTGGCTCTGAACAATGTGGGGGCACCTTGGCTAGTGCCAGGGTGCCCTCACACTAAGTAACTTTGCACCTAACCTTTACCAGGTAAAGGTTAGACATATAGGTGACTTATAAGTTACTTAAGTGCAGTGTAAAATGGCTGTGAAATAACGTGGACGTTATTTCACTCAGGCTGCAGTGGCAGGCCTGTGTAAGAATTGTCAGAGCTCCCTATGGGTGGCAAAAGAAATGCTGCAGCCCATAGGGGTCTCCTGGAACCCCAATACCCTGGGTACCTCAGTACCATATACTAGGGAATTATAAGGGTGTTCCAGTAAGCCAATGTAAATTGGTAAAAATGGTCACTAGCCTGTTAGTGACAATTTAAAAGTAATGAGAGAGCATAACCACTGAGGTTCTGGTTAGCAGAGCCTCAGTGAGACAGTTAGGCACCACACAGGGAACATATACATGCACACCTATGAGCACTGGGGCCCTGTGTGACAGGGTCCCAGTGACACATACATATAGGCCACAAACCTATGAGCACTGGGGTCCTGACTAGCAGGATCCCAGTGACACATAACAACCATACTGAAAACATGGTGTTTTCACTATGAGCACTGAGGCCTGGCTATCAGGATCCCAGTGAGACAGTGAAAACAGTGACAAACACCCTGACATACACTCACAAACAGGCCAAAAGTGGGGGTAACAAGGCTAGAAAGAGGCTACCTTCTCACACTTTGGTGCTGGTGTAAGGCTTGGCACCACAACCAATGCTAGACCCTGGAGCATCACGTCATTGATGCTGGATGAACAAAGCAGAACTAATAGTACTCTCCAACTCTGAGCTGACTCCACTTTGACTTCGACCGAGGTGGTGCCTGATCCCACTGGGCTGCAGTCTTCCAACAACCTATTGGGATAGTCAAGGAAGGGCCCAAATTAGCCACAAAATGTTTGTCACAGTCTCCAATAACAACCATTACAATGACAGGGACGAATTTACTTACCCTTTACAAACGTCAACTGGAATAACGGGCTGCCAGATGCCAGTTACCTGGATACTTCTCCAGAGACAAGGGCTCTCTTTTTGCTCGCTACTGAAAAGGGTAGCTCCTTTGCAGTATTTATATAAAGGGCGGCTGAGGTTCTTGACCTCCATTTGTCCACTATGGAGGTGAAAACCAATGTCATCACTGAAGTTCTCCAGCCCAAACTAACACTGAACCCCTACTGCCTTTCAATGCTCACAGACATGGGCCATGGGCAGAGCCATGTTTTGGACCCCCACTGAACAGGCAGATTATGTGGTGTCACTGCCCTGTCCTAGGCAATCCGGCCTTCCTAATGCAACTCCAGAAAGCTTGGGGATGCAGGGTGCAATGAGCTGGGTCATCCCCAATGCTTTCCCTACTACCCCACCATAAACTGAAAATCCAAGCACCTTAAATTATTGGGAAGCACATGTTCTCCTCAACGAGCTTGGCCTTATGATCCATCAGGGCCAAGTGCCACGTGGGCTGCTAGATTCCTGCCCTTTGGGATTCAATCACTCAGGTCCTACCTGCTGTACTGAATGACTTGAACACCCCCCTAGGCAAGCTATTAAGGATAGCTGTGATGCCGGAAAATTCACGATTTGTTGTGAATTGGATATTACAGATAGCCTTGATCGGGCATTACATATTCACAATTGGCATATTTGATTTACTTGTAAGTCCCTAGTAAAGAGCACTATATGTGCCCAGGAGATGTAAATTAAATGCTTATAGTGGGCCTGCAGCACTGATTGTGCCACCCACATGAGTAGCACTATAAACATAGCTCAGACCTGCAACTGCAGTGTGTGGGTGCTGTTTTAAACTGCCATTTCGGCCTGGCAAGTGCCCCAACTTGCCAGGCCCAAACTTTCCCTGTTACTACATGTAAGTCACCACTAAGGAAGGTCCAAGGCAGCACCATGGGAAGGGTGCAGTGTATTTAAAAGGTAGGACATATACTGTGTGGTTCACTATTGCAAGATCTCTCCCATAGGATAACATAGGGATATCTATTAAGTTGGAGCAGATAGGGAAACAGTGTTTGGCGTCTCTGAACTCACAATGTAAAAAAACACCTTTCAGTGAAGTTGGTTTTTAAATTGTAAGTTTGAGAATGCCACTTTTAGAAAGTGTATAGCAAAAATTGGTTCCCACGGGAGAAGTGTAGCCCTTGGCTTCCAGTGCAGTGATTTAAATACATTCTAGAAATCTTTCATCTTGATAAGATTACATTTTATTCACTTTTCAGTTCCATACTGATTCGAAGTCAAGGTGCTCCTAAAGTGATGGTGCAGTGAAGGTGAGGAAAGTGAAGAACAAAGTGCAACTGTGTTATATACAATATGTACAAAGGTGTGGCTAAAAGTGATTTCAAAAAGACCCCTTCAGTCCAGGTGTCTTGAAGTCACTAATCATTTCCAAAAATAATCCACATCAAACTATGCTGACGTTCTAACCCAACATATAGAATCCAAGCAACAATGGGTCATCATCAGGACAGAATATTTTTCTAGGGAGCAGCAATAGGTCAAGTTGTGTCAATCTATTATTATAGCCTTCCTTAAATTATTCTTATTGGAAATGGTTGTTACTATTGGTTATCCCCAAAGGTTCCTCCACCAATTTCCTAATTTTGTCTGCCCGGTATCAGGGTGAAACAATATACCGGGTTGCCTAATCGTTCCTTGTAAAGCCAAAACATCACTTCTGCATGTGGCACGACCAAGTTATTTCACCAATTTGCTTCAGCCAGCCAGAGAACGCCAAATTGCATGCGGCCCGTGGGAGTGAGTTCTGGTGTAACCCAGAAGAAAGAAGCACATTGACTCCAGAGTGACTTCAGAACCAGCACTGCTGTCCAACTCCGCACTGTTGCCTGCACCGGAGTTGTGGTCCCGCCGAGTGCAACAAATGCGACTGATGCTGTAGGCCTGATGCCACGGCAGTGCCTCCAAAGTTCAACCACAGCGTGAGTCCCGCGTACCGTGTCACTGACATCCTGACACCCGAATCTGACTCTGCTGCAGCATCTGTGGCCCAATGGTGTGACTGAGACACGACAAAGTCAACGCCTCGCACCTTGACCTGCTGGATTCATTGACTCCGCTGGATCGTAAGGAACCAGCACCTCACCGCTGACACCGCATCACTTCCCCAGCAACCCTATGGAACCGATGCCTCACCTCCCCTGTTTGGCAGAAAGGAACCAACACCGGACCAGCTCCAGTGATGCCTTACCTCCCCAGCTCCGTGAGACATCTTTGTTTCCTCATTTTCCAAGGTACTATACCTGGGGTCCGTGCAACTCCATGACCGGCCTGCACTCCCTCACGAGTGGTGTGAGACTGTTGAGAACAACTTTGTCAAGAAGTCTGGATTGCCCCAGTTGGAGCTATTATGTTTCCAAGGGCCATATGTACGAACACATTTTCCCATAGACACAAAATGGGTAAAACACTTTGCTACATCTGGCCCTAAGTGCTTTACTAATATTTAGTCTTTGACGATCTGTATTTTTGCTTGTGTATGTTGGCTTTTCTCGTTTTGGCCTTGTTTTACTCGGACAAATATTGGCTATTTTTCTAAACTGGTGTGGAGTACTTTTGTGGTGTTTTAACTGTATTACTCTGTGTGTGTGTGTGTGTGTGTGTGTGTGTGTGTGTACATATACTTTACACACTGTCTCTGGGATAAGCCTGACCGCTCTTGCCAAGCTACCAAGGGAGTTAGTAGGGGTTATCTTAGTTGTGTGATTCCCTTACCTTGACTAGAGTGAGGGTCCCTATTTGGACAGAGTCCAAACCACTGCCAACTAGAGACCCTATTTCTAGCATTTATATTTTTCCGTGTACACATTACTGAATTCTTTAATTAAAAAAAATATGGTTTGGTGGCCTGTAGTGGATAGGGGGCAACAGCCTTCCATATCAAATCTTACAGAGGCATGATGTTAAATCAAAGGCTGAAACATGCTTCGGTACCATTTTGGACTCTTGCATGACTTGTGCATTTGAATGTTGCCTGGAGTTTAACAGTGTTCTTGACTTTTACCCTGAAAAGTTCTAGGGCCCATCACCCTAAGGCAATGCTCCTACAGCGAGTTTAGTGACCTGGGGCAGGGTTTCAATCAGTCTGTATTGTCAAACTCCACTTCCTGTGTATCACCGAGCACACTGACTTCATGGAAGCTGTGATCCTGCAGGTAAACACAGGACTGACGTCAGTATTGCTGAAAGTTTGAGGTCTGTTATGTGCAAGAAAAGGAATTGGTCTGTACAGCTCATGAGAGTTCAATGAAGATACACAATTCTTTGCATTATACAGGGAGTGCAGAATTATTAGGCAAGTAGTATTTTTGAGGATTAATTTTATTATTGAACAACAACCATGTTCTCAATGAACCCAAAAAACTCATTAATATCAAAGCTGAATATTTTTGGAAGTAGTTTGTAGTTTGTTTTTAGTTTTAGCTATGTTAGGGGGATATCTGTGTGTGCAGGTGACTATTACTGTGCATAATTATTAGGCAACTTAACAAAAAAAAATATATACCCATTTCAATTATTTATTATTACCAGTGAAACCAATATAACATCTCAACATTCACAAATATACATTTCTGACATTCAAAAACAAAACAAAAACAAATCAGTGACCAATATAGCCACCTTTCTTTGCAAGGACACTCAAAAGCCTGCCATCCATGGATTCTGTCAGTGTTTTGATCTGTTCACCATCAACATTGCGTGCAGCAGCAACCACAGCCTCCCAGACACTGTTCAGAGAGGTGTACTGTTTTCCCTCCTTGTAAATCTCACATTTGATGATGGACCACAGGTTCTCAATGGGGTTCAGATAAGGTGAACAAGGAGGCCATGTCATTAGATTTCCTTCTTTTATACCCTTTCTTGCCAGCCACGCTGTGGAGTACTTGGACGCGTGTGATGGAGCATTGTCCTGCATGAAAATCATGTTTTTCTTGAAGGATGCAGACTTCTTCCTGTACCACTGCTTGAAGAAGGTGTCTTCCAGGAACTGGCAGTAGGACTGGGAGTTGAGCTTGACTCCATCCTCATCCCGAAAAGGCCACACAAGCTCATCTTTGATGATACCAGCCCAAACCAGTACTCCACCTCCACCTTGCTGGCGTCTGAGTCGGACTGGAGCTCTCTGCCCTTTACCAATCCAGCCACGGGCCCATCCATCTGGCCCATCAAGACTCACTCTCATTTCATCAGTCCATAAAACCTTAGAAAAATCAGTCTTGAGATATTTCTTGGCCCAGTCTTGACGTTTCAGCTTGTGTGTCTTGTTCAGTGGTGGTCGTCTTTCAGCCTTTCTTACCTTGGCCATGTCTCTGAGTATTGCACACCTTGTGCTTTTGGGCACTCCAGTGATGTTGCAGCTCTGAAATATGGCCAAACTGGTGGCAAGTGGCATCGTGGCAGCTGCACGCTTGACTTTTCTCAGTTCATGGGCAGTTATTTTGCGCCTTGGTTTTTCCACACGCTTCTTGCGACCCTGTTGACTATTTTGAATGAAACGCTTGATTGTTCGATGATCACGCTTCAGAAGCTTTGCAATTTTAAGAGTGCTGCATCCCTCTGCAAGATATCTCACTATTTTTGACTTTTCTGAGCCTGTCAAGTCCTTCTTTTGACCCATTTTGCCAAAGGAAAGGAAGTTGCCTAATAATTATGCACACCTGATATAGGGTGTTGATGTCATTAGACCACACCCCTTCTCATTACAGAGATGCACATCACCTAATATGCTTAATTGGTAGTAGGCTTTCGAGCCTATACAGCTTGGAGTAAGACAACATGCATAAAGAGGATGATGTGGTCAAAATACTCATTTGCCTAATAATTCTGCACTCCCTGTACAGTTTGTTTTCTGTCACAAAACAGTGATAGGGCCTTTTCACTTTTCAGTACGTTAACAGAACAGTAAGCTGAAAAACTTTAAAAAGATGTTTGGATTGATCGAGTCGTTTATAAAATGCCTGAGTAATCTGGAACGCCATGGAAAGCCTCGGCTCACTTGATCACCTCCCTCACCCACAATTAATGAACAGCAGATACAAACAGAGGCACATGCTGGTGCAGCTAGCTCCGAAATTCCCCTGACCGACTTTTATTGAAAGTTACAGAAATCTCTCAGTGATGGGGTGGAAATTATCTCTATTCACCAAATATTGTGTAAATTTTACACAATGTGTCTCCTGAGTTACTTCAAATAAACCCCATACTTCACTGAAAAATCATCAACACTCACTTCTCACAAATACTATAAAAATCACCATGAATCCGACTGCAATACATTATAAAATTCTCCCAGACAATCCCAGGATAGGATGAAGAGTCCCAAGTCACTCTGAAGTTGATTAGCCCTGGCACAACTCTCCCAAGAAAGCATAACAAACACATTTGGTAGATAAACTCAAATCTCCTTGGAATTCATAAAGAAATGCCTCATCTCATTAAAGTGAATTAAAACCTTCCAACATTGCCTTCTTGGACAGATAAATTACAGAAACCTGTTGTTGTCCACCTCTCAGGGTCTTCCTGGAATCGGTTGTCCACATTTAGCTGCCCTGCGACACATACCCAGTTGGCACTGAATGCCGGTGCCCTATACACACACCCATAGTTGCGGACTCTATAAGTTGTGGTTTAGCAGCAAGTGAAGGAAAAATAAATAAACATGGTGTTTAGTTTGTAACAGACTCCTGCAGCCACATTTCCAAAAGACATGAGGAACATGAGCAACTTTCTAAACCTGAAATTTGTCTTTTCTGCAAAGTTTCTGGCTGTGCTGCGTGGTGTTGAGGAGCAGAGTAACCTGCAGATGTTGATGGCTCCCTTGTCAGACAAGGTGCCGCGAGAACATGAAACAGATACCGGCCTACATAGAACTTCTGGAGGGACGATTGGCAGCTGATTGGTCAAGTCCTACTTAGAGTGCCCATCAAGTTCTAATAAAACAACATTCAGAGGTGTGCTGGTAGAAAGCCTTTTCTGCCAGTTGATGCCGCACTGGAACAGCTACAACCCAACCACAACGGTAATAACAAACAAAAAACACCCTTCCCTTCAGCTGTTTTACTCTTTGTTAAAAAAAAAGTATGAAATGCAGTAGTCTAAAAATATGTCAATAGCATGGATAAAGTCAGTCTTTTAGCCAATGATATCAAGTAATACTATAAGAGCTCATCATCTGGACTAATCAGAGTAAGAGATTTCCTCCTCATTGATATACACCACACCCTTTGTGGCATGTTTACGAGAAAGTGGTGCACCACTTTTCTTGCGCCCCCCCCCTTCCACTACTTAACACCACCATGGTAGCGCCGTATTTATGATACAGTGCACCATGATGGTTGTTACCAAAATAGAGTCAACATTTTTTATGATATTGTGGCGCTTTGCTACCCTAGTGTCCAAAATTTTGACGCTAGTGCAGCAAAGTGCAGGGAGGCCCATCGACTATAATGAGTACGTCATTTAAACACCTGCTCTGAGCAGACGTTATAAATGACAGAAAGAATGGCACAGTGAAATCATGTAAATTTCACTGCGCCATTTTTTCAGGCCTTCTAGCGCCGGAACGCCTTCTTGACACCATTATGCCTGACACAGGCATAATGTGGAGCAAGGAGTTCCAAAGTGGCGCAATGCATGCATTGCGCCACTTTGTAATTATGGCATGGTGAAAATGCCTCCTTAACGCCACATTAGCGTAAAAAATGACACCAATGTGGCGCAAGGAGGCCCAAGGGGTTCGAAATATGCCACTTGGTATTTCAGTGACATCTTGGATAGCAGCCAGTACGCATTCTGCCTCATTATGCCCTCGATCTCAGGTGCTTCTCTAGTCTAGGTATTAAGCATCTACACTTGATTCCAGGGCCCTCGTCAGAACCCTTTCAGCATCTTCTGCAATTTCCTTTAAGAAGCTTTTCAGCAGGTAGTATGTAGTGGTAAAGGAAATTCCCCCAGCAGCCACAGAGCCGAAAAAAGGGACGGTACTCATAGCATATTCAATGGTCATTAACCCAGCTCCGGCAGCCTTGGTCATTAACTTCAAGACAATTTCTGTGGTTATCTCCTTCACGACCAGTGGAGACTTGATCACTGCCCTGAGATCATCTTCAGACTTGTCAAATTTTTTAGCAAGTTTACTAAGCGATTCTTCGTCCAGACCAAATTCCTTGAGGTAACCTTTCATCGCTCTCACCAGGATGGTGAGGTCACATGCAACTGAGAGACCAGGTATTGGGATGGTAGCAAAAGCACAGGAAAGTGTGGCCAGCTTCCAGATCTGCTGCCTCAGGGCCTCCTTTTTTTTCTGTAAAACTGCTACTGAAATATTGGGCAGTGAGAGCAAGAAGGCATGCCTTTTGTGGCCAGGCAGTTCCCTTTCCAGAGTGTCCTGCATCTTCTGGAAGTCAAAGCGGGCCAACTCACAGCAAGACAGGAGGAACACCTTTGGGGAGTCTATGCCCCCTTCTTTCAAGCAGTTGGTGCAGTTGTCCCTAATTTCATTTAGGATCCTTTCCTCATTGTACGTAGACTTGCGACGTCTTTTGGACGCAAACAAGTCAGAGTCCACTTTTGAACGCACAAAGTAGAACTTTTTGCCCATTTTTTGGATCTCGAGTGCCAGCTCGATGTGGTTTTCCTTGAAGCGCTCAGAGGCAATGAGAATAAAGAAGTCATAGCGGCTAAAATTGACTCTCTCCAGGTAAGTGTCGGCTTTGAACTTGGGAGTTCCAATGCCCGGCAGGTCCCAGATGGTCACATTGGAATGGTTCTGGTACTGGTAAGGTGTTGGGTCCATGGTGGTTTCTACCACACCGGTCTGGGCTGCTCCATCTACTTCATCTTCCATTCCCCGGATGGCATTGACAAAGGTAGACTTGCCAGACCCTGATTCTCCTGTGATGGCAATGTCCAACTTGGCATTCTCCAGGGATTCCAGAGATTTTTTCAGCGTTGAAGCAGCTTCGGCCAGGTCTCCTTTTTCTAGTGCAGCCCGAACGTCTGCCACTTCTTCATCAGTGATCAAATCATAGGCTTCCTGTCCATTGTTATCCTCAACACCAGCCATGTAAGAAAAGGAAGGTAGTTTCAGATTCTTGAAAATTGAAGTAACTTCAGTTTCCAAAGTTGAGAAGCTTTCCTAGGAAGAAAATGGGATGGTGCAGAGGTCAGAACAATTTGCAATTTGTAGTCCGGGAATCATGTTGTCACACGTGCACAGATTTCTTTACCAAATCACAATCTACAATAAATATATCATCACCTCCTTTTAAGTATCATCTTCGGGACAGTAAGACTCTTCCATTTTTACGTCTCTCGTACAAACAGCTTTAAAGGTTTGGTAAGAGCTATTGCTGTCAACAACCAGGCCTCGAAAAATCTACTCACCCACTCGCTAGGTCAAGTCATTTTATTAGGTTAAGCAATTTTTAGGACCTATTCGCCCGTTCAGGCGAGTTGACAAAGAACAGGTGCTCCGTTCAGTCAGAAAATGAAGGAGCAATAAAAACACTTTTAAATCTTCTTGTCTTGTTACATTTGCTCTGAATTTAGAGACAGAGGTAAAAAGTCAGTGTGTCTTCTTACAAAATCCTAGAACTCTGAAGTCAGAAGGAAAAATAATTATAAGGTGAACCATCTGACCTGCTAAACAAAGTGTGTGAAATGGAAGGCATTAGGGACTTAGTTATTTAAATGCTGTGTGTTAGGAACAACCTAAGTCAACTGTACAGGCATTTCAAAATGTATTTTAGTAGTTGTGAAAGCCCATTTTTTGTACTTCTGTGTAGTGAAAAAAAATATTTTAATGGTATGAAAACAAATCAGAACACTTTACTTGGTGATGTGCAAATGATAATTATATTTTCTGAAACACAATTTTCACAGATTATTGTTTATACACTATATAGTTTAATCAATGAACCTGAAAGTTAGTAGAAAGGTTTTTGGACATTTCTTGTAAACTTACTGTCTGTAAATGACAGTGCGCTACCATATCATGCTTTAGTGATATATTTATTAAAACTGAGTGTTTAAACATAAACTGTGAAACTCCTGCCCTTATGGCAATGCTATTAGTAAACTAAAAGACAAGTTATGAATCATGTGTACCCTATATGTGGGCTAGATTCTTATCATACACAGAGCAAACCTTTAGTCTAATTATTCTAACATTTTTTTTGTGCAGCAGAAATACTGAACTCACATACTTGAACATGCACTCATATGTGAGAATGAAGAAAAAAGCAACTCTGTAAAGTTAAATATTTGCTTAGGATCACACAATTTGAGACCCATTTACGGGTCAAGTACATTACAGTTAGGTCAAATAGATTATTCAAGTTACACAACCTGCAGGTCTAGTAGCATTTTTATAATTTTTCAAGGCACGAACGTGCAGCACACATACACACAACATATAATATACACAAACTCATTCCTAAAGATACAGAACAGCCATTAGATGCTGTGGTTTTGCTCACTTAAGGCACTGATTTTAGGGGCTTTTCATTAGTGTTTGTATCAGCACACAGCATTTTGTGGATGTGGACTACTTTAACAAGTAGTTCACATTCATCTTACCGAGCACTTTTATTACACCATGTTTCAGGTCTCATCACCTCTCACCACCTGCCCTCCTTGCTGTTGTGTTGAGCAGCACCATACCAAGTGTATCTGATCAGATCACTACATTACATGGTTAATGATGTATCACTCACATCACACCACACCCAGGGGTGGCTCCTCCGCAATGACTGAGCATTGCACCCCTGGCCAGGAGCCAGGAGATGAAAAATAAAATGATAGTTACACTATTTTTTTAATTTTCTTCTGCTGGGTCGACCAGCAGTGCAGAGATGGGCAGGTCTGGGCCACGGGAGGCGGGGTGGGGGAGGAGAGAAAGGGCCACCTCAGGCCGGCCAAACACACATGCACACTTAGCTTTCTCCAGCCTGGCTGTGTTGAACAGCTGGGCTAGAGAAACTGCCGAGACCCCAGGGCTGTGTCTGAGTGGCAGTCACTGCCTCTCAGACCAATCCCAATGCTGCTGTCATGCTAGCTTTAGCATTAAAGCAGCGCAAGGATTGCTGGGGAGCCTGTGCTGGTGTCCTAGTGAATGCTGGGACACCAGAAGAGGAGAAAGGCAACAGGAGTTTGCGGAACAACAAAAAAGGTAAGTTATTTTATTTTTTCTTTCTTTATCTTTTTTGTTTACCCCCTTTCCTCATCGTTGCCCCCCCTTGACATTTGCCATGGCCGCCGCTGACCACACCCCCGGAAATTATACTGGCTCCTGATACAACAACATGCTCAATTCAAAGTCCTCAGTCCCCACCTACCTGTACATTTGCATCCCCTTCCAACAACTTACCAGACTCCTCTCTTCCATGGGTCTCCAACTAGTGCACATTCCATTCACACACACAACCAGATCAGGAGGACAGGCATTCTCTTACATCACTGCTAAAGCATGGAACAACCTCCCACTCCACATCAGAGCCTCCTCTCACTTCTTGAATTCTGCAAGAAGCTTAAGACCTGGCTTTTCAATTAACCAACCTACCACAGGCATGGATAGGTCCATATATCTATTCACCACCAGGATACCCTAGCTGGTGATAGTGCGCTGTACGAATGAATACACATAACATGTCTATTTAGCTGAAGGGAAGAAAGGGCACATTTACAAAAAAGTCATGCCGCACAGCGCAGCAAGTCACCTTGCAGTGCTGAGTGACAGGGAAAGAGCAGGAATGTGCCGTTTTTAAATGAATACTATGTATTCCTGTCCTTTCCTCTGTGCTGGCGCACAATGAGCTACCTAGCGCCAATGCAGGCATCCTTGCACCTTGGTGCGAGGGTGTCTGTGCCGTATGTAGGATTGCTTTTGTGAAGGAAGGGGTACCTTCCTGCACAAAAACAATCTTCAGAGGCTTTTTCCTCTTTCGATGTGTGCTTTCTCCTCGTTACGCCTCTCCTGGGGAGACGTATCATTTTGGTGCATTTCCAGGTTTACCTGTTCTTGTAAATCTGGGAATGCATCACAATCCATGGAAATACCTCCCTGGAACAGATTAATGCAATGCAGTGATTTGCGCTGGGTTACTTGAGATTTATGAAACCACACAGGGCCACGCAAGGTGGCCTTACATTGCTTCATAAATCTCTTTTTTTGAGTTGTGTCACTCTTGCACTCTTGATGCAAGAGAAACACACTGGGGCTCGTAAAAATGCCCCAAAATCTTCTCCCAGGCAATTGATATCATGTTGCCAGTGGAACAAAGTTAACAAAGAAGCCTTTAACAATACCCTTATAAAATATAGGGCAATATTTATGGCCTGGTTTGTGTCGCTCTTGCACCATACGACGTTATTCAAAATCAACACAAACCTTAAGTGGCTTCATAAATCTCAAGTAATGTAACGCATTGCAAAACACTGAGGCCCACATTATGACACTGGCGGTAAATCCCACTTACCGCAATGCTGACTGCCACCATCCTACCGCCGCGGATATCCGTTCACCATATTATGACCCACACACACACACCAACCCGTCAGTATTCAGCCACATACACAAATCCGCTAGCCCAAAGGACAGTGATAAACTGTTGGTATCAAACCCACACCGTTACGCCAACAGAACTACACCCATCACATTATGACCCACGAATCACCATGTCAGACATTCAGCAGCAGTATACCATTGGGGGTACATACCGATGTGCTCAAAATGGACACACACAAACAAAACACCACCACATTGGACAATTCAGACAACACACACCTGACACCCATATACACACCCACACCACTATAAAATACACACACACAGAACCCACAACCCTTTACCATTTCAAACCATTGCCAGTAGAGAGACATCAAGACCACTGACACAACTAGAGCCACACACTATTCACACCAAATCACCACTCACACACCCCATATCACAAACCCCAACACATTACCAAAAACACCCTCACCTACACACCTCACACAACACCCATGGCACCACAAAGACATCCCCGTTTCACAGAGGAGGAGCTAAGGGTCATGGTAGAGGAAATTATCAGGGTAGAGCCACAGTTATTTGGAGCACAGGTGCAGCAGTTATAAATAGCTAGCAAGATGGAGTATGGCGGAGAATCGTGGACAGGGTCAATGCCGTGGGACAGCACCCAAGAACTAGGGATGACATCAGGAAGAGGTGGAACGAACTACGGGGAAGGTATGTTCCATTGCAGCAAGACACCTGCTCGCTGTACAGAGGACTGGCGGTGGACCCCCACCTCCTCCCCCACAACTAGCATCATGGGAGGAGCAAATATTTGCACAATATAGAGAACTAATCATCCCACCATACACCAACGTACACAAATAAAAGCTGCAAGGGCAAATACAACCAAAGAAGGCAAGCCACGGATGCACAATATGTCAGACACAGAAACCATAACACATAATTTACATCCCCGCAGGTACCCCAGCCAATATCAGCGTAGAGGAGAGCCAGCAATAACCAGTCCCCCAACTGAAGAAGCCCACAGTGATGACAGCAACTCTGGTCTTCAGGATCTGGATGACCTACCTGGCCCATCAGGGACCTATGGGCAGCTGGTTACCCAGGCCCAGTCACACACCACCACAGAGCCTCCCCCATCAGGAAACACCACCACAGCACACACCCAGTGTACCTACACCTCTGTCCCCAGGACACGTCAATCAGCAGTGTATCCACCTCTACAGGGACCCCAGCCCACACCTCATACCCAAGATAATCAGGGACCTGGGGTCAGTGGCTGTGGGCACACGGTTCAGGGGACAGAAGCACAGGCCAACAGAGAAACTGGAAGGACTGCTGTGCGCCAGGGGGAGGACAGGCCCAGGGAACCAACTCTCCAGGAGGCACTTGCAGAGATCCTGGGAGCCTATCAACATTTCCAGGACACGATGATCCAGATCTTGAACAATGTGCAGGAGAACAGGTGGCTGCAGGAGGGACAGTACCAGGGGATCAGGGAGGACTTGCAGGCCATCAACAACACCTTGATCTCCATAGCAGGGGTGCTGGAAGACATAGCCAATATAATAAGGGAGGCAGTCTCACAACAGCGGGCCCCTGCCACTAGCCAGACAACTGAACAGCCTTCCACCTCCGCTACCGCTAGTGGACAGGGGGCCCCGCCAAAGGACTCACAGGCCACCAGCACCCCTCCCCCTGCAGAAGGTGAACCACCCCGCAAACGTTCCCTGCGATCCAGATGAAGCCAGAAACACTTGCCAAGGCCCCCACCAGGAAATGAGACTCTCCTGATTGTCCCCCTTGTGTCCCACTCTGTCACCCTGTCCACCTTGAACTGCTATTGCTTCCCTTCCTATGTCCCCTTGGACAATGCACCTGTGCTACAAACAGACTGGAACAATACCCTGGACTTTCCTCCATCATCACCCCATCCCATTGCACTTGCCCCTCTATATTTTAACACTTCAATAAACACCCTTGGGAAAAAAAGAAGTTTGGAGTATGTCATGTATATCAATTATGTATTAATTGAAACATGTACAAACATTGCAATTCAACTGTACAGAAAATTAGCAAAGATTAATAACCTGTAGCTGGCTGCAGTGATCACACCAGGAGTATATGTGAGGTCACCAACATCTGCAAAATGAATTGCCAGAGGGAACAGTAAGTGGGCATAGCAGTGGGAAATATCAGCATGCCAGTGCCACAGAAATTCAAACAAATGTCATTGAAATGTGAAGTAACACTGTCCTATCTGTGTATCACTGGAAGTATTGTCTGATCACAGATGTTCTGTTGTCCTCATCCTCTGCCTCCTCATCCTCACTGTCCACAGGGTCCACTGCTGCCACACAGGCATCTCGAGCCTTCTCCTCCTGCAGGAATGGGACATGTCGTCTGAGGGCCAGGTTATGCAACATGCAGAATGCCACCACTATCTGGCAGACCTTCTTGGGTGAGATGTCAGATGGAGGCACCGGAACCTGGCCTTCAGGAGGCCAAAGGTGCTTTCAATTATCCTTCTGGTTCACCCATGGGCCTCATTATAACGTTATTCTGCCCTTGTTCTGGCATTCCTCACAGGGGTCAGCAGCCATGATAGTTTGGGATAACCAGAGTCACCTGAGGGACAACATTCAGCCACACACTATCCCATATGGCCCACACCATACCCATACACCAACATCTACTGGGTGGGAACCAGGGCTCATCTATTAGCCACACCCTGTGCCTCTGTAGTTGGCCCATCACATTTGGGATGCTGCTATTCCTCAGGACAAAGGCATCATGCACCGACCCAGGATACTTAGCATTGACGTGGGAGATGTACTGGTCCGCAAGGCACACCATCTGTACATTCATAGAGTGGAAACTTCTGATTTCTGAACACCTGTTCATTCTGGCGGCGGGGACAAATCTAATATGTGTTCCATCAATCACCTCAATTATGTTCAGGATATATCCCAATGCATAGAACTCGGCCTTCGCTGTGGCCAAATCTTCAACCTGGGGGAAAACAATGTAGCTGCACATGTGTTTAATCAGGGCAGACACTCTTTTCAGCACGTTTGAGAACATTGGCTGTGACATTCCTGCTGCCAAGCCCACTGTCACTTGGAAGGAACCAGTTGCCAGGAAATGGAGCACTGATAGCACTTACACAAGAATGGGGATCCCAGTGAGGTGACTGATAGCAGATATCAGGTCAGGTTCCAATTGGGTACACAGCTCTGTGATCATGGCCCTGTCAAGTCTATAGGTGAGGATGTGGGCCTGTCCTCCAGTGTTGCCAAGCTCACCAGGAGTCTGTACACGGGGGTATGTCTCCATCTCCTATTCATCCGCAGTGGAAGGAATCTAAGGGACAAAAGAGTGAGGAGCCAGTCACAAACTGAACAATGGAGCTATAACAGAACTTTGTATCCTGTTAACTTGTAATGGGTCAGTGTGATTTGTCCAGTATGTCCTAATATCACCAGTGATGCAGCAATTTTCCAGGGCCTGCCCCCCCCTCCCCTGAAATGGCATCTGCCTGTCCTGTGTGGAGGGACAGGTGGAAGTGAGGTAATTCCACTGATGTTGTGCACCGTTGCGGGAGGCGGTCGGGAACAGTCGTGCAACTCCTCATTGGTTATAATTGGGCGCAATGGGTTACAGTGGCCAATGGTGATCTACACCGGTGGTGACGGTATGCACCACCGTGGACATGACTGCCATTTTCTATCTGATACCTCACTGGCTACCTGACCTCCCACAGGAGAGGACCTACACTGCATGTGCTGCTGTGACCTGTGTCTGGAACCTACCATGGCCCGTGTGACCGGGGAGGGCTCCAGCCTTCACATCGGTGGAGTTGGAGAGACTGGTGGGTGGGGTCCTTCCCCATGGGCCTCCAGATCAACAGGTGAGTACACTGTGGGCACGATGCATGTGGCATGAATGCATGGAGTGGTGTGTGTGAAGGCCTCGTGTAAGGTGGGTGGATGTCTTCTGGACAGCGTACAGGTTGTGTGCTGGGCCATGTGTGTGTAAATGGTGATGGAAATAGGTATGGGGGGCCATATTTTTAACAGGCAGGACTGTTTGTCTAAATCTTTTTTCCTGTGTGTATTGCCTCTGCAGGTCAGCGCCCATCAAAAGAAGGGTATATGGTGTGCCATCGCCAAGGAGGTGCAGACCCTGGGGGTCTATGGCAGGCAGAGCACCCACAGTCGCAAACGGTGGGAGGACCTGAGACGCTGGGATCGGAAGACAGCGGAGGCCCAGCTGGGGATGGCCTCCCAACGAGGAAGGGGTGCTAGTCAAACTCGGACCCCCCTGATGGCCTGCATACCGGCGGTGGCCTATCCAGAGCTGGATGGGTGCTTGAGGGCATCACAGAAGCCACAAGGGGGTGAGTACAGTGCCCATCATTACAAACTACGCATGGTAGGGTGGTATCTGGGTGGGGAATGAGTGTCAGTGGGTGCTCCTAGGCCAGGACTGACATTGCGGTGTAGGTCCCCTGGTGGCTAGGGTTCAGAAGGGAAAATCTGTTACCTAGCTCATAGGCATCCACTACTGGTCAGGGCTGCGTCGGTCCCAAGTGTGCTGCATTTGGCGGTGTGTGCCCCTTCCCATGCCTTGGCCGCTAACTATTTCTCTGGTAGTGCAATGACATATTGCAGAGGACTGTTCCCTGCGTGTAAGGGTGCTGTGTACGCCAACAGTGGTGTTGGTGCATCCATTGACCAAGTGTATCCTTTGTCTCTTCACCCCCTGTTTTTGATTTGTCATCCTGTCCTTATGTGCATTAGCATCATCTGGTGGAGGAGCAGAGGCACCGGCAACGAAGAGAGCTGCATCCCACAGGACCCAGTAGGCAGAGTCCACCACTGCTGAGGGCACCAGTGAGACAGAGGGCGAAGGGAGCACCACGGCAGAGACTGGAGGTGACAGTTCTGACACAGATACCTCCTCCGATTGAAGATCCCGGGTGGTGGTGGACACTTCTGTGACGACCCCAGCTACAGGTACATCCGCCACCCCCATACCAGCACCGCCCTCCCAGCAGCCCCTCAGCGAGTTGCCTGTGCCCGCTCACCCAGGAGGGTGGGCATCTCCTTCGCCCCAGGCACATCAGGCCCTGCCCCAGTTAGCCCTGCTGCCCTGAGTGAGGAGGCTATTGACCTCCTGAGATCCATCTTTGTAGGGCAGTCAACCATTGTGAATGCCATCCAGGGGCTGACAGACCAAATGCAACAATCTAATGCATTCCTGGAGGGCATTCACACTGGATTGGCGGCCCAACAGAGATCGATTCAGGCTTTGGCCTCCTCTCTGATGGCAGCCATTGTCCCTGCTTCTACCCTCCCCCCTCCAACTTCCACTGCCCAGTCCCATTCTCCTCAACCCCAACCCATCCCAAGCACACAGGCAGACGAGCATGCACACAAGACAACACCCAAGAGTGTCATAGGCAAACACAAGCATCACACTTCATCCCACAGGCACTCACACAAACACCTTCCAGTTGCAGACACACCAACATCCATTATTTCCACTGTCTTCCCCTCCTCCTCCTCCACCACCTCCCACACAGTTCCGTCCACACTCACACCTGCATGCACTACATCATCATCCACTACCAGCATCACCACACCAAGCAGAACACACACCTCACTGGCAGACACCTCCACAACAGCCATGCACACGTCCCCTGTGTCCTCTCCCACTGTGTCTATCCCCCACCTCCTAAGGTACACAAACGCAAGCACTCAGACAGCCATCCACCTCACAACAGCATATAGCCCATGCACCTGCACCCAAAAGCAGCAGACGCCTCCAACAACTACTCCCTTGTCCTCCACTCCCATTCCTTCTCCCTCTTCCCACCCCAATGTCCCAAAAAACTGTTCCTATCCACCATTGACCTCTTCCCTACCCCTACCCCCGTCTTGCACGTACAGGCAGGAAGAACCCAGCCAAGCACCTCAGCCACACAGACCACGGGCCCAGTCGTCACCACACCCACTCGTGGTGGAAAGGGATCCAGACCACATGCTCTGAAGGAGAAGGAGCCTGCACCAGCCAGCCTCAAGGGAAAAGAGCCTGCACCAGCAGGCAGGAAGACCAAGGAGCCTGCACCAAGCAGGCAAGAAGGGAAAGGAGCCTGCCCCAGCAGCCGGGAAGACCATGAAGCCTTCACCAGCAGGCAGGAAGACCAAGGTGCCTGGGCCAGGAACTGTGACGGAGCCCCCACCACCAACCATGGTTGTGCAGCCATCCGAGGTTGCAGGGGATGGGCAAAAGCCTCCCCCCGCCAGCAGCACCACCACCACTGTGCAGCTGTCTGAGGTGGCAGGGAATGGGCAGGAGCCTCCCCCCAACAGCAGCACCACCACTGTGCAGCCGTCACCGCCGGCAGACGGTATGTAATCCTGCCTCCATGGACTGCTGTGCGGCCTGCCTCCTCCATAGCCAGTGGGTATGACACCCACCTGAGAGACTGTGGCCCATCACTCCCCAGGATCAAGCACAGGGCATGTTGCCCCCTCCAGAACCAGTGGGTATGACACCTACCTGAGAGACTGTGGCCCAACACTCCCCAGGATCAAGCACAGGGCATGTTGCCCCCTCCAGAACCAGTGGGTAGGACACCCACCTGAGAGACTGTGACCCAGCACTCCCCAGGATCAAGCACAGGGCATGTTGCTCCCTTCAGAACCAGTGGGTATGATACCCACCTGAGGGACTGTGTCCTTGCACTCCCCAGGATCAAGCACAGGGCATGTTGCCCCCTCCAGAACAAGTGTTCTTGTTATATCTCCCAGCTGAGGGCCCCCCGTCCCCCTGAAGTGCCTGCCTATTTACCAACTGATGCCCCTGCAGTGTTCTCTCCATGTTGAAGCGGTGACATGTGTGGCCTTGGACTTTGGGCTGTGGTCATGTGGCCTACGAACACTGTGGACTGGGCTGTGTCCCTTTTTCTGTACATATGTATATATCTATTATCTTGCCTAACTTATTTTTCATACTGTGTTGATCTCATTACATTCACTTTTGCAAAATCGTTTTGTCCTTGCATTATTCAGCCGAGTGACTGGGTAAAATAATTTTTATAATGCATCTGATTGTGTGTATGGTGTGTGTGTGTGTGTGTGTGTGTGTGGGGTGTGGGGTGTGTGTTGTGTGTGTGTGTGTCACTCCCTTTTTCCTCCCCCCTCCCTTGTGTGCTAGGCGGCTGTACTCACCGTCGTCGCCTTCACTGGCATTGGTGTTCGTGGTGGAGCAGAACGTAGAAGATCATCGGGAAGACATGCAGTTCATGTTCCATGGTGGCGTGGTTCTTCCCTGTGTCTCAAATGGTGAGTCCTTTCCCTTCTGAGCTCTGTTTCCCCAGGCTTTTGATGTCGTTGATACCGCCCCGGAAAAGGTGGCGGTTTGGCATGTCATAATATGGTGGGCGGAACATTGACCCTGGCGGTTGGTGTGGTACATTGGCTGTCTTATGGAGATCTTTCCACCATGGTCAAAATTTGGCGGTAGTTACCGCCAGCCTGTTGGCGGTATAACCGTCACTTTATCGCCGACCGCCAGGGTCGTAATGAGGGCCTTAGTCACATTCCTCAGCGCAAGGGAGACATTTCCATGAGTGTTGTGTAGATGTTCCCATGCAACATCCATGGTTTTAATGCATTCCCAGATTTACAAGAACTTGTAAATCTTGGAATGTTCCAAAAAGACACGCCTCCCCAGGAGAGGCGTAACAAGGAGAAATATATTTTTTCCTCCTCGTTTTTCCTCTTTCTATGTGTGCTGCAAAAGACTCTCAGGATTGTTTCTGTGCAGGAAGATGTTCCTTCCTGCACAAAAACAATCATGCAAGACAGGCACCCTTGCACTATGGCACTAGACTGCCAAAAGGGCACCTGCGTAGGGGGAAAGGAGAGGAATGTGCCATATTGGATAAATACAACACATTCCTGCAATTAACCTGTGATGCAGGGCAGCGCATTAAGGCGACTTGCTGTGCTGCTCTGAGCCACAAAGCCAATAAATATGGCAACTAGTTATAACCTTTAAACTAAGTAAAAGTTCTAAATACAGCACTATGTACCTTCCCTGTCCTCTATACGACTAAACAAAATAAGCCTACTTCATGTCACACTCAAGAGATAAAACAGCTAAACCTGAGGTGTTCTGTGGTTTGACGTAATAAAGCACTTGTGGATTATTGCAGCCCGGAATAAGCGTTGTTCCACTATGGATGCTGTTGTTTAAAATATATATATTACCTAGTGGTAGGAACATGTTTCCATAGAAAAAGCGTTTTTGACTTGCCTATATCTTTGGCACCATTTGATGAATCTTCAGAAAATTTTCCCAAAAAAAAGGGTTGCAGTGAATCTTGTTGCGCAGTGATATTAGCAAATTTGTGGCACAAAAATGTAAAAAAACAAGTGCAGGATCCCTTGCTTGTTCTCTCATAGGCCCCTGGGTGGGCCAGGTCACGGGGGCATTAAAAATTGAGTGTGGAGGGGCCTCTCAGTGCCCCCCATAGCTCTGGGGACCACCACCTCCCGGAAGCGTTCATTTTTTTATATGTGGGGGGCCTGTGGCCCTCCGCTGCCCTGGGAACCGCCACTTCCCCAGGGCTTTCCTTTTAAAATATGTGTGGGTGGGGCCCATGGCCCCCGCTGCCCTAGGGACCACCACTTCCCTGGGGCTTTCATTTTAAATATGCAGGGTTGGCAGTCCCCCCTGCTGCCCTGGGAACCACTACCTCACCGGGGCTTTCCTTTATGAATATGCAGTGGCCTGTGGCCCCTCCCCAACCCTGGGGACCACGACCTCCCTAGGGCTTTCTTTTTAAAATATGCGGGGGCGCAGCCCCTCTGCTGCCCTGGGGACCACCACCTCCCAGGGCTTTCCTTTATGAATATGCGGGGGAAGGGCCCTTTTAAAATATGCGGGTGGGGCACAAGCACCACCCCCCTCACTGCCCCGGGAACCACCACTTCCCGGGGCTGTCCTTTTAGAATATGCGAGGGGCCCACTACCCCCGCTGCCCGGGAGACTACCACCCCCTGGGGCAAATATTAAAAAAAAGAAAGGGGGTCCCCTTGGGACCCTAAAACCCCAGGGATCACTACCCCCGGGGCTATTCTCGTTGGAGGGGGCCATGCGTGCAGGGGACAGAGATGAAATGTTTCAGGAAGCAAGGAGCTGCTGTCAAAGCGGCTTCCTGCTTGCTGAAGCAATGGCACTGCGAGGGAAGCCTTGAGGCTTCCCCTGCAGTGCCACATTGCCCATATAGGGCATTTTATTTATTTTATTATTATATATTTTTTTAATACATTAATTAAAAAAAATATATAGGGACCGCTGGGAGCCATTGAGGGCTCTCTCGTGGTCCCAAATAGCCCATAAAGGGCTAACAATTATATAAATAAAAACCCTGTAGCTCAGTGTGAAGGTCATTTAAAAATATATTTTGTAATTATTATGTATTTTTTTAAATACATTTTTTATTTTAAATTGGAAACAAATTACTCATTCTTAGTATAGCAGACATCAAAGACTAAAAAACTCTCCCTCTAACATTCTTTCGCTCTCTCTTTCAATAAATTCTCCCACTTACACACCCACTCAGGCACTTACGCACCCACTCACAGGCCCACTCAGACATTCATGCACCCACTCACAGACCCCCTCAAATGTTCATGCACTCACTAACAACCCCAGTCAGGCCCTCAAGCACCAACTCAGACCCACTCAGTTACGCACCCACTCAAAAACCCACTCAGACCATCACACACCCACTGACAAGATGATTCACCCCTCACAGACCCACTCAGACACGCATGCACACACTCACAGACTCACTCATACACGCACCCATTCACAAACCCCCTCAGAAGTTCATGCACTCACTAACAGCCCCAGTCAGGCCCTCAGGCACCCACTCAGACCCACTCAGTTACGCACCCACTCAAAAACCCACTCAGTCCATCACACACCCACTCATAGACACACTGACACCATGATGCACCCACTCACAGACCTGCACACATACTGACACACCCACTAAAACACTTATGTATGCACTCACACCCAGACACTCTGATAGCCACTCTTAACCCCGATACAGCCTCTCACACCTATTCTCACACCAAGAGAGGCCACAGACAACTTCTACAGTGCATGCACAAAGGGCCATGCACAGCATCGGGTTGGGTGGTTAGGGGGGTTGGCCGCAGGGACTAGCTACAGGCCAGCCCTTGCTGGCAGCCCCTACTGCAAACAGGCCTGGCCATGTGCGGTGGTAGTTGCATTCACGTATACCAATGAAAATTACTATAAGTTAAAAAAAACATAGAAAAACACTGAAAAATCAAAGGTTAAAACATTCTATGCCATCTTTCATGTTCTCACTGCAACATTTGCAATAAAATTATTGATGCGACAACTGTGCATGGCGAGGGTACGAGTTATAGTTACTTTAGGGCGCGTGTTTTAGTTACTTCAAAGAACTCCAACTATAACTGCTGAATTTCTATGGTTTTGTTCGAGTAAATTCAGAACCAAACTATAACATCCCTGTAACCTTTATTTTTTTCAGTAAAAATATTCACTGAAAAAATATGAAAGATGGCATAGAATGTGTCATCAATGAAATAACATGTGGAGTAATAAGCTGTTCATGGCAAAGGCGCAAATTATAGTTACCTTAGGGTGTGAGTTTTAGTTACTTGAAAGAACTCTAACTATAACTGCTGAAATTCTACGGTTCTCTACGAGTAAATTCAGAACCTAACTATAACGTCTCTGTAACCTTCTGTTTTTTCAGTGAATTTCTAGTTTTTTTTTTTAACGTATAGTCATTTGCATTGCTATACGTGATTCCAACCACCGCCGAACTATCAAACAGCTCTCACTTGATGTAATTGGAGGTTTCCTCTGTTTCCCTGCCCGTGAAAATGCAGGCAGGGAAACAGAGGATAATGTTCTCACAGAGGGAGCTGCTGTAGCAACTCCCTCTCTATGACAGCAATGCTGGCTTCCACAGGAATTGGGGAGCCTGCTGGGACCGTGGGAGCCTTCAGGCTTCCCCAGCGGTCCCCAACATTGTGACATGGCCGAGCACTGGGGCCCAAGATCGGCCCTTTGGAGTGGGGGCCATGAAACCCCCCCTCCCCAAAAGAAAATTAAGTATTTAGGCCTGGCCCCGGTGGATGGGGTCCTCAGGGTCAAGATCAGCCTGAGGAGGGGAGTCCGCACGGCCACTCCCTCAAAAAAAAATAAAAAAAAAATAATGTAAGCCAGTCCCTGGGGGCTGGAACCAGCCCCCCTCCCCAAAAATAAATTTTAATATTTAGGCCTGGCTCCAGGGGACAGTCGCGGAGAGGATCAGGGCCACAATTTCTCCATGGTCGAAGAGTGTTCTGATGTCGTCTGTGGCTGCGATCAGCATTGTCTCAGTGCTGTGATTTGAATGGAATCCTGATTGTGAAGCGTCTGGTAGGTGTTTTTTTTTTCAGGAATTCAGTGCGCTGCTGGTTGACGGCTTTCTCGAGTACTTTGGGTCGGTAGAGGAGAAGGGAGATCGGACGATAGATTTTGGTATCACTGGGGTCGACGGATGTTTTCTTTAGAAGAGGTCTGACATAAGTGTTTTTCCATCTGTGAGGGAAGATTTATGTGGAGATGGAGGTGTTGATGATGCTGGTGAGTTGCATGCTGATTGGGTTTGATGCGAGTTTGAAGAGGTGGTGGGGCAGGGGTCGATGGGCGCCACAGAGTGGATGGAAGACATGATGGCAGAGGTGGCCAGATTGGTGAGCGGATACCAGGTGGTAATGGTTTGGCTGATGTTCGCTGGTCGGTGAAGGGGTAAGGAGAGAAAAATGCAGTATATTTGTAATTGCTTGAATGTTTTGATGCTGAGCATTCATTTATAGGAACGAATTTGGGTTCAAATGCACAGCAGACCTGTCAGCATTATGTATGTTGCCCCCCCACAAGCAAGTGCTTAATTTGAGCTTGTGGTTGCCAGTGGGGCAACACCGGCACTCATTTTTGGGGACCGCCACTTATTTTTCCTTTTCAGACATGGACTACGTGCAAGAAAGAGAAAAACACACTGTAAAGAAATGGCTCCCTGTTGCAGTTAACCCCACTTGTTGCCTGATACTGATGCTGACTTGACTGAGAAGTGTGCTGGGACCCTGCTAACCAGGCCCCAGCACCAGTGTTCTTCCACCTAAAATGTACCATTGTCTCCACAATTGGCACAACCCTGGCACCCAGGTAAGTCCCTTGTAACTGGTACCCCTGGTACCAAGGGCCCTGATGCCAGGGAAGGTCTCTAAGGGCTGCAGCATGTCTTATGCCACCCTAGGGACCCCTCACTCAGCACAGACACACTGCTTGCCAGCTTGTGTGTGCTGGTGGGGAGAAAATGACTAAGTCGACATGGCACTCCTCTCAGGGTGCCATGCCAACCTCACACTGCCTGCGGCATAGGTAAGTCACTCCTCTAGCAGGCCTTACAGCCCTAAGGCAGGGTGCACTATACCACAGGTGAGGGCATATGTGCATGAGCACTATGCCCCTACAGTGTCTAAGCAAAACCTTAGACATTGTAAGTGCAGGGTAGCCATAAGAGTATATGGGTTGGGAGTCTGTCAAAAACGAACTCCACAGCTCCATAATGGCTACACTGAATACTGGGAAGTTTGGTACCAAACGTCTCAGAATAATAAACCCACACTGATGCCAGTGTTGGATTTATTAAAAAATGCACACAGAGGGCACCTTAGAGATGCCCCCTGTATTTTACCCAATTGTTCAGTGCAGGACTGACTGGTCTGTGCCAGCCTTCTGCTGAGAGACGAGTATCTGACCTCATGCGGTGAGAGCCTTTGTGCTCTCGGAGGACAGAAACAAAGCCTGCTCTGGGTGGAGGTGCTTCACACCTCCCCCCTGCAGGAACTGTAACACCTAGCAGTGAGCTTCAAAGGCTCAAGCTTTGTGTTACAATGCCCCAGGGCACTCCAGCTAGTGGAGATGCCCGCCCCCTGGACCCAGCCCCCACTTTTGGCGGCAAGTCCAGGAGAGATAATGAGAAAAACAAGGAGGAGTCACTGGCCAGTCAGGACAGCCCCTAAGGTGTCCTGAGCTGAGGTGACTCTGACTTTTAGAAATCCTCCATCTTGCAGATGGAGGATTCCCCCAATAGGATTAGGGATGTGCCCCCCTCCCTTTGGGAGGAGGAACAAAGAGGGTGTACCCACCCTCAGGGCTAGTAGCCATTGGCTACTAACCCCCCAGACCTAAACACGCCCTTAAATTTAGTATTTAAGGGCTCCCCTGAACCTAAGAATTTAGATTCCTGCAACTTACCTGAAGAAGACTGCTGAGCTGAAAAACCCCTGCAGAGGAAGAACAGAAGACACCAACTGCTTTGGCCCCAGTCCTACCGGCCTGTCTCCTGCCTTCCAAAAGAAACCTGCTCCAGCGACGCTTTCCAAGGCACCAGCGACCTCTGAATCCTCTGAGGACTGCCCTGCTTCAAGAAAGACTAGAAACTCCCGAGGACAGCGGCCCTGCTCCAAAAGAACTGCAACTTTGTTTCAAGTAGCAGATTTAAAGACCCCTGCAACTCCCCGCAAGAAGCGTGAGACTTGCAACACTGCACCCGGCAACCCCGACTCGACTGGTGGAGAAACAACGCTTCAGGGAGGACCCTCCGGCGACTCTACGACTGAGTAACCAAAGTTGTCCCCCCCTGAGCCCCCACAGCGACGCCTGCAGAGGGAATCCCCAGGCTCCCCCTGACCGCGACTGTCTGAACTCCATTTCCCGACGGCTGGAAAAGACCCTGCACCCGCAGCCCCCAGCATCTGAAGGATCGGAACTTCTGTGCAGGAGTGACCCTCAGGAGGCCCTCTCCCTTGCCCAGGTGGTGGCTACCCCGAGGAGCCCCCCCCTTGCCTGCCTGCATCGCTGAAGAGACCTCTTGGTCACCCATTGAAAACTAAAGGAAACCCGACGCTTGTTTGCACACTGCACCCGGCCGCCCCGCGCTGCTGAGGGTGTACTTTTTGTGTGGACTTGTGTCCCCCACGGTGCCCTACAAAACCCCCCTGGTCTGCCCTCCGAAGACGCGGGTACTTACCTGCTGGCAGACTGGAACCGGGGCACCCCCTTACCTCCATTGAAGCCTATGTGTTTTGGGCATCTCTTTGACCTTTGCACCTGACCGGCCCTGAGCTGCTGGTGTGATAACTTTGGGGTTGCTCTGAACCCCCAACGGTGGGCTACCTTGGACCAAAAACTGAAACCTGTAAGTGACTTACTTACCTGTGAAATCTAACAAAACTTTACCTCCCCCAGGAACTGTGAAAATTGCACTGTGTCCACTTTTAAAACAGCTATTTGTGTTTTATGTAAAAAGTATACATGCTAAAGTAATGATTCAAAGTTCCTAGAGTACTCATCTGCAATACCTTTCGAATGAGATATTACATGTAAAATTTGAACCTGTGGTTCTTAAAATAAACTAAGAAAAGATATTTTTCTATAACAAAACCTATCGGCTGGATTTGTCTCTGAGTGTGTGTTCCTCATTTATTGCCTGTGTGTATGTACAACAAATGCTTAACACTACTCCTTTGATAAGCCTACTGCTCGACCACACTACCACAAAATAGAGCATTAGTATTATCTCTTTTTGCCACTATCTTACCTCTAAGGGGAACCCTTGGACTCTGTGCATGCTATTCCTTACTTTGAAATAGCACATACAGAGCCAACTTCCTACATTGGTGGATCAGCGGTGGGGTACAAGACTTTGCATTTGCTGGACTACTCAGCCAATACCTGATCACACGACAAATTCCAAAAATTGTCATTAGAAATTGATTTTTGCAATTTGAAATGTTTCTAAATTCTTTAAAGTCCTGCTAGGGCCTTGTGTTAGTCCCTGTTAGCATTTCTTTTAGAGTTTAAAAGTTTTGTAAAAGTTTGAATTAGATTCTAGAACCAGTTTTAGATTCTTAAAAAGTATTCCAACTTTTAGAAGCATAATGTCTAGCACAGATGTGAATGTGGTGGAACTCGACACCACACCTTACCTCCATCTCCAGATGAGAGAGCTAAGGTCACTCTGTAAACTAAAGAAAATAGCAATGGGCTCCAGACCTACCAAACTACAGCTCCAGGAGCTGTTGGCAGAGTTTGAAAGAGCCAACCCCTCTGTGGATGGAAACACAGAGGATGAGGATAGTGACTTGGAGGGTGATTCCCCCCCACCAGTCCTATCTAGGGAGAACAGGGCTTCTCAAGCCCTGACTCCAACAATAATAGTCAGAGATGCTGGCTCCCCCACAGGAGGGACCAACCTCTCTGAAATCACTGAGGATAGCCCCAGTGAAGAGGACATCCAGTTAGCCAGGATGACCAAAAGATTGGCTTTGGAAAGACAGATCCTAGCCATAGAAAGGGAAAGACAAGAGATGGGCCTAGGACCCATCAATGGTGGCAGCAACATAACTAGGGTCAGAGATTCTCCTGACATGTTAAAAATCCCCAAAGGGATTGTAACTAAATATGAAGATGGTGATGACATCACCAAATGGTTCACAGCTTTTGAGAGGGCTTGTGTAACCAGAAAAGTAAGCAAATCTCACTGGGGTGCTCTCCTTTGGGAAATGTTCACTGGAAAGTGTAGGGATAGACTCCTCACACTCTCTGGAAAAGATACAGAATCTTATGACCTCATGAAGGAACCCTGATTGAGGGCTTTGGATTCTCCACTGAGGAGTATAGAATTAGATTCAGGGGGGCTCAAAAATCCTCGAGCCAGACCTGGGTTGATTTTGTAGACTACTCAGTGAAAACACTGGATGGTTGGGTAACTGGAAATGAAGTGCATGACTATGTTGGGCTTTATAATTTGTTTATGAAAGAACACATTTTAACCTCTTCTGTGCCTTGGACGAGATGATCTCGTCTAAGGCTACAGTTCCCCTGTGCCTTGGACGAGATCATCTCGTCCATGGCACAGGGGAACTTGGGGGCGCGCTAGCGTGCCCCCGTGCACCCCCCTTCCCCCCCAAGTCGGGGATGGAAGGGGAAGACCTTCCCCTTCCACCCCCGACCCCCCCCACCCCCCCCTGTGACGTCAGCGCGCGCGCTGATGTGTCACAGGGGCCTCCCTCGTCGCGCTGGAAGCTCTGCTTCCAACGCGATTGAAAAAGAAATGCAAAAGCATTTCTTTTTCAATCACTTGGGAGGCCCGGAGGGGCTTCAAAGGGAAGGAAAAGTATTTCCTTCCCTTTGAAGTCCCTCCGAGGGTTTCAAAAGCCGGATTGCTTGTAGGCAAGGGTCGCTCCGGGGGGGGGGGGGTGGTGGGGAAAATTTATTTTAGGCCATTTCTGCCCCCCCGGGGGACAGATCGGCCTATTATTAGGCCGAACTGCCCCCGGGGGGGGGGGGCAGAACACTCTAGGCGCCAGGGCAATTTTTTTTTTGTGTTTTTTTTTTTTATTTGTTTCTTTTTTTAGAGATGGGGAGCGACCCATCAGGCAAGGGTCGCTCCCCTGGGGGGGCAAATTGTATTTAGACCATTTCTGCCCCCCTAGGGGCAGATTGGCCAATTTTAGGTCAATCTGCCCCCAAGGGGGCAGAAACCACTAGGCACCGGGGATTTGTTTTTTGGCGCCAATGTCACGCAGGGGGAGCGACCCCGTAGGCAAGGGTCGCTCCCGGGGGGGGGGGGCAAATTTATTTTAGGCCATTTCTGCCCCCCCGGGGGACAGATCGGCCTATTATTAGGCCGAACTGCCCCCCGGGGGGGGGGGGGCAGAACACTCTAGACGCCAGGGCAATTTTTTTTGTGTGTGTTTTTTTTTTATTGTTTCTTTTTTTAGAGATGGGGAGTGACCCATCAGGCAAGGGTCGCTCCCCTGGGGGGGCAAATTGTATTTAGACCATTTCTGCCCCCCTGGGGGCAGATTGGCCAATTTTAGGTCAATCTGCCCCCAAGGGGGCAGAAACCACTAGGCACCGGGGATTTGTTTTTTGGCGCCAATGTCACGCAGGGGGGGCGACCCCGTAGGCAAGGGTCGCTCCCGGGGGGGGGATGGGGGTTGGGGGGGCAAATTTATTTTAGGCCATTTCTGCCCCCCCGGGGGACAGATCGGCCTATTATTAGGCCGAACTGCCCCCGGGGGGGGGGGGGCAGAACACTCTAGGCACCAGGGCAATTTTTTTTGTGTGTTTTTTTTTGTTGTTTCTTTTTTTTTGTGATGGGGAGCGACCCATCAGGCAAAAGTCGCTCCCCTGGGGGACAAATTGTATTTAGGCCATTTCTGCCCCCCTTGGGGGCAGATTGGCTGAGTTTAGGTCAACCTCCCCCCAAGGGGGCAGAAACCACTAGGCACCGGGGATTTGTTTTTTGGTGCCAATGTCACGCAGGGGGAGCGACCCCGTAGGCAAGGGTCGCTCCCGGCGGGGGAGTGTGGGGGTTGGGGGGGCAAATTTATTTTAGGGCATTTCTGCCCCCCCCCCCGGGGCCGGCTGAGCTACAGGCCAAACACCACAGGTAGGCACCTTGCAAAAAACACCTCTGTTTTCTGTGAAAAAATATGTTGTGTCCACGTTGTGTTTTGGGCCATTTCCTTTTGTGGGCGCTAGGCCTACCCACAGAAGTGATGTACCATTTTTATCGAGAGACTTAGGGGAACGCTGGGTGGAAGGAAATTTGTGGCTCCTCTCAGATTCCAGAACTTTCTGTCACCGAAATGAGAGGAAAAAGTGTTTTTTGGGCCAAATTTTGATGTTTGCAAAGGATTCTGGGTAACATAACCTGGTCAGAGCCCCGCAAGTCACCCCATCTTGGATTCCCCTGGGTTTCTAGTTTTCAAAAATGCACTGGTTTGCTAGGTTTCCTCAGGTGTCGGCTGAGCTACAGGCCAAAATCCACAGGTAGGCACTGCTTTTTATAAAAAAATGTGATGTGTCCACGTTGTGTTTTGGGCCCTTTCCTTTCGTGGGCGCTAGTCCTACCCACACAAGTGAGGTATCATTTTTATCGGGAGACTTTGGGGAACGCTGGGTAGAAGGAAATTTGTGGCTCCTCTCAGATTCCAGAACTTTCTGCCACAGAAATGTGAGTAACATGTGTATTTTTAGCCAAATTTTGAGGTTTGCAAAGGATTCTGGGTAACAGAACCTGGTCCGAGCCCCGCAAGTCACCCCTCCTTGGATTCCCCTAGGTCTCTAGTTTTCAGAAATGCACAGGTTTGGTAGGTTTCCCTAGGTGCCGGCTGAGCTAGAGGCCAAAATCTACAGGTAGGCACTTCGCAAAAAACACCTCTGTTTTTTTCCAAAATTTAGGATGTGTCCACGTTGCGCTTTGGGGTGTTTCCTGTCGCCGGTGCTAGGCCTACCCACGCAAGTGAGGTATCATTTTTATCGGGAGACTTGGGGGAACGCTGGGTAGAAGGAAATTTGTGGCTCCTCTCAGATTCCAGAACTTTCTGCCACAGAAATGTGAGTAACATGTGTATTTTTAGCCAAATTTTGAGGTTTGCAAAGCATTCTGGGTAACAGAACCTGGTCCGAGCCCCGCAAGTCACCCCTCCTTGGATTCCCCTAGGTCTCTAGTTTTCAGAAATGCACAGGTTTGGTAGGTTTCCCTAGGTGCCGGCTGAGCTAGAGGCCAAAATCTACAGGTAGTCACTTTGCTAAAAACAGCTCTGTTTTCTGTGATGTGCCCACGTTGTGTTTTGGGGCATATCCTGTCGCGGGCGCTAGGCCTACCCACACAAGTGAGGTATCATTTTTATCGGGAGACGTGGGGGAACGCTGGGTGGAAGGAAATTTGTGGCTCCTCTCAGATTCCAGAACTTTCTGACACAGAAATGTGAGGAACATGTGTTTTTTTAGCCAAATTTTGAGGTTTGCAAAGGATTCTGGGTAACAGAACCTGGTCCGAGCCCCGCAAGTCACCCCTCCTTGGATTCCCCTAGGTCTCTAGTTTTCAGAAATGCACAGGTTTGGTAGGTTTCCCTAGGTGGCGGCTGAGCTAGAGGCCAAAATCTACAGGTAGTCACTTTGCTAAAAACAGCTCTGTTTTCTGTGATATGTCCACGTTGTGTTTTGGGGCATATCCTGTCGCGGGCGCTAGGCCTACCCACACAAGTGAGGTATCATTTTTATCGGGAGACGTGGGGGAACGCTGGGTGGAAGGAAATTTGTGGCTCCTCTCAGATTCCAGAACTTTCTGCCACAGAAATGTGAGGAACATGTGTTTTTTTAGCCAAATTTTGAGGTTTGCAAAGGATTCTGGGTAACAGAACCTGGTCCGAGCCCCGCAAGTCACCCCTCCTTGGATTCCCCTAGGTCTCTAGTTTTCAGAAATGCACAGGTTTGGTAGGTTTCCCTAGGTGGCGGCTGAGCTAGAGGCCAAAATCTACAGGTAGTCACTTTGCTAAAAACAGCTCTGTTTTCTGTGATATGTCCACGTTGTGTTTTGGGGCATATCCTGTCGCGGGCGCTAGGCCTACCCACACAAGTGAGGTATCATTTTTATCGGGAGACGTGGGGGAACGCTGGGTGGAAGGAAATTTGTGGCTCCTCTCAGATTCCAGAACTTTCTGCCACAGAAATGTGAGGAACGTGTTTTTTTAGCCAAATTTTGAGGTTTGCAAAGGATTCTGGGTAACAGAACCTGGTCCGAGCCACACAATTCACCCCTCCTTGGATTCCCCTAGGTCTCTAGTTTTCAGAAATGCACAGGTTTGGTAGGTTTCCCTAGGTGGCGGCTGAGCTAGAGGCCAAAATCTACAGGTAGTCACTTTGCTAAAAACAGCTCTGTTTTCTGTGATGTGTCCACGTTGTGTTTTGGGGCATATCCTGTCGCGGGTGCTAGGCCTACCCACACAAGTGAGGTATCATTTTTATCGGGAGACGTGGGGGAACGCTGGGTGGAAGGAAATTTGTGGCTCCTCTCAGATTCCAGAACTTTCTGCCACAGAAATGTGAGGAACATGTGTTTTTTTAGCCAAATTTTGAGGTTTGCAAAGGATTCTGGGTAACAGAACCTGGTCCGAGCCACACAAGTCACCCCTCCTTGGATTCCCCTAGGTCTCTAGTTTTCAGAAATGCACAGGTTTGGTAGGTTTCCCTAGGTGGCGGCTGAGCTAGAGGCCAAAATCTACAGGTAGTCACTTTGCTAAAAACAGCTCTGTTTTCTGTGATGTGTCCACGTTGTGTTTTGGGGCATATCCTGTCGCGGGTGCTAGGCCTACCCACACAAGTGAGGTACCATTTTTATCGGGAGACTTGGGGGAACATAGATTAGCAAAACAAGTACTATTGCCCCTTGTCTTTCTCTACATTTTTTCCTTCCAAATATAGGAGTGTGTGTAAAAAAGACATCTATTTGAGAAATTCCCTGTAATTCACGTGCTACTATGGTCACCCCGGAATTCAGAGATGTGCAAATAACCACTGCTCCTCAACACCTTATCTTGTGCCCTTTTTGGAAATGCAAAGGTTTTCTTGATAGCAATTTTTTACTCCTTATATTTCAGCAAATGAATTGCTGTATACCCGGTATAGAATGAAAACGCACTGCAGGGTGCAGCTCATTTATTGGCTCTGGGTTCCTCGGGTTCTTGATGAACCTACAAACCCTATATATCCCCGCAACCAGAGGAGTCCAGCAGACGTAACGGTATATTGCTTTCGATAATCTGACATTGCAGGGAAAAGTTACAGAGTAAAACGTAGAGAAAAATTGATGGTTTTTTCACCTCAATTTCAATATTTTTCTTTTTCAGCTGTTATTTTCTGTAGGAAACCCTTGTAGGATCTACACAAATGACCCCTTGCTGAATTTAGAATTTTGTCTACTTTTCAGAAATGTTTAGGTTTCTGGGATCCAGCATTGGTTTCATGCCCATTTCTCTCACTGACTGGAAGGAGGCTGAAAGCACAAAAAATTGCACAAATGGGGTATGCCCCAGTAAAATGCCAAAATTGTGTTGAAAAATTGGGTTTTCTGATTCAAGTCTGCCTGTTCCTGAAAGCTGGGAAGCTGCTGAGTTTAGCACCGCAAACCCTTTGTTGATGCCATTTTCAGGGGAAAAACCACAAGCCTTCTTCTGCAGCCACTTTTTCCAATTTTTTTGAAAAAAACTAAATTTTCACTGTATTTTGGCCAATTTCTTGGCCTCCTTCAGGGGAACCCACAAAGTCTGGGTACCTCTAGAATCCCTAGGATGTTGGAAAAAAAGGACGCAAATTTGGCTTGGTTAGCTTATGTGGACAAAAAGTTATGAGGGCCTAAGCGCGAACTGCCCCAAATAGGCAAAAAAAGGCCTGGCACAGGAGGGGGAAAAGGCCTGGCAGCGAAGGGGTTAAGTAACTGCTTCAATGAAAAGTTGCATCAGTATCTGGTAGACCTAGGACCAATTTCTCCCCAAGAATTGGGAAAGAAGGCGGACCATTGGGTCAAGACTAGGGTAACCAAAACTTCCACTGGGGGTGACCAAAAGAAAGGGGTTACAAAGACTCCCCAGGAGAAAGTGGGTGACACTAGAAACAAAGAAAAAGAGTCCTCTGTAGGCCCCCAAAAACCAGAACAGGTGGTTGGGCCCCAAGACACAACCCAAAACAAAGGTGGGTACCAGGGTAAGAGCTGGGATGCCACTAAGGCATGGTGCCATAACTGTAAACAGACAGGGCACCACACCAAGGACACTTCTTGTCCCAAAAACAAACCCCCTAGCAAAATCCCAGGGGTAACCAGTGTAGCCATTGGGGATGACTCCTCAGATGAGGAGGTCTTCATAGCCTTCAACTGGAAAAAGGGCCCAACAGGTGAATTGGAGATTCCAGAGGGAAGTAGACACTTCCACCACCTACTGGTGAATGGAATCCCAGCCACTGCCCTGAGAGACACTTGTGCCAGTCACACCATTGTGCATGACAGGCTGGTGTTCTCAAACCAGTACATCCCAGGTGAGACTGCCAGAGTAAGAGTTAGCCCAGACAGGGTCACTGATAGGCCTGTGGCTTTTGTGCCCATAGAAGTGGGTGGTACTTTTAGCTGGAGAAGGGTGGTAGTCAGTACAGACCTCCCCCTTGATTGTCTCCTTGGAAATGACTACCCAGAGGTTAGTCAGAGCCCAAGAGAGGAACTGGTCCAGTGCCAGTCTTCTCCCAAGGATTCTGGAGGTCCTGCACCGGCAGGAACTGCAAGTAGGCCCCAGAAGAAAAAGAAAAGAAAACAGAATAGGAAAGGTGGGCCACCTTTAGCCAAGGTTCCAGCAAGCCAAGGAGATTCTGCTCCAGTAGGGGAGAACTCCAAAAGTGACACTGGTACAGTCCAACCTGACCCACAAGAAGTCCTGGCTAGTCAGGCAACTGTTAAGCCTGAGTGTGTGGCTCCTCAGCTAACAGAAGAAAGAGTGGAAGAAGGGTGTTTACTACAAGATGTGGTAACCCCCCACTCTAATACAGCAGACAGGCACCCTGAACCCAAAGAAGCCTGTAACTTAGCCCCTTCCCTTGTAGGTGAAGAGCTAAAGGTGTGGTTCTGGGCACTGACAGCTGTCAGTGGCCTCTGCTGGGTGTTAGCCTTTATAGCTGCACTATCCTTGGCATGGTGGTCTGACCCCATGCCAAATAGCAAGTTAGGCCCCCTGACCCTGTTGGTCATGGTGGGGTTACTCCAGCTCTGGGTAACCTCTTTGGGTAAGCTAGGGGTGACCCTGGCTAAGATAAGATTAGCAGAGGTGGATACCTCTAACCCCAAAATAGAGAGAATGGGTGGAGATATTAAAGAGACAAACAAGAGGCAATTCAGACTAGGTCCTATCACTGTGGAAGTGGGTCAGTTCCCCAGAGGGAATGACCTGAACAGGAGGATGTAAGGCAGAGTAGGCCCTGCAACAAACCAGCCTATTTCCTCTACTCTTCCTCGCCTGACAGACTAGGAAGACTCTCCCAGCTTTGGCTGAGTCTCCTGGCCTGTGGGCTGGGGGGGGCTTGTGTAAAGAAATGGCTCCCTGTTGCAGTTACCCCCCACTTTTTGCCTGATACTGATGCTGACTTGACTGAAGTGTGCTGGGACCCTGCTAACCAGGCCCCAGCACCAGTGTTCTTCCACCTAAAATGTACCATTGTCTCCACAATTGGCACAACCCTGGCACCCAGGTAAGTCCCTTGTAACTGGTACCCCTGGTACCAAGGGCCCTGATGCCAGGGAAGGTCTCTAAGGGCTGCAGCATGTCTTATGCCACCCTAGGGACCCCTCACTCAGCACAGACACACTGCTTGCCAGCTTGTGTGTGCTGGTGGGGAGAAAATGACTAAGTCGACATGGCACTCCTCTCAGGGTGCCATGCCAACCTCACACTGCCTGCGGCATAGGTAAGTCACTCCTCTAGCAGGCCTTACAGCCCTAAGGCAGGGTGCACTATACCACAGGTGAGGGCATATGTGCATGAGCACTATGCCCCTACAGTGTCTAAGCAAAACCTTAGACATTGTAAGTGCAGGGTAGCCATAAGAGTATATGGGCTGGGAGTCTGTCAAAAACGAACTCCACAGCTCCATAATGGCTACACTGAATACTGGGAAGTTTGGTACCAAACTTCTCAGAATAATAAACCCACACTGATACAAGTGTTGGATTTATTAAAAAATGCACACAGAGGGCACCTTAGAGATGCCCCCTGTATTTTACCCAATTGTTCAGTGCAGGACTGACTGGTCTGTGCCAGCCTTCTGCTGAGAGATGAGTTTCTGACCTCATGCGGTGAGAGCCTTTGTGCTCTCAGAGGACAGAAACAAAGCCTGCTCTGGGTGGAGGTGCTTCACACCTCCCCCCTGCAGGAACTGTAACACCTAGCAGTGAGCTTCAAAGGCTCAAGCTTCGTGTTACAATGCCCCAGGGCACTCCAGCTAGTGGAGATGCCCGCCCCCTGGACCCAGCCCCCACTTTTGGCGGCAAGTCCAGGAGAGATAATGAGAAAAA